>NC_135544.1:57112736-57712736 GCF_045843805.1 Urocitellus parryii | reverse complement strand
ACATTTAAATATGCATCTTTTCATTATTAAATTTTCTTAAACTGGAAACAAAGATATGCCTTTCAAAAATTATTTTCAAAGGAGTTCTTAATTTTCAAACTTGGTAATCTAATAGAATGTTCTTTGATAAGCACATCTATAAAACCTGAGGACTGACGGGTGAGGTGGTGCCCGCCTATAATCCCAGTAACTCAGGAGGCTGAGGCAGGAAGATCAAAAGTTCAAAGCCAGCCTCAGCAACTTAGGGAGACCCTAAGCAATTTATCAAGACCCTGCCTCAAAATAAAATAATAATAAAAAGGGCTGGGGATGTGGTTAAATGGTTAAGCACCCCCTGGGTTAAACCCCCAGTATTAAAAAAAAAAAAAAAAAAAAGCGTCCACCTTAGTAGTGTATGAATCTTTCAAATCTCTAAACTTTATGAATGATTCACATTGAGTTATTATTATAAAGGAATGATATAGGAATGCTTTTTGACAGTCAATAAATCTTTAGCTGCTTATGATTGTTTTGATGACTATTAAAAGAGAACCAGATACGGTGGCATACACCTGTAATCCCAGGGCCTTGGGAGGCTGAGGCAGGGGGATGGTGAGTTCAGAGCCAGCCTCAGCAATGGGGAGGTGCTAAGCAACTCAATGAGACCCTGTCTCTAAAAAGTAGAAAATAGGTTTGGGGGTGTGGCTCAGTGACTGAGTGCCCCTGAGTTAAATCCCCCATACTGCTCCCTGATCCCCCCCAAAAAGACTGGTGATACAGCTCAGTGGAAAATCATTTGCCTAGCATGCACAAGATCCTGGGTTCAATTGTCAGTACTGAAAAAACAACGGAGGGCTGGGGTTGTAGCTCAGGGGTAGAGTGCTCTCTTGGCATGTGCAAGGCCCTGGGTTCGATCCTCAGCACCACATAAAAATAAATAAAATAAAAGTGTTGTGTCCAACTACAACAAAAAATAAATAAATATTTTTAAAAATATATTCCTTAAAGTTACAAATTATACTCCATTTTCTTTGTGTTTTATTATCCTAAATTAAATATTTTTTTTACAAAAGAGTGTATGTATGAGCATATGAACAAAAACTATTTTTGAATGCTGTTTCTTGAGGTACTAGGGATTTAAAGAGAAATAAAATATGGTTCTTATCCTGAAAGAACTCACTGCTGTGCAAGAGAGATTGATAATCATCTAGTAAACTATAAGTGAAGAACTAATAAAAAATTGTAATTGATTTTCATGACCTTGACTGGCCTAGAGCTAATAATTTCTCATTCCTCATGACAGAATTTTTTAGTATTCTTGCCTCTGATGAGGCTTACTGAGTTAGGATTGCAACAAAAGGAAGTTTAATAGTACTACTGATGCCTCTCAAGATAAGAACCGTGATGGAGGAGGCTGCCTGTGCTGAGCCATGTAGCCCAGCGACATGCTTGGAGCCAGTCTTGGGCCAAGGGTACAGAGAATTTACTCTAGTATGAATATAGGTTAGAGTGTAAGACTTTAAAGATGTCGCTTATATGAAAGATTCTTCACAGCCTGAAGTCCTAATGAAAGTAATTACAGGTGGTTAATCAGTTGTTAACTGAGTTATTTGCCAATGCATTCACTTATTTATTTAAGTTATACTAATTTCATCTCTGATTTCACATGCTTCTTCTTCAGATACTAGTCTTAGTAGAATTTGAGTTTGCACTACTACTGATTATAACTAGTCTTCTAGACTCCAGGGGCACTGTCATGTATCCTCTGTTGTTCCTACTGGACCGCCTAAAACTTATTTGAATATGAGAAAAGTGCCCATACTTGGCACAGCTCCAAATCAGTCAGCCTCCCTTAACCCTAGGGTAACCCTTTTGTAGGCAATAAGACCTTAATTTTGATCCAGAATGGATTAGCTCATCATTTTTGTCTTTTGTTAGCTTTGTCAGATAATTCTATAGCCTTAAAGAAATTAACCAAAAGTTGGGTACTGCTTTTCATTGTTGGTTTCCTACTCATTTTCATGGAAGTTCTTAGTGTTATTTTCTAGTGTGTTCTGTTGCCCACCTCAAAACCTACTCTCCTGCGTCAGGTACACTCCCTGCAGTTACCGAGGAGTGGAGGAGAGACTACCTCACGGCAGCACATCACGACTAACGGATCACTCCAGGCACAGTAGTTCCCACCGGCTCAACGAACAGTCACGGCATAGCAGCATCAGAGACCTCAGCAACAACCCCATGACTCACATCACACATGGCACCAGCATGAATCGTGTTATTGAGGAGGATGGAACCAGTGCTTAGTTTGTCTTGTCTAAGGTGGAAAGTTGTGCTGTTTAAAAAGCAGATTTTATTCTTTGCCTTTGCATGACTGATTGCTATAGCTATTATCCTGCTTTCAGTCAGGTGCAGATTGTGTCCATTGGGAAGGTGAATTTTTGCTTTTTATATTGCATCAAACTTGGAACATCAAAGCATCCAAAATACTAAACATTATATCATCACAAAAATAAGTCTTTCTAGGTTGTGAAGAGATAATTATTTGTCTGGTAAGCATTTTTATAAACCCACTTATTTTATATTTAGGAAAATTCTAAGTGTGTGGTGACTGCTTTGTAGTGAAATTTCATATAATATGAACTAGTTGTGAGATAACATTCTGGTAGCTCTGTTAATACAACAAAGTTTCAGAATTAAAGAAATTTTCTATGCAAGGTTTATTTCTCAGATGAATAGTAGGACTTTGTAGTTTTATTTCCACTAAATAAAAAAAGAACTGTTTTTAAAGTGTAGGAAAATTTAATAAATCAGCAAGGGTATTTTAGCTAATAGAATGTAAGTGCAACAGAAGAATCTGATTCACCTGTGGAGATTCTCTCAAAATTCTATAAAAGTAATCCAGAGATATTCAGGATTTGGATAAACAATGGATAAACAGAGAGATGGGCATTTTTCCCTATAATTGTGTTGCTTTTATTACTTTTGTAAATATTACTTTTATTGGCTGTGTTTTTATAATATCCATATGCAGGGCTGGGGATGTGGCTCAAGCGGTAGCGCGCTCGCCTGGCATGCGTGCGGCCCGGGTTCGATCCTCAGCGCCACATACAGGCAAGGATGTTGTGTCCGCCGAGAACTAAGGAAAAAATAAATAAATGTTAAAATTCTCTCTCTCTCTGTCCCCCTCTCTCTCTCACTCTCTCTTTAAAAAAAAAAAAAAAAAAAATAATATCCATATGCATGATGGAAAAATTTTAATTTGTAGCCATCTTTTCCCAGGTAATACTATTGAGTCATAGAACTTCATGTTCAGATCTGCTGTGTGGAGGCATGTAGTAGCATCACACATTATAAGGGTTTTTTTTTTTGTGTGTGTGTGTGTGTGTGGTAACCACAAAATGGCAAAATGTTTTCTCTGTTTTCATTGTTGTATTTTATTATGGTGAGATTTGACCTTGCCAAACCCACCATACCTTGATATCCAAGCCCTCTCTATAGTGAGCTGATTGTCTGCAGTGCATTCATTGTTCAGTAGGCAGTTGGCTACAGCTTTTGCCCCACATCCCTGTTTTCAGTTTCTGGACCATTCTTGTTTCAGCTGAAATATATATATAATCTATGTCCAAAGTGGTGATTAATTTGGATATTTGAAAATCATTGTAGCTAAATGAAGCATGATTAGTCTCACTATGAATATATTTTAATCTTAAAAAATATCAAGTAAAAAATGTTTGACATTTTATCTTGTAATGTTTAATTTACAATATGAACTGTGAATTTTATTAGGCATGAAATTGATCGGAAGGGAAAGAAAATGTCTGGAAAATGCCAAATGTGTTCTGTAGAAAACACAAGTGATCCTTAACCCTGATTGCAGATAAAAATCACTTGGGGAACTTCTGATACATGCTCTCCCCTACATCATTCTCTTATTTAGATGAGAATTGCTAGCTTTTTAAAAGAAGCTTTCTGAGTGATTCTAATTTGCAGCCACATTTGAGGCACATGATTTGAAACTCATCTGCCCCTGATAGTGATCTGATGGCATTGCATTATATCCTATGAAGATCTAGCTGGATTCGACAATATGCTTTTATGTCATTACCTATCATACAATTGTTTCCTACTTTATTTCCTACATTTAGAAATGCATAATTCTTGGCTCCACTCCCAGAGATTCTTATTCAATAAGAATTGAAGGTAATTGGGCTTTAAAACCTGTAGTTATAAAAATACCACAGATGATTCTTATGCAGGTAATTTGGGACCACACTTAAAAAATATTCTAGACTCTTGGGGAGTCCTGACTCTGCCATATTGCTAGTTTTTGACCTTTAACGATTCAATCTCTTTGAACCTGGGTCCCATTATTTGAAAATGAAGATGAAAGATTAATACCTATTTTACCTACCTCACAAAGTTGTTGAATTAAGATCAATGAAAACAATTTTATGAAAGCTCTTTGCAAACTGTAAAGTATGAAATATAAGGGACTAAGATTAGAGGGCTTAATAAATGTGTTTTAGGACTACTGTAGTACATTTCTTGACATGTTTTTAATTCCTGTGTATATTTGTTTCTCTCCCTCTTTTAAAAAAAAATAGTACCAAGAGAATAGGTATTGAAAAAGAAGCTTTCACTGGGCAGAAGAATCAGTCTGAAAATCATAATTTATTTGTATATCATCTTTCATAGTACATATATCTTAATATGAATTATCAATTCTTCATAATTTTTTTCCTCTGTTCTCTGTCTTTCCCTGGAACTAGAGTTAATGCTCTAACAGGCAAGGTCTGAATTCCCTCACAACTGATAATTAGTAAACCATTCCTCTGAAGAGCCCATGTTATAACCTACCTATAAACAAATCAATAATTCATAAAGCTTTGAGAATTTCTCCTGAGAACAGCATGAGAGAACCAAAACAAACACTCACAAACAAAAATAAGAAGTTAAAATAGAAGGTACCAGTTTGAGCTCAAAGATGTTGTCATCTATCACCATCTGCATTATATTATCAACTGCCAAAATGTTAATTAGTTTTCATGTATAAGTGAGCCAAGTATAGACAGTTAAGTGAACATTGCTATGAAAATCTTAACTTTGTGTTTCCAGATTTTTTTGTATTTATGTGTCCTCTCTGTTAAAACTAATTGTTGCTATGTTTGTGAATGCTATTTTGACTTTCCAGTTACTTTCAGTAAATATCTTAATGCCCCACAAAATTTACATTATATTGTTAGTCTGTTGTTTTAAGTAATCAAACCTAGTGCTCCAAGTAAAGAATGTTTTCTTTTTGAAGAGACCAATGAAGAACTATTGCAAAAACAGCAATTTCAAGTCTTGACTTGCTTAAACCAACTTGAACAAGTGTGGACAGTCTTCTTACTGTATGCTTAATTTTTATTTGTGTCATGATTAGCATATGCTAGTGTTTAGTGTTTTGTTTGTTCAGTTGGCAACTGAGAAAAAAATACTTCTAAAATGTTCATATGTTGTCAAAAGGTTTTTTGAAAAGTAATTTCAACAATATTATTTTATTCAATAATTAGGTAAGAGATCCAAGACAATATTAAGATCCAAACAATAATTTATTTCAAACAACAATTGATTAATAACAACTATCACAGGGCTAAACATATAGTAAGTTTCTCCATATTTAAATTAATGAATAACTCATGTCACACAATTTGCTTTTTTTTTTTTTTTTTTTTTAGTACCAAAAATTGAATCCAGGGGCACTTAACCACTGAGCCACATCCCCAACCCCCAACCCCCTTTTATTTTATTAGAGACAGGGTTTCTCTGAGTTGCTTAGGGCCTCGATAAATTGCTGAGGCTGGCTTGGAACTCGTGATCTTCCTGCCTCAGCTGCCAGAGCTGCTGGGATTACAGGTGTGCACGAGGGCACCCTGCTCACAGTTTGCTTTTTACTGTCTCCCATCAAATTTGAAAGATTCAGATTTAAACTAAGTGAAGTAAATAAGAAACAATTTACACCAAGTAAGCTTATTTCTCCTAGAATAACAGTCTGTTATTATTTTAATTAAAAGAATAATATATATATATCAACCATTTTAATTAATTTTTAAAAATGAATAGTGATTCTTAGAAATAAGTAATTAGGGCTGGGCTTATGGCAGTGATGGAGTGCTTGCCTAGCACATATGAGGTGCTGGGTTTAATCCCCAGCACCACATAAAAACAAATAAAGTAGATGTATTGTGTCCATCTACAACTAAAAAGAAAAAAGAAATTAAACTCTTGTTAGTCCTCATGCTAAGTAAAATTTCTATGTACCAGATGAATGAATAGATAGTCAAGCAAACCTTTTTTTTTTTTCTGCTGCTTCTGAAAGCAGATCTATAAAAATTCTAAGAATCTCTTCGAATTAGGAAAATGTACTGCATTTTAACATACCTCATTGTCTTTGTTATGGTAATAGCTGAAAATAAGTGAAATTGTACCCATCATAGCTTAAGCTATGTCTCCATGAAATGAAAGGAAGTACTTAAAAATTTTTTGGTAAAATATAGTGGGTCATTGCCTGGAGCTTAGAAGATATATACCAACATTTCAGTGTATTTATAGTGCTTTTTGACATACCAAAGGTACATTATTTACACATTCTCATATTTGGTTGACTTATGTAATTTAGTGTAATGAAAATTTGACCAGGCTTGAAATTCAAAGACCCATAATAATTATGTCAACTGTATTGGTCATTTAATTTCTCTTAGTCTAATTTCTTCAGTATAAAATGAAAATAGTGTATTTTTTGGTCCCAGCCTACTTCACTGGATATTGTGAGGGTCAAAGGAGACAATAATGTGTTGGGCTGGGGTGTAGCTCAGTGGGAGAGCACTTGCCTCGCTTGTGCAAGGCCCTGGGTTCCATCCCCAGTGCTGGGGAACAAAGAGCATACATAAACTGCTGTACTGATACTGTCTTTGTTAGAATTTGGGGGTTGTAGAAAGCAAGGATATAGTTTCAGTAGTATTTGTTTTTATAGTGACAACAAAATAGGTAATTAGACCAGTGTTCATTCAATAAACCCAATCAGCACTCCAATTAACTTTTTTTAAAAAAAGGTTCTTTTAGAGTAACTATTCTTTTTAATTGTTTGGTTCTTTCAGATATGTTACACCAAGTGTGCACTCAAATTTCATATGGCTGAATTTCTAGGTCACTTCTAATAGAAATTGGGGGTCTCCGTTTTTTTGTTTTTCCTTTTATATGGAACTGTATGAGCTCATTATTAGCTTGGCTTGGTGGAAACTTATAAGAAAAATATAAAGAGGAATGTAGGCCCTGTAATCATTTTTCTTTGAGGACTTTTATGTACCTGATTCTTTCTGATTGAGAACAAGTTTTGAAAAGATGATTACTATAATTTGTTTATTTTTTTATTATGGCAAAACTTTGAATTTTAAGCTATAATACTATGGGAATCATTTGTATATATGTACATGAATTTTTAAAAACCTGTGTAAAGCAAGAATTTCTTCTTCATTCTTTACACATGAACAAAGTAAGACATTTTTATAGACCCTAGATTTACAAAGGAATTTGTGATTCTCTTATTTAAACTTCTTTTTTGCCTTTTTATGACCAATTAAAATAAGGAAAACTTTTTACATTTAATTCAGCTGTGTTTCCTAGTATCCATATAATTTTATAGATTATCTTATATAATTTTGATCTATTTTTATGAAATATTTATATTGTTTAATTCTCTTCTTTCTAGTTATATGATTTTGGTAAAGGCATAGGAAGATGTAACATTCTTCACTTTCCTTCTCTTATTGGTCTATGTTTTTTCTAACTTAATTTGAACCCTATTTTTTTAGTAATCAATTTGATACAGGATTATATTGTTCTCTCAGGATTCAGGTCTTCTAGGAAAGAAGTCCATCCAGAACCAGCCACCTTGGTGGACATTCCTGTTTGGTTAAATTATAAAGATTTAATATAATTTAATCAGCATATTTCTTACTGTGGTCTCTAATTAGAAAGTAAAACTTGGTTGCTATAAAGACAAAGTAAAGTTTTTACTAATAATTTATTCGAACCCCAAACCAATACAACATTGCTTCCCATCAGGTAGAATAGTAACTCCACCTCATGCACTGAAGAGTAGTTTCCTTTCCAGGACTCTTTTAATAATCACCTGTCTCAGGAAATCTTTGGTGTCCTTCATGGACATTTTTGTTGTCATGATAGTGTTTTTCATATCTTATTCTCATTTTATTGGCCTCTACACCAGTTTTCCCTGATGGAGAAACAAATTTTTTACCTTGTAATAATATAAAACTTAAAGATTCCATGTTCCGTTGTTCTGCTAGTCTCCTTTAATTAGTAAAGTTAGTGTTTTTAAGATATGTTATATTTGCTGAAGTATTACTTGATTACTATTGAAGGCTTAAGGGTTTCTATGTAAATCAGCTTGTTTTTATATACCAACTTGCATTTATTTCTTTGTATTGTGCTTATTGACTTTTCCCTAATATCTTAGAGCTTAACAGTTTCTGTTTTCTAAATTGAGGTGCTTTCCCTAATGACTAGTAAAAAATGCATTGTTATTTTTTAAATATCCCAGGGTTTTAAGTCAAGTACCCTGATTTGTAGTCTTACCTCTCTTTTCATTATAACTTTGGACAAAGCATTTTACCTGCTTAGGCCTCAGTGTCGTCATCTATAAATGAAAGGATTAGATGAGGGCACATCTCAGATTCCTCTGAGCTCTAATTTGATTCTCTCTTGACCATTTTATAACCATGATTCCAGGCTCTATTTTATTCTTGTTATTTTTCCCATGAATTTAAACTTATTAGATTGAATTTTACTACTTAAACTTAATAGGATTCAAATATGTTATTAACTTTGTTTTCCATCATTATTTCAAGTAGTTTTAAAAGAAAAAATATATTACAGTAACAAAAATGAAAGAAAAGTTATAGATACTGGACATAGCCTTTTTTGATGGGAAAAGTCTTCTGAAGGACCAACATAAGCATCTTTTTTTTTTTTTAGAGGGAATTTTAATATTTATTTTTTAGTTTTCGGCGAACACAACATCTTTGTTTGTATGTGGTGCTGAGGATCGAACCCGAGCTGCACGCATGCCAGTCGAGCGCACTACCACTTGAGCCACATCCCCAGCCCCCCAACATAAGCATCTTAATTGATAACATGAAAAGAATGACATAAAATTTGTAATATTTGTTTTCTTAAATATGAATACAGCTAGGGCTGAGATTGCCACTCAGTGGTAGAGCGCTCACTAGCATGTGAAGGGCCCTGGGTTCGATCCTCGGCACCACATAAAATAAATGAATGGAATAAAGGTGTCCAACTACAACTAAAAAACAAAATAAATATTTTAAAATATATATATATATATATATATATATATATATATATATATATATATATATATAGCTAGTTGGCCAAAACTTTACACAGAATGAGTTCAGTGGGGCTGGATATAGTTCAGTGGCAGAGTACTTGCTTAACATGCAGAACACCCTGGGTTCAGTACATACAAATGTATTGAAGCTAAAATTAATGAACAAATCAGTGATAACACTGGTCCATTTAATTAAAAAAAAAAAAACTTTTTAAGTTTTTGCCACAGTGATAGCACTGGTTTGTTTAATTAAAAAACTTAAAAGTTTTTGCCAGGTGTGGTGGTACACATCTGTTACCTCAGCAACTCAGGAGGCTGAGGCAGGAGGATTACAGATTCAAAGCCAGCCTCAGCAACTTAGTGAGATCTTCTCTCAAAATAAAAAATGAAAAGAGCTGGAGAGGTGGCTCAGTGGTAAAGTCCCCCTGAGTTCAACCCCTAGTACCAAAAAAAATAAATAAATAGTTATTTGTTTTTACCAACATCAAAAGAACTATAAGGGGCTGGGGAGGTGGCTCAGTGGTAAAGTGCTTGCCTAGCATGTGTGAGGCACTGGGTTTGATTCTCAGCATCCCAAATAAATAAATATAGGTCCATTGACAACTAAAAGAAATATTTTTAAAAGTATAAAACCTAAAAGAGATTATAGAGGAGTTGATTGAAAGTTTTCTGTTAAATAATTATTTAAACTGAATTATTAGATTTCTTGCATAAATATTGTTGCCAGGTTATCATGGACAAGTGAATGCCTTTGTTTAAAATATTGTTAGAAGTAAAAGTGATTATTATTTTTGTTTTTTTCTGGCTGTGCAGAAAATGTTCCTATGGAGGCTTCTTGATTGTCCTCTAATAAAATGTAGAGGTTCCATTAGTTCCATCTTTTCAGCAAGATTCCCTTGTGGATAAGTGTTCTCTGAGAACCAGGCCATGGAGGTCTCTGTTATGTTTCAAGATCGTTGTCTTGGCTTTCATTGTCTTCATTTGCTCATCTCAATGTCTTGAACACTTGGTCTGTAGATCTGACAGTGTAGGAATGAAGTCTGGGTCTAATGAGAACAATAGTGGAAAGTTGATACAGGAAGGCATAATGTGTTTTTTGGTGTGATTTCTTTTAAACTATACTCGATTCCTTACCTTAAGTCATTTTTTTCTGAATAATGCAACTCTCCCAGCCCAGAAATTAGACACCTAGGATTTCTCTCTCGGAGATGCCTGTACAGTTAATGCATCACACAACATTTCAATCACGGATGGATGGCACATATAACAGTGATCCCATGAGATTGTATCATCTAGTAATGTATGTGTGTGTGCGTGTGTGTGCACTCAATAGTGAAATCACCTAACAGCTCATTTCTCAGAATTTATCCCCATTACTAAGTGGCACATGCCTGTTTTATGTTGTTTTCATTGACTTTAAACAACAACAAATTTATTGTCAGTGTGGCTTTGTAAGTCACATTTGTTAAATTTGAATCTGAGGTCCAATTTCACTGAACATTTTCTGGGTTTTGATAATGGGCCATTCTGTGAAATAAACCACATAAGCCTTGAGTGATTTATATTGATCCATCTGCCATTTTCATATTTATCTAGCTACTCATTCCATCCTCAGTTTTGAAAAAGAAATTGACACATTTCTTCCCTTAGTTCTGCTTCTGAACTAATCTTGTCAGCAAAGACAGTTGATATGAAATAATTCTTTATTCTTGAGACAAGATCAGTACAGTAGTTCTCTACATTGAGCAGAGGTGAATACATGTTTAAAAAATAATATATTTTCTCCACTTGTGAATTTAAAAATTTAAAAATCCATCAGGCATGGTGGTAAATGCTTATAATCCTAGCCCCTCAGGAGACTGAGGCAGGAGAATTGGTAGTTTGAAGGTAGCCTGGCCAACTTAGTCCCATCTCAAAAAATAAGAACTAAAAAATGGACTAGGGGGCTAGGGTTGTGGCTCAGTGGTAAAGTGCTCGCCTAGCATGTAGGAGGCACTGGGTTCGATCCTCAGCACAACATAAATGTAAAATAAAGATATTGTGTCTACCTAAAAACTAAAAAAATAAATACGTATCGTTTTAAAAAGTGGACTAGGGACATGGTGCAGTGGTAGAATACTTGCTTAGCATTTCCAAGATCCTGGGTTTATTTTCCAGTACTGGGGGAAAAAAAAATCATAAGGACTCTCCAGTGTGAAGATATTAATCTGGAAGTTCTCCTGTTATCAGGTGCTGTTTCTATTAATGTGAGTTATCAGACTAAATCTGAATTCTTTATCATTCTTCTTTATAATATCTAACTTCTAAAGAATCATTCTGTCTTACATTATATCTTTAACACCAACTTTAGACAACTTTTCTGCTGTTATTTTCAATTGCCACATTTTGTTTTTGAGTTATCTTTTACCATTGAAGTTTTAAAGTGTTGTACACATGAAGGAGTGACTATAGTTTAGACATGTACTTTGGCATGATAGAGATAGCACTATTACCATCCCTTTACCCAACCTCCAAACAAAAGTTCATCTGACACCTCAGAAATTGTCAGATTGGCTCATTTTATTTCAAAGAGCTGTGGAAGCTGATCCTTTAAAATTAAAATGTTTAATTAAGAAAATATTTCTATATTTTAATCTGGTCATGAATTTGGGATTATTATTATTAGTTGTTTCACATTCTATAAATATGCAATTATGCAATACTCAAAGCTCATATTAATCTGAGCTGGGTTTGGTTGGGGTGTTTTTTGTTTGTTTGTTTTTTGTTTTTGTTTTTGTTTTGCTTTTTAGGCTTCTTGGGATTTTTTGTTTGTTTAGTATTCTACATTTTTGTATGTGTATATATATCACTGTCCTCTCAGCAGGCAGCTCTCCTGTAGATCAGCTGTTCTCACTGGGAATCAGGCCAAGGAGGTTCTTGCTGACTTTTTAGAGGCAAAATAATTTCTGCTCTCACATCTAACATGGTCTCAAATTTTGCTAATGATCGAATATTATCCTCTTGATTGACATTTTAAAATAGTGAAAATACCATGTTATACAAATCAACAAATTTGCCATAAAATGCCATTTAAAGATTTTTCTCTATGCCTGTTTGTTATAAGAATAAAACATGAGTATAAAAAATATATAAAATATGAAGCTTCCGCCCAAGAAACCAGCAACTTTATGATCTAAAAAGTTGTAAATTAGGTTGTTTCCAATTCAGAGTACATCTCCTGATATAAATTGTTATTTTGAATAATAGGGGTAACAGCTTGCTAACTAAAGCTAATTTAGTTCAGTGTACTCTAGAATTAGTGTAGGTGTCTTGATTTGGGATAAATTTTTGTAATGGAGAAAGCTAATTTTTATTTCAATAATTACTTAGTACATTTCTCCTAGGTGACACTCGGGATACTCTGAGCCCTATCTACTTGCATACATACCCTCTATTTGAACTGTTCCTCAAATGCTACATTTCTACCTTTCTAGCCCAATACCTTTCTACCTGCCTTCTCTCCTCATTGATCCTTACCAAAATTTCCAAAGCATGACCCATCTCCAGTGTTAGGAAGAAGGAAATTTGCATTAACCAGTTCATATTAAAGTATTAGTGACTGTAGCCCTTTTATCTACTCAAAAAGAAATCTGTATTTTTAAAAAAAAACACGTTGGTGTTAGCACAAATTAATCTCAGTGAGTAGAAAATTAAGATTTAAAATAAAAGTGGAGGGGCTGAGGATGTGGCTCAGGTGGTAACGTGCTCGCCTGGCATGCGCGGGGTGCTGGGTTCGATCCTCAGCACCACATAAAAATAAAATAAAGATGTTGTGTCCACCGAAAACTAAAAAATAAATATTAAAAAAAATGGAAATAATTTTTTAGTGTTGAAACTATTTTGAGGCAAGAGATATCAGGAAGTGTCCTGACTTGGAAATCTGCTCCCTTTTCCTCAAGCCATGTGATGTTTGAAAATGCTCTATGTTTTCATGACCTTAAGGAAGGGATCTGATCATCCTATTTTGTGAAGTCAGGGCTGATAGTCCTGCTTTTCTCTCCTTCAAGGGATGTCTGGAGCATCTCCCTCTCCCTCTCCCACGCCCTGCTAAGACTGTTTCCAGCTCATCCTGCCAGACCTCACAGCTGGGCCTGTCTTGCTGCTCTGCTCACTGACTCATAGGTGAACACTGTCCATGCTTATCAAGAAAAAGTTTTTCCCCATTTTGTTGTTAATAGAGAAGAGGGAAAAAATATTTCTTTTTCAACATTCTAAAATATTATTTTTAAATAGCTGACACTTAACAATTTAGTGTCCAAATCCTATTCTGAATTAAGTTTCTGGGTAATTCTAAATTCTAAAATTTTAATCTTGGTTTATCACATAAACATCTAGTTAGGAAATATTTATACTGAAGATTTACATTTTGTGGCATTAGTTCTTCATGTTTCTTTTTGACACATTGACTAAAATTGTTCATCTGTGTCCAGATGGGTGGGAAGGTTGTAGGTGCTGGGACCTGTGTAGGCCAGTGCACTCGGGAAGAGCCTGGACCGAACTCTGGCATTAGCTAGGTGTGTGCTGCACTCTGCTCTTGTAGATTTATTTTGTTTACAGTAGACCAGTGTCAGTTTTTGTAAATGTTTTTTCTTAGCACTTTAACTGTGAGTGTACAAACTGATTTTAAATGTAGTGGTTGTATATTTTGGTTATAAATTGGAAATTTTTAATAAAATTAAATAATTTGTTCTTCTTTCTGTCATTAATACCTGCATGAATATAATGTTTTATGTCATCTTCCAGACCTCAGTCTATTTAATGTATCACATTGCTATTTTTTAATTAGGTTTCATATCTTATATTCTTATAATATTACTAAGTTTTTTATTCATAATTACATGGGTATCACAGTAGTCTGGGGCATATATAAACATATTCCATCCTATATCGTGTCTCTCTCTCATACTTGTTTGATCAATATAGATAAGAACCATCTCTGTTTATTGTAAATCCTCAGTATATAACACTACCAGGCACATAATAGAGGCTAGATAAATATCTGTTGGGGAAAAAATGAATATATTAAAGTATCAATTTTCCAATAAGAAATCTTACATGAGCAAATGAATTACCAGGTGATTTTTTTTGTCCATTCACAGGAATGCAGATCAAGATTTAAAGTACTGTTGTATTAATATATATCTTGCCTAAACATAGTTGCCAGGGACCTTAGAAATCGTAAGGTCCAACTTCCCACCCAGAGCAGAAGTCCCTCAAAACCACACTGTTACCCTCTGCTTGGATGGTTTCAGTAGCAGGAAGCTCACCACTTGGTAAGGACTTCTGTTCCATTTTGAGACATTCTACTTGTTACAAGACTTTCCATATATTGAGTGTAAAATGTACCTTTACTCATTGATACTGTTCTATAGATATTCATATTTCTATTACAGCACTGCTTTCTGACATTGGAAAAGAGGTCTCCTGTTCCCTCCAAATCTTTTCTGCAGGCAAGACATGGCCTATTCTCAAATTCCTCATCTTTAGTTCTCATGTGAAATCCTATCAGACTTCAATTGTTCCTCTTGAAAACACGCGAGTTTGTTATTTCTTTTAAAATCTATAGAACTAAATACTTATCTTCAGATGCTATAAAATCAGTGAAGAATCCATTGTACACTATGTTCTGCTCACTGTACTTTTAAAAATTCTCAGCTGAAGCAAAAAACTCTTCCAGTGAATAAAGAGTCCAACCATCCACAATGAAGATAGGTGTGCTCACATGTTCGTTAGTTGTTCAAACTCCAGTGTTTGTCAACTAAAGCATAATATTTCCCTGAGACATTGATTGGTTACCTACTGAGTGCCAGGCAGTGAATCAAAGAGTAATTAATTTCCTGACAATTTACTTCCAGATGGACAAGATATTTAATTAAGATGGGAAAACTGGTGAGCAAATGCTGATCTCTAGCAGGTGGAGATGAATCCTATTGTGTGCTGCAGCACAGACACACGGTGTCTTCCCTGAGAAAAGAAAGTATTGACTTAGTTATGAACTTGTTAGATTTTAATGTCCTTTTACCAACTAAAATGATGTATGTAGTCTCAGCACAGAAAACAGATGATAGCAGGCTTTTGTTTAAAGGGAAAGTGAAGTTAACCCTTCTTAGCAGCCCTTCTTATCCCTCCCTCTGCACTGCAGAGTTCTGGAAGCACCCAGTAGAATTCTCTCCACTCAAAGTGCCTACTTAAAAATTACTAAATTGCTCTGTATCTTGACTGGTTGTCACTTGAATCTATAAATGATAAATTCATTGAACTAGAGAAATACATACACACAAATGAGTGCTTGCAATAGGGATGAGGTCTGAATAAGTTAGACTATGTCAATATCCTGGACTTGATATTGTATTGTTACCATGGAGAAACTGGGTGTAAGTAATATTTCTTTAAAAGAACCTATTAGCATTTGTTTTGAGGAGATTCTTGGCAAGAGTCTCTTACCCAAAAATCCTTCAGTTCTTATGTGGCCTTCCTAATTTAATGTTCTCAAGTGAAAACAAGACCCTGTTAATCCACTTTATATAAAGAAAGTATCTCTCACAATTCCTTCCTTCCTCTAAGCTTCAGAAGTCTAATTGTTATGCACCTTTACTCTGAGTGTAGCAGAATGACCACACACACACACACACACACACACATGTCCACTCTAACTCCCAGAACCTGGCAATATCTTGTCTTACATGGCAAAAGGGCCTTTGTTGTTGTGATTAAGCTTACAAAACTTGAAATAAGGAGACTATTCTGGATTATCCTTGGGCACCCCAATCTAATCACATGGTTTCTTAAAAGCAAAGAGCTTTTCCTGTCTGGTCAGAGAAAGATGTGACAACAAAAGAGTTGGGATGACTTAACCCACCATCCTTGACTTCAAAGAGGGAGGAAGCAGTAAACTAGGAATGGAACCACCAGTTGACCCAGTTATCCCACTCCTTGGCATATACCCAAAGGATTTAAAATCAGCCTACTATAGTGATGCAGCCACATCAATGTTTATAGCAGCTCAATTTATATTTTTTAATATTTATCTTTTAGTTTTTCGGCGGACACAACATCTTTGTATGTGGTGCTGAGGATCGAACCTGGGCCGCACGCATGCCAGGCGAGCACGCTACTGCTTGAGCCACATCCCCAGCCCGGGGCTATAGCAACTCAATTTATAATAGCTATGCTATGGAACCATCCTAGGTAGCCATCAACAGATGAATGGATAAAGAAAATATGGTACATATACACAGTGTAATATTACTCAATCATAAAGAATGAAATTATGACATTTGCCAGTAAATGGATGGAACTGTAGACTATTGTGCTAGGTGAAGTAAGCCAGTCCAAAAAACCAAAGGCCAAATATTCTCTCTGATATGTAGATGCTAACTCACTAAGGGAGTGGGGGTAATAGAAGTTCATTGTATTAGACAAAGGGGAATGAAGGAATTGGAGGGGGGTGGGAATGAGAAAGACAGTAGAATGAATCGGACATAACTTTCCTATGCGCGTATACGAATACACGACCAGTGTCACTCCACATCATGCACGACCACAAGAATTCGAAGTTTTACTCCATGTATGTATGATATGTCAAAATACATTCTACTGTCATGTGTATCTAATAAAAGCAAATGAAGAAAAAAAAAAAAAGAGGGAGGAAGGAGGCCTTGCACTAAGGAATGCCTGTGTCTCTCAAAGCTGGGGGTAGCTTTCTGCTCAGAGCCAGCAAGAAAACATGGAGGTCAGTCCTGCAACTGCAAGGAACTGAATTCTTCCAACAACCAGAAAGAGTAAAGAAAGCAACCCTCCCTGTTTAGAAAGGAACTGCCTTGAATCTGGTGTGGGACGCCCATGTCAGACTTCCCAGGTACAGATGATAAAATTGTCTTGCTTAACTCCTTTAAGTTTGGGATAATTTGTTCTGACAGCAATAGAAAGTGAATATCCTAAGCCTCACACCTCCACTCTGGCCAAGTGCAGGCAATAAACAAATGAGTAATGGAAAATGGCTCAAGGAAGCCATGAAGAATCAGAAACATTTCAGAGAGCTGGCCAGTTGCCCTGCCACAGACTGCTGAGGGCAGACGGGGAGATGCTGCACTGTACCAGGAGCCGCAGCCCCTGCTGCCTTTCCTCGGATTTCACCTCTGACTCGTTTTTTCATCATCATTCTTAACAGTTTTCTTAAAATTTATTCCCACATACCCTTCAATTCATCCTACTTTCTTCCTCTATAAAACTCTGTTCTTTATTTTTTTCTGTTTACATAGCAGGCATTTTCTCTGCTAAGAACTACATTCCTACCAGAAGACAGGAACAGGTTAGGCCTTTTGTAAGGAGATGGGAGCAGGTTAGGCCTTAGGAAAATGTTGAAATTTTCAAGTGTGCCAAGTTTTAGGTTAGGGAACATAGTTCCATTACCCGGTTTCTGGGTACTCCTCAGCAGTATACACAAGAGAGTTCTGGGTCAATCCACTAATTTTTAAAGAACAACAAACAAAACAAAATCAGGCACTCAAAAATTTTTTGAAAATAGCAGAAAAATTTGGGCTGAGGTACTGATGACTCACTATTGTTTTTTATTATCTCTTTGTACACAACTCAAGTCTACAAGACCTGCAGAGCTAATGGAAAGTCTTCACAATCTCAAATATTAGATGAGCTGCTGTACAATCATACAGTAGGAGTACTTAAACACTTTACATGAAGTGGATCAACCAAGCATATGTATTTTTATTTTAGGAATTTTTTGACACAAGACTTGTTAGAAAAGTGTTTGCTAAATATGGGAAATAAATCCATGCACTAAATCCGGAGGAAGCTTCTGGCTTCCCATATGTCCTGTGGCCAGAAGGGTAGAAGGAAGGAAGGAAGTTGTTCTTTGGCAACAGATTGGATAGGATGAGCCAGGTCTGTGGTCCCCAGGGCAGGAGTGATGCATGTGCCTCTCAGCCTTCAACTTGGTGGAGTCCAAATGGACCGGTACTGTAATGACCAGCCTGGTACACTTCTCAGCGCATCTATGAGCATTTCCAAAAATTCCCTAGGTTGTGAGAGCCATGCGGCTGCCAGACATTGGTTTATTTCTGGCGCCACCACAACAGCACTAAAATTAACAAGCAAATCCAGAGGTTCTCAAGAGAGTAAACTAAATCCTTTAATCTAAAAATCCTTCCTTCTTGAATGGGAGTTCTTTTACAGAAACATGACATTTAATTGTAAGCCTGTTTCAGCTTTCATAGTTTCAGTTTTTTTCTCCAGAGACAGAGGTCATTTATATCATTTCTCTTGTTTGTTGATGACAGTCATTTTAGAAAATGATGTTTCAAGTCTGTGACCATACAATGCATTCGTTAATTCCCAGGTGTTTTTTTTTATTTTTGTTTTTTTACCTACTCCTTCCTCCAGGCATTTAAAGAATGCATAATGACATGGTTTCTACTCTGAGCAGGTAAGCTTTAAAACACCTAGTAAGTACTGTAATGTTGGTGTGTTCAAAGTGTACTGAACACATTTGTGTGACAGCACAAATGTGGAAGAAGTTACTTCCCACTAGGACTGGAGAATATGAAAGATTCAATCAATAGTTGGGGTTTTACGTGTCTTAATCCATTTTCTGTTGCTATAGGAAGACACTGGAGATTGGGTAATTTTACAAAAGGTTCATCTGGTTCACAGTTCTGGAGGTGGAGGGTCCAAAATCAGTAGCTGCACAGCTACACCGGTTCAGCTTCTGGTGAGGGCCTAATTGTTTTGTCTTGTGGCAGAAAACAGGAGAAACAGAAGAAGCTAAGGATGCAGAACTGGCTTTATAACAACCCCCTAACCCTAACCATAGCCAGGCCAGTTCCCTGACAGGCAGAGCTCAGGGGCATTCACCTATTCCCGAGGCTCCACCCCCATGACCCAAGCACCTCCCACCAGAACCCATCTCCCAGCTGGGCTGCTTTGAGGAATTCAAACAGCAGCAGAGAACAAAACAGGCCATTGTTGTACAGTCCTGTAACCAGAATTTTAAGTTATTGTATTAATACAGGTTAGAGGTAATAGTGATGTGGACTAATGGTCATTGTAGAGATGGACAAAAAAGGGAGATTCAGGAAGTGTTCCGAAGGGAGAGTTCATGAGGCTTACTGGATGTGATGAATGAAAGATGACTGTTATTTTTGGCCTCTGCAGCCTGGTGACTTGTGGACACATAATGAAATAGGAAGAGGGGCACAGGGGGAGAATAAATGTTGGAGGGGAAAAATCAAGTTAGAAATCTGAGAATTCCCAAGATGCAGATGGTACCTAATGCCACTAGACTACATGAGATCGCCTTGGAGAAGACTAGATGGTGAAGGGAGCTTGTGTGGAAGAGGAAAGGTTGAGACAGGAGACCAAGAAGCAGAGATCGGTGAGATAGGAAGGGGATGAAAGGAATGTGTTAGGAGAAGCCAGAAAGGTGCTTTGCAAAGGAAGTTCAGCTGGTCAGGGGATGTTCATGGTCCAAACCAGCAAAACACACAAGACAGAGCACCACATCGTGGGTGACAGCCTCCACAGCTTCATATTTTAGAGTCAACAGATGCAGAATACAAAATAACAATCTGATGGAATAAAAGAAAATATGAGACATATAACTGAGAAACAGGGGACCAGGAAAAACAACTAGGCAGGTTTGGGGGAAAAAAAGACAGCTGAATTTCTAGATACAAACAATTATTTAGATGAAATTAAAAACAACAAGTTAAACACAGCCAATGAGAGATCAGTGAATTGAGTTGATTTTTTTTATGTCCAGAATTCTTTGATATTCTTCCTTCAAAAGGTGGAGCATGGGGCTGGGGATGTGGCTCAGTGGTAGTGTTCTTGCCTGGCCTGTGCAAGATCCTGGGTTCCAACCCCTAAACAAACAACAGAAAGGGTGGAGCATAATTCGGCCCCCCTGCCCTGTATGTATATATTAGACTTAGTGATTTGCTTCCAGAAATGGATAGAGCAGAAGTGAGTATGTTTGATTTTGGAGAGAGATCACAGAAGGCACTGTGGCTTGCTGCTGCTTCCTGCTGCTTCCTGCTCCCTCGGTCCCTCCCTCCCTGACCCAGCTACCTCATGTATAAACACTAGGCAGCCTTGCGGAGAGGCCTCTGGAGTGAGCCATCTTGGAAGAGGCTGCTATCCTGGTCGTGTTTTCCTATGACCACAGCCCAGCTGAAGCTGGACTGCTACTTGGTCAGAGACATCGAGCCAGAACCATGCAATAAGCCACTCCTGGATTCCTGACCCTCAGAAGTTGTGAAATGATCAGCATTTGTTGCTTTAAGCTGCTAAATTTTGGGATAATTTGTTATGCATCAAGAAATTACTGACAGGATTAATTTAAAGAAATTACCCAAGTGCAGCATAGAGAGACATGAAATGACATTAAATTGGCATTCCAGAAAGAATAGGAGAGAGGAAAAAAAAAAACTATTTGAAGTTTAGTTTTTTGTGTGAAGCATCACCCCCAAACCTAAGGTTATTTTTTTTTTAAATTCACTTAGACACTGCAGGAAAACTGAACAACACCAGAGGAGAAAAAATAAAGTAGCCAGAGAAGAGACAGATCAATCACAAAGGGACAACAATTACTGAAGGCTTATTTCTCTATAGCAAAGTGGACACCAAAAGACAGGAATACACCTTAAAGCAACTAGAAACCATGAATTGTAAATCAACAAAACTATCTCTCAAGAACTAGGGCTAGAGGGATTGGTGGTGCACACCTGTAATCCCACCTACTTGGAGGCTGAGGCAGAAAGATAACAAAGTGTTAATTAAATGGCTGAGGACGCTTCTCAGTGGTAGTGTGCCCCTGGTTTCAATCCCCAGTACTGCAAAAAGAAAAAGAACTATGGCTGAAATGAGTGCTAGTAGGGGTAATCTGTGACCATCTACTTCAAACTGCCCCCATATACACCTCTTATTATTATTTAACAGGAAGAATAAAATCATACAAATCACACACCTTCAACCTAACAAGAAGACACTTCAAATTTCAAATTACCTGAGGTAGAAAATTAAACACTATTTTACAGCAGAGATGTCTCTCATGGTACCACTGCCAAATTTTGCAGAGTCAGAGGGTCCAGAAAAACTGCACTTAAGAGGGAAAAATGTTTTGAGCTAAAATCAAAGTTCACCCTAAGTGTGGAAATGCTGGTAAAGGGTCCTGTCAGATCCAAGTTCAAAGGGGCTTAAAAGCAGATGCAATATTTTAGTGCTCAGCCATAAAGAAGAATAAAATGATGGCATTTACTGGTAAATGGATGGAATAGGAGAACATAATGCTAAATGGAATAGGGCAGACTCAGAAAGTCAGGGGTCAAATGTTTTCTCTTATGTGTGGAAGCAGAGTAAAATAAGAGGAAAAGAGGGGAGGGTCCCCTGAAAGTGAAGGGAGCTCAGTAAAGGAGAGGAAGAGGACTGAGGAGAAGGAAGGAAGGACGGGGAAAGAGAGGAACGTGCCACACTGTGTACCAAACTATGCTATGTACATATGTGAATACACCACAGAGAATTTCACTAGTATTTATGTCTCTAAAGCACTAATTTTAAAAACTATAAATAAATAGAAGGGTAACGGGTAAGGGAGGAGGGGAAGGAAAGTAGTGGGAACTGAAGTGGAGCAAATTATATTCCATGCTTCTATGTTCATGTCAAAATGAACCCAGTACTACGTCATTGGAATGCACTAATAAACAGATTTGAGGAGACAATCTTCATCTAGGGGTAAGACAATAGAAACAGTGGGGAGGGAGGAAGGGGGGAGTGCCCTTTGGAATCTGGTAGTAAAAAGGGGAAGAATGGAGAGGGAAGATTCCAGCATCTTGCAAGATGAAAGTAAACTAGGAGTTCAAGGACTCACAACTCCTCCTGGACTACATCCCAAAAGCACCCACTAAAGAAATGCCCTAGTGGATTCTATCAAACATTTATTGAAGAAATAATATAAATTCCTTACAAACTCTGCACAATAACAGAGGAAGAGAGAGAAACTCCCAATTGATTTTGTGAGGCTAGAATTATCTTGTTATCAAAGCCAGACAATGACATCAGGAAATGAATAACATAGCAGTATCCCTCATGAACACATACATTATTCCACTTCTATTCAGTATCATGTGAGGTTGCAGCCTGTGTGCTACGACAGAAAACGAACAAATGAATGATTTCAGATTGATAAGAAAAAAACTAAAACTGTCTTTTTTGAAATATATTTTTAGTTGGACACAATATCTTTATTTATTTATTCTTATGCGGTACTGAGGATTGAACCCAGCACCTCACATGTGCTAGGCAAGACAATTCAAGGAGGGAAAAGGTACTTTTTCCAGCAAATTGCGCTGGTAAAAAATAAAACCTACATCCATATGAAGACTTGCATGCAAATATTCATAACTGAAACACAGCACATGTTCACAGCAGCCAAAAGTGGAAACAAACCCAACGTCCATAACTGGTGAGTGGGTAGCCAAATGTGGCATGTCCACACATGGCTTTACAGAGGGGATCTTAGATGCAGGCTTTTAGTGTCTTCATTGCCACTGGGTGTCACTGCTTCTAATATGTGCACAATATACACATCTGTGTTTCATCTCTCTCTAAAACATGGATTCACAGCAACACCTCAGATTCCATCCAACACTGCACAGTTCATTCACGCCTTTCCTATATTTGTTGTTTGCTTTTCTGACAGAAACCTGGCTTCCCAATTTTTCAACATTGTTACTCATTTACTCTTTCCTTTGTTTGTAATCGGTCTCCCAAGTGCCAGTCTCCTCTTTGTTCCTGGCTATTCCCTCAGCCCCAGCACTGGAGGCCCCATCAGCCCAGGTTGACTTGATTTTACCAGGATCCTCTGGTTTTCTTATGTGAATGGGTTACCAGAGACAAAGCCAAAGCAGGGATCAGTTTGAAATCCATTGCAATAATCCAGTCAAGAGATGATGTCATCAGTGGAGATGGAGAGAAGTAGCCTAATTCTGGATATATTTTGAAAGTAGAAATGGAAAGAATTTGCTGGCAGCGGCTGGGGATGTGGCTCAAGCGGTAGCGCGCTCGCCTGGCATGCGTGCGGCCCAGGTTCGATCCTCAGCACCACATACAAAAAAACAAAAGATGTTGTGTCCGCCGATAACTAAAAAATAAATATTAAAATTCCCTCTCTCTCTCTTTCTCCCTCCCTCCCTCTCTCACTCTCTCTTTAAAAAAAAAAAAAAAAGAATTTGCTGGCAAAAGGGAAGTAGAGTGTAAGGAAAAGGGAAATCAAGGAGGAACAAGTTTAGGGCCCGAAAAACGTAGCCTGTAACTGAGGTTGGGGAGACTTCAGGAAAAGCTGTATCAGGGTGAACATAGGGGTGGGATATGCTGGCTTTGAGATGCCCATCAGATGTGTAAGTAGGCAGCTTCATGGGTGCCTAAGGGTCCAGGGAAGAACTCTGAGCTATAGAGACAAATCTGGGCCACATGAGCATATGGATGATAGTAAACCAGGAGACCATGTGACACCACCTAAAGAGTAGGAAAGTATGAAGGAAAGAAGGGATCAAGGACTCATCCCAACATTTAGAAGTTGGCAAGGTGGAGGAGTGGCCAAAGGGTGGGCACATGTTCCGGAAGTTGAGTGAAGGGAGGTTTTCAAAGGGAGAGTGTGACCCACTGCATCTCCTACTGTTGACAAGAGGTCAGTGAGGACTGAGCAGTGGCCCTGGGTTTAGCGATGGGAGTCTGGGTGGAAGAGAAAACCTGGTAGGGTGAGAGGAGGATAGGCTGGGAGGAGCAGATGGGCAGCTCTTTCAAGGAGTTTCGCTAGAAAGGAAATGAGAGAAATAGATGGAGAGAAACTATTTTTTAAGATGGGAGAGGGAATAGCATGCTTGTATGCTGGTGAGCAGGATCCAAGACAGGAGGAAAATTCGATGATGCAAAAACATGGGGAGAATTGCTGCATGTCCTGGGTGGGCAAGAGGAGATTGTCCTGGCCAGGTGCAAGGACAGTTCGTCCACAACATAGGAAGTGAGTAGAGTTTGCACTGCGTGAGTGGTGGGAGCTTGAGGAAATTTCTTCTATCTGGGTCAATTTTCAGAGTGAAGCAGGAAGTAAGGTCATTCAGAACAGGGAACAAGGAGAAGATGCGGAAGGCTCAAGGAGAAGGAATTAGGAAACTCAATCGGCTGACCAGGCGGTGTAAAGCTCCACCTGAGACTGACGATGCTGAACTTGATCGGTAGGTGGCGCTGGAGTTTTCCAGCTTCCTTCAGCTGGATGGGTACTGGTGCAGTTCTTTTGAAACAGGGCCTGGCTAAGTTGCTGAAGCTGGTTTTGAATTTTCGGTCCTCCTGTCTCAGCCTCCTGAGCTGCTGGAATTATAGGTGTGTGCCAAAGGATGCAGTTTTTTCAAGGCGACTAACCTGAAGCTTAGCCAGTGATTAGAAGGATATCAAGAATTTTTGTTCACTTTCTGTGAACAAAATTATAATGTGTCTTTTAATTGATGCTTAACTAATCTGTAATTTGGTGAAACTGTTTCTCACTGGTTGTTAGCTCTACTAATTTTCAAGATATCATTTGAGCTGAAACATATTAATCTGTTTTATTGCTAGTGCTACTCACCGTCTCTCCTCCCTACCCAACCATTCTGTGTTGAGCTCCCAAGACCCTCATCCAGAGCTGGGCCTCACACTGCTGGCCAAGCTCCTGGCCACTTGGCCACACTGGGCACTCGTAGGTTCTGTCATGAGCTAGTGGCCAACAGTCCCTGTAGGCTCTTGGCTTCAAATAAGTTATTATCCTCAGAAGAGTCAAAACAGGTTTTTAAGTGTGGGCTGGGAGAAAAGGGCAGTGAGGAGGCACTCCTGGCTTAGACTTGAATTTGGCTCCAGTTTCTGGAGATAAGAATGCAGGGTCTGGCTTTGAGGAGGAGACCAAGATGGAGCAGAGGAGATGAGGCTGTCAGGAGCAGTCTCTGGTCCCATAGTGGTTCTTGGTGTGGACCTCCAAGTGCTGAGACAGGTGCAGGAGTTGGTTTGCAAAAGAAGAGTGGAACCAGGTGTGGCAGTTTCCCAGGAACAAAGGAGAGAGAATGACTAAGTGGTGAGAGTTGTGGGCACAACAGAAGGCGAGGGAATGAGAGAGAAGGATGGTGTGCACATGACCCAAACCCTGGAACCTGGAAGATGCTCCATTAATTTATTACATTGAAACTCTTAGTTATTAGAACAACTGATAGTTTAGAATCTAACCATTAGATAATATAACAAAGATGCAGTTAAAACGTCCTTTTTCTACTTGAGGGGAATTTTTTTCTGTTCCCCATTAGTTTATCAGCATGGGTTAACTCGTAGATTACATCTTTCTTTCTGAGTGGATAAGATAAAGTTAGGAAAGGTTGTAAGGCAGAAGGAAACACCGTGGTTTAGCCTGAGGATGCAAGCTCTAAGCTGGGAAAGGCTGGACAAAAGATGTAGGCTCCAAACCAGCTGCTTCTACTTTGCAGTTTTGGACCATATAACCCCTGACTGATTCAGGCGCGTGCTGAGCAAGGAATCCTGCCACCTCTGAATTATCTTTTCTTGGTACTAATTACCTAGTTCTCAGTCTGCAAACATTGTCTTCTTCCTCTCCCATCTCTTGTCTTCCTGATTTTCCCTAGCCAAGTCTGAAACAAAAGACTCTATTGATACAGAAACAATATAAACATATCTAGGGAGGGGCAATTAATTCCCCTTTTAAAACAAAAATCTCAGGATCAGAAAAATCCTTAAAAATTCATCTAACTCAGGAATGGGCAAACTCTATAAAGGGGCTGACAGTAAATATTTTAGGCTAACTGCAACCGACAGTCATTGCTTCTCAACCCTACTGCTGTAACACAAGAGCCATTGGAGCAATTATGACAATACACAAACAAAAGTTGGGACTGTTCCAATAAAATCTGATTTACAAAAACAGGACTGTAGTCTACTGACCCCTGATCCAATCAACAGATGATAAAACTGAGGCCAGTTAGCTCGAAGGGACCGGGACTAGAAACCTACTTCCCTTGAGTCTCAGAGAAGGGTTCTTTCTATTAGGACAGAGATCCTCAAATTTTACTTTCATGAAAATCACCTGGAATGGGAAAATATGAAAACAGATTCCTCAGAGATTTTAGATTCAATAAGTGTGAGTAAGACCCAGGAATCTAGATTTTAAAAGCACAGTTGTACTCCTGTGGCCCAAGAACCAGACTTTGAAAAGCACACCCCACCATCACGCATCCTCAAACCCACACAGGGTGGATCCCGCTGTCACGGATGGTCAAACTGGTGGGGGAGGAGCTGTTCAATGTCTCTAGATTGAATTTCCGTCCTCTTTGCCCCAGAAGCCCTAGCTCTGCTGTGACACGCCTCTCCACCAGAGCCAGCAGGTGGGCCTGTGGGGACACCTGCAGCAGGCTGGTGGGCGGATGAGCCAGAGGCAGCTGCTAATGAGCAGCTCTTGCTTATTGGCTACAGGGAGGCCCTCTCTCTTCCCCCGTGCCTGCAGCCTTCCCGAGTAGGCGAGTAGGCGGAGTTGAGTGGATGCCACAGGCTGCGCCTTTACCTGGGTGGAAAGTGTCAGAGCCACAGCTCTATTCACATTCTGCCAGAGGGTCAGGCGGGCTGCGGGGAAGCTGGCAGCAGTTGCTGGGTACAGAAGTTTCACACTTGATGTGTTCTTTTCTTCCTTGATCCATTACCCCTGCCCAGCCCACCTTGATCCCTTGAATGGGGACATTGTGTGCTCCAAGTCATCCAAAACAAAGCCCCAGTTCTTTTGAGCACTCCCTGACCCCTGCCCCCAGCTGCTTAAGAAATATGACCCCTAAGAAAATAATGGGAGTTTAAGAATATGATGTCAGGAGTCTTGTTCCTGTAAGGGGCTGGGCTACCACAGAAACTTCTGCCCTCACCTTAGCCCTGCTTCAGACCTGCAGGACCTTTTTCCTGTGGTTCTTCGTGTCTTGTAGGAACTCTAGAATGAAAACCCTACAGCGAGTCTAAATAGCCAGACTTAAAAGTGAAGCCTGAGGATAAGTTGGAACTCAGGGAACTGCACTCCAGCATGCCCTCCTGGGCCATCCCAGACACTGAGAGGAAAGGCGGAGCCCAGGGCGGAGGGCAGACTCAGGTCCCTGAGGTTGAAGGCCTCACTGTTGACAGACCTTAACAAAAGACCGCACAGTGCAGAAGTCCAAGAAGGGAGGTTCCCTCCATCCCCGGGCCCCTGATCCCTGCAGCCCTTGGCACGGGACTAGAGAAGTCTGGGCCGGCCATGCCAGCGGCCTTGGCTCCTGCCGTCTGTCCACGCCTGCTGGACAACTTCTGAGGTGCCAGTGTATTGATCCAAAGGTGTCAGTTTTCATCTATTTGAATCCCTTCATTGCACAATGGGAAATGACGAGAAACGGGGCCCCAGGTGAACGGCTGGGGGCGGTGGGGTAGCGTGGCTGACTCCAGGCGCGGGCGCCCTTTACAGTGCCTTTCAAAGCCGCCGCCGTGCTCCTCTCAGTGGGAGGAGCGAGCAAGGTTGGCAGGGAGGAGCGCAGTCTTCAAGCTCAGCGGGCGCTGGTCTTGGATGGGCCCTGGTCTTGGATGGGCCCTTGGAACGCGCGAGCTGGATGCGCAGCTGCGCCCTTCTCCCGCTGCGTCCTGGCTTTCCTGGTGCCTCTTTCTAGCCGCCTTTCCATCCCCCTGCCTCTCCGCCTTGCTTTCTGCTTTGGCCTCTCTGAAGCCTTGTTTGGACCAGGAGTTCTTAACCTATAGCTCCCAGACCCCTTGAACACAGATGCGCGAGACAGGCACGGACCCCGTTCTAGCCTCCACCTCCTGTCCTGGGCTCTGCGCTGGTGCCGTGCAGCATCGCTCCCACGCTGCCCTACTCTTCTCGCGTGCCTTCCCTTTTTCCTTCCATCTTTGGTTTTATGCCTTGCACTCTTCTTTCTGGAAACTGGGCAGAATATGAAGCAATATTAATCACTGCTATGTGTTCAACAGTACTCAGAGGGATAGTCACAAGTTTCTTCTTTCTCTTCTGTGCCCGTGGATTTTGTCCCCCTGAACAGGGAATGGCTGGTCCCCATGGACATCTGGAGTGTAATGGCTCCTCCTAGCGTCGCCGTTTTAGATTGCCTACTGGAACCTGGGTCCAAGAATGCCATTTGGCTTCTGCAGGCTGCTGGCTGCTGGGTGTATTAGGAGAGCTAGACGCCACCTCGGTTTTCTTTAAGGGTTTTTTTTTTTTTTTTTTTTTGGTCCGGGGATTGGATTCAGGGGAACTTAAACACTGAGCCACATCCCCAGTCCTTTTTTTGAATTTTCATTTAGAGACAAGATCTTGCTGAATTGCTTAGGGCCTCACTAAGTTGCTAAGGCTGGCTTTGAACTCGAGATCCTCCTGTTTCAGCCTCCGGAGCCTCTGGATTACAGGCATGCGCCACCACTCCTGGCCCACTTTGATTTTCGAACAGAGTGAGGGTGTGCTCATCCAGGAGGCAGCCTCTTATGCCGGGGTGATGCTCAAGAGGAGGTAAAGGATTGGGAAGAGTCCCTTGCAAGAATGAGATTTAGTTTTCAAAGACTGAACAGGGAGTAGTGAAACTGATATTGGACTCTGCCAAAGCAGAAAGCAACTCTGTGTTGGACTTTTTAGCTATATGTGGCAGAAGCAAGAAGCTAAAAGATCCACATAAAAACTACTACTCAGTTAGCAGCGTGACAGCAGTCCCCAGGGAGAGAAGCACTGAGAAGTTGTCCTAAGCAAAACCAAAACGCCGTATAATGGACGCAGAGGAAAATGTTTGGAGGTAGCTTATAGTTATTATCTCCCCTCTGTTCCCATAATAGTGTAGAGCCAGAAAAAGACTTTGAGTAACCAGGGAGATTCACACAAAAATATACTCACACATGAACAATGAGACATTGGAAAATTTTGCTTTTTAATGTTTACTTTTTAAAAATTGAAATTTTACTGCTTTATGTTCGATTTTTCATGATCAATTACTTTCATTTTATTGTTTTGGAATTAAAAATGCTATTTATAGATACACATGTTCTTGATAATTTTTGTTTATAATTTTTTTAACTTGAAGTGTGATAAATTATTGTTTCACTGATATTTACACTAATAAATTCTGGGTTTTTAAAAAAATTTTTAGTTGTAGATGAACACAATATATTTTTTTATTTATTTTTATGTAGTGCTGAGGATCGAACCCAGTGCTGTGAGGCAAGCGCTCTACCACTTAGCCACTGCCCCAGGCCCATAAATTCTGTTTTTTAGAAAAATATCCATTAAAATATGTATATTGAATATGAAACAATATGTTACAAATACTTGGCACATTTGGTTCATTTAATCTTTAGGATCCTGTTATCACTTCCACTTCACAGGTGAAGATAGTAATGGAAGACTAAGTAAATTTCCTAAGATGACACAGCTGGTATAGAGAGAGCTCATGATCTGGATCCCAACTCTATGCTCTTAAATGCTACATGTGTAAACCAGAAATATTAGTATTTCAGTATTACCTGCAACAAAAATCCATGTTTTGCTTTATACCAGGACTGTAATTAGCACCTCAAGGGAACTACATTCTAAAAGCCTCCTAAATTCTCCATTCTCTTGAGATATGGCTCGTAGCTCAGTGGCTCAATACCTAAGGTGTTTGCTCCCAAAGTCTACAGGTAAGTCAATAAGGGCACACAGAGTAACAGGGATCTCACCCCTGCTAATGACAACCCTATAACAAAGGGATTGCCATCTTGGTCACAAATGGAAGGGCAGCCCACAGAGTCACAGATGTCCAGTCAGAGAATGTGCCCATGTGAACTCTGTACCCGGGGGTGGTCCACATGCTGACAGCATTGGCGTTATCACTGGGTCCAGAGAAGTTGGAAAGAAAAGGGCTCAAGAGATGGCGTGGGATAAGCCGTGCCTGCGCCCTAAGGGCTCTGTCCCCAGTGGTATTCCCTCTACTCTTCAGGGACGGACAGAAAGCTACCTTCACATTCAAGGATGAAGTGGTGACCTAAATTAGAGGTCTCTTTTATTTTGTTTAAGGGCCATTTTATGGGATATACAGTTTTCCTGGCATTATATCATTTTCCCCTTTGATTCAGCTGGTCCCACACATCCCTCGGGCCTCTCTCTGAACCCTCCCGTCCTGCTTCTCCCCAGGCCTCCCTCACAGGGCTCTGTTCACCCCTCTTGGCTTCATCCAGCCTGACTCAGGCCTGCCCTCGGAGGAGGACAGCTCTCGGTCCATGAACCACTAAGCCCTTCCGTCTCCCTCACATGCCTATCTCCTCTGTCTCCTTCTGCATGCAAAGCTGTCCATGAAAAGTTGGGATTTGGGAACTTCAGTCTGATGATCCTGATATAACCCTGTCCCTGGGATCCAAACAAGATTGGGGGAGTCTAGTTCACACTCATCTCTGTGCTTTCCTCACTCGGAGCCTCTGCTTCAGCCCTTGGTCTTTCTGGTGGATCCTATGCTCCTCTAAGTGCTGTCTGGGCTCCCCCCTAAACCAGCCCAGAAATCAGACTCATCCTTCCCTTGTGTTCCCTGAAACCTGCTTATGGGGTCACCTGTAGCAGCAGGACTGAGAGTGTTCAGGAGCAGGAGCAGCTCAGGCCTTCAGAGTGGAAGAAGTGTTCAGAAGCCCCTAGGCCAGGCCTGCCCGCAGCTCCCAGGTTGCTCATTCCTCAGGACACCTTAGCACTCCTCTCCCACTCCCTTCCTCCCTCCTCTAACTGCTTTGCCCAATTCCCCTGGGAACTGCGTGTTTTTCTCTCTCTTACAGAGCATCCCAGCCCGCTGGTTTTCAAAGTGTCATAATCCATTAGTGGGTAGTAGAATTGATTTAGTTGGTTACAACCAGATTTTCTCTTAAAAAGAAATAGAGTAGCATAGAAAATATGAAAGCATGCATGGTAAAGGAAAGCACTGTTTTGTGACTTGTTTTGATCCTGCTATATAAATAAGAGTTCATAAAAGTTATGGTGAAAAACAAACAAACCAGGGCTAGGATTGTGGCTCAGTGGTAGAGCACTCGCCTGGAACATGTAAGGCACTGAGTTCGATCCTCAGCACCACATAAAAATATAAAAATAAAATAAATGTATTGTGTCTACTTACAGCTAAAAACAAAACAAAACAACAACAAAAATCCCATAAAACATTGTCTGGCCCCAGTGGGTGAACTTAGCTCCAGGTCCACCTTCAGGTAGCCATTGCCAGCCAAGAAGTCAGCAGGGCAGAAGCACATCTCTTTGAATATGATCTACTCTCCTTAAAGGCTACCGTGTGGTGGTGTGTGCCTGTAATACCAGCTACTTGGGAGGTGAGGCAGGAGGATCCCAAGTTCAAAGCCAGCCTTGACAAGTTAGCAAGACCCTGTCTCAAAATAAAAATTTTTAGAAAAAGAAGGGCTGGAGAATATGGCTCAGTGGTAGAGCACTCATCCAACATGTATGAGGCCCTGGGTTCACTCCCCAGGAGGGAGGAGGAGGAGGAGGAGGAGGAAATAGAAGAGGAGGAGGAAGAGGAAGAAATAGAAGAGGAGGAGGAGGAAGGCATGATTGTTGTCATTTTTTCTTTTTTCATTTTCTCCTCTTCCTTCTTTCTTTCCATCTTCTCCTTCTTCCCTTTACTTGTCTTCTTCCTCCTCTTCCCTCCCTTTGTTCTGTAGTGCTAAGGACTGAAGCCAAGGCCCCCTGCATGCTGCACAAGCACTCACCCCCCCAGAGCTCCACCCACCCACATTTTGCTGTTTTGGAAAACCAGTGTCACTACTCTGCTTCCAGGTCTGTCTCCATACCTGAGCTTGGGAGTTGGCAGCTCTTCAAAAAGTTCAGATCCTTCGCTGAATTCATTTAGCAGCTCTTCCTTGGTCCATTTGTATGGGCCTGTTAGAAGAAAGCCTTTACTTGCAATGCCCAGGAGAGAGGTTTCAGGTATGGATTCCTCCTTGCCTCTGCGCTGTCAGGATAAGTCCCTTCATCAATACAAATATGAAATCCAGACATCTTTAAAGTCTTCTACTTCAACTTAATGATAAAAAACCTTTCTTTCTCTACTTCCAGAAAGCTGCATTGTAGTAATCAGCTCCAGTGATATAAAAGAAGCCAAACTGAGCAAGCTCCACCTGTACAACACCATTTCCAGGCCCAATGACAAATGCGTCCCATGGAGTCTGGTGCTTCTGCAGCCACCTTCTGAGTCAATCCATGCTCTCTTCTCCAACCAGATTTCTCCTGGGTCTCCATATTTCTGTCAAGTTTGCAGTACTCTCTTGTGGACAGCACCCCAGTGCTGTTGGGATGAGACCATCCTCTTGGGACTGTCCTCTAGGAGTCGCCTGTAATATTTAAGTTAAAAAACAATGATGGCATTTTAGACGGTATAAAAATGGCCCTGGCAGTGCAGGTCTGGTGGTACACACTTGAAATCCCAGTGACTATAGAGACTGAGGCAGGAGGATCGCAATTTTGAGGCCAGCTTGGGCAAATTAGTGAGACCCTGTTTCTAAATAAATAGTAAGAAGGGCTGGGGATGTGGCTTCATGAAAAAAAAAAATAATTGATTTAAAAATGCTTCTGCAGCAAAAAATGCCTCTCCGACTATCACCTGACAGATACAGTTGCAGAGAAGGCTGTCAGGCCAGAAGCGAGCTGGCCCTGCCCACCCCACTTGAGGGAATGTATCATAACTGCAGCCCGCTTGGGCTGTCTGAAGGTCAACTTCCCAACTCATCTGTTTTGAAGGGTGAGGGGTGGGGTGGGGTGAGGTGAGACGGGAGTGGGAAAGAACCAGTTGTTACTGAAGCCTACCCTATGGGAGGGTGAGGGTCAGGTTAAAAGACTGGGTTTCTGAGTCTTGCTGTGGGTTACATAAATGAGTTAGTAACAACTCCCGGCAGGCTGAACCGAAGGCCAGGTGGACTGTGATCAACCTCTCCGGAGCGCCCATGTTTCTTACTGGGGACATAAGGAGGTGCAGGGCCTCTCTTGGGGAAAGTGGCCTCAATGGATGTGAGGCACAGCCCAGGAGGCACAGCTCTAACCCCTGGCTCCCAGGTGGAGTTTGGGCTTGCTGTGTTGGTGTGCAAGGTTAGGAGAGAGCTGGGTCCTCCCCAGGAGGCTTCCTGCTGCCCCTACCCCACCCTTCTCCTGGTGGGAAGTGCAAAACACAAATCCCCCACAGCAGGGTTTCTATCTCTAGGCCTCTTGTGATTGTGTATGTAAGTGGGGGTCATTTAGAGATTTTAGGTGATTTTCCCTTTAAGTACATCTTTTCAAAACTTAATAACAGCCCTACTGTAAATTGGTTTCCTGAGGAGAAAAAAAAACAAGCCGGCCTAATACAAATCCAATAGTTCCGTTTTTTGTTTTTTTTTTTTTTTTTTTAACTTTTAGAGCAACAACTACATCGTTAAAAAATTGTTTACATGTAACTCTGTACCCTGGCGCATGGGAACCTTGTTTTGCAAAACAAATGGAGCTTTTTCTACAGAGAATTCAGAATGCTGTAGAGAATCGTGAGCTCTTCCTTCCACCCACGCCTCAGAGGAAGGGAGTGGGCAGAGCCGGAGAGAGGGAGTTGCCGAGAGGGGTGGCCGCGAGACGGATGTGGGAGGATGCAGGGGGGAACCGGCGTGGAGAGCTGGAGGGGAGCCGCGGGAGGGGTGCCACGTGGCCTCCGAGTATTAGACCCAGGGTCAGCAGTGGGAGAGGGCTGCTATTCCACCGCTTTTCCCAGGGCTACCCGTCCAGGGCCACAGATGCTGCCAGGTGCCCATCATCTGCTCGCGCGAGGGGCTGTGCGCCCCCTTCCGGCTGCCGCGGGTCCTGCGCGCTGCCGCCTGCGGTGCTGGGCCCAGAGTCCAGAGGGCGCGCGAGACGCTCAGCTCCTTGGAATTCGTGGTCATCCGCGGGCTACTTCATTTTGCAACTTTTAATATATTTTTAACTTTTTATTTGAGGTGCGACTTGAAGTCCACAAATCACCGCATCTTAGAAAAGCCTTATACGCAAACACCTAAGTAAGATAGAATATTCTCTTCATTAACCTGCATGTGTACAGGTCCCCGTAACCACCAAGCAGGTCCAGACACACGGCTTGGGGCTCCGGGGCTCCCTCCGGCCCCTTCCGGGCAGAAGGGCGGTGGCCAGCTTTCGGTTCTGTGTCCCTGTGGACTGGCTTTGGCAGCGTGGATCCAGGGGGAGCGCTGCGAACCGCTGTGCTGTGTTTGGCGGTCGGCCCTGCCCCGACAAAGCGGTGACTCGTCCTTCCCCTGCGGGTGGCATTCCCTCATAGGGAGCTGGGCTGTCCAGCCCTGGGTTGTCAGGAGGAGAGCTGTTGCGAGCGACCTGGGGGACGCAGACCCTCTGCCTCTGCTGGGAAAGGCAGCAGTAGAATCCCGAGGCAGAAGGAGACCCCGGCCAGCCTAGTAGGTGACACCCGGCGACTTCCACCTGGCTGGAGAAGTGGTGAGGGGCGTGAGGTTGTGAAAGTAAAGACGGGAAGGGAAGGAAAAGGAGGAAGGAGCCAGGGCTGCAGCCCTGGAGGACAGGGCGGGCGGGCAGGTCCCGGCCTGGCCAGCTGGTGTCGCCTGCGGCCCGCTGTGTTCTGAGAGCACTCCAGGGTCCAGGATGCTCTTGCTGACCACAAGAGAGAAAGAAAGGCAGAGAGATACAAAGCTTTCTTTCTTTTTCTTCCCTCCTTTCTTCCTTCCTCTCTTTCTGTTTTCCGTGTTGCTGCTGCCGGGGATTGAACCCAAGGCCGTGGGGATGTCTTCTACCCCTGAGCTACCACAGAGGCACACCCAGCCCCTTGTAAGAGGTTAAAAGCGTCCAGAACTATGCCATTTGCCTGTAAAGTGAGTAAATTAATTTCCCTGATGGCAAAAACAAAAGAAATACTCCCCAATAAGTTGCTCATGTGCCACCCTGTGTTTATGGCAGAGCCCTGGTCATGTAAAACAAAATTTAATACCGCTCCATTATGTTGTTATGATCTCCCCATGAGTTTTTCACATCGTGTTTATTTAAACATGGATATTTAAACACTTAACTTCATCCTTTTAAAGATAGCATCTTAGAAAAGCCTTAAAAGCAAACACCTAAGTAAGATAGAATATTCTCTTCATTAACCTGTACTTTTTCATGTTAACTCACCCCAAATGTATTTTAGAAGTCTGTCTCAGGTGCCCCTCTCCAGCCCTGGGTGACTGGGTATTACCCACTCGGGTCACAGGTTGTCATCTCAGGCTCCCTGTCCTCTCTGACATTCAGGAAAGCTCTGTTCCTCCTGCCTGGGTCGCTTGAGAAAGTCACAGTCAATTTTTGGTTTGACCTTCCCGTCCGTGGAATTCTGACAGGACACAAAACAGCCCAAGACTCCAGTTCACTCTAGCTTGTGGTGACATATCCTCGCCGAGTGCCTGCTATGTGCAACACAGTTTCTGGGCCTAAGATTCAGTGTCCAAGGTAAATCCATAAGATCCTTGCTGTCTGATAGGGCTTCCTCTGGTAGAGTGAGACAATAACCAAAGAAATAAACCAGAAAACTGTCAACAAGAGCCACACAGAGGATGAAGACAAGGCAGAAGGAGACACATTAGTGACACATTAGTAAATGAATGGATGACCTAAGGTGATGACATTAAGCTGAGTTCTTAAGGAACCCACTGTGCAGAGGCATGAGGCAGAGGCATAGCTGGTGCAAAGGCCCAGAGGCATGACCCAGCAGAGCACGCAGGAGAAACAGAAACAAAGCCAACTTGTGCAGAGCACAGTGAGGGAACAGAGAGCTGAATGAGGCAAGTTAAGACGATAGCCTGGGGTCAGACCATGTGATTCCAAGAAGAGAGCTTGGAATTTCTTCTAAAATCCAAAGGGAAATCACAGGAAAGCTTTAATACGGTTTGATATGGTCCATTTTTCTAAAGGTCACTCTGGCGGTTTATGAAGAGGGGCAAGATGGGAATCGGGAAGACCAGTGAGGCTAATGCTGCTGACAAAGCCTGGTGACAGAGGGGACTTGGGTGTGGCCTTAGGTGGTAGGTGGAGTGGGAGCTTCTGAGATGGAGAAGGACAAGGGATGGGGCATTGGGGGGGGGTGGCGGGGGTCAGGGCCCCTAAAAGCCATAGGAAGATAAAGAAGTGTGGGGATCTCCTAGCTTTTTGGCTTAAGCCCCTGAGTGGGTCCTGCTGCCAGTCCACACAGGATGCCTGCAAGAGGAAGTCTGGGTGGGGAGGGGACTCCAGAGTTCTCTTCCCAGCCAGTTCCTGGGGACACCTGAGAACCCCATCAAGGGCTGCCCTGGAGCTCAGGGTAGAGGTCAGGGCTGAAAACAGAACCTGGGAAGGCAGGGGACGATGGGGAGGGTCCCTGATGGCTGTCAAGGAGTCGACTCAAGAAATCCCATTCCATGTCGTCCTATGTGTGGGGCTGCGGAGCCACAGGGCCACCAAGACATACCCTTTTAAACCAGAGGAAGGAGGGGGGGGGTGAGCCGGGACCCCTGAGCTCAGGCGCTGATGCTGGCCCCACACCAGGAACTCAAGAAGGACTGACTGTGTCAGCGCTGTGCCAGCTGCTCCCAGGCGGCCTGCCTTACTTTCCCACCCTGGGCAGCAATTCCCACGACCCCGTTTTCCAGTTGAAGAAACTGGCTCCGGTCGGGGAAAGGACTTCTTTCCCACTTTGCAAACCAAACCCAGATCTGTTGGATACTACTCTACCGCCAGCTCCCTATTTGCTGTATGTCCTTGGGACAGTGTTTTTACCTCTCTGGGTTGGGGTTTCTTCACTAATAAATGGAATGTTAACAATTGATACTTATAGTCTCCTGTAGTTTTAAATTTCTAGATTCTGAGTGCATTTGTATTCATTTGTGTTTCTGGTGCTGGGTATTAAACCCAGGGCCTGTCACGTGCTGAGCATGGGCTCTACCTCTGAGCTGATCCCCAGTCTCCTGAATGCACTTAAATGTGTTTAAGTTTTTTGAATGAGGGTTTTGAGTCCTACTGTGACTGAAACTTTTTGGCTGGAGTGCATTTCCACTTTGCACAGCCAGAGGAATGGCCTTGCTTTCGGACCACCTGGCCTGAAGGGACTCGCTGCCCGGATGCTGAAGCCTGAGGTGACAGCCCCTCATAGAACACAGGGCACTGCTTTGGCTTCTCTGTCTCCTCTACCCATGCCTCTTTCCTTTTCTCCTCCTTCTTTTTCTTTAACTTTATTTTATTTATTTATTCTTATGTGGTGCTGAGGATGGAACCCAGCGCCTCATTTCTGCTAGGCAAGCGCTCTGCCACGGAGCCACGACCCCGGGCCCCTCTTTCCTTTCTTTATCTCTGGAAAATACTTCTCATTTTCTAAATCCTTGTGCTTTGAAGACCAGATTGGCTGGGGAGTGTCCAGGGGTCACAGGGTGACATCCAGAACGCCAGCCTGCAGCTGTCACCCTGGCCGTTCCTCCGATGTCATGTGGAATGAAAGCCCCAGCAGAGTGTGCACTGGGGATCAGTGGGACCGCACCACTGACCCGAGGTCCCTTTTCCCTTCTGTCATGGGGAGCTCTTTTGGTTCCAGCCTGTCAAGGAAGAAAGAGCCCCTTGCTCTGTGCTGTTGGCAAAGCCTGGAGCAAAGGATGTTCCTGAATGCCATGCCTCTGTGGCTACAGCGGAGCCAAGGTGACACTGAAGGCTGGCCAGGGTCTAAGTTGCCCAAGCTGACACCGAACTTGCCATCCTCCTGCCTCAGCCCCTTGAATCAGTGGGGTTACAGGTGTGCACCGCTGTGCTTGTCTCAAGTTTCCTAAGGCTGAAGCTTAGATTACTGGTTTTGGAGCTTTCTTCTTTCCTATTATCAGTAGGTTGCTTAATCTCCAAATATTTTGGAATTTTTCACCTATTTTTTCCTGTGATTAATTCCACTGTAGAACTGAGAGCCTACTTTGAATAAATTTTATTCCCTTAAATTTGTCAAGAAAATATTTCATAGCCCAGAATGTAGGTGGTGAACAGTGAGCTTGCCAAGAGTGTCATCTGCTGTTACTGAAGGCATAGTCATCTATCAATGTCAATGGCATCCCTTTGGTGGTGCAGTTGAGTTCCGTTCCATCTTACTGATATCCTTCCTGCAGGATCTAGCCATTTCTGACGGAGTCTCCAGATATAACAGTGGATGCAGGCATTTCTCCTTGGGATCCTGTTAGTTTTCACCTAATGCATTTTGGTGTTCTCTTATTAGGCGCATACATGTTAAAGATTGCTACATCTTCCTGGAGTCCTGACCCCACTGTCATTACGTAATGTTCTGAGAGTTCCTTGCTCTAAAGCCTCTGCTTTGTCTGAGATTTATGTTGCTACTCCATATTTCTTTTTAAATTTTTTTTAATATTTATTTTAATTAGTGTAAGCATGGTATATCTTTCTCCAGCTCTTGACTTTTTTCTTTAGTATTATATAAAATCTACCCTGGTAAATCTGTTACTTTGGAAAATGTAACTACTCTTGTAAAAGGCATTATAGTAAGCTATTTTCAGCCATTAATTCTTGAGTATAAATTAGTATATAAGATCCTTTCAATAAATAAGTAAGGAGAATTTTACATGTGGGAGGGTCAGTAACTCCCATAAAAAAAAGGGGGTCAATAATTGAGGCAGAAAGACAGAGGCCCCACAGAGAGAAAGGAGAGGCAGTCAGTTACGAAGGCAGAAATGTGTGCTCTTCAAGATTTTTGTACAGGGCTGATATTGCCTGATTGCTCGAGAGCTTTTCTTTCTAAGTCATTTCAATTAGTAGTTGTGCACAGAGTGTGCATTGGATATGGAGACTGTCCAGGAAAGCCTGGGGCTCCTGGGGATGATCTGGTGATTACAATCCTTAGTGGTTCCTTGTCTGCCTTAGAACTTGCAGTGGCTTAGGAAATTGAAAGGAAGACAAAATTGACTTGCAGACTTATTCCCTGAGGTTCCTGTTTGCTTCCTTCTTATAGTCACAACCTCTTTTATCATCTCAAACTCTTTTTTTTTTTCCTTAGGCTGCATAACGACAGTGCAGTGTGCCTAGTTGGCCTCAACTCCAGGATACCCTCTTCTTGTTAGAGAGGCTCAGTCTCCAGAAGATTTGTCCAGGCAGGACTGGCATTTCAGACAAGCCGAGTATGTGGTGTGTCTCTGTGGTATGATTTGGGGAGTGTCTTCAGGGTTGCCATGTCCTACTCATGCCTAAAATTCCATCCTTAGTGATTCATACATGTTTACACCCTTGCCTGGAAGCAAGAGATACAGAAAGAAAAGGCTGGTAACTTACTTCTGAATTTTGCTTGGAGATGTCCTATATCTAGGGTCATAGAGAGACTTCTGAGTCTTGGAGTGTCTTGCAACTTACCAGTAAAACCTATAAAATTCACAACAGGACCTTACGGGTTGGCACAGGGGAAGGAAAATCAAAGAGGCTTTCAGTGACTGTTTTTCAGGGAGCAGATTAATAGTGATGAGTTGTTTTTTGATCAAATTCAGACAAGGTCATGGCATTTAATACTGGCTCAATTGGTAGTTTGTCTGTCTTCTGTATGCTCTAGTATTCATGTTCGTGTAAAACACATGAAATAAAATTGCATGCCGGCACCCTACTATTTTGCATGGTCTTTATTGGAGCAAATTTATTACTGTAGTAATCTGATAGCTTCACTAAAATTCTGCTGAGTGGTATAGAAAGCTCTTGTCTCTCTTTGGTGACCATTTAATCTTTCATCTGCTCATCTATTTCCTCATCTTTTCACTCTTCTCCCATCACCCAATTCATACAGACATACAGCACAGTAATCCATACATGCTGTTGCCTTCTAAGAATGGCTGTATATGATGTTTATGAGTATCCAATGCAGATCTGTTCTTACTACCCTTGGTCCAGACCTTTCCCTAACTCCAGGATTAGCAGGTCCTCCCAACTGGACTCTTCAGGCTCTGTTCACTTCAGTCCTCCACCTTTATTTCATGTCCCATATGGGAGCAAAGTACAGAGGGACAACATGGAGACATCCCTGGACCCAGTTGGAAGGCTTGGGGTAGGCTCCTGCTTGATCCTTCTACTTCTGAAAGACAAATAGATTTCAGACAAGTCTACAGAGGAAATAACATCTTACCATATTGAGGGAAAAATATATATAACATTTATGCCAAGGTTCACAGCAGGTTAATCCAGGATTGCCAAAAGGGGGCAACAACCTGTGTCCATTAGCAGATGAATGGGTAACTGAAGTGGGGTGTATACATGCAATGGACTAAAAAGGGAGTGAGGTTTTGATACATGCTCCAGCATGGACAAGCCTTGATAACATTTCCTCAGCAAAGATGCCAGACACAAAGGAGAAACACAATATGAGTCCATTCATGTGAAATATCCAGAATAGACAAATTTGTAGAGATTGAAAGTAGATGAGCCAGGAACCATGGGGCCTGCCTGTAATCCCAGCTACTCAGGAGGCTGAGACAGAAGGATTGCAAATTCAAGGGCAGCCTGGGCAACTTAGCAAGACCCTGTCTCAAAAAAGGGCTGCTGTTATGATTTAGATGTGCGGTGTTCCCCAAAAGCTCATGTGTGAGACAATGCAAGAATGTGCAGAGGTGAAGTGATAAGGTTATGAGAGCCTTAATCAGAGAATTAATCCACCGATAAGGATTAGTGGGGTGGTAACTGTAGACAGGTAGGGTGTGGCTGGAGGAGGTAGGCCACTGAGGGTATGTCTTGAAGGCTTTACATTTCGTCCCTGGTGAACAGAGCTCTCTTTCTGCTTCCTGATTGCCATGCCCTGAGCTGCTTTCCTTTGTTGTGCCCCTTTGCCATGATGTTCTGCCTCACCTTGAGCCCAGAGCTATGGAATTGACTGACCATGGACCGAACTTCTTAAACTGTGAGCCAAAATAAATTTTTCCTCCTCTAAATTGTTCTTCTCAAGCAATTTGGCCACAGCAATATGAAAATTAACTAAAACAGCTGGAGATGCAGTTCAGCAGCAGAGTGTTTCTGGGTTCAATCCCCAATAGTGGAGAAGGGGCAGGGACAGAAGAGAATGCAGATAAGACGTTATCAGGGTCTAGGGGAAGGGGAGCAGAGGGTTATTGCTTGAACAAGTACAGAGTGTCTGTAAAAGGTGACGAAACTTTTGAAAATAGTGTTGATGTTTGCATTGCAATGTGAATGAAGATAACAACGCGGAATTCTACCCTTAAAAATAGTTAAGAGAGGGCTGGGGTTGTAGCTCAGAGGCAGAGCTACAGGCCTAGCATGTGTGAGGCACTGGGTTCGCTCCTTAGCACCACATTAAAAAAAAAAAAAAGAAACAAATAAAATAAAGGCATGCTGTCTGCATACAACTACAAAAAAAAATTAAAAAATAGTTAAAATAGTAACTTTTAAGTTTTATATGTATATATGTACAACATTTATCCCATCACAATAAAAAGTCTACAAAAGTGTATAATAATAATTAAACTATTAGATGTGGCTCAAGATTCCTGGCATGGGTATTCAATAGAGCTACAGAAAAGAGTGAAAAAACGTGAAGGCCCTAACACTAAGATCCAGTGTAAGTAAGAAAACCCCACCCACTTTAGTCTTCTCACCTGCTTTCGCACTCACTTTACACGCTCTAACAGGTGTCCACCTGAGTCCTCCTCTGGGCTCAGCTGCAGACCGAGTCTAAATTGGGAGAAACCACATGGAAGTGCTCAGGATAAAAACCGTGGGGCGCGAGCCCCGGATTAGCTACCCTACGTGTCCGTGTTCCTGAGACGGTCTTCTAAGGGAGACTGTGCTACCAAGAGAAGTGAGAGGAGAGATGTTTCCCTCCCAAATTTGAATTGCTTCATGTTTGCCCCAAGCTGCTGGGCAGCCAGGGAGTATCAGGGTGCTGATAGAATGCACTTCCTCCTAGTAGGTCTGTTCTCCCTGCCCTTCCCCCGCGGCCTCTCACTGGGCCATCCTGCTGCCCATGGCTCTCACACCCTGGTGGAGTCCCACCAGCATCACTGCCCAGCTGGACGCTGTTGAACCTGCAAGAGCTGCCCCTCTGACTACTTCCTACTGAGGTGCCCCAGGTACTTGGGCTTGCTGGTAACTGCAGGTCCAACTCTGCCCTCATGTGGGCAACCTGAAATCAGCCCGGGCTGGGGTATCTACAGCACAGATGTCTCGTGCCACGTGCTTTTATTTCTGGAGAGCCAGGTATCATTTTTATCACGATGTCACTGACTGGGCTTCTTGGATTGTTCTGACTCTGCTAAGAAAAATGGATCTCAATTTTTTTTTGGGGGGGAGGTTTTGTTTCTCTGCAATCTTCTGGGTCCCCAAGGCCCCAGGAGGCAGTGACCATTCTCAGTGAAGTCATAAAGTTTCTCCTCCCCCGGATGGTCTGGCTAACCAGGAGAGGTGGCTCCATTCAGGAAGGTATTCAGCTAGTGGAACTACCTTTTGTTATCACTCCTGAACCAGAGCTCAGAGCTCCTCACTGGACAGACTGTGGGATCCTGCTCCCCACAATTGTCAAACCCTTGACTTCTCTAGACATAACCCTTTAACTCCACTGGAACTGTTTCCTTGGGGCACGTGCAGCAGAGAAAACTCGTGGGTCGTTGTGGTCCCCGTGACCTAGCACGCTCTTATTCTCTGGGTAGACGTGGCTGCTCTGCGGTTTTGCCGGGAACAGTGACAGCCGGTTTCTCCATCAACTTGACATCATAGTTTTAATATCCAAAATTGTTTTTCCCGAGTTTCAAAAGCCTTCCCTAGCCTTAGAGTTGATTCAGTGACTTATGTCACTACGAGGAAGGTAGTCACAGCAACTTTTAAGCCCCGGATTTATTTTTGCATTTTATGGGGAGAGAGCAACAAGCAGCCTACGCTGCCCGCGCCGGGGCGTCCTACCAGTGCCGCCGCCAGGGGTCAGTGCAGGCTCGGAGCTGGCGGGAGGGTCCCATAATGCACCGGGCTCCGGGCCTGCGCCGCGGCCAGAACCCAGCGGCGGACGGCGACCCAGCCGGGTCCACCGGGGGGTGGGTGTGGCATCCCGGGGCGTGGCCTGCCGCGGGGGCGGGCCCTGCGCCGAGGGGCGGGGCCCGGAGCCGCGCGGCTCGCCCCGGTGCTGTCGCCCGCCGCTGCAGACCTGGCACCTGGCGGGTAGCAAGGTAGGGGCTTTTCGCGACCGTCCCCTTCGTGGGCGTGAAGTCTTTTCTTGGGGTGCGGTGGGGAAGCGCGGAGCCGGTGCCGTCCGGGGACCGTCCCCCACTTGTCGCCGGGGCTGCCGCGCGCTCGGTGCCGAACTCTTTGTCTGGCCGGGTTCTCCCGCCCTGCGTCTCCGCGGGCTCGGGAGCGGGTCCCCGTGCGGCGGCTGCAGGAGGCGACCCCCGCCGGGCTCTGCGCGGGAGCCGAGCGCTGGGGGCGGGGGCCTGACCCCGAGCCGCGGGCGTGCGGGTGGCAGCTGCCCGATGTGGCCCGCGCCTCTCCGGGCTTCGGTGCCCAGGGGGTCCTCGGTGCGGCCGCGCGGACCCCGCCGCCACGCCCCCCGCCCCGCGTGCGCGGCCGCCCTGGCCCGGGAGCCCGCGATCGGGCTTCTCGGAAAGTAAAGTTTGGCGGGTTGGAAGGTCTGAGCACGGGCGCCCGGGGCTGCAGGCAGCGGGGCTCCGTCGCCCCCAACCTGTTCTGGCTCTGTCCCGGCTCTGTCCCTTCTGTCGCATTCCCGTTACCCCAGTGTCCCCTTGGCATTAGTGTCCCACCCTGGACGCAGCGATGCTAGGGAGGCTCCACCTCCACCCACTTTTCAAAGCCCAGCAAAGTTTAGACCTCTAATCCCCATTCCCAGCTAAAATAAATCATATATAATTTTTAGTTGTAGGTGGACACGATACCTTTATTTTATTATGCGGTGCTGAAGGTACAACCCAACAACCCAGTGCCTCACACGGGCTAGGCAAGCTCTGCCACTGAGCCCAGCCCCAGCACTTTTTGTTTTTAATTTTGAGTCAGGGTCTTGCTAAATTGCCTAGGGCCTCACTCAGTTGCTGAGACTGACCTTGAAATTTTGATCCTCCTGCCTCATCCTCTGGGAGTATGGGCCCTAGTATCTGGTTGTTCCTTTCAAATCTAAAATGCTAAGAATGAACACAGTTCCTTTTAGGCTAGGCAGATCTCTTGACTTGATAATCAAAAATAAGAAAATTCTTTCAAATTGTTATGACTTTACCTCTGCCTATGGTGAGTCTAGGAGTTAGGATTCTAAATCCTTTTTAAGCAGAAACTAAATGGTCTTCAACTGTCTCCAGTTACTTTTCTTTAGAAGTGTCAATTTTCTTTCAAAGTATGAAATTATGAATTGTAGTGTTTGATATTTTTATTTGAAAGTTCTGCATTTTCCACATGTGATGTTAATGTTCATTTGAAAGCATTGTGTATTTTCGAGTAATAAGATAAAATTCCTTAAAAAAAATTAAAAACAACAAAAAATTCATCACAGCTAGTATGCGTTAGTGGTTCCCATCATGCCATCCCAGGAGTAGAACAAAGCCAGAAAGAGAGAAACAAAATTTAGTAAGCCACTAATAGTTGACAACACGCAAGAGGTAAAGGACACTATTTGGAGCTTAAAAGGAGCCATTTAGAGCTATTTTACAGCAAGATCACTTTGCACAGTAGAGGGCAAGCACTGTGAGCGCAGGGCTTCCAGAACTCCCTCTGGAAAGGGATTGGCATACAAAGACTTTTAAGCAGAAGCCACTGGAACTGAGTAGTTGCCCCATATCAACTCTAAGTACATGCTGTGGGTGAATTTAAGAAACAGGTGGTCCACTGCTTTGATGACCTTCCAATGCCCTCTGTGCTTTCAAATAAATAAATAAATAAAAAGGCAGCTGCCACAGTTCTTGCTTCAGAGGGAGGTAAATTTAAAACTGATCTGCAACCACAGACTGGTTTACAGGAATTGGCACAACTGGGTGACTCATCAATCACTCATTTTTGCAGCAGGCATTTACAGGCTCCTGCTGGATGCATTGCTGTGCCCATGCAGAGTGGAAAACACCACAAGCAGGATTTGCTAATGGGTCTGTGTCAATGAGACCTTGGAAGTAGGGGCCCAGAGCGTTTCTTAGAAGCTGATAAAAACTAAAGCATCTCCAGAAGATTCATCAAGATCAGAGTAACTCAATTTTTTTTTTTTTTTTTTTTTTGGTATAGAGGATTGAACTCAGGGCTGCTTAATCATTGAGCTACATCCCCAGCCCTTTTTATTTTTTGAGACAGGGTCTCAAAAATAATTTAACCCCTTGTTTGAAGAAGCTGACTTAGTTAGATAAAGCAGCCCAGAGACTGTTATACTACAGAGTGGGTTTGGTGTGGTGATGGGTGCTTTCCACTCCCACTCCAGTGTCATGGAGTTGGGAGAGGACTTCTGGAAAAGCCAGTGCCTGACGTCAAAGGATGACTAGCTGGGTGTGCTGACGCACACCTGGAATCCCAGCCACTGGGGAGGTTGAGGCCAAGGGATGAAAAGTTCAAGACCAGCCTCAGTGATAGTGAGACCCTGTCTCAAAGTAAAAAATTTAAAGGCCTAGGGATGTAGCTCAGTGGTAAAGTGTCCCTGGATTCAATCCCTGGTACAAAAAAAAAAGCTAAAGTAGCAAAGAAAGAAAAGGAATAATTGGAGAGATGGGTAGTGCACTGAAGGCCTTGTTAAGATGAGGGTAGCCACTGAAAACCTCAGCAGGAAATGGCCAGGAGCAGGCCTGCTAGATCACTTGGCCTGAAGTTGAGTGAAGGTAGGAAGCGGTGGAGGGGATTACCAGGAAGCAGGGTGGGCGTAGCATTTGTGGGATGCCCTGCTGTTTTCAGCTTTCTCTTTCTCCCGCAGTCTTCTGTTGAGTTTGGGTGACCACCCTTTGCAGTTGGCAGGGTAGGATTAGTAGCTTCATTTTGTAACAGCTTACCTAGGTGCTTTGTATACACCAACTCTGGTCCTTTTGAAAACTCTACAAATTAAGTTCCCACAGCCCACTTTTCAGAAGTTGACACTGAGTCCGAGGTGAGGAGGAGGGGGGAGGGAGGATTAGTCCAGCCCCATGCCCAGTGGGGGGGTGGGAAGAGACCGAGCAGCAAGGGGCCTGCTCCATCCAGATTGAAGCAAGACAACCCTTCCAGGCAAGCCCCACCTGAGGCGGCACCAATGACTAGCTCTGTCTATGCATTTAAAAGCCCCTTTGAACAAGAGTCTGAGGTTCCTCACAAAATGAAACATAGGATTAGCATGTGACTGGCAATCCCATTCTGGGTTTAAATCCAAAAGAATTCAGAGGGTCTCAGATACTCTACTACACCCCTGTTCACTTTTTTTTTTTTTTTTTGGTGATGCTGGGATGGAACTGCAGAGTCTTGTGCATGCTAGGCAAGTGCTCTGCCACTGAGACACTTTCCTAGTCCTTTTCAAATTTTATTTTGAGGGTGGGGTTGTGGCTCAGTGGCAGAGTGCTTGCCTAGTGTGTGTGTGAGGCATTGGGTTGGATTCTCAGCACCAGATATAAATAAATAAAATAAAGGACTATCATCACCAAGTTTAAATATATATACATATAATTTTCTAAAAAAATTTTATTTTGAGGCAAGGATCTTTCTATATTTCCCCGGCTGGCCTCAAATTTTGATGCTCCTGTCTGAGCCTCCCGAGTCGCTGAGATTACTGGTGTGTACCACGATGTTAGCTCATAACCAACACTCTTTACAGTAGCCCAAAAGTTGACGCAATCTATGTATGGATGAATGAGAAAATGTGTGTATCTACAGTGGCTATTGATCATCCTTTAAAAAGGAAGGGAATTCTGGCACTTGTTACAACATAGATTAATCTTGAAGATGTTGTGCTGAGTGTATGAGCCAGTTGCAAAGGACAAATGCTATATTATTCCCCTCGTATGATGTCCCTAGAGTAGTCAAATTCATAGTGCTTGGCACGGTGGCACACTTCTGTAACCCCAGTGATTCAAGAGGCTGAGCAGGAGGATCACAAGTTGGAGCTGGCCTGGGCGACTTAGTAAGACTCTCCCTGTGGGGAGATATGTGGCTCAGTGATATAGAGTATACCTGGCTCAATCCCTAGAACCACCAAAAAAAAAAGTTTTCATAGAATCCTGGGAGGAGGAATGGGGAATTAGTGTGTCATGGGCATGGAGTTTGCATTGGGAAAATGAAGTTCTGGAGGTTGGGGGTTGTATCACAATGTGAAGGTACTAATGCCACTAAACTGGACATTTAAAAATGATTGAAATGGTAGATTTTATCATACACACAGAATGTCCTATTGAACATCACAAGGTCAGATTACCAATGTCCAGGGGCTTGTGACAAATTTATGATAACACTAGGAAATGCAATTCAAAAAATGTGAAGCAGTTATCTCCTAGAATCCAGCCCAAGGAAGGAAGGCCAGCTGGCTTCTGAGGCTAAGCCTGGGAGATAGCAGAGATCTCCTTCTGTTTAAAATATGTCATGCAGCGGGCTGGGGATGTGGCTCAAGCGGTAGCGCGCTCGCCTGGCATGCGTGCGGCCCGGGTTCGATCCTCAGCACCACATACCACATACCACCACATACCTGTCATCCCATTGAAGTTTGAAGCCAGCCTCAGCAACTTAGAGAGACCCTGTCTCAAACCAAAAGCGGAGAGAGAACTGGGGTGTGGCTCAGTGGTTAAGCACCCCTGGGTTCGATCCCCAGTACCAACAACAAAAAAGAAACTTTGAAATGACTGACTTACTCTTTTTAAAAATATTTTTTAGATGTTGATGGACCTTTATTTTATTCATGTATTTATACGTGGTGCTGAGAATGCAACCCAGGGCCTGGGACATGCCAGGCAAGCGCTCTACCACTGAGCCCCAGCCCGGCCCCACTGATGCTCTCTTGTTCTTTTGTTTCTGCTTTCTTCAGCTTTTCTCTGTTTAAACCAACGTCTTCTGCTCGGCCCATTGGCCTTTATTTTATGAATCTGGTTGATTGTATTCTGGAATTGAAACTAAAGCCAGTTAAGATCTTTAAGCCATGGGATGGGGAGGCAGCTCAGTGGTAGAACACTTGCCTAGAACATGCGAGGCCCTGGGTTTGCTCCCCAGCACTGCAAATCTTTCAAATAATTGTCATTTATCCTTCGACAAGGTAAACCTCAGAAATCCTAGCTCTGCTGCTTACTAGCCACGTGATTTCACAGATTAATTTTTCTCATCCTCAGTGGGATATTACTATCTACCTTATATCGGTTGTTTTACCAAAGATAAGTTATACAGATGAAGAAAGTAAAAGCCTTAGTGTCCAGAATTTAATTACAAAAGAGGATGGAAGGAGAGAAGAGATAAGGGAAGTTAATCAATTAACAGCTGAATAAGAGGACTGGGGATACAGCTCAGTTGGTAGAGTGCTTGCCTCCATCATAAGGCCCTGGGTTCAATCCCCAGCACCAAAAACAGCTGACTAAGAAACCATCAAAAAGATCATTTATGCTGAAACCTTCACCTGAATCTCATCACCAGGGTAGGGGAGCCCTGTTTACAGGTAAATTTTTAGATATTAACCCTGATCAATCCAAAGACGGTAACCTCTGCCTGTGGACTGTCCTCCCATCCCAAAGCTCCCTGCCTCTGCATCCCATCTACGGCCAGCATAGGATCAGTGTAAACAACTTCTGACTCCCCAAATCTCCTTCACTGAGAAGTACGCTTGGCTCTGGTTCTGAGACATTTTCCATCTGCTACCTTACCTTGCTGCTGCAGCTTTGAAGAAATTTGTCCCAGGACTTGGTCTTTTTCTGGCTAGCATCGTAATAGCTCAGTGAACTCTTTCAGAAAACCCTCCGTCTCAAGAGTTTCGGTTTAACACAATTGATAATAAGTAAAAATAATAGCAAACAGTGATTGTGCTTTCCTCGGATCAGGTCCTTCATAAGTACTCTACATGCATTATTTTCTGTACTTTTTTTTTAAACTGGAGAGTGAACCCAGGGGGTGCTTCACCAAGCTACATCCCCAGCCTCTGTGTCTGCTCTGAGCTATAGGAGCAGAGTTGAATAATTTGACAGAAATGTGGATGGCCCCCTAAGGCCTAAAATATTTACTATGTGTCCCTTTACAGCAAGCATTTGCTGACCTCTAGCCTAGAATAAGACGTACAGAGGCAGCTGCAGAACAGAAACTCAGCCAGTCACAGTGTACCCAAGACTGCCCAGGGGCACACTGTACCCAAGACTGCCCGCGGGCACAGTTCAGTGAGATCTAGAAGGAGCACAGATCCCACCTGCCCTCATATTGGGGCCCGTGGACAAAGGCTGTGCTGGGCTGTTCTGGTGTCCACATGGACAGGGTTGAGGACGAGGGCTTGGGCTGGGCCTCTGCTGGCTGAGCCAATGTGGGGCCAGACTGCAGAGAAATCCAGGGTTGAGCCAGGTGCCGTGTGCACACCTGTGGTCCCAGCTACTCAGGAGGCTGAGGACTTTAAAGATCTGATCTTGGGCTGGGGATACAGCGGAATGGCAGAACCCTTGTCTGGTGTGTGTGAGGCCCTCGTACTGCAAAACAAATACATAATGTGAAGAATGCTGAGCTAGGCCAGGGAAAGGGGATGGATTCACACCTGGCCAAGATGGTGTCCACACTTCTCAACTGTTCTTGGCCCCGTGGCGTCTGGTCTGGCACCTTCCTGGTCCTCTGGCGTCCTTTGCCCTTCCCTGTGTCCTGTGCTCACTTGTGCTCTGCAGCTTCTGGTGCCCAAGGTCAACCTGGCACACTCCTCAGGCTTGTTCATGAACTTGCTTCTTCGGCTTCCCTTGTACCAGGGTTGGGATCTGTCCCCCAAGTGTTCATGAGCTGGCAGCTTGGTCCCCTGTGGCCGCATGAGAGGTGGCGGAACCTCTCAGAGTAGTGGTTAGTGGGAGGTCCTTAGGTCATTGGGGATGCTGGTCTCCTGGAGTTCTCACAAGTGCGGGCTGCTGTAAGGAATGCCTCCGACTCTCTGGCTTCCGGTCTTGCCACGTGATCTCTTCTCCACACACACTACCATTGTGAGGCGTCTACTCCAGGGTCTTCACCAGAGGCTGAGCCTGTGGGCTGTTCAATCTAGGATTCTCAGCTCCACAACCTCTTTTCTTTACTCATCTCAGGTATTTTGTTACAGCAGCAGAAAACGAACTAACACACCACCCTTCTGTACCCTCTGTACTTAGAGAAGTCCTCAGCCTCAGGACAATGCTGAAGCATTGCCTTGGCATTGAGATCTCACTGGGTCTTTCTGCCTGTCCTGAAAGAAGGCATCCTCTCTTCCTTCCTGCCTCACTCCATCTTCTGTCACAGTCCGTCACTCTGCTTAGGCATTGGTCACTCAGTCTGTGGATTCTTTGTGTTTATGTGCAGGGATCGAGCCCAGGGCCTCAGGCATGCTACGCATGCCCTACCACTGAGCTGCATTGCCTGCCCTGCCTATGGCTCCTTTGTGCTCATTGATGGCATTCTAATGTTAGTACTCCAGGCTGAGGAGGAGGATAGAGTGTTCTGAAGGGCCGGGAGGAATGAGCTTTCTAGCTCCAGAACCTGGAAATTATAGAGTAGAAATGAGGCAGATAAATGAAAATCCAGGCAAGCAAACTAAGGGTGGCGACAGTTCCACTTGGGTTTTTGTATTTGTTTTTCCTTTGTGAAGGATATTGAATAATTCAGTAGGAAATACTCTCGGCTACAGCAAAAACACTGTCAAACAGTATTGGAGTCATACCTCTCTAAAGGTGGATATCACAACGTAAGGCTACAGTGTATGTGATTCTGAGTAGACGTTTCCAAAGAGGATAAGACAGTACAGTCCCAAAACTCTGACGATAAAATATAAGTACAGACCTTGAAAAATGTAGATGGCTGGCGTGGCCTGTTGGAGGAGATCTTTCAACCATAGGCGCCTCTCATGAGCTCTTACCACCCTCGAGTCCTGAGATGGGAAGGGCCTCGTCTGGTAGGCTTATTCCGTCTGCTCTATGCAAGGGTCATATCTGCTTTAAGAGAATCGTTGCTAGCAACTTGACTCTCTTAACTGGGTGATCACTGAGACCTCAGAATCTTTATTTTATAAACACCATTTAAGTTGATGACTTTTTTAAAAAAAAATGTTTTTTTAGTTGTAGATGGACACAATATCTTTATTTTATTTGTTTATTTCTATGTGGTGCCAGATATCGAACCCAGTGCCTCACACATGCTAGGCAAGCACTCTACTGAGCTACAACCCTGGCCCTAAGTTGATGACTTTTTGTGTGGGTTTTTTTTTTTTTTTTTGTACTGAGGATTAAACCCAGATTCTTGTGCATGCTAGACAAGTGCTCTGCCACTGAGCTGTATCTCTCCAGCCCTTTTTATTTTGAGATGGGGTCTCACTACATTGCCAAGGTTGGCCTTGAACTTGGGATCCTCCTACCTTAGCCTCTTGAGTAGCTGGGATTCCACCTGTGCACCACCTGGCTGTGTGTGTGTGTGTGTGTGTGTGTGTGTGTGTGTGTGTGTTGGTTTTTTTTTTTTTTTGGTACTAGGGATTAAACCCAAGGGCACTCAACCACTGAGCTAGATCCCCAGCCCTTTTTTTGTATTTTATGTAGAATAGGGTTTTGCTGAGTTGCTTAGGACCTCCCCAAGTTGCTGAGGCTGGCTTTGAGCTCTTGATCCTCCTGTCTCAGCTTCCTGAGTTGCTGGGATTACAGGTGTGCACCACTGTGCCCTGCTGGTGTGTGTGTATATATATATATATATATATATATATATTTTTTTTTTTTTAAACCTAGTACCTTTATCTTATTCTAGCCTACTGAATCTTATCATCTGTATCCCTGTCCATCATGACATCATTGAGTGGCTCATCACCATCATCTTTGCAGTTCACTATGCAGAAAATTTAGTAATATGTCAACAAACTTAAGTTTCTTTTTCAGATCATTAGTGAAAAATGGGACTTGAGGGGCTGGGGATGTGGCTCAAGCGGTAGCGCGCTCGCCTGGCATGCTTGCGGCCCGGGTTCGATCCTCAGCACCACATACCAACAAAGATGTTGTGTCCGCCGAAAGCTAAAAAAAAAAAATTAAATAAACAAATATTGAAAAATTAAAAAAAAAAAAAAGAAAAATGGTACTTGAACTCGGGGGCACTCAACCACTGATCACGTCCCTAGTCCTGTTTTCTATTTTATTAGAGACCAGGTCTCACTGAGTTGCTTAGCTAAATTGCTGAGGCTGACTTTGAACTCGCCATCCTCCTGCCTTCGCCTCCCGAGCCGCTGGGATTACAGGTGTGCCCCTGCGCCAGCTGGGACTTTTTTCCTTAATAAAAGATGCTGTTTCTAAATCAGTTGACTCATGACAGTTGAATGTTTAATTGCAGATCCCGCCGTTTCTCAACAGGTTTTGGCAAACCTGAGTGGTTTCTGTCATCCTCTGTGTCCTCATAGCTTACAGGTAACCCTCCTGGATTTTCTAGAACTTTCTCTCCCATACTCCACAGCAGATTTTTCAGGTGGCCTCCAGGCTCCCCTCACTCTGTGCAGAGGGCCTGCTGCTGTACTTTATGGAGGTTGAGGCCGTCAAACAGCTCCTTTCAGTCCGTGGGTTTCCCTTCCCTCTCGGGGACCTCTGGGTTGAGTGTCCCCTCTCCTGTACCTCCTGGCCTTTGCATGCTCTCCGTGGCACCCATCAAAACCCACCCTCCCTAACAACCCCCTCTTCACAACCCGGTTCCTGACTCAGAGTGGCTGGTATTCATTGCTGTCCCCCTTACCTCCGTGCCCTTCAGTCTGGCCTCTCCTCCCATGGTCACTGACGCTGTCCTCGGTCAGGTCACCAACTGAGTCCTTGCAGCTAAGTCCAGTGGTCTGTATCTAACCGTCACTCAGAAGCACTTGGTCTTGCTGGCTGGTGCCTCCTGGGGAGGTCTCTGGTGTGGTCCCCTGCTGTCCTGGTTCTCTGCAGTCCTGGTCCCCTGCAGTCCTGGTCCTCTGCTGTCCTGGTCCTCTGCTGACCTGATCCTCTGCTCTCCTGGTCCTCTGCTCTCCTGGTCCTCTGCTCTCCTGGTCCTCTGCTCTCCTGGTCCCCTGCAGTCCTGGTCCCCTGCTGTCCTGGTCCTCTGCTCTCCTGGTCCTCTGCAGTCCTGGTCCCCTGCTCTCCTGGTCCCCTGCAGTCCTGGTCCCCTGCTGTCCTGGTCCCCTGCAGTCCTGGTCCCCTGCTGTCCTGGTCCCCTGCTGTCCTGGTCCTCTGCTCTCCTGGTCCTCTGCTCTCCTGGTCCTCTGCAGTCCTGGTCCTCTGCTCTCCTGGTCCTCTGCTCTCCTGGTCCTCTGATGTCCCAGTGCTGTTCATTCTTGGCTCCTGCTGGGCTCATCTTCTGGTGCCACCATTTGAGCTGTACCCGTCCTCCTGGAATTCTTTCAGTTCCTGGTGACAGAATCCAGAGTCAGACTGAACTAACCATAAGAAAGCCAGCACTGCCAGGGAGAAGAGCACAGTATGAAGGGGACCCCCCGACCTGAGCTGGCTGGTCCTAGGCAGACCGAGGGCCCACAAGCAGCCCCCCTCTGCGTCTTGGTTCCTTTTCCTCTGTGTTCTCTGCTGTCTCAGGCGGCCTCTTGCCAAGAGGTAGCCAAGTGCCTGCCGCAGTTTCAGGCTGCTCCAGCCCTCTCAGCTGACACGGGACACTTCTCCCCATTCTCTAGGCCTGGAATCGGTTTTGCCCTCCGCACACCTGCTCACTCACCTCGTCTGGGCCCGGCTTCTGTCTCTCCCCCTTCCCACCGCCCAGTCTCCCTTGGTCCGATTCCTGCCGCAGACTCCTGGTGGGTTCCTGCTCAGCCCTGCAGTCTGGACCACCTTTCAGAAACGCTCCTGGGGTCCCGTCATGGCTGCAGATGAAAGCAAAGGCCAACTGTTCTGCTCTGTAGGGGCGGGCTGCCCCGGCTGCTGCTTCCCCTTGTCCCCTGTCCTCTGCAGGTCTGCCTCACATGCAGCGAGCCCCTCTCCCCGGGGGCTCTCCCCTCTCCTCAGGGCTCCCTCTGCTGGGAGGGCCCCGCTCCTCGGCTCGGCTCTGGGCTCAGACTTTTGCTCATGCCTTCGCTCTCACGCACTCACGCTCTCACACTCACGCGGACGAGGCTTGGGGAGAAGAGCCTTCTGTGCTGGCGCACGTGCTTCCTGTTAGACGTTCTTTTCTGTTCTGTTCCTCATCACTGGGTTGTGGTTGCTTGTTAAGTCACCTGTACCCCTCTGCCCACTGAGGTCTGCAAAGGCAGCAAGCCCCCTCATTCTGTGAAACGTCCCCGGCTGGACAGAGCACTCGACATGAACTCGTGGAATTTTAAGATAAAATGAGATGCGATTGCACCAGGTGATTTGCCAGGACTCTAGATTTTAGGAAGTCGATTGATTCCATACACTACTGGAAAATCTAAAATTGTAATTGATGTCCACTCTTTATTTATATGCTTATTGGTCTTCCTTAAAGGATGTTAGAGATTTTGAATTGAGAAAGTGCTAGATGATTACCTAGTTCTAATTCATGTCCTTTGACTGGTTAGGAGGGAATTGCTCAGAGGGACTTGGTGGTGACGTGTTACGCTGCAGAGCTATTTCTGATTGCACAATTGCACTTGAACTTTGAGCTCTTGACTTCTAGTCCAGGGCCTTTTCCTCTTCATCATGGTATTAACACTTAAAAAATGTTGGGAGGGTGCTGGAGGTTGAACTCTTTGTCCTTGCTTGACCACGGAGCCACAACTGGTATTGGTGTCTTGAACGGCTCCTGGGGTACAATTCAGTGCAATATGGAAGCTTGCTGCCTGTTTCCTCACGTGATTTTACTGATCCTGTACCTTTTAGGATGCTAACAAGTTTTCAGCATGAAACTCACTTCCCAGCCTGCAGAGCCTGAGGGTCCATGAGGTTCCGTCCTCTTGGGTAGGGCTGCTGTCCCACAGGTCACCCACAAAGAACTGGCAGTTACACATTTTACCCAGCAGGGTCCTTGATGAGTAGGTGCCCTGGAGGTGATGCTCTGAGGAATGAGCACTAGGTTGTGGAGAGGGAGTTGTGAACGTGGGCTCAGTGCTTTCTGGTAGCTGCTCTTCTTTGACCCCTCTGGAACTCACCGCCAGGTCCCCAAGGGAGTGTGAGCTTCAGGGATAGTTGTTTCCACAGAAACCAAGTGAAGGCTGGAAAGAGTAACTTCCTTTTTTCTTTTTTTGTTGTAGATGGACACAATACCTTTGTTGTTAGTTATTTTCATGGGTGCTGGGGATCCAACCCAGGGCCTCCCGTGTACGAGGCAAGCGCCCACTGCTGAGCCCCAGTCCTGGTGGGTCCTGCCAGTCTTTTTCACTGTGAGTCAGCAATATTGTGGATGTTTGCATCTTTTGTCCTCAATCTGGGGACATGCTTTGCTTCTTCTGGAAAGGGGACAGAGACAGGGGATACGCTAAAAGGAAGGGCTCAGCCTGTCTCTGTTGGGGCTTGCTGGGTGTTGGTCATCGTTCTTGTCACTGAAAAAGAAATTCAAAAAGAAGTGAAAGACGGTTTAAAGTATACTTAAAACAGATGTTTGTGCTCAGATCTAAGAATTCCAAACATGACCCTCTGACCCAGCAAGTCAACTTTTGGAAGTCTGTCCTATGGAGATAATTAAACACATGCAAAAAATATTTTTGAACATATGTTCATTTCAGTCTTGTTGTCTTCCTTTGGTGTCTGTTTTGGGGCTGAGGCTGGGACCAGGGTCTACACAGCAGCATGGCTTTACCTCGGGCCTACCTCCTGGCGCCCGGCCTAGCGTAGGATGGAGAAGAGTTGGAAACCACCTAGATTTTCAATTATAGGGACTTAACATAAAAATAAGAATAACATTCTTTGTTAAATTATATATTTCCTGATATATAAAGATATTTTTGATTTATTGGAAGACAGAAAATGTACATTTCATCCTATTTTTTTGTAAATGTAAATATACAACAATGACTAGGATATTCATGATTATACAGTTGTGAGGAAATAAATATTTTTGCTTATCTGTACTTTCAGCTTTTCTACAATAAGACCTTATAAAATTAATAACTATATATTTTTTTGTTTATTCAATAATTTATTTTGAGACAAGGTCTTGCTGTGTTGCCCAGGCTGGCCTCCAACTCCTGGGCTCGGGGGATCCTCCTGCCTCAGCCTCTTGGGTAGCTGAGACATATCCCACCATATCCAGCTCTAAGGTTATTTTATTTTTTCTCTTTTTCTTTTTTTTTTTTTTTTTTTGGTGTGTGTGTGTGTTACTGGGCATGGAACTCAGGGCCTCTTGCATACTACCCAAGTGCTCTACCACTGAGCTGCATCCCCAGCCTGTAAAGTAATTTTTAAATTTTTTTTTAGCTGTTAATGGACCTCTATTTTATTCATTTATCTATATGCGGTGCTGAGAATCAAACCCAGGGCCTCTCACATGCAAGGCAAGCACTCTACTACTGAGCCACAACCCCAGCCCCAAGTTATTTTTAATATAAAAATTCTTCTATAATAAATAATAAAATTAATGTCATAATTTTTTATGGCTTATTCTCCCTAAGGTGATTAACAGTTAAGGTTTTGTGAAAAGGAACATATTTTTTATTTTCTTACCTTGATACCACTTTTGTAGGAGACACAGTGGATTCCAACCGAAAAGCTATGTGAAGTTGGAGTCTCGCATAAAGAGAGGACTTGGGTTTCGTTTGTTCTACTTATGAGTTCTCTTTTGAGCCTTGGTATATTTGCGTTTCAGCTTTTCGTCCAGTCCCCTTTGTAACTCATGGAACAGGCCCTCCTCATTACTACCCCAGCAGAGGTATTAAAGTGTCTTTGTGGCCAGGGGTGTGGTTCAATGGTAGAGCACTTGTCCCGCAGGTGTGCGCGCGCGCGCGCGTGTGTGTGTGTGTGTGTGTGTGTGTGTGTGTGTGTGTGTTTGGGTGTGTGTGTTTGGCCTGGGGTTTGATTCCTAGCAAGGCAAAAAAAATAAAAGTGTCGGTGGGCCACACTCCTGGGATGAAACATGGCCCATGTGGACAGCAGGGAGCCTGGCAGGCAGGTCACCTGATCTCTCTCCCCATGACTACTGTGAAGAAGCAGCAAATTGTCAAGGAAAGCCCTGGGCATTACTTACTCATAGATTCAACAAGTGTCGGAAAGCTGAAGACCTAGATTCAAATCCTGGTTGAAACCTGGCCTACTATTTAACTTTGCAAACTTGGGGAAGTATGTTAATTTCTCTGAGCCTCAGTTTCCTTATTTATAAAATGGTTAATAAGATAACATTGTTGTTGTAAAGATTGAATGAGATGCCAAATGTTTAATGCCCAGCATACAGCAAACTCTCAATAAATAGTAACTGTTAAAGGCCTAATTAAAGAGCCAGATATTGAGGTTCAAGGTCATTCATTCAGCAAATGTTTGCCAACAGTATTGTAGGTGCCTGGCTTATTTCAGAGAACAAGACAGACAAAAATCCCTCTCCTGAGGCTTACATTTGAGCAAATGCAAAGATTAACAAAATGTAGCTCAATTCATGGTCATTAACAGTAATTACTATTAATTTTGTATTCATTCTGGGCCAGCCACTATTTAAGTGATTTTCATTACATAACTTGAAGTAAGTTCCTTTTTAAGTCGTCTTTAACCCGCCGGTAGGGGTCATTGCTTTTTGATAGTATGGCAGCTGGATGTCCCAGAGGTGATACAGATGAACAGTGGGGGAGGGCCCTCCCTCAGGTTGTTGGGCTATCAAGTCTAACCACTGCACTTCCCACCCTCCCTTGGGGAGTCTTGCTTTCATGGTTCTTTCTTGATATTCTTGTCATATTGTAGGAGCTGTGATTGATTCCAGATCCTTTTAAAATTAAAAACAAAAAACAAAACACTTTGTACCTATCTGTCACTTCCACCTCTGCGTGTCCTCGACGATGCGTGTTCTGTTCTTGTGCCCTTGCTGCCCCCATGCCCACAGGGGTTCCTCTAGGATTCCTCTCTAGAGCCGCTGCGGCTGGGTGACGGTGAGTGCGCCTGGACAGGCCAGGTGTTCTGCAGGGTGTGGGTCCCCTGGTGGGGGGAGGGGCAGCTGCCGCCCCTCCACCTCAGTCCTGCCTTGTCTGACTGTGGACATGGTTTGCCAGTCCAGTGCCTGTGAAGTGGGTCTTGAGGGTTTGTGCTCCTCAAGTTGATGGATAAGCAACTTCGATTTTAATATAGTCAACTATTTCACAATCATTTCTTTATTGTTCTTTCCAGTGTTGTCTTAAAAATTCTTTCCCTACTCACAAATTGTATATTATCTAGTATTTATTTTTCTAAACATTTTTAAAAGTTTTTATTTTTTGTTACACATGTAAGCATTCCACATGTAATTGTAAACAAGATGCACATGTCCTGATTTTCAAAATTTATTCTGTGGCCAGGTGCAGTGGCACACCCCTGTAATCCCAGCAACTCAGGAGGCTGAGGCAGGAGGATCACAAGTTCAAAGCCAGCCTCAGCAATTTAGCAAGGCCCTAAGCAACTTAATGAGACCCTGTCTCAAAATAAAAAAGGGCTGGGGATGTGGCTCAGTGGTCAAGCACCCCTAGGTTCAATCCCTGGTAACCCCCCCCCCCAAAAAAAAAAAAAAAACTGTTATTGGTGTAAGGTCCCAGGAATCCATTTTTCTTTTCTTAAGCAATATGGATCACTGACAGGTCCAGCACCTTTGGTGTATAGACTGTTCTGTCTGATACCAAGTTTCCATGCAGGTAGGACCTGTCTGGGACCCCTTTGGGTAGCTGATCTGGTTTTTGGCTCCTGGGCTGACATCACATGGTTGATCTCCCACAGGGAGGGGCTGCCTGTCCTGTTTCCTTCTTTCAAAATTACTTTGTTATTCTCCGTTCTTTTTCTTTGTTCCTCCACTTGGATTTTAGAATCAGCTCATCTAGGACCTTAAAGACAGTGCTTCATCTAGACCACGTGCTTCCGTCGCACCAGACGCCATGCCCGTATCCTTCCCACACTGTCTTCACCACAGGTTCTCGTTCATGGATCTACATTCATTTTGCACTGATTACCTTTTCTTTTTTTTTTTTTTTTAATATTTTTAATATTTATTTTTTAGTTCTCGGCGGACACAACATCTTTGTTGGTATGTGGTGCTGAGGATCGAACCCGGGCCGCACGCATGCCAGGCGAGTGTGCTACTGCTTGAGCCACATCCCCAGCCCCTACCTTTTCTTTTTAATACTTACAAACTTTAGCCACTTTTGTGTAGGACTCAGCGTCTCAGTTGATCATGGTGTGATGGACGGCTCTGCTGTGGTGGAACGCTAGCTCTGTTAGCCAGAGTTGGAAACCTGTGGGCTGAGTAGATTCCATTGTATGTGTGGACCACTTGGTTTATCTGTTGTCCCCATGTTCACAGTTGGGTCATTTCCATCTTTTGGCTGTGGGGGACAGTGCCGCTGTGAACACTGCTGTACAAGTATCTGAGTCCTTGTTTTTAAATCTGTGGCTGTTTACCCAGGATTGGAGCTGTTGGGTCACATGGTGTTCTGCCCCATTCCCCCAGGAACTGCCAAGCTGCGCTCTGCAGTGGCTGTTCCACTTGACATTCCCATCAGCAGTGTGCAGGGGTTCCAGTTCTCCAGTGTCTCCAACACTTATTTTCCTTTAAAAACAAAAAAGAGAAAACCCTCTGGCCATTATTGTCAGTGTGAAGTGGACTCTCATTGTGGTTTTGATTTGCATTTACCTAATTTCTAATGATGTTGAGCATCTTATCATGTGCTTCTTGTCCATTTAAGTATCTTCTTGGAAAAATGTCGATTAAAATCTTTTGTCCTTCACTCTCTTTACTATTTTTTAGAGCATTTTTAAGTTCATAGCAAAATTGAGAAGAAATTGGAGAATTCTCATATACTCCCCATCGCACACACAAATTTCTTCTGCACTCAACATTCCACACCCAGGGGCACATTTGCTACGATGGATGAACCCACCTTGTCCCATCACTGCCACCCAAAGTCCACAGTGTGCTTTGGGGGCCCACTCTCGGGGTAGTGCAGTCTGTGGGTTTTGATGAACGTACAAGGACGTGCATTCACAGGAGAGAAGTGTGTTTGATAGTTTCACCGCCCTGAAGTCCTCCCTGCTCCACCTGTTCGTCCCTGCCTCCCCACTATGCCTCTCTTTGCCCATTTTAAAATTGGGTTTTTTGCTTTTGTGTTGTGAGCTGTAAGGCTTCTTTACATCTTCTGACTATTAGGCCATTTTGGCACGTGGCTTACAGACATTTTCTCCCACGGTGGATGGTCTTTTCATTTTCTCCAGGGTCTTTTGATGCTCAAATGTCTTCCCTTTTCACGAAGTCCAGAGTACCTGCTTTCCTCTTGTGTGTGCTTCAGTGTCATGCTTAAGGCACTGTTGCCGAATCCAAGATCATGCAAATTTGCTCTTATGTTTTCTTCTAAGAATTTTCTAGATCCAGCTACTTATTCTAGACCTCTGGTCCATTTTGGATTAATATTTAGGTATGAGGAAGGGTCCAACTTCCTTATTTTGCATGTACATATACAGTTTTTCTAGCACCACTTGTTGAAGAGACTGTTCTTTTCCTATTGAATGGTTTGGGCACTCTTATCAAAAATAATTGACTAAGCCAGGCAGAGTGGCACAAGCCTGTAATCCCAGCTACATGGGCAGAGAGGCCGAGGCAGGAGGATTGCAAATTTGGGTCAGCTTGGGCAATTTAGTGAAACCCTGTCTAAAATTTTAAAAAAAAGGGGAGGGATGCTGGGGATGTAGCTCAGTGGTAGAGGTAGAGGGCCCCTGGGTTCAGTCCCCAGCACTGCCTAAACAAACAAAAAACTCAGCTGGCCGTAGACAGGCGGGCTTATTTCTGGGCTCCAAATTTTATTCCATGGTATGCATGTCTATTCTTATGCTGGTTTCACATTGTTTGGTTACTGCAGCTTCGTAGTATGTTTTGAAATCAGAAAGTTGAGTCTCACAACTTTTATCTCCCTTTTCAAGATTTCTTCAGTTATTCTGGGTCTTTATGAATTCCTTATGCATTTTAGGATGGCCTTTTCCATTTATATGAAAGATGTCCTTAGGATTTTGATAAAGTTTGCATTGAATGTATATTTTTGCAGTGGGTAGTATTGCTATCATCTTAATGGTTTTTTTTTTTTTAAACCGAGTTTTGGAAATCTTTATTTATAACAGTTACACCCAATATAAGTGAAATTCAGTCCTTATCCTTTCTTTAATACTGAGGGGAAAAGACAAAGCTATTGTTGAAGCTCAGTGAAATAAATCTGGAAACAAATCTGTTGTAAAGGTTTCAAATTCTTTTAACTCCAAGGTAAACCCCACAGGTCCTTTTGGGTTCCTTTTTCAGTGGTACCTAAATGTTTGACAATTAATCAAAAAAAGTGACAAGAGCTTTATCACTACTACAGGCAGAATCATTTAAAGGGTTTACTTATAGTCTTTCTCCAAGCAGTAAAATGCCCTACAAGGTAAAGTAGTAAAACAGTGCTATAATCTAGGCAAAAATTAAATGTTAAATCATTTTGCATAAGACAATAATGATTACTGAAAAAGTCTACAAATCTACTTAGTTTGCACATTTACCCTAAAGTCCAGTTCTCTTTGAATATCATATATTTAGTGAAACCATTTAAAATTTTGTCTACTAGCTTTTGTAGGTCCCAAATAATTTGCTTAACATGACTCTGCATAAATATCTTTCCCTTTTCAGTCCAAAACATAGTCCCAAGGAAATTGGGTTAAGACTATCTATCTTCCCTGAACATTATCCAGTCTTCACAGCATAATTTGAAAAGCCACTTCAACAAAATAAAACAAGACAAAAAGCCACTTCAAATCTTGTTATAGAAATAGGCACAGTATGGATGCATTAAAAAATCAATTCTCATTCCCTTTTTTCATCCAAACGAAACTCTACATTTTATTTTGGTTAGATGAAAGACAGTCCTACTTAAGAGATACTTCACCTAAGCTAGTTAATACATGAATATTTTTCCATTTGATTAATCATTCTGAAATTAGATTGTTTTAGTTCATTAAAGTCAAGAGATAAAATTAAGTCTGAATTGTACATAGATCTAGGATGAGTCAATACCTACAAAAGATTTTTTTTTTTTAAGGGAGAGAATTTAGAATTTTTTTTGCCTATTTTTCTTTTTTTTGAGAATTTTAAATATTTTTAAAATTTTTTTGGTGGACACAACATCTTTATTTTTATTTTTATGTGGTGCTGAGGATTGAACTCAGCACCCCACGCATGCCAGGCGAGCGTGCTATGGCTTGAGCCACATCCCTAGCCCCAAAAGATGATTTTTAAAAAGATCTTAAGCTAGTAAACTTCAAAAATAATTGTAAGAAAAAATATGTGAAGCAAAATAGTTTGTGATTTTATTGTTCTTCCCTAATTGTTACTGACAAAAAAAGAGTTTGTAATGTTTGTAAAGTCAGGTTAGCCATCTCCTGCCTTAACTTTAAACAAAAAGTAAAATTAAAGGCTCATTTCTTTGGATATTTGCATTTGACACTTAATAGTATTCAATAGTTACTTGTGCAACATCTTAATAGCTTTAAGTCTTCCAATCCATGAACATGGGCCATCTTTGCATTTATTTAGATTTTATTTAATTACTTTTAACAGCATTTATATATATATATATATATTTAGTTTTATGTGGACACAATATTTTACATTTATGTGGTGCTGAGGATCGAACCCAGTGCCTCTTGCGTGCTAGGTGAGTACTCTACCACTGAGCCACGACCCCATCCCAGCATTTATATATTTTAATCTTTTAATTTTTTTGCCAGTTAGAAATTGGTTGATTGCTGATTCTCACTAGGAAGATGGTAGCATGTCTATAAGAGTTTCTTTCTCAGATATAGTCTTATAAATTTTACATTCAAAGGGAAAAAGAAATACAATATTTTTATTAGTATGAAAATTGGTTTTCCTAGTCATGATCTTATAGGATCCTGAATAAGGTCAAAAGAAACTTGGGGCCGGGGCTGTAGCTCAGTGGTAGAGCACTTGCCTAGCATGTGTGAGGCACTAGGTTTGATTCTTGGCACCACATATAAATGAATAAATAAAGATCCATCAAGAACTAAAAAGAAACTTGCCTGGCTTTCAGATTCTTGGGTGATTCCATTGACCTTGGCATGTTCAGTGGGTCACAGTGAGATGAGTTGGCCTGATGCTGGATTTGATTAAATAAAAAAAGAAAAACTTTCTGAAAGAAATCATTGTTGAATTGTTCAGTGTTGTAACATCTTCTCTAACTCCGTCTCCCACCTTCCTGGTCATATTACAGTCTACGTCATGTAATCATTGAGGACAAAATACTTCAAGCACTGGACTTGGTGAAGCCCTGTCTTTTGCATTCCCCGGGTTAGTCATAACCTTCAAACATTCAACTTACCTGCACATGCCCTGCCACCCACTGCCATTAGGTTCAACAACATGCTGCGAAGGGTGCTCGGAGTCAGCTGAAACATTCGGGTGCTAACCATCTCAGCGTTTTCTGTCTCTTAAATAGAGGCTGCTATATCCAGCCCCAGGACAGTGAGTCTAGATCTCTTTTGTCACATAATGTGTCAAAACGAGGAAACAGAGCTGTTATTCGGTCAAGTCTGTTAGGCTTGGAGAACAAAACCGCAGGTCTTTGGGAGCCCAGGCAGGAGCTCGTGAGGGACCTGGTCCTCTGACTGCACTCCTCTGGCATTTGTTTATTGACCTTGGGAGGTTGCATAGGCCTCTGACATCAGCAGCTCGTGCAGGATGAGCATCCCAAATCTGAAATGCCCACAACCTGAAACCTGAGCACTGACCTGGTGCTCAAGAGGCTTTGGATTTTGGAACACTGGGGTTTGGGATTTTTCAGATTAGGGCTGTTCAACAGATAGTCTCTGCCAATGATCTGAAATAGTCCCAAATCTGAAGCGCTTCTGGTCGGCATCTTAGATAAGAAGTGTTCACCCTGTTTTGAGGATATTCCCTCAATACTTTGAGCACTTTAAAATCTGTCCCCTGGCTTCAGCTTCATAAGAAGTCTGTAAGACGAGTATTACCACGTGTTTCATTATGAAGCCAGCTTGGAGCCACTGAATGACCTGAGGGTAAGCGGTGGAGCCAGACTGAGGCCAGAACAGTCCAGACCCCACGCTCTCGTCATTTTCCCAATCTTGGCTTCATTAGAATTCCCTGGGGCTTTGTCCCCCACCTCCCCCCCGAGTACTGGGGATTGAACCCAGAGCACACTACCACTAAGCTGCACCCCAGTCTCTTTAAATTTTATTTGAATACAGGGTCTTGCTAAGTTGCCCAGGCTGGCCTCCAACTTGCCATTCTCCTGCCTCAGCCTCCCAAGTAGCTGGGATTATAGGTGTGCACCGCCTCACCCATGCTTTTTTAAAATTATACATATTAGTTGTAGATGGACACAATACCTTTATTTATTTTTTTATGTAATGCCAGGGATAGAATTCAGTGCTTCACGCATGTTAGGCAAGCGCTCTACTACTGAGCTACAACCCCAGTCCTCTTTATTTAATGGTATGGGGATTGAACCCAGGGGTACTTAACCACTGAACCCTCCCAACCCTTTTTAATTTTTTATTTTGAGACCCCTCCAAGTTGCTTAGGGCCTCATTAAGTTGCCTCACTAAGTTGCTGAGGTTGGCTTTGAACTTGCGATCCTCCTGCCTTGGCCTGCCAAGCCCCTGGGATTATAGGTGTGCACACAGTCATTCATTCCCCCCCCCCTTTTTTTAACATGTTATTTTTTGGTTGTAGGTAGACAATGCCTATTTTATTTTTATGTGGTGCTGAGGATCGAACCCAGTGCCTCATGTGTTCTAGGTGAGCGCTCTACCTCTGAGCCACAACCCCAGCCCCACACCCATTCATTCTTGATAGGTATTTAGCTAAAAAGGACCCAGGTGTCCTGTTTCTTGCTCTGCTATATACAGAATGAACCATCCTGGTCATGAATGGCCCTGACACAGGACAGTGGTTGGTAGAGGGGAGGGACTAACTGCAGCATTGCCGTTGGCACAGAAGTGAGAGGGGCCAGCGGGTGACTGGGTGGGTGGGAAGGAGCAGGTGGTGTCAGGATGAGTCAGGAGGAAGGCCACTGAAAACCTCCTTACAATAAATCTCTTCACTTTAGAGAAGCTCCTGCCATTAAAAATACTTTTCTCTGAGGCATACTAGACACTTGTCATTTATAATTTATCATCCGTGAGCAATCAGGAGGTTGATGACACATAGCAGTTTGGATTTTGCTAAGGTGAACAGTTTTACAGTATGTGTGGACTGGGAGGCTGAGGTGTAGAGGGAAGCTCTTGCTTCTAAGAGAGCCCAGGCAGGGGTCCAATCCTTTGATCTCACTGCAGCTTTGCTGTATAAAAAGTGTTTTTCACAAAAGTCTAAAATGCCATATTTTTCAATTTTACAGAAATAGAGTTGACCTCAGTCTTAATCTGCTTTATATTGCTGTAACAGAATACCAGAGACAGGGAAATTTATGAAGAACAGAGGTCTGAGGTCCTGTATTCCAAGTGATCTAGTCTGTTGGTGATGCTATCTATTGAGTTTTTTAATTGGCTTATTGTTTCTTTCTATTCAAGGATTTGGGTATTTTTCCCCCCAGTATCTCTGCCTCTTTCTTGAAGTAATCTCTTGCAACCTGTATTTGCTGTCTTATCTCTTTGTTGGTGTGATCCATGGTCGCCTGTATTTGCTCTCTTACTTCTTCGTTGGAGTGATCGATTTTTGCCTGTATCTGCTCCCTTGGGTCGTTCTGTAATTCCCAGGTCCTTTTAGCTATGGATGTTCTGAACTCCTCTGACACTTCACCTACTGCGCTCTCTCTGGATCCTGTTGTTGTAGTATCTTGGTTTGTTTGGGGCACTTTCCTCCCTTGTTTTTTCATGATGTCTCTGTGTCTTCCTCTCTTGCAGTGCAGATCCGGGGTATGACAGCTTCTGCCCTATTGTCTTACAGTGTCCCTATAGGTTACCCATACCTCACCTTTAAGGGAGAGATCAATATCACAGCACTCAGTGCACCCAACGTGCAGCCATATGTCAGTTAGCTTCTGTTTCTACGTCTACAGTTTTGTCACTATCATCAGAAGTGATGAGTTCGGTCATCTTCCACCATATAGTCAACAGGTGTGCATAATGGTCTAGAGTTTCTGATGGGGTAGGGGGACCTGGGGGCTTGGCTGAGATGTTTATGAGGTAGGATGTGAGAATATGGAGGTGTGGGATTATATGACTAGTGAGAGGGTGATCATAAGACGCTGGCTGTTCGTAGGAGAAACAAGAGAGAGGCCACCTCATGCAAAACTCCCTGTCACCTCAGCAACAGGTAACTGTTAGCACCCCTAGTAGAGACACCTCTGGGGCAGCCAGGCCCACAGGGGCCTTGGTGACATCTTACCAGGTCCTTATTGTTGTCCCTTGATAGAAGCAGTGATATCCCAGTTTCATGGTGGTGGCAGCCTTAAGCTTGTTGGGCTGTGGAGCCAGGCTTTGGTGAGTAAGGAACCCAGCAGGGGGTGTCTCCCCGCATGGGCGCAGGGTGGCTCTCCAGATCTCCAGGCGCAGGGCGGGTGGGCCTCTCCTCTGGATCTTCGAGCCGCGGTGACTTCTGTAATTTATGGTGAAGAGTCTGACTAATGAAGGGGTGAGAGTTTTGTGCTGTCACGCCATTCCCAAGCTCGGGAATCACAGAGGTTTAGGGATAGAGATTTTGCAAATGCCAAGGCCTCCTGTATCCTTTCAAGCACTAAGGGGTTCTGTTTTGGGTCTAATTTGTTGGTTATGTGGTAAGAAACTTTGCTAAGTGTTTGATCAAACCTTCTTTGATAATTAAAATTATCCCACAGTCACTAAGGAGCTAAGGAAAGAAATTGGTGATGATCTGAACAACGCTGGCTGAGTGTCCCAGCTAAGTGTGGCGGGCCACCAGGCGTGTCTTCACCACCGATCTTCCTCGCCCTGGCACCTTGGACAGCTCCACAGGCCTTCCTGGCTGTGAGGTGGCATGGTGGCATCTTCAGCAGTTGGGAAATTTCTAAAAATCATCGTATTTTATTTTTTGTGATGCTGAGGACTAAACCTAGGTCCTTGTACAAAGTACCCCACCTCTGGGGTCCAAAGTTTTGTAATATTTTGATCTCATTGTTTTTTTCCCCTTAATGGTGCTAGAGACCAGATCCAGGGTCTTTCTCCTGCTAGGCAGGTGCTCTCCTGCTGAGCACACCCCACCCCTAGGGCTGTGACTCTTTGCTTTTGGTACCAGGCATTGAACCCAGGGGGGTTTAACCACTGAGCCACATCCCCATCCCTTTATTTTGTTTTTTATTTTGAGACAGGGTCTCACTAAGTCCTTAGGGCCTTGCTAGGTTGCTGAGGCTGGCTTTTTTTTTATATTTATATTTTAGTTTTAGGTGGACACAATATCTTTATTTATGTGGTGCTGAGGATTGAACCCAGTGCCTCATGCGCTAAGTGAGCGCTTTACCACTGAGCCACAACCCCAGCCCCACTGACACTGGCTTTGAACTTGAGATCCTCCTGCCTCGGCCTCTTGAGCCTGTGGGAGGCTGTGACATTCTGTCCATCTGAGCTTCCGTTCTTTATCCTCCAGGGTTTCTGGACTACATAAGAAATGTGGTTTGGCTTTGTTGTTAATGCATACATCTTTCATGTTTTACACTAAACATTTTTGGTGCATAAGAGTCATCTATACTTGTCAGGGGGAAAAATAGTTGGAAAGCAAATCCGAGTGATCCGAGTGTGGAGACCAGGAGGAGCCACCACCCCTTATTTCATAGCTCGGAGGTGGCAGCATTCACATGGGACACATTTCCCTGGTGTTTCTTGGGTGTCCAAGCTTGACCTGGCAGTGAGCCAGGCTTTGACCTCTGGGGCTTTGCTTCTCCCTGGTAGAAGTTACCTAATCGACTTTCTCTGTGCTTTCTGACTCCTGGGAGAGTAACAGTCATCCGCTGGAGGATTCTGGTAACTGGTGAGGGGAGCAGCACAGGATTGTCCTGGCAAGAGGCCAGTGGGGTCCAGGTGCTGGCTCAAGCAGAGGCACCTGTCGGCTTGGCAGGACCAAGAAGCAAGGCCTTCCTGGGCTTGGTGACAGCTCAGGGCCGGGCACAGAAGCAGTGCAGTCTTGGCTCTCATTTTGTGGACCTCACAGAGCATCCTGAGCTGGAAGCACACGCCTGGCCTCTGGCAAGCCCCGTGGAAGCGCTTCCTCTCCGCCTCCCAGGCCCTGGGGGAGGCTTCAGAGCCTCCTCTTGCCTCCACTGGAGCTGGAAGGCGGTCCAGGGCTCACAGAGAAGGTCTGCTTCACACACACGGGTCTCCTCTCCTGTCCGTGCCTTTTCACCCTTCTTTGCCCATTTTCTGGGCTAAGAACACAATACCACCGACTGGAGGAATTAGGGGTTCTGTCTGACCCAGTCCAGGGCCACTTCTGCCTTCTTGCAGGCAGTGTGCTGAGGTGCAGGGCATCACAAGGGCAAGGAGCCCTGCTGACTTTCCCGAGATGGGTCCACTTGGGAGGGCGCTGCCCTGAGCGCCCAGGCTCACCGCTGATCACAGTGGGGATGGAGTTTAACGTGGATTCTGGAGGGGAAGCGGGTTCCATCCCTGGCAGCCTCCTTCAGCCTACTCCAGGTAATGCGAGTTTGGAGCTCTGTGTGTGAGTGATTTAAAAAAATTTTTTTTTTGTAGTTCTGGGGATTGAACCCAGAGCCTCGAACATGGGCTAGAGCAAGTGCTCTACCACTGAACTACATCCCCAGTCCTTTTATTTTATTTTAATTGATTTTTGAGACAGGGTCTTGGTGAGTTGCACAGGCTGGCCTCCAGCTTGCCGCCTCCTGCCTCAGCCTCCCCAGTTGCTGAGATGACAGGTGGGCACTGCTATGCCTGCTACTTACAAATATTAAGGCACACAAATATGTTCTTGTTTTCCCCTCTTTGTAAATGAAAGAAATATCATACACATTTTCTGCATCTTGGCTTTTTCCACTTTAATACGTTGTAGAGGTTTTTAAAACGTGTCTAGGTTGCGCATTTCCGCATGTGTTTATACCTTCAGGGTGCCCCGTGGTGAATGTGTAGGGTGATGTGTTCAACCAGCCCTGTCCCAGGGTGAGGGAGTCAGGCCGCCATGAGTAACTTGAGTGCACGATGTTTGATGTTTCTGGGGTACGGTGGAGGGATAAATGCCCAGAGGTTAAGTCACTGGGTCCAGGGGAGAGCTCATTGCTCCTTGGCCTCTGGCTGGGTTCCTCTGGTTCCTCTGCAGGGTGCTGCAGTCCGTCCTGTCCCAGCACCCTGCTGCCTGGGGTGGTGCTCTTCTCCCGCTTCCCCAGCCAGCTCCTCATTCTTGGCTTGCTGTCCCCAGGAGAAGTTTGTGAAATGCACGCCCCTCACACAGTTTAGGATCCACGTTTAAAACCTGGAGGTTTCAGTAGTTGTGATACATCTTACAGAATGTTATCAATGTTGAATTGCAGATGCGAGGTCCCTTTTTTTAGTGCACACGTATAAGTATATACTCACACATATTATGTGTATATGCAACAGTCTACATATACAACAATATACCTTTTCTTGTTTTAATTTTATATATATGTATACATACACATCAAGCCCTTACACAAACACACATGCACTATACATGTTTCCCCAATTTTTATTGTTAAAATACACCTAACATAGTTTGTCATCTTAACTACTTTTATTTCTTTTAATTTTTAAAATTTTTTTTAGTTTTAGGTGGACACAATATCTTAATTTTGTTTTTATGTGGTGCTGAGAATCAAACCCAGTGCCTCACGCATGCTAGGCAGGCACGCTACCACTTCAGCCACATCCCCAGCCCCTTAACTACTTTTAAATGTATAGTTCACTAATATCAGATCAAAATGTGCAACTGTCACCACTTTCTTCTTCTTCTTTTTTTTTGGTACTAGGGATTGAACCCAGGGGCACTCAACCACTGAGCCACATCCCCAGCCCTTTTTTATATTTTATTTAGAGACAGGGTCTTGCTGAGTTGCTAAGTACCTCACTAATCTGCTGAGGCTGGCTTTGAACTTGTGATCCTCCTACCTCAGCCTCCTGAGCTTCTGGGGTTAGACATGTGACTCCGGTTCTGCTTCTTGATGATGGTGCGAGGAGCCCTGATTGCATAAAGGGTGAATAGCAATCGCTGAGGTTTCCACGTGGTTGAGGGAGTCCCCCAGGGTTCATGTGTTGGTGGTGGGAAAGGTGAGAGGATCCCTTAAGAGGTGGGGCCTCCAGGGAGGTCTTCAAGTCACTGGGGGCGTCACCCTTGAAGAGATTAGTGCTGGTTCCTCAAGAGTGAGTTATCCGGATCTCCCTGAATCTCTCTGGCTTCAGTGATGTGTCTCTGTCGCGTGCACTCCTGCTGGATGCCACCTGTTGGGATGGAGCCAGAGGCCTCACCAGGGCCTGAATGATGGAGTTGGCTGATGTGGGGCTTTCATTTCCCAGAACTCGGAGCTGAATACACCCCTTTCTCTGTACTTAAGTGTGGTATATAGTATGTAATTATAATAAGAATAATATGACAATTATGATTTAATGCAATAATATAGGTAAGCTGTGGATTATGATTTCCATCCTATTTTAATGGTCCTGTGTCACTTTGATTGACGTGTTAGAATTGAAAACTGGACTTACTGCGTTAATGCATCATCAGCTTGAAACTTCACTGGGTCTCCTTAACTGGGTGGCAGCAGAGCATTGGGAACCTCCTGAGTTGCGGGTTTGCTCCTCTCAATCCTTCTGTCTCTTGTTGCCTCGGCACCCACAGATGGGGTGTGGGCCATGAGATGAGCCATTTTAAGATTAGGCTGGGTGTGGGGTGTGCTCCCCTTCTGTAAAGGTCATCACAGGCCAGTCTCGGGCAGGTGAGAGGAGGGGGAGAGCTCGCGCTGAGCATCTGCAAGTCGCGGCCTCCCCAGCTGGTGGCGCCCTGCCTGACTGGCAAGTGCCCAGTTTGAAGACCATGCTTCTTTGAAACTCCTCACCTCTCCCACCTGGCGAGACCGCGTTCCCACATCTCCCCTCGGCAGGGCAGTTCTGGACAGGCCGTGGTTATCTCTCTGTCCTCTCTGTCACAGGGCTGCTTGGTCTCTGGCTCCTCCCCACTCCTGAACATGCAGGCCCAGACTGCGGCTCTCAGTGGACAGGAGTAGCCAAGGGACCCCGGGGAAGTAGGGAGACAGTGGATGAGGGAGTATTGCTCGCTCCTTGTCCTTTTAAAATTCCCCTGGGCCCTGGTCTGGTGACACCTTCTCCAGACTTGACAGAATGACCGTTGGTGACAAAGCACTGGACGGGCTGTTGATGAGAGAATGGGCAAAGAGAGACGAGGCAGGATTTGGCTGGGTGGCTTAGTCTCTGGGCTGCCACAACACAAGATCACAGCCTGGGCGGCCCGAGAGCAGAATTTATGGGGTGGGGATGTACTCCATGGTGGAGCACTGCCTAGCACGCGGGAGACCCCAGGTTCTGTCCCCAGTGCTGCAAAAACAAAGGACCAGAATTTATTTCCTCACAGTTCTGAAGACTGGCAGTCCGAGGTCAGGGTGCCTGCACGGGGTTCTGTTGAGAGTCCTCTTCCTGGCTTGCTGTACCCTTCTTACTGTGTGCTCGTGTGACCTCTGGTGTGTTCATGGAGGGGGAGATGCTATCCCCCTTTTTATAAAGCCATCAGTGACCAGTTGGACTAGTACCCAGCCTGTGACCTCATATACCCTTTTAACTGCTGTTTAGTAATCCCTAGCTACAGTCATGTTGGGATTGGGATTTCAACATATGATTTTTTTTTTTTTTGGTACTGGCAATTAAACCGAGGGGCACTTAACCACTGAGCCACATCCCCAGCTCTTTTTTTGTATTTTATTCAAAGACAGGGTCTCATTGAGTTTCTTAGGACCTCACTGAGTTGCTGAGGCTGGCTTTGAACTCACAGCCTCCTGAGCCATCAGGATTATCGGCCTGTGCTACCTCACCTGGCTTAATATATGACTTTTGAGGGGCAAAATTGAGTTCACAGCAGGGGGAGTCAGACAGGAGGGCTCTAACTGGTGCTGCCACTCTGTGGCTGTAACCCTGAGGAACACGTCACTTGATGGTCTTTCTGGGTTTCAGGGTGGCATTTGTGACGGGCAGTGGTGACCCCATCCATGGTAAAACAAGACACCATCCCGAGTTGAGTGACATCCTACCTTTCCTTTACTGTGTTGTTTACTCTGACAGAAATGGAAACTAGTGCATTTAAAAATATTTTTAAACCAATAAACGTTGATAGAGCATCAGGGAGTTTAAGGCCTCAGCAGGAAACCATCAGTTTTCCAGAAAACCTTTTGGGTAAGTAGGGCTGAACAGAGAAGCAGCCCAAAGGCATGATGGAAAGGGAAGAATCGGCGGAGAGACTAAGGGAGGCAACGGCCCAGATGCGAGTTCCAGTCTGGTGACGGATGGCTCAGCCGGCAGTGGGCAGGAGGGGACAGTGATCTGTGGAAGAGAAGTGAGCGTCTCATCTGTCACATCTCCCACCGTGGTTGCTTGTGAGGGGGATGTCCTTTTTCTTGTTGTTCTTTCTTTTTGTTCTTTTTTGCCTTTGGTGCGAACAAGTCTATGAGGTGATTTTTTTTTTCCTCCAGACGCAGAACGAGTGGTGGCAAACTGCTCTGGGGTTTGCAGGTCTACATATTATATTTTTCAATGATTCTTTAACTGCAGAACTCAGATTTCAACATACTCTTCCTCTCGGGGGTTTGGTGACATCCATCCGTCTTCCAGCAGCCAGGACTGTGGATGAAGGTTGTTGCAGCTTAATTCTTTCTCCTTTTTGTGTGCGTTTCTGTCCCCTCACTAGAAACTCGCCACATTTCTTGGCGTTCTGAAATGTCACAAATGTAACTATGTTGGGTCTTTTTTTCAGTCACTCTGCACAGCAGCAGTTGAGCACTTTTTATTTATTTAGTTTTATTCTGATTTGTTATGACAGCAGAATGCATTACAATTCATTACACACCTAGAGCAGTTTTCCATGTTTCTGGTTGCACACAACGTATGTTCAACCACTCGTGTCTACATGTCCTCAGGTAGTGATGTCCATCTCATTCCACCATCTTTTCCACCCCCTGCCCCTCCCATCCCCTCTCACCCCTTTGCCCATCTAGAGTTTGTCTGATCCTCCCATGCTCCCCACACAACCCCACTATGTGGTTAAGTGCTTTTAATCTGAAGACTTGGTTCTCTCATTAGCTGAGGAACATTTTCGTACATATTTAGATGAAAATGCACATGGGTGTACGTGTCAGCTTTTTATTGCTGGACAAAATGCCCGAGAGGAGCAACTCACAGGAGGAGAGGTTGATTTTGGTTTGTGGTTTCAGGCCATGGTGTGGCATCATGGCAGGGAGCATGTGGTGGAGCAGAGTGGCTCACCTCATGGCAGCTGGGAGACAGAATGAGAATGTGAGAAGGGCCTGGGGACCAGATGTGCCCTTCAGGACACCCCAGTGACCCATTTCCTCCACCAGGCCCCATCTCCTAGAATCTCCACCACCTCCCAATAATCCATTCAGTTATTAACCCATAGTGGATTAATCCACTGATGAGATCAGCCCTCATGATCTGATGATCTGATCACTTTGCAAAAGCCCCACCTCTGGATGCTGCTGCACCGGAGACTAAGCCTTCAACACATGCCTTTGCCTTTGGGTGACATTCAGATTCCAGCTTATAACCACACACTCTCTCTCTTTCTAAAATCAAGACAGGGTCTCACTATGTTGCCGAGGCTGGTCATCCTCCTCCTTCATCCTCCCTAGTAGCTGGGACTACAGGCGTGTGTCACTTTGCCTGGCCCCATATTTTTGAAGATTTCCCCCACCTTCTTTTCCCCGCTTTTGAGATCCCTGTTATAGGGCTGGACAACCTGAACTAGCCCAGAGCCTTATCTGTTATTCATTATATTTCCATATTTTGTCTGTTTGCTCTTTGTTCTGAAAGCTTTCCTTTCTGTCCAGATCATAAACAGTGTACATTCTAGTAAAGTCCCCCTTCTGTTGGATGTCCCCCTCTGTAAGCACGCCTCAATCGCCAAGCACTTATTGGCGTTCTTTTCTGGATAATTTTCCATGGGTAGTGGAGGGCAAAGCCAGACGTGTTCCATGGTGAGCGCTCAGAACGCTGCCTTTCAGAGTCATCATGCCCTCCTGTACTTCCTGCCCATTGCCACCCTATTGAACCTTCCGGGACTTCTCTCCAGACCTGGCCTTCTCTGTGTGTTTGGGTCAGGGTTTCCTCGGCTTGCTTCTTATTTTTGTACTGCTATTATTATTTCATTCTTTCCCCAAATATCTTTTCATCATTCTGTTGGGCCTTGAATGAGGGGGCTTGTGCTCAGTTCATAGTTCACATGGGAGTCTGGGAGGCTCTTAAAGTTGTATTCCAGTTCTCTCCTTCGCCGTCTGCTCTCTGGCTTATCTCCTTAGCTGGCAATGGGTCCCCACAGTCGAGCCTCCTGGGCAGTTCCCCCAACAGGCTGGACCCCAGATACTCTGGGACGGCGGGATGAGAGGATACCGTAGGACTAGTGAGCTCCTCTAGGGCTCACCTGTGTCTTGTTCAGGAGCACTTGACCCCAACACATGAGTGGGCAAGGAAGAGTGCAATGGGGTTGAGACAACTCTGAATATAGGAGGGATAGCTGGGGATTTGTAGCCTGTGGGCCGGGTCCGAGGGTCAGAGAACGGATAACTAAGAAGAACTTGGTGAGGTCACAAGTTGGGGGTCTCTGCTAAACTTCCTTGGCAGAAGCCTTTCCTGAGCTCACTCAGCAGGCTAAGGCAGCTGAGGAGGAGGACGAGGCTGTAGGAGGCTCAGAGGCTGCATGAAGCTAGGTGAGGAAGGAGTCCTGGCCCCCAAGCCTGAGCTGCACCCAGACCCTGAACATTGTGTCTTGACTGTGTCTGAGGGTGTTTCTGGAGGAGATCAGCGCATTTCATTCAGTGGACTCCCCAGTGAGGACTGGCATCATAAAGGGTGGAGGAAAGAGGAGCTTGTGCCTTTCTGCTTCCTGTCTGCCAACTTGAGCTGGGGCCTGTCTCCTCACTTCTCTGGCCATCAGACTTGGATTTATTCCACTGGCTCCCTTGGTTCCCAGGCCTTTGTAGGGGACCTGAGCTGTACCACCAGCTCTCCTGGGCAGATCAGAAGACTCGGCCTCCACCGTCACATAAGTCAATTCTATCTCTAATTCATGGTGTGTCTGCAAGGGTGTTTCTGGATGAGATTAGCTCACTCACGCACATTCATTCTCTCTCTCTCTCTCTCTCTCTCTCTCTCTCTCTCTCTCTCTCTCTCTCTCTCTCTCTCCTCCCCTCTTCTGATTTGGTTTCTCTGGAAAACCCTGACTGATAAGATTTTGGGAGTGGTTCTAGAAGAATACAGTTTTAAGGATGAATTTTCTTAATTGGTTCTAGAGTTTCTAGAATTCCCTGATATAATTATATTAAAATATGCTAATGACTATTTCTAGAGAGTCTGTAGCACAGACCTCTTATAAAGATACACAAAATACTGAATTGGGTACTCCTAATCAACCTCTCATAAGAAGCAAGGAGCTGAGTAACGTATGATAACTTTTAAATGCCTCAAGATTACTCACAAATACAATCATGTCGGTCGACAAGGTGACTGAAGAAAGACATGGGCTCAAGGATTCAAATTTCTAGCTCAAGCACCTCATAAATGACCTAAAAGAAAAACTTCTGTGTGTGCCCTGAGGAGAGCCTTACCGTCTACAGCCAAAGGGCTGAAATTGCTGAAAATCCGTCGCAGAACCTCCTGTAAGTGCCCGAATCGCAGGCAAGTTCAACTCCCAGCCTTTCAGAGCATCTGTTGTTAACTGAGGACATGGGCTAGGAAAGGATAGGATGGGGGAAGTTGGGATGGGAAGACTGAAGAAGCTGGGAGCATGGAGCCCAGGGATCTGAAGTCTTCTTGACCACGGGAACAGGTCTTCGCACCCTCAGTGGGTCTGGCTCCCCGCCCCCAGTGCTATAGTTCCTTCCACCTCAGGGTATTAGCCCACATTTCCTGAAGAACCTCTAATGGTCTCCTTAAGGCTAGCTGCCATACAGCACAGTGCTGATTCCCCCCAGGGCCCACTTCCACAGACCTCTGCTTTTCCAGCAGGCCCTGAGGTGAGCTATAGCATGTGACCCACGAGGAGGGCACTGCATCTCAAGAGAACCATGTGAGGCCTCTGATTCATACCTACAGATATTTAGGGAACAGATGAGGGACGATTCTAAGGGTGTGGGATATTGGTGGGAGGAAGATAAAGTAAGGCTGGGGCTGGGGCTCAGTGGTAGAGCACTTGCCTCCCATGTGCGAGGCACTAGGTTCCTTAGTACCATATAAAAATAAATAAAATAAAGGTATTGTGTCCATCTACAGCTAAGTATTAGAACATATAGAGTAAGAGCAGGCTGGGCTTACCAGTGCAGGTCACAAAGCAGAGGGGTAGTACTTAATGCTATAGCTCAAGCAGTTAGAAAGGACTCTTGTCGGGTTGGCTGAAACCTGGACCGAAGGGTGGCCCACCGGGAGCTACTGGGACACGTCTTGGTTTAGAGTAGAGGAAGGGATGCAGAAGCTCAGGGGGTCTCCGATGAGAGCATGGGTTTGAGAGGGACTCAGCCGCATTGGGAGGGTCTGGAGGACACACTTTCACAGAGCTGTGAGGGATCAGTTTGTGAGGGAGCCCGGCATCCTCATAGAGCTCTGTGGTGGCTCTGTCTGCATTCCAGCCCCCGCAGTGGGAGGTGCCATCAGTAACCTGGCACACCTAAATGCAGTGGGAGGCATTGGATCCCAGGGTGCCACAGGGATTGAGCGGCCTCTTGTTACCATGATGCAGAGGGGTTTAGGAGACGCTGAATGTAAAAAACTGCAACATTTTGGTAGAAGGGCCCAGAAACCAACTAGGCTCAGAGGAGAGCCAGGGATGGAGACTTAAAGTTGAAAATCGTTGGTGTGGACTTGTTTCTGTTAAAACAAGGAACAGAGGCAGCCTTTGGGTGGTGGAGTTCTCCTAGAGAAAAGGAAATGAGGAAAGCTGGGGTCTAGGACAGAGCCGGAGATACCAACACTGAAAGGGCAGAGGGAGGGGGAGAGACACTGCTTCTCCGAGTGCAGGGTCCTAAGGGTCACCTGGGGAGCGCATCAGAACACAGGTTCTTGGAGCCCCACCCTCAGAGATGGGATGGGGAGCCGTGGGGGGGGAGGAAGCAGGCTTTGGTGAGCAGAGGAGAGAGCTGTCTTGGTGCTGTACTTGGACTGCTCTGCCAGGGAGTGGCACCCCAGGGGGCTGGGCTATCACTGCATTACAGAATGCAGGTGCTGCTGGTTGGCAGACTGCCCCTTTGGGGAGCACTGGGGGCCTCTTGGCTCTGCTGCCGAGGGAAGGAAGAGGAGGGCATTTGAGGGCAGTGGAGGCTTCCAGGCATGTAAAGAAACTTGTGTGTGTTTATGGGCTGTTTAAGGGGAAGGAGGCTGGAGAGAGGGACGTCCAAGATCCTGGAAGGAATGGGGATACGTAATGGAGAAAGCTGGTGGAGAGAGAATAGGGACGGAGAAAACGGAGACGGAGCCTGAGACAACAGCCACAGTGAGAGTACCAAAAGGCCATGGCGTCCACCTTAAAAAACCAAAGGCCCTTTGGTGGCTATGAGTTCTGGTCGCTTCCCCTTCTTTTGTGATTTTCTAAAGATGCCCTAAATCCTTGGAGCGGCTGTTGACTGCCCTGGCCCTCCCACTGGCCAGCATCCTCCTGGAGCTGCAGAGCCACAGAGTGACGCGCCACAGATGAATGAGCAGTAACGCACAGGTTTTCAGCAGCATGAAGCATTTCAAGGATAAAGGAAAATTTCAAACAGCCTTTGATCATTATTGCTAGAAATCGTGTTTCTGCCCTCTTGGTGCTGGCACGGCTGGCAGGCTGTTTGACAGCGCCCCAGGATGTCGCTCCCTGGCAGAGCAGTCAAAGTATAGCACAAAGACACAGCTCTCCTCTGCTCAGCAAAGCCTGCTTCCTCGCAGCCTCAGAGCCCTCTGACAAACTAGAAAAGCTTCAAACATCTCTTTGTATGGTTACAGAAAACAACAACCCCAAGAATAGCTGTGAGCAGCTCTGTGCCTGTGTGTCACACTCTGAGTTCAAAACAACAGGAGTCGTGGGGAGCTTGTGCAGGCGTCCAGAGGCTAGGACAGTGCTGTTGGATTCTGAGGGGACCTTCATGTCCTTTTCTCTTCCCTAGAGATGGATGGTCACAGGAGTCAGGGATTAAAATAGCTTTGTTGCTGCTGAAGTTCCTCTGGAGGAGGTGGTTTGGACCCAAGACCAAAACAGGCATCTCGTTTCTTCTTCCATGAATGGAATTTTCCCCTTAGACATCGGTTTCTCGTTGACATTAGGCAAAGTGTCTGGAGACTGCTGTACCTGCTACCAGATGGAGGAGAGAAGAATGGGCAGACATCTCCCTAAGAGGAATTGAAAGCAGACTGGGAAGAGTGTGCACAGTGACTCTGTACCTGGTCTCATCCACTATAGAAATAATCCTTCCCCGAGGAAGAGCAAGTAAGCAGGATTGTTAGTCTGTTACTATAACAAAATACCTGACACAATTAACTTATAAAGAGAGAAAAGCTTACTTTGGCTCACAGTGTTAAAGGTTCCATCCTTGATCGCCCGGATCTGTTGCTTAGGGCCTTTGGTAGGCGTGTCAGATGCAACGGCAGGGAGCAAATGGCCAGGCTACAAAAGAAACAGGAAAGGGCAGGAGTCCCACAGTATCCTTTGGGGACTCTCCCCAATGACTTAAGGGGTTCCCACAAGGCCCCTCATAAAGGTCCATAGTACCTCCCAATAGTGCCATTCTGGGGACCAAATATTTAACACATAGGACATTCTTCACCCAAACTGTAGCGCAGAGTGCTCAGGGAAAAGTGAGTACTATGGAGGGACTTTCCTCGGTTCTTGAGGAGAACGAGCCCGGGCAGAAGGGCCGGGCATGTAGTTCAGTTGTTTTTGCTTGTTTTCCATTTTGGAGGTCTCCTCCACTCTCCTTGATGTGCTTTCAGTTTCCCCTCCCCACTATTTATAAGTGTCAACAAGATTTAAAAGTCAGAACTACTTAAAGGGCACAGCCAGGGGGCTGGGGTTGTGGCTCAGTGGTAGAGCGCCCGTCTAGCATGTGCGAGACCCTGGGTTCAATCCTCAGCACCACATAAAAATATGTGAATAAAATAAAGGTATTATGCCCAACTACAACTAAAATTTAATATTAAAAAAAAAAAAACACAGCAGAGAAATATTGCCTTTCCCCCACAGCTTTTTGAAGAGCTGGGTTCTCCCTGGGCTGCCCAGGCTGGGCTCCAATGGTTCTCCTGCCTCAGCTGCCCTCGTGGCTGGCACTACAGGTGCACACAGCCATGCTTGGTTCCCCCATTCCTTTTGTACCTCCAGCTCAATTAAGATGTAATTGACAAATGAAAATTGTATCTAGTGACAGTGCATAACATGATATTTCGAGGTGTGGGTGTGTATGTGTGTGTATATATACATACACACACACACACACACACACACACACACACACACACATATCCTGAAACGATTAAATCAAGCTAGTTAAGGATGAGATGGATATGTTTGTTTATTTGTGTAACAATTTTCTTTTTCCTTTCGTTCTGTACTGGGATTGAACCCAGGGTTTTGTGCATGTGTTCTACACTGACTTATATTCCTAGTTCAGCAATTTTCAAATATGTAATAGTCTTTAAAATTTTTTTTTTGTAGTTGTATATGGACAGCATGCCTTAATTTATTTTTTATGCAGTGTTAAGGATCCAACCCAGTGCCTCATATGTGCTAGGCAAGTGCTCTGCCACTGAGCTATAGCTGTAGGCCCTGTGATACCTTCTTCACTATAGTTGCTGTGCTACACAGTGGATCTGGATTAGTTCATGCTCACTCGACCTTGTGCCTTTTGCCATCTCCCCATCCCCACAGCCCCTGGTGTCATTATTCTACTTTCTGCTTCTATGAGTTCGATTTCTTTACATTCCGTATGTACGTGAGATCATGCAGTGTTTGTCTTTCTGTGCCTGGCTTATTTCTCTTAGCATAGTGTCTTTTAAGTTCATTCGTATTGTCACAAATGTCAGGATTTCCTTCTTTTTTAATGTTGAATGGCAGTCCAACATAAAATACATATGAACACTGTTGCAGTATATACGCATGCGTCTCTGTCTCCATTAGCTTTATCCATTCATCCTTCTGTAGCATCCGTATGTGGATGGATTGCTTGGCTAATGTGGACAGTGCTGCAGATTTCATTTCTCTTGCAAAAATACTCAGAATTGGGATTATTGGATCACGTGGTAGTTTTCTGGTTTTAGTTTCTTGAGGAAACTCTATACCATTTTCCAATTGGCTGCATCCATTTACATTCTCATGAGCAGTGTACAAGTAAGTGTTCCCTTTTCTCCATGTCCTTACCAACACTTGTGTCTTGTGTTTTGATAATAGCCCTTCTGACAGATATGTGGTAATATCTCATTGTAATTTTAATTTGCATTTTCCTGAGGACTGGTGATGTGGAGCATTTTTTCATATACCCAATGGCTGTTTGTATGGCTTCTGTTGAGAAACGTCCGTTCAGATCCTTTGCCTAGTTTTAACAGGTTTGTTTTCATGCTACTGAGCTGTTTGAGTTCCTATGCTAGGTCTTGCATATTAGCCCCTCATCAGTCATATGGTTTGCATATTGCCTTCCATTCATTGTTGTCTCTTTGTTGATTGTTTCTTTGGCGGAGCAGAAGCTTTTTAATTTGAAACAATCCCATTTGCCTATTGCTGCTTTGTTTTGTGTATATTCCGGTCATCCAAAAATCATTGCCAGGGCTGGGGATATAACTCAGTTGGTAGGATGCTTGCCTGGCATGCACAAGTCCCTGGGTTCGATCCTCAGCACCACAGAAACAAACAAAACCAAAAAACATTGCCAACCCATGTCAAGAAACTTTCCCCCATCTTTCCTTTGAATAGTTTTAAAATTTCAGGTCTTGCGTTTAAGTCTTTAATCCATTTTGAGTTTACTTTTATATATGGTATAAGAGTTGGCTTTTATTCTTTTCCAAGTGGATATTCAATTTTCTTAATGTCATTTATCAAAGAGGCTCTTCTTTTCCTATGTGTTTTCTCAGCACGTCCAGTGAAGGCTGATCACTGTAAACGCGTGGGCTTATTTCCGGGCCCTCTGTTCCTTTCCGTTGCTCCCTATGTCCATCTTTAGGCCAGCACCACGCTGTTTTGATGACTGTTGCTTTGTACCATATTTGAAGTCAGGTTGTATAATGTCTCTAGCTTTGTTCTTTTTTTCTCAAGATTGTTTGGCTGTTTGGGATCTTTTGTTGGTTTCATATGAATTTTAGGACTTTTTTTTTTCTATTTCTGTGAAAAATATCGTTGGCATTTTGCTAGAGGTGGTGTGGCACTTTAGCTACACTGATCCTTCCATTCTGTGGACACAAATGATCTTTCCACTCATTGGTTTCAGTTCCAGTTTCTTTCACAAAGGCTTATAGTTTTCAGAAGGGAGCATTAATTTCGAGAGTGGAAAAAGGTTCACAAGCGATAGTTTTTGCTTTATTTTTCTTTCTCTGGACACACACAGGGGCAGGGAGAATATTTATTTATCCAAAACCTTTTAAAATTACAAACATCCTGATCCTTTGCCTTTAAATATTTTAGCATGGACTTCTTACGCAGGACATTCTTTTTCCTAACCACAGTGTATTTTTTTATATTTATTTTCTAGTTTTAGGTGGGCACGATATCTTTGTTTTATTTTTATGTAGTGTTGAGGATTGAACCCAGTGCCTCATGCATTCTAGGTGAGCACTCTACACTGAGCCACAATCCCAGCCTCACAATGTAGTTTTAATTCAGAACATTTAATATTGCTATAACAATAAAGAGATCGTTTTCAAATTTCACCATTTGTTCCCCACATTTTAGGGCATTTTGTCCAAATTGACGTCCAGTCCAGGGTCGCGCACTGTTTAGTCCAGCTGCCTTCCTGCCTCTTGCTGCCCTCTCCCTTCCTCCTTTCCTTTCTTTTTTCAGGACACTGAATTTCTAGAATGCAGGCCAGTTGTTTGGTAAATGTTCCTCGACTTAGGTTGGTTTGTTTCCTCATGATTAGAATTGCATCATGCTTTTTCTTTTGAAATTATTTCAAATTTACAGAACAGTTGCCAGAATTCCTAGCATTTTGCAACTTTTTTGTAAGTTTGAAATCATCTTTAACCAGAGACACCAATTTCTAACATTTTTGCACATGGACAATGGTTTGGTCATTGATCCTCCCTCTCTTCCTTTACATATGAGTATATGGAGAGGGGGTTTTTGTGAAAACCTGAACTAGTCAAGAATAGTGTCGCCCTTTAAGCGGCAGCTTTTGAACTAGTCTTGAGGGATAAAGAAGCTTGCCAGCTGGACAGAGCTTGGATATGGGGAAGGACATGACAGCCAGAGGGATCAGCATGTGAGATTAAGGCAGTGGAAGTGAATGGGCTGGGACAGCCTTAGGTTTTGGAGTAACTAGGCTGGGGAAGAAGGGACCAGAAAGGCAGCTGGAATTGATCACTTATTATGTCAAGGCAGTGGGACTTTGTTCCCCTGGAAAAAAGAAAATGTTGAAGATTTTCAAAGTTCTCTAGAGGAACAGAATCGACAGAATATACATATGTATGAGTACAAAAAAGGATTTCTTAGACTGGCCCAGAAGCTGGATAGTCCTGCGATGGCCGTCTGCAGGCTGGAGAGCTGCAGGACCAGTAGCGGTGCAGTCCAAGAGCCTGGAGCCTCAGAGGGAGGAGAACCGAGGATGTAGCCCCTTCCAGGACTGAAGGCCTGACAGCTCCCTGGAGAGTTGCTAGAGTCCACTTTGGAAGAGTGAAGGAGCCGGAGTCTGCTGTCCCCCATGATGGCAGCAGCAATCAAGAGCCCTCTCAGGAAGACTCTGGCTCCCATCTGCTCCTGCTTCTTTGTTCCTCCACCTTTTTGTTCCACTCCAGGCCCCCGACCTATTGGACTGTACTGCCCACATTTATGGTGGGGTCCCTGGGTCCGCACCTCAGTTTGCTGTCCCTGTCATTCCTAGACACACCCTCATCAACCTACCCAGACAACCCAGAGTAACCATTGCAGGGATGGATGTTTTAGACTTATTTTCTAGAAAGATTAACTCTAGGGCAAGTTGGAGAAGAAAGGACAAGAACAGGCCAATCAGGTGGAGACTGCATTGCACCAGCTGGGGTAAGACCCAGAGGAGGCCATGCAGGGGATGTTTGTAATGTGTGTGGTCATTTTTCACATCACATCTCATTTACGTTCCACAGAAACCTGAGGCCACAGATGTTAAATAACTTGGCCAAGAGCAGTCCTAGCAAGCTGGTGGCATCATAAGATCAGAGTCCAGGCCCACATATGCCAAAACCCACCCAAGATACAGTGGGACCATGCAGGACAGAACAGAATGGAGGGAAGCCGTAGATCCCATCAGATTCCACTGTCAGGCTCGGATGGCCAGCTGGACATGGGGGTGAGGGAGACAGGAGGATGATAGCCCTTGTCTCCAGCTTGGACTACTGCCAAGATTGTGACTTCATGAATGAAGAAAACAATTTCTAGAGAAGGAAAAGCAGTGGGGAAGGTAGAGAAAATGGTTGTTTTGTTAACAATCTCTATAAATTTGGTTTGGACAACTGGGTTTGTGCAAGCTGAGGACAAGAGATCCAGTGGGCAGTTTGGCTCAAGGGCTCAGAGGAAAGTCGAGGCTAAAGATAGAGATTTGGGGGTTGGCTTATGGCTCTGTGGTAGAGCACTTGCCTAGCATGTGTGAGGCACTGGGTTTGCGTCTCAGCATCACATAAAAAATAAATAAATAAAATAAAGGAATTATGTCCAACTTAAAAAAATATTTTTTTTTAAAAATAAATCAAAACAAAACAAAACAAAAGAAAAAAGGACAGAGATTTGGCTGTTCAAGTCATGCTGTTTTCACCCAGAGGTGCTGTGTGAGAGATTAGCTTGCTGGAATACTCAGCACTTGCCTTTAAAGGATGGTGGGAATTAAGATTCTCAGTGAAAGCAAAGAGGGAGAACGGTGAGAGGGCAATGTGGGGTGGGATGTGAGGGGGCAGATTCTTTTCAAGAGGGCACCCACTAGGTCTTCTTTAGTTCTGCAGAAGAGTTCCAAATGAGGCTTATAAAGATTCACTGGAGTGAATCAGGAAGTCACTGGTACCTTAATGAGAGCAGTTGCAGTAGAAATTGCTTCCAGGGATTAAAGGGTGAATGCAGTGAAGGACGGGGACACAGTAGAAATTGCTCACAAAGACTTTTGGTATCATTGAAGACCATAGCAGCTAGCACTAGCTGGGGCTTCCTGCGTGCTGGGCGCTGGCCTAACAATTTACATGTAGCCAGGGAAATCCTTACGATTATGAAGTGGGTGCTATGACTGTTCCCATCTTCTGATGGATGAAATTATAGCTGAGAAGATGTAGACAGGTTAAATAATATATCCAAGGTTCTACCTGTAAAAACCAGTGGACCAAGGATTGAGATCTTGAGTCCTTCTGGGTTCAAAGCCAGAAAGACAGTGGCAGCTTGGGCTGGGCCTGTTTATGAGCAAAAGGAGAAGCCCTGCCATGAGCAGGCAGCAAAGAGAAAATAAACAGTGGAGCCAAGTCTACAGGAAGGATATTAGATCACATTAAAACATGGAGCTCTTAGTTTTGGAAAGGAAGTGGGGACATCTGTTTGTCAAAGGCCAGAGAAGATGAAAGAAGAAGGGGTGGTTATGTACCAGATGTCAGCCAAGGTAAAGTGCTTTGATGAGGTTTAAGTCACATTGGCCCTGGCCCTCTCTGCGTCCACTGGGAAGGTCAATCTGAGATTTCTGTGAATTCCTGAGAGCTCATCTTCTTGTGGATTTTTTGCTTTTGGAGTGACAGCTTCCATTAAATTCTTCATCTCACTTGTAATTCAGTCCTATGGTTATTTTTCTTTCCTTTTTTTTTTTTTTTGTGACACTATGAATGGAGCTCAGAGACATTCTAGCACCATGCTACATCCCCAGCCCTTTTTATTTTTTTGGGACAGGGTCTCGCTAAATTGCTGAGTCTGGCCTCACGACCCTTCTGTCTTGGCCCCTTGAGTTCCTGGGATTACAGGTGTGTGTCACCATGCCTTGCTCAGCCCTACCCATCTTCTTTCTGGATTTCCCCCCAACTCACTCATATAAGGTACGTGACAGATATTACTTAAGGTTTAGGGGATTTTATGTCCCTAAACCTTAAGTAACATAAATAAGTTAAATTTTTTTTCTTAAATATATTTATTTTTAAGTGGTGCAGAGGATCGAACCCAGTGCCTCACATGTGAGGGGGCAAGTGCTCTACCACTAAGCTATAACCCCAGCTCTGCATAAATAAATTAAAATTTAATAATTGACATCTCTGTTTTCTCCAGCTCCATCATCACTGGGAGCTCTCTTCACAGGCTCCGACCTCTCCCATTATGAGAGCCCATCGCTTCCTACCTTCAGTTTCCATGTTCTTGGACTTTCCTCTCCTTTTAGTGTAGATCTGTTTATTCATCTCTTTGTTTCTGAGCTACATTTTCTTCTTCAACACATTGAGCATCACAGCAAAGTAGTCTTCCAAATAAGGCTCTTTTTGCATCTCTAAGAGGGACTCTGGCATCTGCTGCAGTAATATTTTTTCACACCAGTACTTATAGATAGGTTTAAAGTTGGAAGGAAGGTATTTAAAAGAGCTCACTCAAGTCTGTTGCCTTCAGTTTTCACAGTGAAATTTGCTCCTCTGTTGAGCAAATTGTGAGATTTGCTCCTCTGTTGAGCTAGGCATGGGTCTAGTAAAGGTTTGGACAGCTGGGGTTAGGAATTCTGTCAATAGAAATTTACCAGATTTCTAAAATTTCATAAAATATCATATTTACATAGAACGATTCTTTTCACAAAGCCTACAGACTTATGGAATTGATCCCCTTGCTAGAGATGGATTGTTTAGTTTACTGAGTTCTGGTCAATATGAGGAAAGTGGAAAAAGCGCCTGAGGAGTGAAAAGTCAGAGGAAGTAAACTAGAGCTGGGAAATGGGGGCCAGTCTCTGCTGATCCTCTTCCAGCACAGGCCTGAGCGTGGCTGGGCAGCTCTTGCAGTGTACTTTTGGGGATGGGGGTGGGTATAAATTTGCAGTTGAAATATGATAAAGGAGTCATATTATTGATCTGTTCCTCCTGAACAGATTATCTCAGACTTGTCCTTGTAGATGCAGACATTAGTTCACATTTCTGCAGTGAGGAGTACAGGAGTGGTCTAGCCTGGTGGTTCTGGCTCAGGGTCTTTCATGAGGCTTGATTGGAGCTGGGGACCTGCCCCCAGTCTCACAGATGTGTCATCTGCAGGAAGCCTCAGTTCCCAGTGACCAGTCCACAGTGTTGTCATGACATGCCGGGGAGCCTTTGCTAGAGCGAAAATCTTGAAAAATCTTGCAGCCACCGTGATGGAAGACAAGCTGTCTTGTGCCACTTAATCTTGGGAGTGACCTACCATCCCTGTTGCTGTGTTCTGTTGGTCACACAGATGGTCCTTGGTTACAGTGTGTGGGGGACCACACAGGGCTGTGAACACCACGGTGCAGGACCACTGGGGCTGTGTCTGAGGCTGGCTACCACAGGAGTGCTTCCTGTGTGTGTGTTTCAGTGGTGGTGGTGGGGGTGCTGAATACCTTAAAATGCCAGGAGGGTGTAGTTGGACAGACTAGCAGTTACACACTTTTAGATGTGAGGGACCAGAAAAGTTAAAAAAAAAAAATGCTGGGGAGGGAATACCAAAATGTTTCACTATTTTGTCAAGATTTTTCATCTACTACCACTATAATTTCACAAAAGCATCTTTTGACATTTAAAAACAGGAGAACATAATCTTGGAATGAAGGACGTCCTTTCAATTGAATAGGTTTAGCTGTATTCAAAACTCACAAGCTTGCTTTTCTGATGAAATTGTGTATGGGTCAAATGAATTGTCATTCAAAACCACTGAGATACACCATGGGATGAAATAGTTGACTGACTGATTGTAACTGGGGATGGAACCCAGAGGTGCTTTACCACTGAGTTCTATCCCAGTCCTTTTTATTTTTTATTTTGAGACAGGGTCTCACCCAGTTGCTTAGGGCATTGCTAAATTGCTGAGGCTGGTCTTGAACTTGTGATGCTTCTGCCTCAGCTGCTCAAATCGCTGGGATTACTTGTGTGCTAGACCACACCCAGTAAGCTAGTATCTTTAGAGATGATTATGTAGAAACACATAATAGTGCTTTAAAAGCAAGTGAACAAAGAACTCAAAGTGGCTGATACATACAGATAGCAATTTGATAAAGCTTATTACTTAATCTAATCAAATATGAAATGAAAAGAGACAGCATTTCAGCATAGTTAAATGTGCATAAAATAATAGAAATGCATAGTGATCTGAAAGTCTGCAGAGTTTTCATGTTTACTTAATTTTACATATAGTTAATGTATTTTTGTTTTAAAAATATGCTTTTCTAGCCAGGAGCAGTGGCGCATACCTGGAATCCCAGGTACTCAGGAGTCTGAGGCAGGATGATTGCAAGTTTGAGGTTGCTATAGGCAATTTAGACCCTGTCTCAAAATAAAAAGTGGAAAGGGATGGGGCTGTATGTAGCTCAGGGTAGAACATTTGCCTAGAATGTGTGAGGCCCTGGGTTTAATCACCATTACTAAAAAAAAAAAAAAAAAAAAAAAAAAAAAGCTTTTGTTAGTAAACTACATGTGCCTCTTTTTCTATGAGGGTGAAATATTTTGTCACTCTGTCCAGTATAGATGAGTTTTTAATTATTAGTGCCCCGTCCATCAATGGATTTGTAGAAATAAGATCACATTTTCATTTGGTTTTATCTTTAGCCTGTGTCATAGTTTTGCAAGGCTGCAGGCTTGAGTTAGGGAAGGGATCAATGATTATTTTGTTCTGAGATTTATTTGTCTCCTACTAGAATTATGCTCTTACCAATTAGGTTGAGAATTAATTTTGAGTAACATTAAGGAAAATGGAGAAAAATTTTCTTTTCAATAAAATCTTGTTTGCAAGTCTTCATGAGTTGATTTAAAACCTACATGTTTTGGGGGCTGGGGTTGTAGCTCAGCCGCAGAACGCTTGCCTCACACATGTGAGGCACTGAGTTCCATCCACAGCACCGCATAAAAATAAATAAAATAAATAAAGAGAAGATATTGTGTCCATATTAAAAAAAAAATCTTAAAAAATACCTACATGTTTTTCTTTTGCAAATCTTATTGGTAGAAACTATGGTGTTTTTTGCCATCCATAAAATCATGTTATAAATAAGATATATATATATATTTATATATATATATATATATATTTATATATATATATATATTTATATATATATAAATAAATAAAATATTTATTTATTTATTTATTTTTGTGTGTGGTGGTGCTGGGGATCAAACCAGGGCCTTGTACATGAGAGGCAAGCACTCTACCAACTGAGCTATACCCCCAGCCCAAGTTATATATGTTTTGAAAGCATACACTGTGTGATTACTTCTGGAAATTGTGCTTTTAATTTTTACTTTCACCAAATTGGTTAACTGAGAAGTTAATTGATATTTTTCAAGAACCTCTGTATCAGTTTGCCAACTAGAGTGCCTGATCCACACAAGGTGTCTTTTTTGTTGTTGTTGTTGTAGATGGACACAATACCTTTTATTCTATTTATTTTTATGCAGTGCTGAGAATCCAACCCAGTCCCTCCCACATACTAGGCAAACACTCTACCACTAGAGTCACAACCCCAGCTCCACACATGGTGTTTTTAGGAGAAGCTAGTGAGGGGCTGGAGTTGTAGCTCAATGGTAGAGTGTTTGCCCCTCATGCATGAGGCCCTGGGTTGAATCCTCAACACCACATAAAAAAATAAACAAAAATAAAGATATTTTTGGAAAAAAATATAAAAAGAGAAGCTAGTGAGCAGTTGCTCTTTTGAGTCTATGGATAACTTCTTTGGTTGTACATACAAATGTGACACTGGAGAGCGCTCGGCCACCTCTTTTCTCTGCTTGGAGCTCTCATGACTCAAGTCCCTGGAGCAGATGGACCATGTTGTGGCACCATGTGTCTAACCCAGCAGTTTTGCTACTAACTGGTGTGATTTAGGATAGACATTAGGTGCCTGTATGTTGACCTTAGCGGTATTTGTATCATTATACGAAATTTCCAGAATCAACTTTTGTTGTTGGTGGTTTGATATCCACTGCTGGATAGCTAATATCCACTGATAGCTAATTTGACCTCTTCCTGTAGTACACCCTCAGCCCCAAAATATTTTTTGACAATAAAATGTGCTTTGTCTTAGAGCTTATGTTAACTCAGTGTTCTTGCCACAAATTATCTGTGAACCAACTAAACTATACCCTTCCTCTTGCCAGACAAAAACTAGGCAGTTTTAAAAGGTAACATCACTTGGCCGGTAATGAGTGCTGTCCTGGAGCCTCAGAAGATGACCTTTTGTTTCTTTTGGCACTGACAGACTGAAGAGAAGAGTGACCTTGGAGCCCAATCTAGACATTGTCATGCATTGTTCTAATTATAAGCCACAAAATTGCCCAATCACTTATATATAGGAAAGATCTCAAATAGCAGCTGTCAGCACTTTCTTTTAAAATCAAAGCATTACACATAGAACAGGTTCTTATCTGACTTAAACTCACTGACAGTTACTGAATCTTGAAGGTTGCTGGGGGTCACCAGTGGCTTCTTTGTGACTGATCTCTGCTGAGTGGCCCAGGGTCTGGCAGCCCTCTAGATGGAAAGTGACCACCAGCACCTCAATCCCTAAGACTTAAGAACTTCTTATCAATTTCTGTGTCTATAGAACTAAAACCGTTCTCTTGGATATTAACCATTTGGGGAAAACTAATCAGTGGGGACTCCCTAAGCATTCTGCTGAAATCTGTAAAATAAAGAATGTCCTGGTAAGAGAACATTGTCTTGTTTAGTATGACTTCATCACACTCTGCATGTTTTAACATCTACGGCTCAAACTGAAATTCCCTTGTGAAGGAAAGAAATGTTAACCAATTTTTCTAGACACTCAATCCTTTGTATTGAACTCAATTTAGCGGATCAAATGCCTTAGTCAGGTCCATTAATGCAGCATACAATTTACAGTGCTGTTGTTAGTGTTTCCCTAAACCATCTTGTAGTGTAGTTGTTGAGATTTCAGCCTCTGCAGTCAGACTGCCTGGGTCCAGCACCTGCACTACAACTTTCTAGGTGTGTGATTTGAGCAAGTTACTTAACCTCTCTGAGTTCCAGTTTCCTCATCTGTGAAATGGGAATAATCATGGTACTTTACTGTGTAGTCCTTAAAGGACTAAATGAGATAATATGTGACATGTGCTCAGAGCAGTGTCTAGCACATAATAACTGTGCAGTTTTTTCCAGGGAAGAATACTATAACTTCAGTCAGGGCATATTTGATTGCTAGAAACAAAAAGCTGTGATAGCTTATTATTATTAATAATAAGGCCACACAAATAATCTCATGGGTACCTGATGAAGCTGGGGTCTGGGAACCAGGGCTGAAAGTCAGCACCTCTGTGGCACCTCTCTCCATCTCTCTTGGATCATATGCTTTCCTCTGCACGTGGGCTCTCCTCTTCTGAGTCCTGCAGGTCATCTTTCTTGTTATTATCACTGTGCACCCATCTAGAAACTCCTTCCTCCAGTCCGTATAAGTTATTAGATCAAGCAGACCGGATCTGGTGACTCGGCTTCATAGTGTCCCACTCCCAAGTGTCCAGGAGAGGGATATCTAGCCAGGCTGGGCCAGAGGAGATGAGGCCATGTGGTAAGTAATGTGGCTCTTTCCCAAGGTTGCTGGTTCTCTCAGAAGGTGGGGTAATAGAGGGGGCAGGGGTGAGAGAAACTGGTCACTCTAGGATAATCTTGGTGTTGAAGTTCAAGGCTGATTAAAGGTGCCTTTATTTGAGCACTCCCCCATCATTTCAATATTATTGAAGGACAATATACATATAGAAAAGGGCAGATAGGGTATGTGAACAGCTGGATGAATTTTGACAATCTGAACACGCATGAGTACCCGGTGTCTAGCACAGGAGATGGCATTACCAGCCCACTTAGCTGCTCTGCTGTCCTCCAGTGGATTCCTTGAGGTGGAATTCCTTAGTTTTGCCTCTTTCTTGCTTCACATGGAGGCAGTCATATGCTGAACTCTTGTTTTGGGTCTGGCTTCTTTTTGCTTTGCCTTGTGAGTTTCAGCAGCATTGCTGTGTGGGTTTGTAGAGCATTAATTTTCGTTGCTCTGAAGTAGTCGGTTGTGTGAACGAACCATATTTTATCTGGTCTTTTGCCGATGGTCATTTGGGTAGTTTTCTGTTCTTGTCTAGTCCTCCTAGTGAACTTTGTTGAACATGAACACATCACTGTTGACTGTTTACCACCAGTTGACTGTTTACCATACAAGGTGTGGGAATTGCCTTCCATCTCATGTGATTGAATTGCTGGTCTCTTGCAGAACAATACTGTTTTGCTTCTTATTTTGTGGCTTCTCTTTTTATATGGCGACTTTCATGTTGTAAGGGCAGGGCATGTTGCAAACATTTTTTTTGTGTGTGAAAGAACCTTGTGTACATTTCCATAGGTGCTCAACTGTCTGGGAACAATTCCTATTTCAGGCAAGGCCCTAGTTGTCATGTTAGGTCTCAGCTAGCCTGCTGCTTAGTCAAAGGGGATTGATCTAGGGGTGGACACATTACCCAGGCTGGACCCATCATATCTATTTTAGGATAATGCCAGGTTTGGAGTTTCTGTTTTAGGAATAGTAGTGCTAACATTATAAACAAGGACATTCCAGGAGAGCCAGGGGGTAGGGATGAATCTGAGTTCAGTGTGGGATATGTTAAGTTTACTGTTCTGGTGAAGGATGTGGGGTTAAGAGTTGGCAGGACTAAGAGTCCACTGTGCTTTGCATGCACTCTGCAGTCTTGGGCACCTAATTTATTTAGCCTCTTAAAGTTTCAGTTCCCTCTCCATAGGCTGGCACCTCCCAGTAAGATTAAAACAAGACAGTGCATATAAAGGGTGTAGCCTATTGCCTGGCAATTAAGTATTCATAAAGTTTGCACTAATAGGATGATGGTGCTGTGATGGTATCTAGAGGGCCACTGGAAAACAGGGACTGGAGTGCTGAAGCCAGAGACCTGTGACAGGTGGAAACCATGCATAGCATCTGGCTGGAGGGGCAAGAATAGGGTGTGGAGAGGAACAGATGGCAGCCCAAGTCATGTTGTTGTGGACACAGCTTTTAGAAGAAGGAACAGGTGCTGGAGAAGGAGACTGAGGAGCTGCTTGAGAGGAAGGGGGAGGAGCAGGGGAGTGAGCCCCACAGGAGTCTGAGGAGGAGGGGTGCTGGGCAGCATCCAGGGCACCAGTGAATCTGTGGGCTCCCCAAGTTTCAGGTGAATGTCCTTTATCTTCCTTAAGCTTGGCCACGGTAAAATCCAATAAGTCAGTGGTACAAATAAGTCAGCAATGTGTTAAGTTACTCAAATGTACACGATGACTGAGTTCTTCAGGTGGCAGGTATCTGCACTCTCGCCAGTGGAGATGAACCAACACCAACAACACCTGGAAATTCTTCCCCTGACTCTTTGTCCTGTCTCCTCCCACACTGCCAGGCTCCTTCCTGCTGCTGCCACCCACCTCTGGAGGAAAGCCAAGTAGATCACCTATAAACCAAACCAAACTAAAAAAGAGAGAGAACAAAAAGAGACAGTTGGTATTACATGACCAGTAGTTTTCCCATTTTCTTTTTCTGGAATGCTTCTGGTTTTGCACTTTGTTTGTACACGTATGATAGTGGTGGGACTTTAAAAGAGTATGTCTGCATGTAGCAATCAAGGGGAAAGGAGAGGAAGAGGCAGGTGCTAGGAGAAAAAGAAAATAGGAAAGGGGAGAGTAAAGACATCAGGAAAGCAGCAGAAAGGAGCAGGAAGAGGAGGGGCTGATTTGGGGAGGGAGGGGTGAGGAGGGCGCTCTGGGAAAGGGGTTGCTAGGGGTTTTTCAAGTTTCCTTTTGCAAATGGAATCCTAACTCAGACGTTCCCTGTGGGAATCAAATCTGTCTTTCCTGTTTTCTCAGCCTCCCAGCTAAGTATTGGGACTGAGCTCCACTAAGAGGGAGTGGATGGGGTCCGCAGCAGCTGCTGAGCAGTCTCAAGGGTGCAGTTCTCCATAAACAGACCACCCAAGGGCAGGGAGAAGAGCCAACCTGGCCGGGTGTGCCTGGGCTTCCCTGGAAATAGAAGCCCTGTCCTTTGGGGATTAAAATTATGTTTTTAAAAAATGTTGAAGCAAATTTGATTTTAGATTATACGTCAATTACAGATTTTAAAAGATGGTTTTAATTCATCCTGAATTAACAATGGTGACAGGTCTCCCTTTTAGGACTGGTGGAACACCCTCCAACATTCCTTCAGTTGTCCACGGGGTGCTTTGTCCCCATCTCCAAATGTGTACGTAACAGCAGTGTTCCTGGGGGTAGCCACGGTGCACTTTTCGGCTTACAGGGGTTGGCTCTTGAGTTCTTAAACCGTATCTTTTTTATCCTCTTAACCGCATAGTGATGAACCTGCTGTTTTTGCAAAGCCCTGGGATTTTGGCTCAATATCCGCGCAGTTCGGCCTTCCTTGTTCCATATTCGAAGCATTTCTAAAGCGCGGGCCACGCTGGGCACGGCCGCCTGGTTCAGGAAGGCCTTCTGCCCGGGTGGGTTTCTTTTTAGTCGGGGGGTGGGTGACGTGAGTTTCTCCCGACCCTGCAGCAGCGGGGCGCGGCTCCACAGGCCGCCCGCGCCCTCGGCGGAGGGGCTCGGGACCAGCGGGGCGGCGAGCGCAGGACGCGCAGGTCCTGGGCGGGCTCCTTCCTGCCCGCGTGCCCCCCACGCCTCCCACAATCCCCGGCGCCGGCCTCGCGCCCCGGACCCAGCGAGCCCCGTGCGGAGCGGGCGGCCTCGGCGGCCTTCGGACGCCGCCGGAAAGTGGCGAACGCCGCTTCGGCCATTTCCGGCCCGGCAAGCTTCGGCAAGTTCCGCAGTCGCCTGTCGGAAATGGCTGCCCGCCGGCAGAGGGAGCGGGGGATCCGGCGCGGCCTGGGAGGCGCGCGGCCGGCCGCCGGAGCGACTTCTGGGAAGCCGAGTTTCGCGCAGGCGGCGGCGGCTCGTCCCTGACCTGGAAGCCGGTAGGAGTTCGGGCGGCTGGGAGCCCCGGGAGCGGAGGGAGCGCGCGGAAGGGCTGGGGGAGGCCGCGGAGCTGGCCACCATCGCGGGAGAAAAGGGTGCGTGGGAAGGACCTGGGCCGGCGGTGCCTGGAGCCAGCTGCCCGGGCGGCGCAAGGCGTGCAGCTGCGGAGCAGGCCTGCTCCGCGCCTGGGGGCCTGGGCAGCCGCCAGAGGAGGACCGGCGGGTGGCCTGAGTTGGAAGCCTGGCCTCCCCACCCTCGCACGCCCCCACCTCGGGTTCCGTTGCTCGGGACCCACCTCCAGTCCTTCTGGACGCTCGCCAACAGCTGTCCAGCATCACGTGCTAGGTGAAGCCCACCGCCCGCGGTGTCGGTCCGGCTGCTCGCAGGGAGCATCTTCTGTGCACCGGGCGCAACCGGGCCGCCCTTCACCCATTCTCCCCGTGCACACTCTCACCTCTCCCCGGCCCTGCCCCACACACAGCCGAGCTGCCTGCGGCTGCCTTTCCTGGACTCTGTTTACTGGGCTCCTCTCCTTTCCTGATACCCACTTCCTGTCCAAGGCTCCAGGTGCAGCGTTCTTCGCATCTGCAGAGGCTCTGGCGGCTTCGGCTGCACAGCAGGACAGGGCTGCTGAGTGCATGCCTGCGCCCTGGCCCGCGCTGCAGGCGAAAGCCCCGGCCCAAGCCCTTGGAGACCACGCAGGGCTGCCCGCTGCAGCGGAGCGCTGCTTTCTCCCTGCCACACTTGAGCCAGCTGCTGGCTCAGCTCCTTTGGATGCCTATGGCTCTCAGCAGACTGAAATTTGGTGGGCTCCTCCTCGCAGTCTGGAGGTCCTCTTAGTTAGACTCCTTTAGTGGAGGAGGAAAACACCACTAGTCCGGTTTTTTCTTACCCATATGTGATTTATTTAGGAGGCATCTTAAGCACTTCTCGGTACTTTGTCCCCTTCTTCCTCCGATTTAGATAGCTTTTGGAGGAGGGACGCCCCATGTTCTGATTTTGAAAACTCTTCAGTGGTTGCAGTCATGTGGATGGTGCGCAGTTTTCTGTGTTGCTCAACAGTTAGCCTTGCACTCCAATGCCACAGGGTCCTAGGGCCTGGGACAGTGGCACATGGGGCGTTCCTCTTGAGTGAAGCCAGGCGTTGTTCCCAACTTATTTAGCAGGGGGACTTTTAAATATTTACAGATGAAAGAAAAAGCCATTTTCTTAAACTCTTATTTGTTGTGTTAAAAATACCTTATCCTGTAGGAATTCCCTGATCCTTGGCTGTGGAGAGCCTGAGGATTTGTTAATATCTTGAGTGTGAGAAGATGTTTTCTGGAAGAAAGCTAGAATTGTGGATCTTCAGAGTTCCCCATACAGTATATATTTAACAAAGGAAGATGCGAGGGGCATACCTTACGGTATGCTTGACAAGCCTTTCCCTTCATTCCCCACCCCTCAGTTTCCTACAGATAGTGGGGGCTGTTATTAAATATTTGGTCTCATGAGCAAAAAGGCTTCAGTGAACAGGTGAGAGGAAGAAATGGCCTTTCTGAGAGGAGACCCTCCCAAGGATGACTGGAAGCCCTCAGAAGAATGTCTGTGCTAGAGAAAAGTGGTGTCCTTAGGCACCAGTCAGTGGTCCCGTGGAAGGCACTGAGGTAGGTGGTGCAGCAGTGAGGTGGTGGTCCTTGTCCCCCTGGAACTGTGACTGGTTTTCTGGAGGAGGGTTGAAGGCTTTGCTTGAGGGAGATACAGGTATTTGGAGAGAATCTGTGTCTTTGCATACAGTTGGTTCAGAATGAAGGAAGGAATATAAGCCAGGGAACTTTAATGAAGTCCTAAAACTGCCCACTGATTTCTGCTGGAAATTAAGTGTAGGTCAGAAAACTTCTGTTAACATATTTCCTTCCATTTGAATTTTGTTTCCTCTTAATTTTTGGTAGTTGTTTCTTTTGAAAACCTTCAATGATGGGGCAGCTAAACCAAGAAGAAAGGATTTTTCATGTGTTGTAGGTCCCATGAAAATAGCAAAGCTCGGGCAGATGGAATTGAGATCCTCAGGAGAATAGGTGGGCTTGGCTGTAAGTCATTGTGATCCTTTCCTGCCTGAACCCCTCACACACTTGTACATTCCCAGTCTTTCAGGTCTTGGGTGATGAAATTAGTTGGAAGAGAAATGGGATCTATAAAATCTGTAATCTTCCAAGTAGAAGAGGAATAAGAGGAGACTCATTTAGAAACATACCTCTCCTATACCTTGGCCATAATATACAATAGCTATTGCTCAGAGACATCCAAATGACCTATTAAAAACCCCTGGATAGAGATAGAGAGATGAACCATAGTCTATTAAGAGTGCAAGTAGCATATGCATAATATATAGCAGAGCCTGATATATACAGTAATACCTACCTGAAATCCATAGCTAAATGAGCAAGGCTATCTTCCTCTGAAACCACTAAGAAAAAACAGGCAGTGGCTGAAGCTTGCCAGTGCCTGCCCTAGAATAGCACCCCTCTCACACACACCAGACTTGGTGTATCCCTCAGTTTGACTGGTCCGGTGTTTTAGATGGGTCAGTGGTGTTAACAATTAACATCCTGCATGTTTGCTTTGTTTGTCCTTTTCCCTCTTATGCTTTCCTCTCACCCTGTCATCATTTGAGCCCTCCAGTTTCCTTTTTTTCCCCCTTGGTACCAGGGATAAAACCCAGAGGCACTTGAACACTGAGCCACATCCCCAGCCCTTATTGTTTAAAAAATTTTTAAAAGTTGTAGATGGACACACATCTTTCTTTTATTTATTTTTATGTGGTGTTGAGGATTAAACACAGTGCTACTGAGCTACAACCACAGCCCTTTTATTTTTAATTTTTTATTTTGAGACAGGATCTCCTAAAGTTGCTTAGGGCCTCACTAAATTGCTGAGGCTGGCTTTGAACTTGTGATGCTCCTGCCTCAGCCTCCTGAGTGATGGGATTACAGGTGTGCACCACTGCACCTGGCTCCAATTTACTTTTATTTATTTTTACTTTTATGTTTATAACATATGGTTTATTATGTAAATTTAAAACATAAATATCGTGGGCTGGGGATGTGGCTCAAGCGGCAGGGCGCTCGCCTGGCATGCTCGGGGCCCTGGGTTCAATCCTCAGCACCATATAAATGTAAAATAAAGATGTTGTGTCCACCAAAAACTAAAAAAAAAAAAAAATAAATAAAAAAAAATAAAAAAATTCTCTCTCTTAAAAAAAATAATATAAAGTGAGTAGTAGAGTATATGGATCTAATTTACTTTTAAACAATCTTCAACAAATACTTGATATTCTAAAGGAAAAAAAACAGGTTGGGAATATACCCTTAACATGAGTAATAAGAGATAAGACATGTATGATATAAATACATTATGATGGTAGATTATGATAATATCCTCAATTACTGTTTTAAGTTCTTTGACATCCTATAGTCCTTGCACATATTTTTTCTTGCATAGATTTTGATCTGTAAAATCCCTGAAAGATAGGCTAAACTTAAACATATTTCTTTTTTCAAGGGGAAAAGGTAGGTGGGAAAGAAAATTGAGTCTAGGGAGGATTAGGGTATTTGGCCAAGGTCAGATGTAGTAAGTGGCAGACTTCATGAACTGGCCAGTAATATTTACCTGCCTGTGCCTAGCTAAATTCTTTCAGTGATGTCACCTTTCTTGGGCAGCCCATTCCAATTTATAGACCAGGTTCTCGGAGCCTTTTCCTGTGGTTCGTTTCCCTATGAGTGTCACACAGAACAAAAGTGTTTCTATTCCCTGTGGCTGTTCAAGATAGCCACTGTGTTTCACCATGACACAAGTTGCAAACTAGCATGCCTGAATCAAATAAGGCCAGCCCCGTTTACACAAAAGCTTCAATTGTAAGTCAACTTTTAGAAATGGGGAGATTGCACATAAAAAAAAATTACTATTTTTATTTTCTTTGAGAAAAAGAATTTCATTGTACACAGCTCACATTTCTGATGTTGAACAGACTCTTCATTTTGCTAAGTGCCTACTGGCCAACTTTACCTGGCTCCCAGGACCTCCATAGTTGTTGAGGTTGCTGTCTGTTCATAGGTTCTCTATTCCCCATGCTAAGTATTCCTGTTTCTGCCAGCTGTTTCTTATTTGACAGTTTTAAACTCCTCTGCTCTCCATTTACTGTATTAATGGCCCTCTTAAAGTGTGGCTCTCAGTGCAGGCTATAGTGTTCAGTATTCAGTGCTGGCTGACAGTAACCTTCATTCCTTCTCTTCAACACTGTTAAAATAAAATAAAAGGCAAAATAAAAATCAAGGTGGTAGGTTTTTTTTCTAAACAGTCCTATACACTTGACTCACTGAAGTCCTAGCCAACTAAATCACAGTTGTGTTTGCGGACATGTGCTCCTGTTAGGCCAAATCATTTCCATGTAGTTTTGAGATCTAAGTGCTGAACCTTGTCTTTATCTCTGTTAAATTTCCACTGTGTAGAATTCCGGACTGATAAAATTCTTTTGTGTTCTGAGTTTTCTCCTAATCTCCACTTACTCCTCCCAGCATGACTTCCTTTATTTCTGGAGCTGTGAAGTATATGAGCACTTTGTCTTTGAATGGAGAAGATAGTTGATAAGGTCCTAAACCATTATTAATGGATTCATAGGAAGGTTGGGAGCAGAGCTCTAAGAAAAGCATTGTGCTTGAGATTTTGGAAAGGAAATAAGGAGGAGATCTTGGGCATAATAGCCTTGCTGCCTTGAGTTGATGTGTTGGTGGTTCTCCCCTCACCCCATAAAACAAACATACGTGTGTTTTCCGGTTTCCAGGCAGTAATAAGTCAGGTCCTCGAATCTGAAAGCATTTGAGATCATCCAATCTAACTCTTTAATTTACAAGTTCAAAAAAGACCTTGAGTCAAGAAAACAAGGAATTTGAAATTAGGAGCCCTGGTGAATCAGAAAGATGGTGATAATAAAGCCATGGAAAAACTTGAGTCTTAGGGTGGATTCACCTGAGGGTGTAGTGGGATGCTGAGTCCCCTAGCTGGTTTGTGAATGGTTTGTCAAGCTTTGGCCTCAGTTTCTATACCTCATACCTCGTTTAGGGAGGCACAGGGCACTAAATGGTATTGTGTATCTCCATAGTATAAAACAAAAATGATGTTTTCTGGAGAAATCGAAACCTTAAATTCGCTTATACCCTAGGCACTTGAACATCAAGTTGAGAATTCAGGGAAAATGTTAGCAAAATCCATCTGAAGACCTTATTAAAAATTGTTCCTAGGGCTGGGGATGTGGCTCAAGTGGTAGCGCACTCGCCTGGCATGCGTGCGGGCCGGGTTCGATCCTCAGCACCACATACAAACAAAGATGTTGTGTCCGCCGAGAACTAATAAATAAATAAATAAAATTCTCTCTCTCAAAAAAAAAAAAAAAATTGTTCCTACACCTCTTCCCTCATTTATAAAAATGTATTCTCATTTTTAGAAGAGAGAGACAACTATGAAGAATGTAAAAATTCCATAATCTAGAAGTGCCACTGTTGGTTTTTTACTTATATTTGTTTTTCTATACAGAAATATAAACATTTGCATTTTATTTCACTTTTTAAATACTTTTTAATATTTATTTCTTTTAGTTGTACACAATATCTTTTTTTTAATTTATTTTTATGTGGTGCTGAGGATTGAACCCAGGGCTTCACACACACTAGGTGAGCGCTCTACCACTGAGCCACAACCCCAGCCTCAACATTTGCATTCTAAATATTTTGTATCATACTGGATGTATGATTTTGAATCTATATTTTCCCACTTAACATTACATTGTGAACATTTGTCCACTTTATTTTAATTTTTGGACTGGAGATTGGACCCAGGGGCACTTAACTACTGAGCCACATCCTCAGCCCTTTTTTGTATTTTATTTAGAGACAGGGTCTTGCTGAATTGCTTAGGGCCTCATTAAATTGCTGAGGCTGGCTTTGAACTTGCCATTCTCTTGCCTCAGCCTCCTGAGCCTTTGGGATTACATGTGTGTGCTACCACCCCCAGCTCATTTTTCTACTTCATTTAAAATTATTGAAAAGCTTACTGATAGCATGATGACCTTATTAATGATTTTATTTTATTTTATTTTGGTAGTACTGGGGATTGAACCCAGGAGTGTTTTACCACTGAGCTGCATCCCACCCTTTTAAAAACGTTGAGACAGGTTCTTGCCAAATTGCCCAGGCTGGCCTCGAACTTGTGATCCTCCTGCATCAACCTCCCAGTACTGACATTTCTGAAGTTATATTTAGTTTTGCTCCTATTATTGGACATTTAACTTATATGTTACATGTTTTATAAAGAATGCTGAGGTGATTGCATCTTTATATAGGTCTTTGTTACCTAGAAGACATTCCTAGAAAGCAAAAATTTTGCATGCCTGTAATCTCAGGGACTTGGGAAGCTGAGGCAGGAGGATCACAAATTTGAGGCCAGCCATGGCAACTCAGGAAGACCATGTCTCAAAGAACGGGATGTAGCTCAGTAGTAAACTATCCCTCAGTTCAATCCTCACTACCGCCAGAACAAAACAAAAAGCAAAATTGCTGAGTCAAAGATAAGAAAATTTTAGACTTTTGTTAGGAATGGAAGTGACTTTTTAACCTTTACACTAGCTTGGTTCAAAAAGCTCCTGTCACATTGCAGTGGCTGCTAAGTTCCGAACTGTGCTGTCCTTCCTTATCTTTATTTTACTGTTTTAGAGTGAACATTCTTGAAGTTAATTACTTATTTATTTATTAATGAGCCTTAAGATTAATTTCTGTAAGTGGAATTTCAGGGCCAGAGGAGAGGCTTAGTCTCACCACTTTTGATTCACTGCCAAACTGTGCTCTGGGAAGGTGTGCCAATTTTCACGCCCTGCAGCAGAGTGTGGGAATGTTTACCCTGGATTCTGATTAGCACCAGATATTATGATGGGAAAGGTCACAGTATCTTGTTTGAAATGTATATTTCTTTGATTGCTAGGAAGGTTAAACATTTAAATGTGTTTTATAATTTGAACCCTATTTGTGTAACTTCCTCTTGTTTCTTTGGCCACCATTGAACTGCTTTTGTTTCTTCTAACCTGATGACGTTACAAATGCTAAGTCTAAGCGGTTTTTCCTTATAAATACACAGGATCTGTGGATTTTTATGTAGTCAAGTTTGTTGAATTTTTATGGATTCTCTTGCTCTGATTCCTAGAAAAGTGGGGGTGTACTTCAGATGAAATTATATTTTCCTTTTTTTTAGGTTTAATTTATTACAATTCTTAAATCAATTTGGGTTTTATTTTTTAGTTTGGTTTGTCCTGTGGGAAGCTATTTTTTTTTCCCCAAGTAGGTAATTATTACTTATTGAAATATGTAGGTGGTGGTGCTGGGCGATGCAGCATATGCCTCTAATTCCAGCAGCTCGGGAGGCTGAGACAGGAGGATCTCAAGTTTGAGAACAGCCTCAGAAACTTATCAAGGTCCTAACCAAGCAAGACCGTGTCTCAAAAAATGAAAGGTGTTGGGAGTATAACTCAGTGATGCAGTGTCCCAGGTTCGATCCCTGCTACTGAAAAATATACTTATATCTTGTTAGTGAACTTTAAAATAACTGCAGCAAGATTTTTTTTTAATTACAAGAGTAATATGTGCTTATTAAGTAAAACAAATGAAGACAGTGTGTTTTACTGTAAGTAACATGGTAGACAGAAGCAGTGAACAGGCGCTGGGTCGTGCAGATCTGGATTTATGTCTGGTTCAGCTTGCTTGCTGTATCGTCTTTAACAAGTTTTCTTACCTCCACGGTTCACTTCCTCTGCAGTGTAGAAATAGAACCTATCCCCTGTGGCTGATGAGGTGAGATACTGTGTGTGCGGGTATCTGGGGTACAGCCCCTGGAACATAGGAAAGATAAGTGAACAGTCGGCACATGTTTGCCCAGCCCCATCTCCAGGGGTGTGTAATGCAGTCTGCAGACTTCCTGCGGGAATTCAGGTGCAGCTGTTACCTGGTTGTTACCTTGACTCAGACATCATCACTCTGAGTACTGCACTGCCATCAGTTCTTCACTAGACCAATGATTTTGGAGGTAGAAGTGTGTACTTTGCTTTAAGATCAGCTGGAAACATGGTCAAACTCCAGGATCCTTGGTCTCACACTTGGGAAGTCTGATTCAGTAATCCTAGGCTGGATCTGGGGTTTATTTGGGGGGAAAAATGAGTTGTGGTTCTGATTTGTATTTCTAGTTAAAAAGTGGCTGGAAGACAATTGGATTTTAATTTGTGCAAATTTATCTAACTGGTAGGGGAAACAGAGGCAGTGACATAATTTTCAAATTGAGGACCTTATTTTGGGAGTTGAGATTTCTGGGTTCAGGTTTGCTGGTGATGGGTTCGTCAGTACCGGCTCAGTAGTTACTGCCTATGCCCACTTGAGCAGTGGAAGGAAGGCTTATTGCTTATGGAAGAGCTCCTTCTGTGTAGTTTGTGATTGCCTGCTAGTGGCAGATATGGAACACTTCCATCTTAAAAATCTGTTTTGGAGTCCTAAGATACTTGTTTTCCACTTACTAACGTCCCTGCAGTAAGAGTGGCTTGACTCTGTGGTTGTCTGGTGGCATCATGATCTTGACTCTCGGTATGTTAAGGACACAGCCAGCTTCTCAAGCCTGGTTTGGTTTTTAATCACTGATATTGTTTTCCTTATTTTATATCCAGGTTAAGTTTATCTCTAAAAAACATTGCTGTGGTGGTTGTACCGTGGAAACCTGTGCCTCGATGTCCTATAACTTGTGAATGGCCTACATTCAGTTCTTAGAAGTCACTCTTTATCTACAGTTAGCTTCCTGGGGAAGTGCCTTTTGTTTAAACAGTAGGAGAGAAGTCAGAACCTTGACAGTGATAGTCTTGGGGTATTTGCTTTAGTGCTTATTAGCGTACTTCCTGATTTCATGAACTAGGTACTACCTGGCCAGGACAGATAATTTTGTCAGGAAATGATGTACATTTGGGTTGTTAGTATTTAATAACCTAACCTCTGAACTATTGCTTTCTACAATCTTTTTTTTTAATATTTATTTTTTATTTGTAGTTGGACACAATACCTTTGTTTATTTTTATGTGGTGCTGAGGATCGAACCCAGGGCCTTGCACATGTAAGGTGAGCGCTCTACCACTGAGCCACAGCCCCAACCCTTTCTACAATCTTTCTGAAATTATTTCCTATATAGAACGGTCTTCACATTATTTGAAGGGCTTGTGGCAATGACAATAACAACAACAATGTACAAATAATTTTGTAGAACCTGTACCTGGGTTGTGATGGAATTCTGCCTTCTTGATGGGCCAATTTTGGCTTAAATGAGAAAAAGTATTACGTGCACGTGTGTGTAGGTAGCCCCTAGGGTGCACTGGCACAGTATTTGTTCTGACTCAATATTTTCTTGTTTTGTTTAGCAGATAAATACTCTGAATATAGTGCTGGCTTTAAGTTTTGCAGTAGTGTTACCACGTGTTTCAATCGTAATTAATCATTATTCATGGTTACAACGGATCAGTCCAGTGATGGAGAATGTAAAAATGTGTGTGTGCAGCTGTGTTCTTTGAATTAATATCACAGGCATTTTATCATAATGGTTAGGTCATTAAAAGTGTGGACCCTGGAGTCAGTTGCTTGGTTAGAATTCAAGATTTGCCATTTAATATGAATGACCTTGGGAAATTACCTAACCTCTGTATTGTGGTGTCTTCACTCACCAAATAGGAGGAAGAGTGGTATCTCCCTCCCAGGATTTTGTGAGGACTAAGGAGGCCGAGGGGTGTGGTAGGTTGAACCTGCTCACGGTGCGTGTTGGCTGCCTGCACCATGATCGTTGAGGGTGCATTGGAACCCACGTGGGAGGTGTCGAGCTTCTGTCTTTGCCCCTTCTCCCTCCAGACCTTTCCGATGTAAGACGTGATAGCAGCCCACATGAAACCAGAGACTCCCTTCTGGGGTTTCATTTTTTTTTTTTTTTTTGGTATGCAGAAAATTATACAACTATTGACTCTAAAGAACAGTCCCAAACCCACGATAGAAAGTTTCAGTATCAGTTTTAGTATTCAGTATTAGTTTTAAAGGAAGAAAGGTCTAGTTAGAATAGTTGTTCTATCAACTGACTCTTGAAAGGAAGGTCCTGACAGAATCAGGTACTGGTCCTGCTGGCAGTTCAAGGATGGGCTGTTGATAAGGAATGTGAGAGGCAGCCTCCGGGAGGAGGCAGAGGAGGCGCTGGCCTTCTGAGGTGTAGGGTGGGAGGAGGGAAAGGGGAGCAGAGCCACAGACAGAACTCTGAGCAGAACTTTGCCTTCTGGGCCTTTTCAGCGTTCCAGGAACAGGTGGTTTCAGATCCAGAGTTGGACTTCCCATTTATCAGCAGAAAGTTTTGATTGAGGAATGAGGAGAGAGTGCAGAAGCAGGACATCAGCCATGGTGGGAAGGGTTGATTGCTAACTGTACAAATATTCTGGCTTCTTTTTTTGGGGGGAAGGCACCTATGTTGCGACCTTTCCTTGGAGTGGTAGGTGGCCCTGCTGCTGCTGGAACACTGAGGTGCCGGTGCTTCGTTGCTGACCACTGGGAAAGGTGCATCTGAGAGGCCTCCAATTGGCGGAGGCAGGCTAGCTGAAGCTGACTGGCCAGTTGTAGGCAGAAAGACAGAAGAGGACCAAGGACAGACCCACAGGGAACCCTGTGTTTAGGCAGTGGCCGAAAGGAGCCAGAGAAGAGCAGCTGGGGGGAGAGCCGGGGTTGGAAGACTGAAAACCAGAAATACTCACAGTTAACCTAATGAGAGATGGACGGTGGGGGGAGAACGGCAGCGTCTAGGTAGGAGAAGTAAAGGAAGGTGTGAATAAATCAAGAGAATTTTTATGCTTCCAGATAAAGTGAAGTATATCAAAGTAGCACTTTTCAACTTAATACATTCCAGTTGGTTGTGGTGGCACACACCTGTAATCCCAGCTACTTCAAGAGGATGAGGCAGGAGGATCCTGAGTTCAAGGCTAAATTGGGCAGCACAGGGAGCTGCTGTCTGAAGAAAACCAAAACCGAACAAAACTTTACCTACTTAGATGTGATACAGCAGGATTCTTTTTTCATGTTTCTGAATTCTAGTCTCTCATATTTTGTCAAGTAGTTTTTATGTCTGTATTCATGAGATACTTGATAGTTTTCTTTTTTTGGCACTTGGTTTGGTTTTGGCTTCAGGGTAATGCTAGGTTTACAAAGTGAGTCAGGAAGTGTTTTTCCCTTTCGAAGGGGCTGTGTAGAATAAGTGTTTATTTTTCTTTCAAAAGTTAGTAGAATTCCCAGTGAAACTACCTGATGCTGGAGATTTTTTGGGGGGAGGTTAAATTGCAAAGCCAATTTGTTAAATAAGATGAAGTTAGACGGTCTGTTTTACATTGGGTGAGTTGTGGTAGTTTGTGTTTTCAAGGAATCAGTCCATTTAAGGGTGTAGAGGTGTTTGTCGTTTTCTCTTGCTGTCTTTTTGATGCCTGTAAGGACTGCAGGACTACCTCATTCTATTCCTGATACTAGTTGTTTCTTTTCTCTTTTGTTAGTCTTGCAGGCTTGTCAGACTCTTGACAAACCTAGTACTTTCATTGATTTCTGTGCTTTATTTCCTTCCGTATGGGTTATTTGATTATTTTTCTAGGTTCTTGAAGGAGTTTAGGTTATTAATTTGAGACTTTTCCTCTTTTCTGATGTAAGTCTTTCTTTTTTGTTTTTGTAATAGGGATCAAACTCAGAGGCACTTAACCACTGAGCCACATCCCCAGTCCTTTTTTGTATTTTATTTAGAAAGAGTCTCACTGAGTTGCTTAGGGCCTTGGAAGTTGCTGAGGCTGGCTTTGAACTCTTGATCCTCCTGTCTCATCCTCCTAAGCCACTGAGATTACAGGCATGTGCCACCGCACCCAGCTGATGTAAGTTTTCATGCATGAATTTTCCTCTTAGCACTGCTTTAGATGTGTCCCACAATTTTTTTCCCCCATCTGTAACATCTTGTTTAACCTCCACAATAATCCAAGCACTAGGTAAAGGTTTTTTAGCATCAGTTTACAAAGGAGGAAATAAGCTCAGAGATTCTATAACATTGCTAAGTTCTGGAGAATGAGCCAGGGTGTCTACTGCAAGTTCTGATGGCCTTCAAGCCTCTTCTTGGCCCTCCTCATTTTATAATATCTTTTTTTTTTTTTTTTTTTTTTGCCTTAATCTCAAGGCATGTGAGCTCCAAATTTCCAACTTGATTGGTAATGAAAATGTGAACCAAGACTTATAACTGGTATCATTTATTGAACAGGGACCTGGTACTATGTGGTACCCTAGGGGGATTTTAAAGTGGTAAGAAAAATAATTCCTTTCTATAAGGAGTTTTTATCCAGCTGGAAATAAGTTACTTAAATGAAACTAATGAATAGTTGGTTTTTTGTCTTTTGATACTGAGTATAGTGGGAGTTCAGAGAGCTGACAAATCCTTTGTAGTTGGAGAAAACTTTTATGAAGGAGTTAGACTCAGAAGTGCCCTCCAGGCAACAAGGTTTAGATGAGTGGAAGACCAAGGATGCCACTCCTGGTGTCTGTCGGCCTGGCTCCTGGGGAGGGGAGCTGCATGACCAGGAGAGCCAACCTGAGCCCCCTCTCCATGCTGGGAAGGTCATCCTGAGGAGTAGTAGGCCCAGGCTGACGAGTAGAGCAAACCCTGGTTGAAAAGGCTCTCTGTAGTGAGGCAGGGAACTGACAGTGTGAGCAGGGAACCTGGTGAAAAAGCCGTTTTAAAAATAGAAGAGTTGTCAGAGCACGTGGACTGATAGTGCATGAACAGAAAAGTACAGGCACTGGATAAACAGACCAATTCAGCCTCCGATAATAAAGAAGGTAAATGAAAATACCACAGTGACATTGTACCTATTAAAGTGTCAGATTGAAAAGACAGTGACATTTGATTGGATGAGTTTAATTAATGCCTAACTGCAGCAACAGGCTGAAATCCCAGAGGCTTAGTTATAACCATAGTTCGAGCCTCGTTCCCACGCAGTCTGACGTGAATTATGGGCCCTCTCCAGCTTAGATTTCCCACACTCACACCTCTCCCTCTCCATTTTATTCTAATGAGAATTTACCTTTCTTCTTGAGAACCTAGTATCCTCCAGTGCTGACAGCTGCCTGGGCTGCTTCTAACTCGCACCTGCTTAGTTTTGGAGTTGGTTGCTTTTGGGTTCTCAGGTCGGGGGAGGGAGAGAATCTGTGCTTGTTACTGTGAGTGACAAGTTGCTTCTGGGAACTCTTCCTTTGCCAAACACTGGTCTAAGGGCTCTGACCAAAGTGGAAAATAGTGGGGGAAAGGCAGGGCTGCAGCAGATAACTGAGTATCTGAGTTTCTGCCATTATTGGTGAGCTGTTGGCAGATGGATGTTTTCTGTATTGCTGTGGGGAGGGTATGTGGCCATCTTTGTAGTAGACAGTAATTTCAAGAATGAAAGCATGTTTTCCTTTGACTCAGAAGTTTCACATTAAAAAATTCTGTGGATGTATATATGAAGGCAGCTGCATCATATCACTAATTATAATGTTGAAAAATTGGAACCTTAAGTGCCAAGCAAAAAGGGATTGGTTAGAGAAGTTATGGTCTTTCCGTATTGTGGATGACATTCAGCTGGTGATGGTCATATAGTAGGATTTCTAATAGTGTGGGACAGTAGACTGTTCCTGAATGTTAGTGAAGAAATCAGGTTACAAGAAAGAACATATGGTGTCCCATTTTTGGGAACACATATGCAGAGATAAAAGGAAAGGTGGCCTCTGCTTTTGGCAGAATTGTAGACCTGTATAAATATAAACCCCTTTGCTGTAAAATGCATATTATGTTCTCACGAAGAAAGGTAAATTCTCATTAAAATAAAATGGAGAGGGAGAGGGTGAGTGTGGGAAATCTAAGCGTCTGGTGAGTGGTCAGTGCTACAGCGCTCTAGAGTGTTCACCAGTTTTAGTAACTGCCTTAATTTCATGAGAGATGAGCAAAAAACCTTGAGACTGTGACATAAAAATTGAGACACCAGATAAGAATGTGGCTCTTCAAAGGGCTGAATTGTCAGTAAGACAGTAGGTGGACTATAAAAAAGTCAGCCCCTGAGCACATAGATGTCTCTTGGTCTGGATCTGGATTGGTGGTGGGGGTGGGGATATGATTCCAAAGGAGAACTTGTGACCACGGTTTTCCTGTCATGGATTTTGTGTTCACACTTCAATACCTGGGTGGGATGTGGGAATCTCCAGAGTTAGAAATTGATGTATTCTGAGGCTGATAATATATGACAGAGGTATCTGCCAAGCATTCTATTCTAGAGGGACTCATTCTCAACCCCACCACACAAACTTCCCAGAAATATAGGACTACCAGTGATGGGACTCAGCAGAGCTACCAAGCCTAAGCGGTAACCAGACCCACCCTCCGCCGTGACAAGAATTAGCAGATAGAACAAAGTAAATCCATGAAGAGGAAGAATAGAAAATATGAGAAGGAACAAGGTGCTGATATAAAAATGAAGGCAAGTTTAAAAACAATTAGTAGGACTCTGGCAGCGAGTAGTCATTTGGTAAAAGTCCAGAGGGTAGGGCACACAGTAGCGTAGGCACCGAAGAGAGTGCTAGTGAAGCAGATGACTGTGGCCTCAGGGCCAAATCTAAGTTGTGGCTTGGTTTTTTGTTTGTTAGTTTTATAGGAATAAAAACCAAGAAATGGGATAGCCAGGTCATATGGTGGTTCCATTCCTAATCTTTTTAAGACTAATACTGCTTTACCAGTGGCTGTACTAATTTGCAGCCCCAAATTTTGGCACTGGGGAATTGAACCCAGGGACAGTTAATCTCTGAGCCACATCTCCAGCCCCTTTTTAATATTTTATTTAGAGACAGGGTCTTGCCTTGTTGCGTAGGGCCTTGCTAAATTGCTGAGGCTGACCTTGAACTCACAATCCCCCTGACTCAGCCTCCCCACCTGCTGAGATTACAGGTGTGCACCACTATGGCTAGTTGTAGCTTTTTATAGCTTGTAAAGTAATGATGATTTTTTTTTTATTCTTAAACATTACTTACATATTTTGGCACTGAGGATTTAACCCCAGTGTGCTTTTCCACTGAGCTATATCTTCAGTCCTTTCATTTATTTTTTATTTTGAGACAGGGTCTCATTAAGTTGCTGAGGGTCTTGGTGAACTGCTAAGACCTCAAACTTATAGTCTTCCTGTCTCAGCCTCCCAAGTTCTTGGATTGCAGGCATGTGCCACCATGCCCCACTCTAAACATTTTTTTTTTAAAGACAAAATATGCTGCATAGATTATATGGGATACACAAAACCTAAATTATTAACTGGCTCTTTGAAAAAGTTCCCCAACCCCTAAACTATACAGATATGAGGAAATGTCCAGAAGCTAGCACAAGGGGCAGAGAAAAAAGAGATTCATGGGATGGAGGAGGATGTCTGAGATGTATCCTGTCGTCTAATGGGAGTTCAGGGAGATTGAGGGACAGAGAAGATTCACAAAGATAATGGCTCGTAATTTTCTAGATTAATGAAGACATGAAACCTATGATACAAAAAGTTCAGTTTTTTTTTTTTTTAGCCCAAACCAAAAACTTCCACAAGTAGACATTTTGTATTGAAACTGCAGAAGTTCAAAGACAAAAATGTCTTTAAAGCAACCAGAATGAGAAGTCAGATTGCCCACAAGGTACAGGTTGGACTGAGATGTCTTTTCACTGAGGATGATGACATCCAGAAGGTTCTTCATAGTGTTGGTGGAAAAGGAAAACCTAATCTTGTATGCCCCACTAAGTCAACGTTCAGGAATTAGGAGGAAATAGTGTGTTTGCAGACTCTCACTGAAGACACTGCTTTCGAATAAAAGAAACAATCAGAAGGAATGAAATGCCAAAAGGAATAAAATTGTGAGCAAGAAAATTGGCAAATACATGTGCGAATATATAAACAGGCATCAGTTATGCCACTGAGAGCATGATGAGGATAAAAAAAGTGGAGCTAAAACCTTAATAATGACATTTAATTCAATGTAGGTTAGCACAGGTAATGTTCTAAGGGTCTTTTATTAATTGAGGTGGAAGAAAATGTTAGAAATATCATTAAACTTTTGACTTGATTGAGTCAAGAATACGTGTAACCACTTTAATGATAACAAAAAAGATAAATTGAATACAGTGGTGCTTAGTATGTGGGTAGGGTGGGATTGGTTCCAGGACCTCCTGCAGGTTCCCAAAGCTATAGATACTCGGGTCCCTTATGTAAAATGGCATAGTATTTGTGTGCACCTGCACATATCCTCCTGGGCACTTTAAATCATTTCTAGATTAATTATAATACTGTGTTAGTCTGTTTTCTGTCACAATAATGAAATACTTGAGGCTGAGTAGTGTATAAATTAAAGAGATTTATTTACAGCTTTGGAGGCTGAAAGTCAGAACAGCATTCTGATCAAAGGCCCTTTTGGTTTTGTAATGTGTCACCTCATGACAGGTGGCATCATGGTGGGGTTCAAGTCCATAAGTGTCCTGGTGTTGGAGTTAGCAGATAAAAAATTTAATTTTTTGTTGGGTGAGGAGGTGCATGCTTATAACCCCAGGTACGAGGGAGCATGAGGCAGGAGGATTGCAAGTTCCTGGCCAGTTGGTAAGACCTTGTCTCAAAATTTAAAAATTGAGAAAATGGACTAGGGCTATAGCTCAGTGATAAAGTGCCTCTGGGTTCAATCTCTAGTAATGAATGAAAAAAAAATCTTATAAATGTGATAAAGAAAATAGAGGGAGAGAGAAAAAAAATGGATAGATATACCATTCTGCACATGAAATCCTATATCTAAATAAGAGTCTAATGGACATTCTAGACCTGAAAAATATAGTTCTTGAAATTAAGAATGTTTTGGATGGCATTTACAGTGGGCTGGATATATCTGAAGAATGGATTGGAGAACTTGAAATTATTCAAGCTGGAGTACTAAATAAGATAAAAAAATATGGATTTAGGGTAATACAGAGTGAACTGGTGGAAAATGTGAGATTAGGCATTATAATTTGTTGTGGGCCAGGACTGGTGAAGACAGTAGAGTAATAAAAGATATATACAGGAAAGGGATAAATGCAGACTTCATCATTATCATAATATATTTCAGTTAAGAATTGGCAAATCAATATGGATGTAAGGAGTTGGAGGAGTTAAAAATAACTCAAGGCTTATAGCTAATATGTGTCTTCATTTGTGCTAGATACTGTGCAGTGTGTTTTATTCACTATCTAATCTTTTTTTGTTTTTAATATTGTTTTTAGTTGTAGGTGGACACAGTACCTTTTAATTTTATTTATGTGGTGCTGAGGATCAAACCCAGGGCCTCACACATGTGAGACAAGAGCTCTAGTGCTGAGCCCCAGCCCCCACTATCTCTAACCTTTATATCAACTCTGAACATTGGTGATATCTTCTTATTCATGAAGAAAAACGTCTCAGAATGGTCAGCTGAGCCTCTGAAAGCTTCCTGAGGGGTCGGGTCCTGGCCTGGCTGCTCCGTGGTCGGTAGTTTTCCTGTGGCTGGAGGAATGTCGCGTCATGGGCAGAATGGAAAGTAGTGGAAAGAGGAAGTGTTTGAAGGCCTGAGCTGACTGTAACATATCTTAGGAGAGGGCTTTTTTCCACCCCCTGGACTGGGAATTGAACCCAGGAGTGCCACATCCCACTAAGCTACGTCCCTGGCCCATTTTTGAGGAAAGTTCTCATTAAGTTGTTGAAGATCTTGCTAAGGCACTGAGACTGGCCTCAAACTTCTGACCCTCCTGCCTTCACTTCCCAGGTCACTGGAATTACAGGCATGCACCACCATGCTCAGCTTATTATTATTTTTTTTTAATTTAAAGAAGTTATTTTTGGGCTGGGGTTGTAGTTCAGTGGTAGAGCACTTGCCTAGCATGTGTGAGGTACTGGGTTCGATTCTCAGCACCTCATATAAATAAATAAAATAAAGGCCTATCAACAACTAAAAAAAAATCCTTAAAAGAATTTTTTTTTTTTTTTTTTTGGCAGGGGGTTATTGGAGATTGAACCCAAGGGTGCTCTACCATTGAACCACATCTTCATCCATTTTTGTATTTTATTTTGAGACAGAATCTTGCTAAGTTTCTGAGCTGGCCTCAAACTTTGGTCCCCCTCCTCTGGCTCCCAGATTGCTCCCAGACAGGCTAGGAGAGAGATCTTTAGGGAGCTGGGAATACTGAACTACTAGTATAAGACAGAAAGGCTAGGGTTGAAGTCGTGGTTTTAGGGATAGTCTGATTATAGGTGATGGTTGAAGCCATTTCTTAACAGATGGTGTCGAAAGCCTTGGGGGAACACTTTAGGTAGGAGGAAGACTATACCTACTGAAGCAGAATGGTAACAGCAGTCAGGGAGATGAGTGGGAACACCAAAAAGTACCGTTTCATGGAAATCCAGGCGAGGGCTGGGAGTGTGCAGAGGAGGAAGGGATCAGTGGCACAACTCATTTAACAGACTTGGTGAGTTTAATGAACTGTGCTGCGAGCTGGCGACATGGCAGGGATCCCAGCAGACAGAGCTCCTGCCCCCAGTAGGTAGGTTTTGGCAGGGAAGGTGGTACTGAATGAATGAACGAAAAGATACGGAGGAGATCAGTAGGTTTATGGCAGAAGGGCAACTTTAAAATGAGGATGTTCAGAAAATTGACCTGAGGGATGAGAGTCACCAGGAAAAAGAGCAGCCAGTCTGAAGGTTCCAAGGCAGTACAGAGCTTGGCAAGGCCGAGGAGTTGAAAGGAGGCCAGTGTGGCCAAAGTTGGCTGAGCACAGGGAACAGCGGGGGCCATTGCACTCGGATAGGGTGATAGTGCAATGGGAATCTCCTGTGATTCCTCGGAAAGGGAGAGAGACATCTAATTTGTGTTTGAAGAAGAGCATCCTGGCTGCTCTGTAGGATATGTCATGGGGTGAGGAACAGAAGCAGGCTGGCAAATTAGGTTTACATGCTCTGGGGGATGACTGAGAGTTAGTAAGCCACGTACTGTGTTTGACTTAAGTCTCTAGAGGTTGTTCCCTCATCAGTGTTGCAGGGATATTTGTTTCTAGATCTTGATACTTCATTGTCATTTTCCAGAGAATGACAGAAGAGATCCTGAGTGTCGTTTTCTTTTGTGCTTTAAATAATTTAATTAGCCATTTAGGAAGGGAAGTTTCTGCTGTTGGACATTGACTTCTGTCTTATTTCAGTTAAAGAGATAGAAGTTAATGGGGATGCGTTCTTTTGAATTATTGTTGAATTATTGGTTTCTATTATTATTATTATTATTATTATTAGTTCTGGGGACGGAACCTAGGAGTACTTAACCTCTGAGCGCCTTCCTCAGCATTTAAAATTTTTTTTTCTTTTTTTTTTAGTTATCAATGGATCTTTAATTTATTTATTTATATGTGGTGCCGAGGATCGAACCCAGGGCCTCACACATCCAGGCAAGCGCTCTACCACTGAGCCACAACTCCATCTTCCCCTAGCTGTTTTTATTTTTTATTTTGAGACAGGATCTCACTAAGTTGCTAAGGCTGGCCTCAAACTTGTGATCCTCCTGCCCCAAACTTCCTGAGTAGTGGGGATTTTATGGATGTGTGCCACTACACCTAGCTTGGTTTCCATTAGAATGTTTGTTTCTACTCACATCTCTACCTGTGAGTTAGTAGCACTGGATATATTAGATTAGGAATTGTCAGTCTCTGAGTGACTTTTAAAAAAACATTTGCTTACATTCTGTATGTAATTTTTTTTTGGAATTTTTGGTATGAAGAAATTCAAACGTAAGCAAAAGTAAAGAACGTAATATGATAACTCCCCACATTTACCCATCATTCTGTACCAGTACCAGTCAGCTCTGGCTCTTCTTGGTTCACCTGGCCCTCCTCACTGTCCCTGTTTATTTTGAAACAGATTCCAGGTGTGCCGTCATCTATAAATCGCGCAGCATCTACTTGTAAAGGCAAGGATTTCCCTCATTTCAGTGTTCTGTTTTATTTCTCCTTCAGGCACGTAAGCGGGTCACATAGCTGTGTGGTTTGCTGTGAGGGTCCCATTTTGTACCTGTTGTCCTAGTGTAGTTATCAGTAGAATTGTTTTCACTTAAGAGAGTGTCTTTTGGGACAGTGAATTCTGTGGGTTTTTTATTTATGCAAGGAGAGCTTTTTCAGAGGAACACTGAGTAAATTCTTCAATAGTACCTTCAGCATTGGGTATTTTACTAATAGTGCTACTTTTATATTTCCTTTTTAAATCAGGAGAGCAAACCCTGGTATTCACTATTTCAAGAAGTTATTTACAGAAGGATAAAGTGACATAAGCCTGAGAAAGGAGGCTCCTGGTGTGTGGAAGGAAGGAGGTGAGTGTTGTGCTGCTGCTCGTCTTGCCCTCTACCCCGTGCCCTCCTGTCTGTCAGTGCCGCAGAGAGCGTCAGCCCTTTGGAACAGAAGGGCGATGTCAGGTCTGTGAAATACTGGCCTCCCTGGGTTCTCCGTAGTATTTGACTAGCTGTTACTTATCTAGGTTGAGATGATCCAAATTCTGTATTTTCCTGGATAGATTTTTTGTTTTGTTTTGTTCTCACTTGTTCTACTGAAACCTTTTAGCAACACTGATAGCAGCTCTTTGTTACTTGCATGTGAGTGAAGACTCTACCAGACCTTTCATAGTTGTACATCTTGAGCACAGGTAGAGGCTGGAGAGTGGCTGAGCCCTGACTTATGGCAGTGCCCTTGCTGTGTCCATCTTGTCTCCAGGCTAAGAGAATTTCCTGAAATCAAGGACCACTGTGCGTTCTAGAGCCTCCCAGTTATGATAGCTTGTCAGATGCATCAAGAGTATGTGAACGCTTTTTGGGGGAAGAAATGAATGAAATATTCATTCAGGAATTTGGCACAGTGTGTTATAACTGACTTCTAGATACGCTGAGTTTGTGGAGAGAGCAGGCGGAAAGATTCTGTAGCCTCTGATGGTAAAGTTTGAGAGAAGAGGACTGGGGATTTGTTTCAAGATGGAAGAGCCAAAAGTTCCTCATGTGCTCTGCTTTATTTTCAGAGCCACACGACATATTGTTACCTCCACGCACTCATCTCCATTTTAGAAGATTAGGGCCCTGATAGGCATGTGGTCTGATAGCACATCTGTCCCCCAAGGATAAGAAATGATGCCTCTCATTTCTAAAAGGCCAAGTTACTATTTCTGGTTTAAGAAGGAGCACATGGTGTCTGCTAATGGAAGATAAATAGAAGCAAACTGGGAAATACCTTTTGTCTCTGGATTACTGAATCTGCTACTGGCTGAAGAACAAAAGAGTTCTCTTCAATTCTTTTCAGTTCTAAATTTAAGAAATTGAGCCTTTCAGAGTTTTTTTTTTTTTTTTTTTTTTGTTAAGTGGTTCAAAAGGATATTTGAATATTGGAAGTGAACGTTGCTGATAAGATTGGTGGGAAGGTGTTTCTCTTCATCTAATGAGGCCAGATCGTTACTGCAGACATCTTTGCCCACTGTTGATTTTAGCTGATCATCATTTGATGGGGCGCTAGTGCTGCTCTAGATCTAGTTAAACAGGAAGAGGCTGGGTGGGGGTGGGTGTAGACTGAAACTGTTGAGGGCACTTACCAACCATGAGCACTGTACACCTGCCGGGCAGCGTCTCTGCCTTGGATTGGCAGTATTCTCTGAGAAACACACTCTTGTTCCAACGTCGTTTGATCCTAGAAGGTGAAGCATTTTCTAGAAATGTGCTGGGGTGGGAGTGGTGTTGAACATGATCTTTTCAACACACTGAAATGGTTCTTTTTCTCTTGCAGGCTTGGCTGTTGGCAAAGACGTGGATAAGAGCCAGTGGTTCTAATGCCAGCGGACCTGACCAGCTACTATACAACTGTGCAGTAGAAACTATGCATATTTGTTGGTCAGCAAAGCCAAGGAACAAGAGCTATGGCCTTTGAAATGGCCTTTGTGATTCCACGGTATTTTTCCTGGGTTTTATCATGTGGTACCTCCCTTCCAACTCAGCAGCAATGTGGTACCTTTTACTGTTCAGTGAAGATTAAGGACGTGCTCTTTGATCAACAGCCAGAACTTAAAACCTGTTGGAACAGGGTCAGGGACCATGTCATTCGCAGCTGAGGAAGATGAAATTTCCATTTTATGTGGTGCCTTGTACAGGGAGTGCACTCACTCTTCTAGGAACGTGTGAGTGAGAAAGAGGTTGTCGTTTTGCTGACTAGAAACTCACGGTTATGGCGAGTGACCCAACGTGATCAGAGGGGCAAGAGAACTCATGACGGGTTATACCATGTTGCGGAATGGGGGAGTGGGGAATGGAGGTCAGACCTGCATGCTGCGCTGGTCCAACCGCATCCGGCTCACGTGGCTCAGCTTTACACTGTTCATCATCCTGGTTTTCTTCCCCCTCATTGCTCACTATTATCTCACCACGCTGGATGAGGCAGATGAGGCTGGCAAACGGATTTTTGGCCCACGGGCAGGTAATGAGCTCTGTGAGGTGAAGCACGTGCTGGACCTCTGCCGCATCCGCGAATCGGTGAGTGAGGAGCTCCTACAGCTGGAAGCCAAGCGGCAGGAGCTGAACAGCGAAATCGCCAAGCTGAACCTAAAGATCGAAGCCTGTAAGAAGAGTATTGAAAATGCCAAGCAGGACCTGCTGCAGCTCAAGAATGTCATTAGCCAGACTGAGCATTCTTACAAAGAGCTGATGGCCCAAAATCAGCCCAAACTTTCTTTGCCTATCCGACTGCTCCCAGAGAAGGATGACACTGGCCTTCCTCCCCCAAAGGTCACGCGGGGTTGCCGCCTGCACAACTGTTTTGATTATTCCCGCTGCCCTCTCACCTCTGGTTTTCCTGTCTATGTTTATGACAGTGACCAGTTTGCCTTGGGCAGCTACCTGGACCCCCTGGTCAAGCAGGCTTTTCAGGCTACAGCACGAGCCAATGCTTATGTTACAGAAAATGCAGACATTGCCTGCCTGTATGTGGTATTAGTGGGAGAAATGCAGGACCCCGTCGTGCTGCGGCCATCTGACCTTGAGAAACAGCTGTATTCCCTACCACATTGGCGGACAGATGGACACAACCACGTCATCATCAACCTGTCACGCAAGTCGGACACACAGAATTTACTATACAATGTCAGCACAGGCCGTGCCATGGTGGCCCAGTCCACTTTCTATGCTGCGCAGTACAGACCTGGCTTTGACTTGGTGGTCTCGCCGCTGGTCCATGCCATGTCAGAACCCAATTTCATGGAAATCCCACCACAGGTGCCAGTGAAGCGGAAATATCTCTTTACCTTCCAGGGTGAGAAGATTGAATCCTTGAGATCCAGCCTTCAGGAGGCCCGCTCCTTTGAAGAGGAGATGGAAGGTGACCCCCCTGCTGACTATGACGATCGGATCATTGCCACCCTGAAGGCCGTCCAGGACAGCAAGTTAGATCAGGTCCTGGTGGAGTTTACCTGCAAAAACCAGCCCAAGCCCAGTCTGCCGACTGAGTGGGCACTGTGTGGGGAGCGGGAGGACCGCCTGGAGTTACTGAAGCTGTCCACCTTTGCCCTCATCATCACTCCCGGGGACCCTCACTTGGTTATTTCGTCTGGGTGTGCCACACGGCTCTTTGAAGCCCTGGAAGTTGGTGCTGTCCCAGTCGTGCTAGGGGAACAAGTCCAGCTTCCTTACCAGGACATGCTGCAGTGGAACGAGGCGGCCCTCGTGGTGCCCAAGCCTCGTGTCACCGAGGTCCACTTCCTGTTACGCAGTCTCTCTGACAGTGATCTGCTGGCCATGAGGCGGCAAGGCCGCTTTCTCTGGGAGACATACTTCTCCACCACTGACAGTATTTTTAATACCGTGCTGGCCATGATTAGGACTCGCATTCAGATCCCAGCTGCTCCCATCCGGGAAGAGGTTGCAGCTGAGATTCCCCATCGTTCAGGCAAGGCGGCTGGAACTGACCCCAACATGGCTGACAACGGGGACCTGGACCTGGGGCCAGTAGAAACGGAGCCACCCTACGCCTCACCCAAATACCTCCGCAACTTCACTCTGACTGTCACTGACTTCTACCGCAGCTGGAACTCTGCTCCAGGACCTTTCCATCTTTTCCCCCACACTCCCTTTGACCCTGTGTTGCCCTCAGAGGCCAAGTTCTTGGGCTCAGGGACTGGGTTTCGGCCTATCGGTGGTGGGGCTGGGGGTTCTGGCAAGGAGTTTCAGGCTGCACTTGGTGGTAACGTGCCCCGAGAGCAATTCACAGTGGTGATGTTGACTTATGAGCGCGAGGAGGTGCTCATGAACTCCTTGGAGAGGCTGAACGGCCTCCCGTACCTGAACAAAGTGGTGGTGGTGTGGAATTCTCCCAAGCTGCCATCAGAGGACCTTCTGTGGCCTGACATTGGCGTCCCCATCATGGTAATACAAAAATGGACAGTCTCTCTTGATGCATGTACTTCACTCCTAATGCCTTTCCCTTTAGCTATCTTAACTCCTACTGGCGAGGAATGTACATCTTTTTAAACACCGGTACAGATGACTTTTCCCATGAAATTTCTGCTTGTTACTTCTTTAGGCCTTGCCAGCTCATTGCTGCTACTTACTTCCTAAGTCGCCTGAGCACTGCCACTGCTAAAATTGCTAGTGGACCTGTGCAGTTATCCCTGCCAATCATAGAGATGAGGAAGCTCATGGTTAGGAAGAACTTAGGATCCAGGCACTGTAATTAGGGTTATGTGATCTATGATTATCACTGTTTCTTCATTTTGTGTCTGTGGGAACTGAGGCTTGGAGAGTTGATTGATTTGCTCAAGGCCATGATGAGTAATGGAGGAGGTGAGCTTTACAATGTCTGATTCCAGAAGCTTCAGTTTTTAATCATCCCAGAGGATTTGGGAGAAGAATGATGTCATTCACAGGATCCTCTGGAAGCCTCTGGAAGGGTGGAGTGGGGTTTCATACTTGGGAGTTGGAGAGCCTTCTTTTCTAGAGTATCTTGCAGGGTCTTTCTCTTGTTCTTTATTTTTCAAATTTTAGTTGTAGATGGACACAGTGCCCCCCCCCCCATCTATCTATTTATATGTGGTGCTGAAGATTGAACCCTGTGCCTCACACATGCTAGGCAAATGCTCTACTTCTGAGCCCCAGCCCGTCTTTCTCAGTCTTCACTCCATGTCTGATGTTTACATGCTGTTATTTTACAGGAAAGAGAAGATCTAAACATGTAGGACTGGGTGGCATTCTGAGGCTTTTGTATCTACCTGCTTGAACTAAACTGGTGATCTGCAAGAGAGATGTGAGGCCTTAAAGCAGACCTGTCAACTACTTACCTTGCAACATTGGTACTTTCTAGAAAAAGGTAGCAAAGAACAAGGTCTGATGGGCCATGCATCAACTAGAGTCTTGCTTAAGAAAATTGGTGATTTTTAGGGATGATTTGTGTGAGACCAATCAAAGAAAGATTAGGATTCTTTCCATCCCAGAGTTTATCTTGTATATTAAGAAATCTCCTTTACAAACTTTTTCCTAAGTGAATTTTACTCATTTCCTTTCTTAGTTTCAACTTCATAACTGTCACTGAATTAAAAAATAAAAGCGGCAGCAGCACTTACTCTGCAAAGGGCAGATGCCATCCCGCAGTGGGATATCAGAGCTGCCTACGCTTTCCGTTTGTCCTGCGTGTTGAGTTTGGTCAGGATGTGGAGAAGCTGGTGCCACCTGGTAAACCATGAACTGGAGTTCACTGGCGCACTTACTAGAACTGTTCTTTCTTTAACACTGGTAGGAAATATGCAGTCCTCTTTATTGCTGGGCAGCACACTGCAATTAATGCATAACCTATTAGGAAGTGCCTGAAACTTTCCAAATAAAGGGCCATTCTAGAAAGCTCATATTAGGGATGCAGTTTTTTTCTAGTTCTTTTAAAATGTGGCAACAGTTTCAAGCTAGAGGTCTCACTCCATTCTCTAAAAATTTTTGACTTCTTTCCATTTAAAAGAAGCAGGTGTTTTGGGCAGCAGTTGGAATTGCTGACATGGGTGCAGGCAGGCATCAGGGCTAGAGAGACAGTGGCAGCTGCCTGCCTCCCCTGTCAGCACTACTATGTTGTGCCTCAGAGTGGCTTTCCACCTAGATGCGGACATCACCTATTCATTGTGTTAGGATTAACAGGGCTTATAAAATCAGCAGCACAGTGGTTCCCAGGCAGTCTCAGATTCCAGTCCTTAGGAAAGTGACTCAAAGTCAGCACATTGGTTCACTTAACCAAAGTGAATCAATCCAGGAACCTCTGTCATTTCAGAAAATGCTGAGCAACTTGTGTTTCTCTTCTGCTCAGCTTCTCAACTAAGCAATATGCATAAGTTCTAGATCATGTGTGAACTGTGAAATCTGTTGAGCCCCAGCTATTTTAGTGGCACCTGGTAGATCTTCTATTCTAAAATTCCCCATTCTTTTCTAATAATTAATTACGTAACAAAGGGGTCTGGCTTAGAATAAAAGTGTATGCAAAGAGAATTCCAGCTCAAATGGAATAGTGAATGGGCAAGGAGCCAGGACCTGCGGAGAGAGGGGAGAAGTGTGGTGCTCTCACTGAGTGTTGTAGGGCTGCTGCAGGGAGATGTGGTGGTGCTGTCTGCTCTCTCTGTGTCTCTCCTTCCTCTTATCCTTCGGGCCAGAATGACTGGGTTTTGTCTGAGAGTCCCAGCTGTCCTTCACCCTGTGTCCCTTGCATTCTTTGCTAACAGTCGAGTCGAGCACCTTGGCTCCTGGAGCACAGCCTCAGAGCTGTCTGATGGGAGTCAGATGGAGAGTGTTACTCTGCCAACAGATTTGATGTCCATTCTCTTGAAAAAGTCCCCACTTGGTTGGGACCATGTTTTCAGGGCCCCTTAAAGACATTCTGCTGTTCCTGGTGATAGTCAGTGGGCTTCCCCTGTGTGTTATGTGTGGCTTTCTCTGTCAGCTTACAGGATCTTTTCCTTATCTTTGGCTTTTAGCAGTTTGATTTTGATATTCCTTGGCATTGCTTTCCTTGATTTTTTTTTTTTTTTATTTTGAAAAGTGTTGCTATTTTTGTCTTACGAGGCAGATAACTTGGACCCAGACTAAAAGTTCTCTTAATGGCTACTCCACAGTTTGTTGAGTTCTTTTATATTTAGCTGGTCTGCTTACAATCTGCACCAAGCATGCGCAGAGTTGAAGTGAGCCAGAGACCGGTTTATACCCAGCACTGGGAGCTCCCCCTCTCTGGTTTTCTCCTTTTTGGAATTTCCTCCTGTCTTTCCGGGCCAGTGGTTGCCCCAGACTCTTTCCTCTTATCCTTCAGGACAGCCTGACAGGATTTGGTCTGAGGGTTCCAGCTGTCCTTCCCGGCCCTGGCTCTGGGCTCTCTCCTGTATCAGCACTTCCTTCCCTCTGCATGTCAGCTCCACTCCATGATGTGCCGTGAGTGGCTCCCTCACCATTGCCTTCAGGAAGGTCCTCTTCGGTATATTTGTGCAGAGCTTGATTGCCATCCGCAGGAGGATTATCTGGTAGGAGTTGGCTCAGCCCTCCTGAAGCAGATGCCTGCAAATAATCCCTTTTGATACATGGTCCCACAAAAGTTTGATTCATAGTTATTGCTTTATTCTCTGCTGTTTGCATGTGTTCCTTTCTCACACTTTAGATTCTGGAAAATAGTGATAAGTAGAGGTGGCCTTGTTAGAGCATTCTGTGAAATGAGAACCTTAAGATCTGTGCTGGTGTTTGAAGACTTGGGCTGTGAGGAAAGTGATGTCTTTTAGTTATTAGCAGCATAGCCAGGCTTTCCCAAAGCAGTGCTCATCTTCACACTACGCTTTTTGGCTTCTTTGGAAGCCAGCCCTGGAGTCTGAATTTTTCATTCTCCTTCATAAAGGGTACAAACTAATTTACCCAGGGTGCCTGGCAAGGGCTCTTGGACATCTGAGAAGCTTGTATGGAGTGAGAGAGCCTTGTAAATTCTAGAGGCGTCCACAGGTGGTGGCAACTGTGAGAAGCAACCCGCTCTGCATTTGCAGTGGAGCTCTTGTGGGGAGTTTGAAGGGAGGTGGGAGGAGGTGGCCAGGGCTGGCTTGTGCAGAAACCTGCAGGCCAAGCTGGGCAGTGTAGAGTGTGTCCTGAGTGTGAGAGGATGCCTCAGAGAAAGAGAGCAGAAGCAGGTAAGACTTGTAGTAGCAGTAGCCCAGGGGAGAGGTGGTGGTAGTCTGGATCAGGGTGGCGGGGGCAGAGAGGGTGAGTTCAGAGGTGAGCTTGACTCATTCATGTCCTTGGAGACCTCAAGGCTTCTGGAAGCAGAATGGCTGGAATGCGTCATTTTTTCCCCGAATAAAACTACGGCGGTATGATAGAGATTTGAGTTTGTGGAGTGCTGGGGATGTAGCCCCGTGGTAGAGTGGTTGCCTAGCATGCATGAGGCCCTGTGTTCCATCCCCTGAAAAGAAGAAAGAGAAAAAAATGACTAATCAAGTTTTAAAGTGAGTGGTTTCCAGCTGGAAGAGGGCAAGAGAGGAGTTTGTTTTTCAGGGCCCTTTCCCTCTCTCTTAGTCGTTGGTATTCAGATAGAAAGGAGATGTCTCTGTTTTGGGAACTTGAATGGTATGCCAAGAGGGTTATTGTTTCATTATGGAGATAGGCTCTTTCTGGGTCGCACAGGCTGGCCTGGAATCTGCCATCCTCCTTCCTCAGCCTTCTGAATTGCTGGTGTGCTCCACTACACCTGGCAAGAGTCTTCTAATATTGCTTTACAAGTAGTGTGTTGGGGAAGAGGATTGGGGCCTGAAGGAGCGGCCTTGGAGCCCCCGTGCTGTCTTGGTGCTCAGGTGGCCAGAGGCTTTACTGCTGGCCAGACTTCATGGAGAGGAGAAGTCATTATGCCTCAGAAGCCTGATAAGTTCTGTTTTTGTCTGTCCATTCTGCTCTGTAAACTATCCCTTGAATGATTCATATGGTCACTGTCCAAGGTTACGATTTCTAGGCAAGTTGAACAGGAGGAACCTTTCCAGCCTCTCCCGGTGAGGGCTCTGCAGAGGCTGGTGGCCTCACTGGGTATTGGTGGGTCTGGGTGCTTGGGTTTTTTTCTTTGACAGTATTTTACTTAAGAACTCGATGATTGTAACTCTGGCTTTTTCTTTCTGTTTGGGATGAACTGTATGACTGAAAAAGATTATAAAGCAAAGCTACCAGAAATCGGAATAGCCAAAATTATAGAAATGTAGAGGAATTGCTGAAAAGACATGTTGTAAAAGAATTTACTAATTAATAATTTACTTATGTGGGTATTTGTACTCTGCAAATTCAAAGGAAGGAATCTGAGACTGCAAGAATTTTGTTGTTTCAGGTCATTTGACTAATTAACACCTACATTAGGCTTGTGAAGTGGCTTGTAATCCCAGCTGCTCCCAGCCACTGGGGGCAGTGGGGCCAGTACTGAGGCAGGAACAGAGTGAAGTTTGTAGCTCCGAGGTGGAGGGTTTGCCTAGCATGTGGGAGGCCCTGAGTTTGATCTCTTGCACCAAGACCAACCAACCCAAAACAAGGCCCTAACCATTGAGGCTGGCCTTGAACTTGGATCCTATTGCCTCAGCCTTCTGAGTGCCACTGCACCTGACTTTAAGGTAAAACAGTACAGACTGTAAAACTGAAGGTAAAACAGTATATAATTACACTGTTTTACCTTCAGTTTTACAGGGATTATTGCCAACTTTTATAAGTTAAAACAGACTTGTCCCAATCTAAAATGTGGTAGTTTTTGTATGTATTAGTGCAGTATTCCAGGTTATAATTGGAAAACCAGTTCACCATTTATTTTCTTACTCCTTTCCCTTCCTTTTCTGCACTTCCCAGCTGTGGCCCCCACCACTTGGTGTTTATTGATGAATGAGTCCCTTGGAGGATCCAGGAGTCCTGGTGTCCATTCATTTGGTGGCCTCTCTGCTCCCCTCCCCACTCACCCCCAGCTCTGTTTCACTCTGTGCTGGTGTTAGGTACACACGACCGGTGTCTGAGCCTCTGCTGGGGCCTCATTTTCCCGATTCCTGAGCCCCATGGTTGGTTGCTTTTTCAGTTAGAGGAAGAGGAGGCTGGAAGGCTGAAGTTGGCTGCTGTTTCTGTTCTCAGCCGTGTGGGTCTGGAAGCACAGCGTCTTCTCAGTGGATTTCTTACAAACTGTGTTTGCATGCTGTGGTGTTGAGGCTGGAGGCTGCGGCCCTCGGTGGGCCGAGTGCGATGGTAAAGAGAAGGACAGCATTTTAAGTGTGTTAAAGTTGCTGAACTTAGTAGGTGGCAGAGTTCTAGGCCAGGAGTGTTGTCCTCCCTGTTCCACTGAGATGAATGAGAAGGAAGGTGTGGTGACAGAAGGGAAGGCTTTATGCACAATGGCAAACAAAGAAGCAGGGAGCCACCGATGGGGAGCAGGGGATGTGAAACCAGGAGGGTGAATGGTAGCGAGTGCTGCTCCCCATTTGACCCATGTAGGCTGATGGGTTTTTTCTTTAGGTTAAAATATTGTCAGACTTCCTATTTCCTTTCTAATTATCATTCTTTAACATTAAAAAGATTTGAATATTCATTGATAATTTTGATCTTTTCAGGTATTTATATCATTCTGAAAACAGAACGGAAAGACTTAGTTATGTGCTAATTCCAACTCATTCACTCATACTGTGTAAACTGCCTGTTGAAGTCTATCATATGCCAGGCACTGTGCTGCTCATTCTGGTTAATGTCATACCAGTGATTAGAGCATTAATTTGCAAATCATTCTTCATGTTCACGAGTTACCAGAGTGTACCCATAAGTTTCTAGTAGCACTGTGCTGTGATAACACCAATAGACAGTGTTAGGGTGGGAGCTGTTGTAATTTGAAACTGAACAATATCATCAAAAATGAGAATCTTTCCCCTAAATGTCAGGCACTAATACTCTTGTTGACCAGTTTCTTTTTACATTCTCTCAGCATTTTTCAGACTCCTGGAGGCTAAGGCTGATCTCTGTGTCTGCCTTTAGAAATTCTTAAGTCTTTTTGTCCTTCTGATTTTGGTGCCCAAACCAATAATGGTTATTTGGCCGAGCTTGTGTCTTGCCATCGAGCACTCCAGCTTTGAAGCAGTTCCTTTACCATCTTCCCTTCCTCCCTCACCTCACCTGAACTTTAGTTTATATTTGCAGTTTGTAAGGGCAGAAGTCTTAGGGTTGTGGGAGGAGGTGGTTGTCCTTGGATAAGGAACTTCAGTTATTCCTGAAATACTGTCTGCTTTACTCATCTTTTTGGAGATCCACTCAATCAGGGTGTCTCAGGAGTGGCACCAATGACATTTTGGATTGAATCATTCTTCATTTGTCAGGGGAAGGCTGTCCTTTGCATTGCAAAATTTAGCTACATTCCGGCCTCTACCCACTAGACCCAAACAGCTCACTCTCCATTGTGACAACCAAAAATGTCTGCAGACATTGCCAGATGTCCCCTGGTGGGTAGGGGTGGGCTACCACTCCTGTTAGAGAACCCCTGCTCTAATTTTTTTTCCCTTTTGCACCCTAGGGCCTCTTGCCTGCTAGGCAAGCCCTTTGCCCCTGAGCCACATCACCAGCCTTGCTCTCAATTCTTAGGGCAACCTACTCTGACCACAGTTATTGGCCAGCCAGCCACAAAAAAAGCTGCAGTACTTGACACGTGTGTCTGTGATGCTTACAGCTTTCCTTTTCTCTGATGACTGTTCTGATGGTTAAAATGCAGTTCCTGTACCTGCGCATCTTGCTGTCAGTTCTGGTCCAGGGGAGGGGCACTGTGTTCCTAGCATCAATGGTGATTCCTTTCTTGCCTCTTGATTACCCAAGTGATGGATTTTAATAGACTTGCCGAAAAGCTGGTGGTAAAATCCAGGCCACGTCTCGGCCACATTGCTCCTCCATCTCTGACTCCACCCTGGTCTTATAATAAGTAGGTTCTCTTGGTTTGGTTCATTTTGTAAACCAGTTAGATTATTTTGGATGTGTTCTAGGTATCAGAGTGTGATCATTTTAGGTTTTTTTTTGTTTTGTTTTTCCTTTTCACATTTTGGTTGTCTGTCTTATCTGACTTATAAATAACTTCAGTTTTTGTGGACAGCATGGTGTCATGGTGGTGTAGCTAGTATGGTCCTCACTCCAAAGCCGTGCTTTTCCCTTCGCTCTAACGCTTCTCAAAATTTAGTGTGCACAGCAGTCACAGGGCTTCTTGAGAAATGCAGATCCTGTCAGGGCTGCTCAGGGCCTGCCTTTCTACAGCCCCAGTGATGTCACTGCTGCTGGGCTGTGGATCCCATGGGTGCTCTGGCTCTGCTCTTTTGCCATCTCTAATTCTGCTGTAGATGAGCCTCCTGGAGATTGACCCACAAAGTGGTCAGCTACATGTGAATGTGCAAGCTGTCTCTCAGCTACTCCATGAGGTGGGTCTTCCCTGGAGACCTGGCTGTGAATGTCCACTGTTCCAGCTGAGGAGCAGTTCAGCCAACTGGCAGGATTGCAGTGTGGTGAGAAGCGGATGCTAGGTGTGTTGGGAATGAAGAGTCAGTGGTGAGGTGGGTGCGTCGGGGCCTGAGCCTCTGCTGTATTCCATCCTGTCTGAGTTGGACCTCATTTTTGTTTTAACATTTCTGAAATTGGGATGTGTCTTACAGAACTTGCCAAATGGTGCTCCCTGGGGAGTCAGCAGCTGCTGAGATGGGAACTTGGAGGCTCCACATTGGCTGCTCTCCTCCTGCCTCGGGCCACAGCTGCTTGGTTCTGTTTCTGAAGCCCAGTGCAGGCCCTCTGCCACAGACGGGGCGTTATATACGTCTGACGTGCTTGTGGGTGAGGTGGATTTTGGTGTCTTTGCTGGGCTCTGATGCCTGGTGTCTATAGCAGCACACCTGTTGCAGAATTTTTGCTGTGATTTGGGCAGAAGCACCTGTGGGTTGAGGTAGAGTGACACTCCAAGTGATGAGTTATTTTACATAATTGATGGTATGTACATTAAGAACGCATTTGGATTGGGCTGGGGTTGTGGCTCAGCGGTAGAGTGTTTGCCTAGCACGTGCGAGGTCCTGGGTTCGATCCTCAGCAGCACATAAAAATAAACAAATAAAGGTATTGTGTCCAACTACAACTAAAAAATAAAAAAAAAACCTCATTATTAAAAAAAAAAAGAATACATTTGGATTGAAGAAGTTCATAAAGTTAGCCTTGGCTTAGCAGGAAGGACTGGATTGGGGTGAGGAGTGAGAGGCCACTCCTGCAGCTGCTGGCTGTGTCTCGTCACTCTGGGAGTCAGTTTCTCCATGTTTAAAGAAACGTGGACCATGTGATCGCCAAAGCCCTTCAGACTGAGTCTGCTAGAATGAATGAATTCCAGTACAAGTTCTCTGCTTCAAGAACATAGAGGTGACATTCTGACAAGTGGGGTGTGACCAGAGGCATCTGCAGGCAGATGGGTCTCTGGGGGAGACTGTTTGTAGAGGGGAAGGAGCCGTGTTTTAAGCTGAGGTGAGCTTGCTGGTTTGGTCATGGAGTTCCTTGGAACCACATGTAAGCTCCAACACTTCAGGTACCGTTGACACGCCAAGCCAGGTAGAAGCTATCCTCAGTACAAGGGAAGTGTCTGTTGACAGTAAGATGACCTTCCTGGCTTTCTAAAAAGACCATTCTCCATGAGATGCTCTTTGTTTCTTGAGAATGAAATGAAAGCTCCTCATCACTGGGACTAATTATCTGAAGATTCTGTAAAAATAAAGTGAGCTGTCTAAGTATGACTGCAGCCATTAATGATTGAGACTTGGCGGCCAGGCGACTAACAAAGCTGCCAGCTGCACTGAAGGTGAACTGGGCTTATCTGGGGTCTGGTTCAAGTAAACTTTTTTTTGGTTATAATACCATTCTACCCTTTGGGGTACTGACCCTTGTTTTATGAAGCAAATGTTGACTTGCATGTATGGGTCACCTTGCTTGGGTACAGGGTGATTGACTTGATGGACAGAGGAACTGGCTCTTTGCTCCACTCTGTCCAGCTTGAGAGGGAAGCTGGCTTTGGGCTGTGCGGTCAGCCCTGGAGGCGGGCACTGCAGTGGGAAGTGGCTGATCTCAATAGGATAGGCTGTGCGTTTTTTTTTTTTTTCTTCCTGCTTTGTATTTCCCCCCAAAGCCTTAAAGTTGTGGGTCAGAAATGATGTAGACTTGAGGGATTTCAGAATTTGGTTTTAAGAATTTGTGGACAGGCTGGGGGCCTTGGGGCTGGGAACTGGACCCTCGGTTCCACTCGGCCACCTTGTGTTCTCTGGGAAGGATATTTTCAATTTCCTAGGTTGTGTTCACAGGAAGATCCTCAGCATCAGTTTGTTTCACAAGAAAATTGGTTAACAGTGAATAAAGTTTGAATGTGAAATCCTTGTATAGTTTTTGAATCGAAAGGCAGTTTTTATTCCTGAAAGGCATATGCTTGATTTTACATTCGGTAGGTAATCAGGCCAAATGACTCAGTAGACTTAGCTAGTCTTCTTGGACCTAAGGACAGTTTTGAATCTGCTTTGTAATGCGGCATTGATTTCTTGCATTTTTCTCCCTTGCTCCAGGTGGTTCGTACTGAGAAGAACAGTTTGAACAATCGATTCTTGCCCTGGAATGAGATTGAAACCGAGGCCATCCTGTCCATTGATGATGATGCTCACCTCCGCCACGATGAAATCATGTTTGGGTTTCGGTGAGGACTTTTCCAGTCAAGAACACTTGAGTGTGCAAGTGATAGAAAACAATAACTCAGGCCTGGATTAGGGAGCAAAATGGGTTTCTTGGTGACAGTGACAGAGAAGCCCTCAGAGGTAGAAAGACCATGTCGGCCAGGGCTGTCCAGGAGCCTGGTGTTGGAGGATTCTACTTCTTGTCCTCTCCTGCTCTGCTCTCACATAGGTTCTTCCCTGAGGCTAGGGAGGTGGGATTCATTGATTGGCTGGACCAGGGTTTCGCACCTGCTCCTGGAGCTGCAGGTATATCATCCTTGACCTCAAACCCTGTAGGCTTAGAGTAGAAGCAAAGTGTATTCTTTCAAAAATATTCAGAGCTTGGTGTCATCAAAGGAATGGGGACCAACTCCCAGGCAGGTAGAGGAGTGAGAGGTCAGCTCCTGCAGCTGCTGGCTAGGTGTCGTCACTCTGGATGTCAGTTTCTCCATGTTTAAAGGAACATGTGGACCATGTGATTCCCAAGGGCCTTCAGGCTAAGTCTGCTAGAATGAATGAGTTCCATTATGAATTGTTCTTTGGTGTTGTGTATCTTTGTTCTTTTGTGTTGCTGTGTGTTGAAGCAGTACAGAATCCTGGGCCTGGGAAGAGCGGGTGGGACACAAAGATGCAGTAGGAAGATGGGGGAGGAGGAGAAGGTGGCGGTGATGATACTTGACATCTGTGGTGCCCATGTTGTGTGCCGGGGATTACCTGAGCACTTTGGTTTATCTCAGAACGCCTAGAATTTGATGGAAGTTATAGTCGTATCTTCTTACATAGGAGTAAATTGAGATTCCAGAGAATAGAGCCACGAAGCCAGAATGTTAGTGGCAGACAGAGCAGGGATTCCAGTGCAGGGCTGGCCAACTCCAGAAGCTGTTCAGCCACGGCCCTGTGCTGCTTTCTGGAATCTCATACACACTTTGCTGTAGAGCATAAGCATCCTGGTGGGAGAACGTCACAGGTAAGAGGAGAGGTGGGTTAGGGTGTTCGGTGTGGGTTCTAACTGGTATGTGGGCCTAGGGTCAGTGTGTTAACACATCCACAGGGAGGTGAGTACAAAAACTGAGGGTAGGCCTTTAGAAACTTTTAAAGCAGTTTGGCATTGTTGTGGCATCCAGCTGTGTTATAATTTTTCTTGCAGTTCATTTTTGCTGTTGTTTATTGAACATAATTTTTATATATTTTACTCACTTAATCTGTAATTCAGTGGTTTATAGTGTAATTACCTCAGTTTTGGAAAATTTCATCACCACCAAAAGAAACCCTGTACCCATTAGCAACCCTTCTAAGTTGTAGGCAGCCACTAAGCTTTGTGTCTCTATTATTTGCCTATTCTGGAGATTCATGTAAGTGAAACTATACAGTAAGTGGCCTTTTGTGACTGGCTCCTTTCGCTTAACCTCATGTTTCCAAGGTTTATCGGTCTAGTAGCATGTACCAGTGCTTCACGCCTTTGATAGGATAGACCACACTTTGTCCGTTCATCCATTGGTGGACATTGGGTATTTCCTACATCTTGGCTGTTCCCCATAATGCTGCTACATGCATCCATGTGCGAGTGTTCATATGAACATTTCATTTCTTTAGAGTCTCTACCTAGGAGTGGAAGGACTGGATCACAGGGCAGCTGTTTTAACATTCTGAGAACCTGCCAAGCTGCTTTCCAGAGTGTTGTGTCATTTTACACTCTCATCATAGTGTGCAAAGATCCACTTTTCCAGGTCCGTGTGCATGCTTGTTCTTTTCTGTTTATTTATAGCCATCATAAGTTGGTATGAAGTGGTAGCTCATTTTAATTTCATTTAGTGACTAATGATGAGACTCTTTTCATGTGCTCAAGACCAGTTGGCCGTTTGCGTATCTTCTTTGGAGAAATTTCTGTTTAGAACCTGTTCCACTTTTGTTGGCACTATTTGTCCTTTTATTATCAAGTCGTAAGTCTACATATTCTAGAAGCAAGTACCTTACCTGAGATGAGTTGCAAGTAGTTTTGCTCACTTGATGGTCTGTCTTTTCGCTTGCTTGATGGTAGCCCTTGAAGCACAAAGTTTTGCACTTTGCCGAAGTCCAGTTTAGCTTTGTTTTCTTTGTTCTTTGGTGTTGTATTTTAGAAAACACTCAGTTTATTTGTTAAAAGGAGGAGAGATTTTTCACATTTTTCAAGGTGCCAGTCTATGGTGACGTGGCTGAGCCTGTGGAGAGGCAGAACTTCCTGGAGGGAGGGGTGCAGTGGAGCAAAGCTGCTCACCTCATGGCAGCCCAGAAGCAACCGGGGGGCCCATGCATTTCATTTATTGTTATAAATTATTATATTTTACCAAAATATTAGTTCACAATACATGGGAAAAATTAGTTGGGTGCTTCAGATAGTTTGAGAAGCTCTGGAGTGGGCTTGCTTGGGGGTCTCCTGCAAATTAAGTTTGGATTGTGGACACAGCTCTTTCTTTGCAGCTTCGCTTCCATTCTGTGTGCTGGAGGCCCCTCCCCCACCCTTGCTCACCCTCGGGTGCACCCCCACCCCCACTCGCTCACCCTCAGGTTTCTTGGCAGATGGAAGCAGCAACTTTATCGCTGTGTGTTTTACGTCTGTGTATGAAGAACGACTCCACACATCTGACACATTAGAATATCTATTCTTTTCTCTCCTCAACAACCTCTCTCATTTCCTTTGGCCTCTTATTAGATTATTGAAGCAAGTCTGTTGCTGGCTGTGACTTAAAAAAAAATTCCTGCTAACTGGGTGTGTTCCTTTGTACACAAAAATAAATGGCTGCTTGTCCACCTGTCTGTATGAAAGACAAAGCCACATACCATTCCAGAAATGGCCTATTGCTGTCCAGATGTTGTCCTAGGTGGTGGGGAGAGGGAGTGTATTTTTTACATGGCCTGATGCAGTTTAGAGCCTTCTGAGGGCCTTGGGACTGTGAACAGAGCCATGGGTGTTAAGAGGAGAATCGACTGTCGCCCCTCCCTCCCAAGAATGATTTAGATAAGGAGGCTCAGCTTTGATGAGTTTGAATTTTATTAAGAAACTGGTTGGCTGACTTCTGCAGCTTCTGATTTAGGAGAACTTTTGAACTTTTTCCATGCCATTTCTCAGCAGATTTCCAAGTGGTGAGAAACATAACAGAAGCCTTTTAATGATCTCTTAATAGTCATTTGAAATTTGAGGCTTAGCCTCAGGTAGTGGAACTGGTGAGTGGTGTTTGAGGTTCCACCTGACCTCCTCCCGCCCTGATCTTTCCTCATCTCTTTGGGCATCCCTTGATCTAAAAGCTTTTCCTTATTAACCTCCTCAGTTTACTTTTTTCACCTGAGTGAGAATGAAACAGACTTAGGTATGAAAGGAAAGGGACCATATAAGAACCCCTCCCTCTGGCAAAAGATGGGTCCTGACCTACTCAGATTTCTGCAGCCAGGGAGGAGGCAGATGGGGTCGGGGTGGAGAAGATGTCCATGGAGTGACCAGGGCAGCGTCTGGCGTGTGTACGCAAAGGTGTACTCTGTGATTCCACTTCAGTGAGGCACCCGGAACAGTCAGATCCATAGAGACTGGTAGAGCGGTGAGTTCCTGGGCCTGGGGAGGACGTAGTTAGGGAGTGGTACTGGGGAGTTAGTGTTTAAGGGGATAAAGTTTCATTTGGGGAAACTGAAAGTTCTGGAGGTAGGTGGTGGTGATGGATGCACAACAGTGCAGATATCTTTAATGCCACTGAACTATACATCCTTAAAAAGGCAAACTTTCTGTGTGTATATTTTGTCATAATCAAGAAATTATCAGTTGTCTAGGGGCTGGGTTGTGGCTCAGAGCTGTAGAGGGCTTGCATGGCATGCACGAGGCACTGAGTTCAATCCTCAGCACCACATAAAGTAAGATAAAAACATTGTGTCCACCTGTAACTAAATTTCTTTCTTTTTTTTCTTTTAATTTATTTTTTCAGTTGTCTTAAAAAACCTACACATGAAGGTATTGGGATAGAAGTTGTGATTTGTCATCTGTTGGACTAGATTAGTTGCCCTCAACCTTATTGGGAGAGGAGCTCTTTGGAAGTGGAATCTTTTGGTTCAGGAATCAGATTCTTGTCAGGGTCAGGGGTGTTTCTCAGGTAGCTTAAATCTCCTAAAGACCTTCTAGGTCCTGTAGGGTTTGGTGGAGCTGATGTCTTTCACTCTCTTGATTTCAGTCTGTGAATCTTGGGACTGGTTTTATTTATTCTACTTTGCCTATAAATTTGGAAATGATACAAAAATTTCTCTTGAAACTTATCAAACATACTGAAACAGTGAATTCTCAATTTACTTCTCGGATGTAATGGAACCTTTCATTTACATGGGTCTGCAAAGCACTTCTCACTATTCAGGTTTCGCTCAGCCCCGTTCAGTTTAGGAATCAGTCTGTGCATTGGAGTCTCTTGGGTCAGACCAGTGGCCTCCACACATTCCCCATGACATTCCCCATGATGTGCCCTCTGAGAGAAAGAAGAGAATACGCACACACAGACAACAGAGCGTGTGCCCTGCTGAGCTCGGGCATGGTGCTCGTTAAAAGGAAGCCTTTTAAAAGAAATTAAATTAAATGAAAATAAATAAATATGGATCTCTTCTTCCTGCTGCTTAGTAGATTGCTGTACATAACACATCCCGGAGACCCACTCCCACTGGGCACTGGAGAAATGCTGGCTGCCAAAACCAGTGGCGTAATAAGCAGTGCTTATTAAGGAGGCAGCACACGATGTGGTTTATATCCTCTTATTCTGTGTGGCTTGTGACTTATTAACACACACCCACAGCCTGAGGGGTCAGAGAGCCTTCAAGGTAAAGGCACTCCTTTTAAGTGCTCCTGATGGCCCAAGAGCTGTGTACTCAGGTGTGTGTGCACTTGTGTTTTTGAGGGTGTGGAGAGAAGCACGGGACCGCATCGTGGGCTTCCCTGGCCGGTACCATGCGTGGGACATCCCTCACCAGTCCTGGCTCTACAACTCCAACTACTCCTGTGAGCTGTCCATGGTGCTGACAGGTGCTGCCTTCTTCCACAAGGTGAGACAAGCTGCTAACAGTGGCATGCTCTTAGTAGCTCTTGAGTCTTTGGTAGTGAAATGCTGTCTTTACACCAGCTCTCCTCCTGCTTCTTCTGTGGCTCTTCTGTGGTAGAGATAGGTCATTCCTGTTTTTAAAGACTCCAGTTATGCTTAGTGAAACTGTGGAGTAAGAAGTTAGGATGAAGGCTGCCTGTGCAGTTGCATGAGGCTGTGAAGGCCAGTTTCCCTGCAGGGTTTGGCCCTCCTCTGTATTAATGGAAGGCACTGGGCCAGAGGGGCTGTCAGACCTTCCAGCGTCAGCATCGCCGTCCCACCCAGGCCCAGCATCAGTAGGCTAAGCCTGGTGCTCTTCTGACTCAGAGTAACCACTACTGTCCCCAGCCCACTGTGAATCTCTGTGGGGGCCCTGCCAATTCTGCCTGAGTCCTCAGCTTGTCACTTTTTCCACTCATATCCCAGTTTTCATTGAACACCCAAAGTGTGAGCCCTTCAGTCACTGTACCTCCCCCGTATTATCAGCGCTGTACTGTGCTGGTTTTGCTCCCGACTCATCTTCCTTCTGTTCCTCTTCTATAAAGTAGTCACTGGCCTCTTGTGGCCACATGTGGCTACTGAACATTTGAGAAGTGACTGGTCAGAGTTGAGATGTGCTCTAAGAGTCGTGTACACACCAGGTCTGAATGTAAATACTTAATGTATGACGTTCATTCCTAAAGTTTGCCCTGGTGTTTCCAAACTCTGGTGGATCTGGACAAGATGGCAAGTGTGGCGAGAGGGTAGAGTGCTGGACAGCAGGTGGTCAAGAGACCACCTCCAACGAGTGCTCATCTCAGGAGCCACTGCTTAGTGTCTGCTCATTCATACCTTGAGAATTTATTTGTCTGCTGATAAATCTGCCTTCTCAAACTGATTGCTTTTTAAAAGTAATGGTCATATCCCTTTATTTTAAATAAATAAATAGTTTTCTGAATGAAGCTTACTGTTTTTTCTATTTGAAAATCTAGAGCAAAATTTACAAACTCATAGCCATGGAACTCCACTTGGCTCACAGAAATGCTTTTGCTCCCCCAGTGTTACCCACTTTCACCTTTTAAAAATCAGAATATTTTGTAAAAAAAAAAAATCTGGATTGTGATAAAAATGGAGGCCAACATATTACCAAAAGCAATATGCAGATTTAATGCAATCCCCATCAAGATACCAAATGACATTTTTCATAGACCTAGAAAAAAGTCTTAAATATTCATTTGAAAGAATAAAAGACTCAGAATAGTCAAAGCAATTCTAAGCCAAAAAAGCAGTGCTGATGGCACACAATACCTGACTTCAAATTCGACTACAGAGTTACAGCAACAAAAACTGTGTGGTCCTGGCATAAAACAGACATAGACCAAAGGTACAGACTGCAAGACATGGGGACGAACCACACAGACATGGTCATGTGATCCTTGACAAAGGTGCCAGAAACACGCCCTGGAGAAAAGATGCCCTCTTTAACCAATGTGCTGGGCCAACTGGTTATCCACATGTAGAAGGAGGGGACTAGCCCTTATCCCTCAGCCTGCACAGAAATCAACTCCAAATGCATCAAAGCCTCGGATTAGACCAGAAACTATGCAACACCTAGAAGAAAATGTAGGGTCAACACTTCAGCATGTAGCAATGACTTTCTCAATAGGACCCCTAGGGCTCAGGAAATAATGCCAAGAGTTAATAAATGGATGGCATCAAATTAAAAGGCTTCTGCACAGCAAAGGAAATGGTTAGGAATGTGAAGAGAACCTACAGAATGGGAGAAAATCATCACTAGCTCCTCTTCAGTCAGAGGATTAATAGCTAGAATAAATAAAGAACTCAAATAACCCAATTAATAGATGGGCAAATAAATTAAACAATTCAAAAGAAGAAATCCAAATGGATAACAAATATAGGAAAAAATGTTCAACATCATTAGCAATTAGGCAGATGCAAATTTCCCTACACTGACATTTTTGTCTTACACCAGTCAGAATGGCAGTCAACAAGATCACAAATAATAAATGCTAGAGAGAATGTGGAGAAAAAAGGAACACTTTATACTTTTGGTGGGATTGTAAATTAGTACTACCACTATGGAAATCAGTATGGAGGTTCCTCAAAAGACCAGGCGTGGAACCATATACCTAGCTATACTGCTTCTTGGTAATTATACTGAAAAATTAAAGTCATCACACTACAGTAATAAATCCATACCCATGTTTATAGCAGCACAATTCACAACAGCAAACTATGGAGCCAGCCTAGGTGTCAATCAGTGGATGAATGGACAAAGAAAATGTGGTGTGTATACTCAGTGGAGTTTTATTCAGCCATAAAGAAGAATAAAATTGTGGCACTTTCCAAGAAAATGTCTGAAACTAGAGACCATTATATTAAGTGAAGTAAATCAAACTCTGGTCAAGGGAAGTATTTCTCATATGTGGAAGCTAAAGAGAAAGAAGGAAGATAAAGGCAGATGTCATGGAAATCAAAGGGAAGCAATAGAGGGAAAGGACTAGGGGGTGGAATGGAAGTGCTGGGGAGTGATATTGTCGGAACTGTATTGCTACAATGTGTACGTGTATGCATATATAACGAGTCCGTTGTTAGCACAACCATAATGCACCAATAAAAAAATAAAAAGAATGGGGGGAAAAGGGCCCTAAATGTAAACTGTGGACTTTGGGTGATTATGATGTGTCGACGTAGGGATCATAACAAATGTGTCACTCTGGCGGGGGGATGGAAATGGAGAGGGCAGGGAATATGTGGAAAATCTCTCTACTTTGTTCACAATTTTGTGGTGAACCTAAAACTGCTCTAAAAAAATAAAGTCTCATAAAAAAAAGAGGCACTTGTTATATTCATCTTCAAACATCAAATTGTAAATGTCAAAAAATAATCCTTAGGTTTCTTAGGTTTCCAATGATGAGTTTTTCCTCCCTTTAAATTTTATTTTGAGACAGGGTCTCATTAAGTTTCCAATGAAATGGCATTGCTTAGAGTGTTTCTTATGAGATAATAAACTTGCTGCCTGTTACCTGAAGTTAACATTCTTTCAGCCCTCAAAAGTTGGCATTTTTTATAATCATTTTCTATTTTGTCATGTCTCCTAGATGTTCTTTATCTAACAAGAAAATTGTGCTGAATGAAACAGTTGATCTGTGAGGGCATTAAAAAAAAAAAAGGAGGCCAGGCCCTCAGTGTTCCTGCTTCACAGCAGTTGGCTGGAGCTTTGTGACCACAGCTCTCTGTGGATGGGTCTTACATGCATGAACTGACCTGCCATTTCCACTCTTCTTAAGTGACATTTTAAAGAAATGCATTTATGTAGCTGAGTGTGGTGGCACTGCTTTTAATCCCAGCTTCTTGGGAGGCTGAGGCAGGGTGAATTGCAAGTTTGAGACCAGTCTGGACAACTTAATGAGACCCTGTCTCAAAATAAAATTTAAAGAAAAGGGAGGAAAAACTCATCAAAGGACTTTGGATGTAGTTCAGGCCTAGCATGAGTGAGTCCCTGGATTTGGCCTCCAGTAGTACAGAAACAAAAATCCAAAACCAAAAGTCGCCCGCTTGTCTTTGCCTTTGAAAGAAGGTAAATTGGTCATTCCAAATGTATCACAGTCAAGTTTTTTGATCATAAATGCCTAATAAAGATTTTGAACATGTAGCTAACATTTGTTTTGTTTGTTTTTTGGTACTGGGGGTTTAACTCAGGGGCACTTTACCACTGATCTTCGTACCCAGCCCTTTGAAGGTGAGCCAGGTTCTCACCTAGTGCTCAGGCTGACTCCTGCCTCAGTTTCCCAGGGATCTGGATTACAGGAGCATGCCACGGTGCCTGGCTCTCCTCTGAGTGGGAAGGGAAGCAGTTGGAGGGCGTGGAGTAAAGGCAGGTTAGGTTTGAAGTTGGACTTCTGTTTAACACCCCCCCCCCCCCCCCCCCCCCGTGTGCTGTGCGGGAAATAGCATGCAGGGAAGAGACACTGCAGCAGGGAGACCCTGGGTATGCTAGGCAGGAGGTGGTAATAGCTGGGAGCAGAGAGCAGCTGGTGGCCATGGTGAGGAGGAATCTGAGGCCAGAGAGACTGAATGTCTCATGGTTCTGTGATTTCTTGAGAACTGAGAAGATAACCAGTCTTTCTCCCCTCATTATTTCTTATCACCACTGTCATAGGTAGAATATTGTTCACCTGAACTGGTGTCTGGATAGGTTTTACAAAGCTTTGTTATTGATTTCAACATTGCTGAAATACCAATGAGATCACATGATGGGAGTTCGGTTTCTCAAAAGGGGGAACAACAGTAGTTTGAATGGGGTGATCCTTTACTGCAGATTTGTGTTGAAAGGTAGTTAGCAACCCTGGCCCAACTCTCCAGGTGCCAGTAGTGCTTCCCAGTTATTGCCACATCCCAAACACCTCCACACACTTTCAGCCAGTCCTTAGATCCATGCGTAGTTTTGCCGAAAGCCAAAGAACTGTGTCCTCTAACAAGAGTATGTGATTCCCTTTTTTCTCCTGACAGTATTATGCCTACCTGTATTCTTATGTGATGCCCCAGGCCATCCGAGATATGGTGGACGAATACATCAACTGTGAGGACATTGCCATGAACTTCCTTGTTTCCCACATCACTCGGAAGCCCCCCATCAAGGTGAGGCCCCACTACCTTTGGGACTGTGCATGCACACAAACTTAATTCATTTGTTTGGCTACACTGCAGTCCATAAGGGTGTTGTGCCTGAGTCCCCTTGTAAAATGGGTAATGACCACTTGACTGCAGGATTAGAGTTGATACTACAGGGCTCTTTACTCCTGAGGTCGATGGATACTCCGAGGGCTTGGAACTTGGTGGAAAGGATGTTGCGGGTTTATTTTCACTCATCTATAATTGAAATTTAGTATTTCCTTCAGTTATAAAGTAGGCAACGATTCCTAAGGATAGTGTGTGTGTGTGTATGCTATAACTGATCTGTGATCAGAAGAAATCACATATTTTCATATCAGATTTGCTGCAATTTCTTAAATTAGGCTTTCAGTCCATCACTGCTTTGAATTTGTGGTAGTTAACTCTTCCCTACATTTGGTTATTTAAGGTGTTAACAAAACAGCTATGTACATTACTGTATTTCAATATGATTTGTTTCCCATGTAGTTTATTTTTTGCATTTAAAATCATTCAGGAGTCCACAGGCTTTACCAAGTTGCCAAATAGGAGGGTGGGGAGATGTGGGGTGGGTGTGTCCATCAAACAAGAAACCGAGGAGTTATGAGTTAACACACGGAAACCTCTAAGAAGTGCATGGCACATAAGTAGGTACTATATAAGTTATTTGCTCAAAAGCAGTAAACTCAGAATTCTGGAAATTTGCATTCTGATTTTTGTTCTGGAGTTGCTGGACTAGATAAGCTAACTTCACATTCAGCACACAGAAAACTTGGTTCCATCCCTTTTCCCATCACTGCAGGCTCAGGCAACAAAGCACCCCAGTAAGGGTTAGGACACAGGTTTCCTTCGTGGGTGTGGTGCTGTGAGTAAATGATATCATGTGCATATTTCATTCTTGCATTTCAAAGGTAATTTCTAGATTAAGTATCTGCCAGCATGTTCTAATAACTTAAATCGTACATTTAGGGGTAAACAATGTGGTAACTAGAGGACATTTATTCAATACAACAAAGTATAACAAAGATGGAGAGAAATGCATTTGGGAGCCTCATGCATCCAGTTTCACTAAGCAAATCTTTTTTTTTTTTTTTCTAATCTTGTTTATTTTTATGTGGTGCTGAGGAGCGAACCTAGTGCCTCACATGTGCAAGGCAAGCCCTCAACCACAGAGCTACAGCCCCAGTCCCACTAAGCAAATCTTTTGCCATGTATTTCCCACGGTTATTCCTTAACTCCTGATCACCTTGTAGTTTTTTCTGTTGCTGAGACTTGTGGTAAAGCCTCACAAAAGAACACTTAGTAAACTCATGTATCAAATAGTTGATTTAAAAAAAAAATCTGGATCATGATCACAGCTATACAAACAAAAGCAACACATTTTCCAAGTATAGTGGCAGGTCCAGTATTAAACAGTGAAAGGCATACTTCTTTATAATCTTTAAGGTAGAGAGGCAGAAGTCTCAAAGAAATTAACGACTGGGGAAAATTTCCTATTCTTCACTTGTTCCTTTCTTCAGTGGCTGGACTTCAGTCAAGATGTATGCTTCTATTCCCGCCTCTGTAGGACATCAGATGGCATTATCCTTGAAATTTTGGAAATATCTGAGTGATTAGGTATGAAACTGTAACGGCAATCACCTGAGCACTGGCAGACATGTTATTAGGCCGGTGTTTCCTTAGCTAAGCCTTTTTTTTTTTTTTTTTTTTTTTTTTAAGATAGAGGAGGGAGAGAGAGAAAATTTTCAATATTTATTTTAGTTTTCGGCGGACACAACATCTTTGTTTGTATGTGGTGCTGAGGATCGAACCCGGGCCGCACGCATGCCAGGCGAGCGCGCTACCGGTTGAGCCACATCCTCAGCCCTAGCTAAGCCATCTTTTTGGTGTAGAGTGAAAGAAATAATTGGGCATGGTGTACATAATACTCTGTATGTGTGTGTCTATGTCTGTGTGTGTCTGTGTGTTTGTGTCTGGTGCTTGACCCCAGGCCCTTACACATGATTGGTAAACACAAAGCTACATTCTCAACCTTTTAATTTTATGTTGAGACAGGGTTTTACTAAGTTACCCAGGCTGGCCTTGAGCTTGTGATCCTCTTGCCTCAGCCTCCTGGGTAGCTGGGATTACAGGTGTGTGCCATTGCACCTGGCTGGATGCAACTCTTACCAAGTGAAAACTTCAAAAAAAAAAAATATTGGTGAATTTTGTCAATCATACTGAAATATAAGAACAATTCTAGATTTTCTCTGTGTGGGGGGTGGGGACTGAACTCAGGGGCACTTAACCACTGAGCCCCCCGCCATTTTTGTATTTTATTTAGAGACAGGATCTCACTGAGTTGCTTAGCACCTCACTAAATTGATGAGACTGGCAATTTAGTGATTTCCCCTTCTCTTTTCATCATATTTTCACTGTCTTAATATTCTTTTCCTTGTTTGAAATAGGATGATCAGCTGCTTCCTTGTTTGAGTTAGGTTTGACTGATTTAGCAGTGTTCTTTCAATAATGTTCAGTGTCTTAACAATATTGACTTAAAGAAAAAGGAATTAATATATTACTTGGAATAATCTATTATTTTTGCAAGGAGGGGAAAGACGTAGTATGGAGATATGCTTCCTTAGGAATAAAGGATTAAAATCTTAGAAACCACTGAGAATAAGGGGAAGCTTCAGTGTGAAGGACTAGAGGGGAGGCAGGGGAGCTTCAGCCCATTCTCTGTTCTCAGTGGTCCTAGTTTTCAGCATCTACTAAGGATTTTCCTTACCATTACTGAGTACAGCAAGAACATTTCCACAGGACTGAATATAAATGTTCAAACTTGGGTTTATATTAATTTCCTATACATATATGTGTGTGCATATATGACATATATATGTGTATGTATCCAAAAATATATTGGGGATACAGTGTCAGTGTTTTTACTGATGGGTTACATGATTTAAGACAGGTGGAAACTACTGCATTAGTAAAAACAGCAGTTAAAAATTTTTAAAAAAAGATTTTAATACTTATTTTTTAGTTATAGTTGGATACAATACCTCGAACCCAGGGCCTTGCATGTGCTAGGCAAGAGCCCTACTGCTGAGCCACAACCCCAGCCCCCCAGCAGTTATAAAATCTTGTTGTTGAATGGAGTGATTTGCAGGTTAGAGGACTTCCTCCAAGGTTGGATTCTGGTGTCTGGGATGAGGAGGAACAGTTCAGGTTCAGTGAGAGCAGAGTGGAATGTTGGCCAGATATTCTCTGATATGTGGATGCTAACCCACAACAAGGGAGGGTGGGGAGGGGAAGAGTAGAAGTCCAAAGGATTAGACAAAGAGAAATGAAGTGTGTGTTGGGGGGTGGGGTGGAATAGGAAGGACAGTAGAATTGGGATTGTGTGCCATGAAAATCTGCATTTGTTTCTTCCTGTGCCTGGGGTCACTGCCTGTTAGAAACTTGTCTAAATTTTATTAGCATATTGAGGCTTTGCAGGACACACAAGTAGCATAAATTCTAGCGTCAGCTCTGTGTGTGACATTCTTAAGGTGACTTTCCCTTCACCATCTTGTGCTCCTCTGATCCTCCCTGTGTATTTATGATATCTGATCTCCCACCTTTCTTTTCCTTTTTTTTTTCTAGCTTCCACATGTAAGGAGAAAACATTTGATCTTTGATTTTTCTGAGTCTGTCTTATTTTATGAGCAATGATGTTTTCCAGTTCCATAAATGGACATATAGTATTTAATAATCATTTAACTACTTCCCATTTGTTGGGTACTTTTCCAGTGTTTTGCTATTAAAAACATGAAATGAACAAAATTTTACTAACATCTTGCTATGCAACCAAGATAAATACTGGAAGTAGAATTACTGAGGCATATAACACTAAATGTTGTAATGTCTTTGATATCTGTTAAGCTCAGGTCATTTGGAAAGTATGCCTTACTAATGTTTTAAATATGCACATGGTGGGAAAGAGCCCTGAGCTCATGTCCTGGCTTCCGACTTTTTCTGTGTGAGTGGGGCCATTGGTTCTGCGTGTCACTGGAAATGGCGTTGGGTTGGCAAAGCTGCCAGGTTCCTATCAACCTGAGCATTATGATTCTTACGCTGTGTTTTCTTCCCTGCTCCCAGGTGACATCACGATGGACTTTCCGATGCCCAGGATGCCCTCAGGCCCTGTCACATGATGATTCCCACTTTCATGAACGCCACAAGTGTATCAACTTCTTTGTCAAGGTGTACGGTTACATGCCCCTCCTATATACTCAGTTCAGGGTGGACTCTGTGCTGTTCAAGACCCGCCTGCCCCATGACAAGACCAAGTGCTTCAAGTTCATCTAGGGGCATTGCAGGTTTTGGGGAGAGGAAGGGGAGAGTGAGGGAGATGGCTCCCAAGGTTCCCAAGGTGTTAAGGACCTTGGGGACATCCACTGGGTAGGTGGCCCAGACCCTCTGCTGGGAGAGGCAGCGGGAAGAGTGGAAAGGAAATAGCTGCCTTTTTCTTGAAGTCGGCCACACTGGGCCTGGAATCCTGGTCATCAGACCTGGGGTTTCCACACAGGGCACTGACTGATAGCGCACACTGAGGACCATGGGGACTCTGGAGAGTCACTCACTAGTTCAAAAGCCCAGGACAGCTGGTTTGTGGTTTTTAAATTCAATAACAACTATTATTATTATTTAAAAAGAGAAAGTTTCAGATCTGCCATTCAAGGCTTATTTATATATGTGTGCATATATACACGCATATGTGTATGTACATATGTATGCACACACATACATATACATATATATATATATATATTTGGTGGGAGGAGTCTGAAATTTTTGCCCCTCTCTCTGTGGGAGGGTCCTACCAGACTCCTTGTGTTCTGCAATTTGGAGGAAATGGATTCTGGCCTTGTTACCTGGCTTATCCTTTACCTCTCCCATGCCCCAGGGACATCTGAGTGCAGAAAAAAGAAAGGGATGGACTTGGCCTTCTTACCAGGCCTTGGACAAGACTGGATCTGTGGTCTGTTCCTGACCCTTTCTTTTGCCAGCTGTTGATCTGTAATCAGCTTCTTCTCCTGTTCCTCCTCCAGGGAGCTTGGGGATGATCTGCACCATGGAGAGAGCAGCTAAGTGGGGAGCGACCTGCTGGGTCTAGTGGTTGAGGATTTGTCATTAGGCCAGAGCTTGTCCCAGGATTTACTCCTGCTCTCTCATTCTCTCCCTTATTTGAGAGAGAGGAATAAAGCAGTAGAGAATGAGGCAGGAGTAAGGCCCGCACTGCCAAATGGCTCTGGTTGGCTGGCCCTCCTGGGAACAGCATGTGCCTCTGGAGTGGGGCTTCCTTCAGATGTTTTCTTGGATGAGATGCAGGAAAGCTGCAGGCTGTACCTGAAGATGTGGTTGTGATAGCCTGTGGGCCTGCTAGCTCTGGCATACAACAAGCACGTGACCTTTGAGGATCCCACCCGGCTGGCCGGGAAGAAGACTTGCAGCAAGGCACTTGGCCTTGGGATAAATACCTTGGTGAAATTCACCTTCCCCCACCTCTGTCTGGATCTCCACCTGTCACCTGTGGTTTTTGGACCCCTAATGCTAGGTTGTCTGTAGGACCCCCTGAGGTTTGGTGTGTGCTAGGACATTGGGAGGCTGTGATGTGCTAGGGCAGTTCAAATCCAGCCTTGGACTTTAACAGGCGTTCACAGTTTGTTATGTTTCCACTACCAGTTTAATTTCTGTTCCCTGGGCTGAAAGTAAAATAAGCTAATTTTGGTCACAGTGGCAGTGGGGGAACTCAGGAGGGTGTTGGTGTCGTTTGTTGGGGATTTAGCCCATAACCACTGTTTTTTTCTGAGCCCCACTTCTGGAAGTGGAGTTGAGCACAGGTTCCCAGCAGTCAAACAAAAGCTCAGGTCTGTCCTGGTCATCACATGCCTTAAGCCAGTTCCGTCTTCCCTAGACCTTGACATCCTGTGCTTCTATTTCTTGGGGTACATTCTCCTCCGGCCTGTGTGGACCAAATGGGTTCTCCACTGTTTTAAAGCCAGGCTCTTTCCTGTAGATTCCACTCAGCTCCAGAGCTGGCTTGACCCAAGGGAGCTCTCCTCATTGGCCAGCAGGCCCTAGGTCTCCCAGGCTGGCATCACCACACCTTCCCACTGGCATCTTGTGGCTCCTGCCAAGGCAGCTACCTGGGGAATTTGGTTATGTTTCTCAGCAACCAGCAAAGGGGTCCAGACCCCTTTACCCTACTTTCTAACTGCCCTGTCCTTGACTTCTGGACTATTAATTTTAGTAGTAACCTTCTTCTGTCAGGGGAGCCAAAGAGTGTGGTGTTTTGAGCTATATATGTGGCTGCTATTTTGTTTCTTTTAATGTGAGGATGCAGTGGAGACCTGGGGAAGAGCTGTCTGTGTGGCAGGACCCCACCCGCTTCAGTGGGGGCAGATCCGTGGGTCCCTCCATGAGGTTCATTCATGGATACCATCAAAATGTGCTGTAGGGAGGCTGTGATGTGGGAGGGTCAAACAGGGATAGCACTGTTGGGACTGACAGGACACTGACTTGAAGGACCCCTGGTGGACACTGACCTGTTCCTGCACTGTCCTCAGCAGTGAGGGGAAAGCAGTTGGACATGCATGTTTCTTAGGAAGGTGCTCCTGGGAATGCCTGCTGTCTGCAGGATGGGATTGGGAGAGTCCCTGGGCCCTACCTTTGATGCTGCTTACTGTGGGACACCGGATAGTGGGGACTCTGACACAGGGAAGCAGCCCTCCTTGGCTGTGTTCTGGAGGACTTGTTCCATGGCCTCAGCTCTTGATGAGACAGCTTTGCTTCCAGCTAGCCAGCTTGCTCTTCACGTTGAGGGCAAGGACTGCCCAGCTTGGTGACAGCCTCCTAGGTGCTCACAGGCCTTGCGTATTTGTCCCCAGCAGTGCTTCTGTTTGGTGGGGGCTGCGCCTCACATAAGACTCACCGACCCTGAACGGGTCCTGTCCAGGAAGAGGAGCTGGATGGCTGGGAGCCATCTGTCCAGGAGCTGCCTGGGTGTGCCCAGGGAGCACCTCGTTCCAGATGCTGCTTTGAAGGGGGCTCTTTGGTATCATGCCGTGTGCATCCATCCACCCCTTTTCCAATCATGAGCACAATGGTCTTATGTTTTTTGTAAAAAAACAAAACAAAAAACAAAAATAAATGGAGACTTTAACTCAAGCAGCTTTGAAGTCTCTTTGTGATTTTCCTCAGCAGGGACAGAAGAGTGAACCAAGGTGCTGGCCTGATTCCAGGTGGTCACCAGTGCATGGTCAGCCGGCAGCAGTCCCAAGTCAGGCTGTGGGCTGTGTGACAGGTCTTGGAGCTGCTTGGAGTCTGGCTGAGGGGATGCCAAACGTGTATGGATGGGTCCAGGCAACCTTTCCAGCATCCATTTCTGGGATGAGTCATTTTGACCAGACACGCATTCAGGTGTCACTTATTTCAGGGACTGTGGTGTACATTCAGACTGCATTTTCCCACAGGAATTTTAAAGAGCGTCAGTTTGGTATATTGTGCTGGGGAAGCTAAGTGTCCGTGGCCCAGCACGTGGATCATGTGACTGACAGGAGTCACCTCTACCTACACCGCTAGTTGCTGCTGCTTCAGTATCACAGCCTAGTCCTTTGGAGTCTACAACTCTAGAACTTCCATATGACTGTGTGTCAGAAGCATACCCTGAGTCATGGAGGAGAACGGAAGAGATGGGAGCTTGGGTTGCGATGCCATCTAAGAATGCTCAAAATCAAAGCTTGTTGAAGCAGGGCTGAGGTTGATCAGACTCATTTGCAGCAGCTGTGGGGTCAGTCTAGAGAATGGACCTGAGGCGGCTGCCACCCAAGGATCTCCTTGTTACCACCTGCCCAGCCCCAGAGGACTTGAGGAAGCACATGAGGCCCCAGGCAGTGTGTCTCACTGCACATGGAGAAAATGTGCTCACTTCTGGCTCCAGTCTACCCAGGTACCCCAAGGGGTTTCTGCCAGCTGGTGATGTGCCTGTCACTCAAGTTGAAGGCTTGTGTTTACAAAAATGCTATTAAGAAGGATAATGCTGTGATTGGGGTTATGGGCTCAGGAGTAGTGTACATGTGCTCAAATCCTGTGTTGCCTGTGACATTAGTGGAGAGCAATTCATCTATTTCAGGGCTTAACCAATAAGATGGCAAAAATTCTGCTTATCATATGGTATAAAGAAGTAAAGAGCCCGCCATATGGCACACAGTGAAAACTAACTCTTTTCGGTAAAATCCTGCAAACTTCTTGGTGGCTCTTCTGCATCCCATCTGTTTTGAGTGCCAGGGCTTTGTTCATGGTTTGTCCGCAGCACAGCCCTCAGGATGCCTCCTCAGAAGTGTCTGTTGTCCCTGTGTCTCCTATCAGAGCCACAGGCTGGCTGACTATGGTCACTGCCTCCTGAATGGTGATAGGTTACCACTACCCTGGCATCGTGAGAAAGCTTCCTGGGAATACAGCACCTAATAGGTGGTTTTCTGATGAATTAATTCTTTAAGGAACTGAAGAGGGTCCTACCAAAGTCACACCTGGCAGCAAGTTGAACAGTGCCTGAGTACTGCCAGGGCCAGGCGCCAGGTACAGGAAGCCTCCACCCCTGAAAGCCTCAGACCCACTTATTATTTAAAAAAAAATTTGTTTTTGTTTTCCTGGTGCTGAGAAGCAAGCATGCTAGGCAAATGCTCTAACACTGAGCTAGCCCTCCGATCTCCTTGATGAAGGGAGTAAGATAGTGTGTCTAGATTTGAAGGCCTGGAGAGCATGGGAAGCCCTGCCAGGGCCAGGTTTGATTTGCTATTTAATTTCATCTGTTTTCTGATCTGTTTAATTAGGCAAATTGTTAGATCTTTCTATATTTGGCTTTATGTTTATGAAACTACAAATCCTGGTCAATAAATTGAAGGGCCGTCAGCATAAAATTATTTAAATTTTATCTCAGGTATTAGTTCCAGGGCTGGGGTTGTAGCTCTGTGGAAAAGTGCTTGCCTAGCATGTGAGAAGCACTCGGTTCGGTCCTTAGCACCACATAAAAACAAATCAGTAAGTAAGTGGCATTCTGTCCATCTACAACTAATAAATATTAAAACTATTGGCTCCAATATCTTATTATAAAAACATAAACCGTGTACCCACCTGCCATCTGACTCCACTTGACTTATGGCAGTCTACCTCTCCATCCCCAGCCACTTATCCACCCTGGCTCATCCTTTCATCTGTCCTATTTTTGGTACATTGCCAAATAAGCTAGTGACATCAGTATACTTGCTTCTAAATACATAAGCACATACATCAATTGGAAGTTAATATGGTTTTTGGGGGGTTGGTTTTTGTACTGGGATTGAACCCAGGGGCGCTTAGCCACTGAGCCACATCCCCTGTCCAATTTTTATTTAGAGACAGGGACTTGCTGAGTTGCTTAGGGCCTTGCTAAGTTGCTGAAACTGGCCTTGAACTTGTGATCCTCCTGCCTCAAACTTCTGAGCTGCTGTTTCTGTTTTTAATGAAAAAATTGCACACTAAAATGCACAAATCCTAAGTGTGCATTCTCTTGACTCATACACTCTATAACCCAAACCCCTCTAAAGATATAGAACGTTGCTCAATCCAGAAAGTTCCCAGTCAGTCCCTACCCTCACCACCTGAAGACAAGTAATGCTCTTATTTGTTTCCATCTTGAATAGTTTTCCTTATCCTGGAATTCATGTAAATGGTATCATACAATTTTTATTTGTATGAGGCTTCCAGGAACTTAGCAGTGTTTTCATGATCCATCCAATGTTGTAGGTGTTAGTTCATCTGGTACTTTTTATTGCAGAGCAGTATTCCCTTGTAGGGATATAATAAAATCTTTCCATTTTATTGACAGATGCTTGGGCTCTTTCCAGTTTTGGTCTTTATGAATAAAGTTGCTGTGAACACTCATGTACAAGGCCTTTCCTTTCTCTTGGATAAATACCTGAGTGGAACATTGGGCAATAGGGTAGACTCAAGTGTGTTTGCTTTCATAAGAAACTGCTAGATCTTTTTGCAAAGTGAATGTTTGATTTTGTACTACCAGCAATGAAGTGTTCTAGCTCTGCGTCCTCACTGCCATGAGATGGTATGGATTGGTCCTCTTGATTGATTTTAGCAGATCTGGAAAGTGAATGATGATTGTATCGTAAAGTTTCAATTTGCATTTCCTTGATGACCAATGATGCTAAGCATTTATCATAGGCTTATATCATTTATGTATATTTCCTTTATGAAGTATCTGTATAATTTTTTTGTCCATGAAAAGATTGTTTAGTGACACATTTGTCATAAAGTTGGCATCAGAGTCCACTGTTCATGTTGTGTGTTTAGTTTTTGACAAATGTATTACAACATGTTTCTACAATTACCATTCCATATGGAACGTCTCACTGCCTGAAAGGCCCTCGTTTTTGTGAGCCACCCGTTGACTTCTCCCTACCCTCCAGTCCAGGTTTGCCTTTCCCAGAATGTCGCTGTTGGAGTCCTCCTGCACACAGCCTTTTTATGTTGGCTTCTTCCACCTAATACTATACATCCAAGTTTCCTTAATTCCGTTGCATGATTTGATACTCATTTCTTTTTTTAAAATCACTGAATAACCTTCCATCCTATGGATACATTGTCCTTGAGTTCTAGGTGGGTTTTTAAAAAATATCTATTTTTTAGTTATAGGTATGACTATAACACAGTGTCTTTATTTACTTTATGTGGTGCTGAGGATCGATCCCAGTGCCTCACGCATGCTAGGGCTCTACCTAGTCGCAGCCCCAGCCCTCAGGTGTTCTTTACCCTGGACAATTAGTCCATGCCCAGGTACATCTTGTGTAACAAAGTATTTTTCCCAGCTTGTGGGAAATTTTTGATGAGATAATTTTTAATCTCATCAAAAGAGATAAAATGAGGGATTTTTGATAAGATAATTTTAACTTTATTACTGCTTTCTGGGCCTTAAGAAACCTGTGCCTACCCTAAATTATGAATATGGTGTTATTATATATTTTTCTACTAGAAGTTTTTGGTGTTAGCTTTTATACTTTGGTAAGTGGTAGCGATCAAGGTTCTAATTCTTTTTTTTTTAATACAGCTATCTTGGGCTGGGGTTGTGACTCAGTGGCAGAGTACTTGCCTAGAAGTGTTGGGTTAGATCCTTAGCACCACATGTAAAATAAGGGTGTTGTGTCCATCTACAAATATATATATATATATATATATATATATATATATATATATATATATATATATATAAATATATATATAATATGGCTAACTAATCATTCCAGCACCATTTGTTAAGAAGACTTTACTTTCTCCATGGGATTGATTTGGGGACTGTGCTGAGACAAAGTCATCACTGAACATTTCTGAGCTCTCCTGTTCCGATGACTCCTTGTGCCAGTACCGTTCCGTCTTCATTAGTAACTTTCTAGTTAGCCTTGAAATACAGTATGAGTCCTCCAACTTTGCTCGTCTTCTCCAAGATTGCTTTAAATATCATAGTTACTTTTTTTTTTTAAAAGAGAATTTTTAAAAAATATTTTCTTTTTAGTTTTAGGTGGACACAACGTCCTTATTTTTATGTGGTGTAGAGGATTGAACCCAGCACCCCGAGCATGCCAAGCGAGCGCGCTACCGCTTGAGCCACATCCCCAGCCCCAATTAATTTATTTTTATGTGGTGCTGCGGCTCGAACCCAGGGCCTCGCCCATGCTAGACGAGCGGTCTACCACTGAGCTACAACCCCAGCCCCTTCTGTTGATTTTTGTTTGTTTTCATTCAACTTTCTTTGGGTTCAGTTTGTTGTATAGTTTCTTAAAGTGAAAATTTAGGTCAATTTTATGTCTTTTCTATGAACAATAAAGCTATAAATTTCCTTTTAAGCACTATGTTAACAGTGTGATATAAATTTTGAGCTGTTATTTTTATCATCACTCAGTTCAAAACATTTTCTAATTGATTTGGGATGTCTTCTTTGATTTATGAATTATTTTAGAATTATGTTTGATTTGCCATGTTCTGAAATATTTTATGAAGTTCTGAGAGAACATTTTCTATATGATTTCAAACCTTTTAAATGTAGAGAGACTTGGCCTATCACCTAGGATATGACTTTCATAGTAAATATACCATATACATTTGGAAAAAAAAAAGGGGGTGAAGTTATGCAGCTATAGAGCATAGTATCTAAGAAATATCAATTAGGTTAAGGTTTTGGACAGTTTTGTTCAGGTCATCCATTAATTTACCAATTACTTTTGTCAGGTTACTTTTTACTACATTGGTGTAAGAATTTACCCCTTACCAATACTGTTGATTTTCACTTCCCTTATTTTGGAGTTATTGAAACCAGTCAGGAATGCCGTCCCTGTCGTCATCTTGGGCAGTGTTCTGTATCTTGAGGCTGTGCCAGCTGCTTTCACTTTCTTTTCACTTGGCTCTTCCTCTTTCTGTTTAATGTGCATTTCTTGCAGGTGGTATATAGTGGGTTCTTGTTTTCAACCTATACTTAGCAGGCTTATTGCAGGGAGCAGCCAGAGATTGCTGCAGAATACAGAGTTCAGAGGTCCTGCTCTGAGTCTCTGACCTGGGATCTTCCCCTCATTATAGCAGCCAAGGCTGTCCTGAACTGCATCCTGTTATTCAGGGTGCTACAACCAGGTTTTCTGAACAAGTTTAGTTATCCTGCAGTGCTCTTTAGTCTACCCTGAAGATATAAACTCACCTGCCATTTCTTCCTCTCTTTAAGTTCTGAATCCTTCAGTTGGGCTAGGATTTTCCTTTACTTGCTAATGAGTCCAGTTCTATGTGTACGTGTGTGATCATTATTCATTCTATCTAGTATTGTTACTGTTTGATCTAATCTGCCTGCTCGAAGCATCTAGATTTATAATTTTATATGTGGGAGCGTCAGGTCTGATGGGGGCTATTTATTATATGTGCATTCTGTTATTTACCTTTGTACACATTGAAAAAGAATTGATTGCAGTTACCATCTATCTCATTAGTAAGCCCTCCACTGAGCACTTGCCTAGCAATGTGAGGCACTGGGTTAGATTAGTATTTTAGAGCATAGTTTGAATGACAGTGATTTCAATGACAGGAATTTTTCCATGTATGTTTGGGTTCTCAGGTTTACAGATTACAGTTAAAGGAAAACAACAACAAAAAACCTGACTACCACGAAAGGCATATTAGGAGTGTAATTCTTACACATTTCTAAGATTTTCTTCCCTTCTTTCCCAAAGCCTCATGTTGAGACAAATAGAAAATACAGACTGTCCCCAAAGCACTTATGGTCCTGGAAATTTGTTCCTCTGTACTTGTGAGTTGTTCAGGGAAAACTCTCATTTTGTCTTGTTATTATAGTGAGCTAAAATTATTGGAGACAGCATAATGCACAAAATGTAGTAGTAGGTGCTTAATAAATGCTCACCAATTGGAAGGTGCTTATTGATTGACAAGTGAGCACTGTAATTAGCTACCAGACTAAATAATATTGAATAAAATATGCTAGCCAACTTATTTTAGGTGATATGTTTATTAACTTGGAATCACTTTTGTGAATGATTTTACAGTTGTACATCTGGAAGATATAAACGGTTAGGAATTATTACTGTGGTTTACTGCAGGAGAGTACAGGGTAAAACCCTGCTAACATAAGAATCATTATGTCTCCATTTTTTTCAGGGGCCTCCAATACCAATGTAAGAAACAAGCAATAGTCTCTGTGCTTAATGACAAGATGTGGGTAAAACATTTTTCAAAGATGTATAGTCCTGTGACTCAAAATATACACACACACTTACACATAAATAATATTTTATGATATGATTAAAATCTGTAATGGGCTGCCTGGGAGTAGTGGAGACTAGCATTTAACCTTTAGAAAAGAAAGTTCATGATCAATGCTGGCTCTGGCCCACAGCAAGAATAGATGTCTTTGGCTCAGCTGTATACTGCCTATCTTCAGGACTTAGTTGTGACTTCCTGCAGAATTGTAGGCTCAAAGAAGAGGAATATTACTTGTGTATAGTTCCACTGGAGAGAATCTGGAAACAGGTAGTGTGAAACAATGAAGTCAGTGTTCACTTCTCCTGGCTGTAGAGGAAAGAGGCAAACAGCATCTCCCTGTCCCTCCTACCAGTTTGCTTGGCTCATCTTATGACACCATCATATAGCTTTGGAGGTTCCACAACTCTGGTTTCTGCAGAAAACTCCAAATTCCTACCTTTATAGGTTACCTCACGAGGCCAAAAGGTATAGGCTCTAGGATCAGGAGACAAGGAGGCCCATCTCCTCCTCCTGGCCAGCTCCTCAATCCTGACACAGGATATGGAAGGCAGAAGCTACTTAAACTGTTTTCCATCCAACACCTGACTGACCATTAAGAGGGATGCCTTTGAGTCAGAAGATCTCAGCTGAGCCACACCAGATTCCTGACCCACAGAAATGGTAAGCAAAGAAATGCTTTTTTTAAATTTCTTTTTTTATTTTATTTTTTTTTTTTAGGTGTAGATGAACACAGTACCTTTATTTTTATGTGGTGCTGAGGATTGAACCCAATGCCTCACACATGCTAGGCAAGTGCTCTACCACTGAGCTACAGCCCCAGCCCCAAGAGATGCTTGTTTTAAGCCACTAAGTTTTGGCGTAATTTTTAATGCAAAAATAAACAGCCACTATACCACTTTGTGGAAAGACATGTTAAAAGAAAAATTTTAGACAAAAAATTTAGTAGTTTATTCCAGCAAAGATTCATGAATCCAGTCGTGCTTACAAGCAAGAGAGATTCCAGGTGCTCCCCTGTAGCATCATGGACAGTGAGCTTTTATGAGTCCGAAAGACAAGAAAACATTTGAATAGTTCAGAGTGGAAAGGCCCTAATCCAGGTGAGCTGGTGGTGTCATTCTCCTGTTCCACTTGTGAAGGAATGTGAAGTGCTCTCTCACCCGTTACTACTTTGTAAAAATAGACATAAATAACAAAATTAGGTCACTCCACTCTTTAATATGAATTAACACTTAATCACTATTACACTGGCTTTTTTTTGGGAGGGTGGTGGTGGTGGTAGGTGCTGGGGATTGAACTCAGGGGCCTCGCACATGCTAGGCCAGTGCTCTATGACTGAGCTAAGGCCTTGCCCCAAGTTTTTCCTAGATGTCAGACTCTTGACCAGGTGGGTACCAATCAGTAGTCAGGGTTGCATTTCCAATACTCATAGGCAGCTTCTCCTTTCTTTTGGGGTCTTTTATTAACCAACCTAGTTTGATTCCCAAACATTTGACTTCAGATGTTCCTTCTCAGGGACTGGGAAGGCCAGCTCTAGATTTTCTGTCTGCTCTGAAGAATGCTCTACCTCTGTCTTCTGCCACTAAGTAGGGTGGTGATGACTTGATGAGAACCTCCATGATTTATAAATTACTTCAGCCCGTCAAGCATTTGCTGACTTATTGGTACTTAAGATCTGTTGGTCTCAGTACTTAACTATGCCTCAAAGGATCAATGCCTTGGGCTCTCTAGTCAAACCTTTTAACAAAAGTTAGACTTTGGCAAATCCTAGGGCACTTCTGGACATTTATATAAAACAACTGTTTTGGTTTCTTTTGAGCTTTATGATACTTTTGCATTTTTAAAGATGTTTTAAAAATTCAACTCTGATCTTCTCAAAAGTTTCATTATAAAGGATGCCTGCATGTGATACATATTTACAGTTTCCTTCCTGGAAACAAATTCTTTTTTTGGTGGTACTAGGGATTGAACCCAGAGGTGCTCTACCTCTGAGGTATATCTCCAGCCACATCTTTTATATTATGACAGGGTCTTACTGAATTGCTGAGGCTGGCCTTGACCTTGCCATCTTGCCTTAGCCTCCTGAATTACTGGGATTACAGATGTGTGCCATCATGTCTGGCCAAAACTAAATTTTCATAGCATGGCCCTTCAGTCTCTTAAGGCTGACTCTGTCCCATGCTGGTAGAATCCCATAGTTTCTTTTGAAACATCCTAGGCACCTCAAAGGAATGATCTATACATAGGAAAACAGAAACCTGCATAAGCATTCTTGTGCCTGAGCTTGGCCAAGTTGGAAATGGAAAAAATAAGGTGGTTCTTTTCTTCCTTGTGTTGGTCAGCTTTGTATTGCTGTGACCAGAATACCTGATAAGAACAACTTACAGAAGGAAAAATTTGTTTTGCTTCAAGGTGTTAGAGGTTCCTGCCATTAATACAGGAACTTTTGGGGGCACTTCATATCCAAACCATAATCTAATACGCCTCTGAAGAACAACTCATTCCCAGTGATAAAATCACTCCAGAGAACTGAAGATCAACTCTCCACAAATCCTGAGCCACTAGTTCTCTAGAGGTTTTTTTTTTTTTTTTTTTTTTTTTTTTTTTTTTTTTTTAATAGTTCCTGCGTTATTTTCCTGTTGTGAAACTCAGCTGTTAGAACTGGAGGGATGACTGACTGGCTTTCAGTCAGACTCTGAGAGCAGTGACTGGGCTCACCACAGGCTTGTGCTCCCCTGGCCCACAAGGGACATAGATAGCTGGAGTGTGGGTTCCAGTCTACACTGGGATTAGATGTGATCTGGTAAAAACTGGCTTTAAACTATTGATACCTAGCATTATTTCAAATGCAGTAGAGGTTACTTTTCTCTAAGACCTCATTCTTTCTATGTGGCTCACTACGTGGACCTCACTGTGTGGCTGTGGGCATCTGAGTAGACCCTGAGGATCCGCAGGAAAGGCAGTTCTGTCACTTGGTGAACATCATGCTTAATATAAAGAAGTCTACAGTGTCACCAGGTAGTATGATCTTACAATACACCCATCGGTGTTATGCAATATATGACTACTTGCTAGGGCCTCCCTGGAAAGTCAAGGCTGGTATCATGGCTCTGTCGGTGTTTTTCATGCATACAGGCCTAGGTAAATTATATTAAAAGGTATTTAAGCTTAAGAAATGTTTTTTTGTAAACAATGCTGGGTTGTATGATCAAATGTACACAAACTAAAATTTGCGATGGCATTTTCTTAGTTTACGCTGCCCCCCACCCCCACTAAATCATTGTTTAAATTGTAGGTTCAACAGAATGCAGATACTTCTATAAAAATACATTTTATTTACAAAGATGGGCCATTCTGTGTAAGGATAGACGGCTTATTTTGGGGGATCATCTTATTACTTGCAGCACTAAAGGCAGGTAAATAAAATCAAACACTAGTTCCCCTGCCCCGAGCCAGTGAATCATGAAAAACAAACATGGGCCATATGAGACAACAAGCCAGTCACCCTTTACTTCCCTATCCACTGTGAGCCTCTTGGAAAGGGCTTCTGTCACCCCTCAGCTACTCAAAAACCAGAGTTGAAAATGATTCTAAAGTTCAAAGGGGATGTTCTTGCCTGGACTAGAAGATCCTGGTCACAGCTTCAGCTCATTTCCCTCCAGCGCCATCTCTTCATTCCTGAAGCCAGAGGATTCCAGACACACTGAAAGGCCTTTCCTGCCCTTCCTCAGATGGCCAGTGCTGGGAGCCATGATGAAGGACTGTAGGATCCCAGGAGTGAAAATGGCTCTTATGTCCCATTCAGAACTTCTGTAAGAATTTGAGGACAAGATCCCGTAGTCGAACCCTCAGCATCTCGTCATTGTCACAAATGATATGAGTTGAATCTTCTTCAATTTGAATGAGTGTCTCAGCTTCCTGGAGCAGAACAATATGGCCCTTGGCTGTGTCTTCCACCTTAATATCACTGAAGCCATGCTGTACAGGGAGAAAGAAAAGGAGAGGAGGGTGGAACTCTGAAAAGTAAGGGCTGACTGAAAAGGAAGATGATATTTTGAAACTGCAGGATCTAAAAATGACACTTCCTAGGCCTGACTAAACTCTAGGAAGAGGCATTTTGATATTCCTCAGTACAACTCTTTTGATTAACAGGGCTGACCACAGCAACAGAATCCTACCATAGTTTCATATACTTTATAAGAGGCCCTGACATGCAAAATCTCATGAAAACATGACAATTTCCACAACCCATTTTGTCATCCCAGTTAAACCCATTCAGGTTTTTGTAAGTGACTTGAGCACATCCAGGGCCCCGTGTTCAGGAGTCTGGGATGCCAGGTGATTCTGGGCCTCTGCACCTGCGTGCCCCCCCCGCCCGCCAAAGAGGCCACATGGTAAGTTTCAGCTGTTGTGAGCTCCCAGAAAATGCTCTTCATCACAGCATGTACCAGTGACCTTGGGATTTGGCAAATCCCTTTCAAGGGGGAAGGAGATAGGCAGCAGGACAATCATCTTTCCAGCTGTCTCTAATGCTAAGTATGGAGTTTTCTTACAAATCAGGTATAAATTAGAAAAAGAAGTGAAGAGCACTACTAGGGGGAGACTATTTTGTGCACTGAGCTCTGGCATGGGTTTGGACAGGTACTGAGATTTCTCTTGCAATTACGAGGTAAGGCAGACAGGCCCAAGGGAACACTCAGCAGGGACCCACAGTTGGTCTGTGGATAAGCCAGGCAGGGAAAGCAAGTCATTCCCAAGTGTTTCAAAAAGAAGTAAAACTTCAGGCCCATGACCAGGGACCAGGAGCCCTGTAATGTAATGTGGAAGGTGGAGCCAATATGATCACTTAAGCACATGTAAGAGGGTTGAGGAGAGCTGGTTCAGAACATTGAAAGCTGAAACCTACTCAAGAGGAAGCCTTTATTTTTTAAGGCTAGAGAAGTTAGCAATTGAGATACTTAGTTTGAACCAAAGATGATTATTAATAGTTTAGCAGGGGACTTGTCTTTCTAGGAGTCACCAGAGTTAACCACAGTTCTCATAAGAGGCGTGCAACAGCACCATCTTGAAGCAATCCCTCCCCTTCCTCGTAAGCACTCTAGCAATCACTGTTGGCATTAGAATTTATAAAGTCCTGAGGCTGAAGCTAAAATTAGAGAACTTTCAGGTTATAAGAAATCTCTTTTTTGGGAGAAGCAGCCATGGGGGCCCAGTGGGTAGAGATGTCTGCTGAGACAGAAAGACAGGACAAGTGTGCTCCCAGATGACTGACCCTATCTGCTGGACCCGTTTTCCAATTCCCAGGGACCTAGCATCATTGATCCCCTCCCATGACACACCAAATCCTCTCAATTGAATAGAGACCTAGATCTACTTAGACAGCCAGTGGCCTTTCTGTGGAAAAGTGTGGCTCCAGCACGGATAGACCCTCGTGTATCCTAGCCTTCCCTAGCCTGCCTCACCTGTTTTTGAAGATGGGCTGTTTCTCAGTCTTCCTGTTTTATAGCAAGTGGGTATGGAGAGGCATTTTGCTAGCTACCTAGCAGTAGTGGATGGAAGGACAGGATTGGTGGTGAGAAACAGTTCAGGGCTACCTGGAGAAGGAAGGCATTCTCTTGGCTCAACTCTGTAAACCTTTTGCTGATTCTGTCCTGACTGACCTTGGACCAGAGAGACATTAGAGGACAACAGCTTTTGGACAGTGGGATCTCAGTGAAAATGGCAACACAAGTTCCTTGGAGCTAGGGAATGACCATGAGCAACAGACAGCAGGCCCACACTCAGTCTGGTGTTTGCTCACCTTCTCCAGGGTCTGCACGAATTGCTCCACAGGGATGGAGCCGCTCAGCAGAGGCTTCAGCACTTGGCAGTCCGGAATGTCCTCACTCACCCGCTGCTTTCTCTTTTTTCCACTGGTGGGCTGGGTGGGTCTGGGAGGTGGCTAGGGCAAGGAAAAAAGCACAGAGCTCACTGAGCACTTCCTCTTAAGACATCTGTTTTGTTGTGTCCTGCAGAAGCCTCTCCTCTGATGTAGAGGTAGTGGGGGCTCTCTGACTTGCAGTTACCAGTGGTGTGAAAACGCACCCAAGTCCAGGCTATCAGCTGGGCTCCATTTGAGCCACTGCAAAACCATCTACATGGATCAACATCTTAGGTGCTTTTTAACAAAATTCTCTTTAAATTTCCCATCAATTCAATTTAATAGTGGTTAAGGACACTGGCTGGAGGGTCTGATGTAGCTTTGTCGTCTTCTAGCCGAAGAAACTTTTGTTCAAGAATCTAACAGTCAGATAAACTGCCTATAAAATGAGAATTTTAAGGGGATTTTGGGGGTATGAATAAGGAGAATGTATGTTAAGGACACAGCTCAGTGGCCAACATTTTAAGTGGCAAGGAGCCCACGATATAGGGGCACAAAAGTAAGAGTTCGAAGTCTGAAAGGAATTCTAAAGAGACAAGTGCCACCAACCTGTGCCAGGCCTCGGGCCTTCACAGTCTGAGGGGTGTGCTTGCATTCTGCTACTTCTCAGGTCTCCCTTCCGCACCCACTTGGCCATGCAGAGGGGAGGTGCTCAACCAACACTCCTCCAGGGAATGCACAGAAGTTTGGGAGTGATGCTGATGCTTCCAGAGCTGTGCCTGCCACTTAGGACAATGTGTGGCCTCAAAGTAGAAAGGAACCCTTTGGGGCTGGGGTTGTGGCTCAGCGGTAGAGCTCTCGCCTCACATGTGCCAGACCCTGGGTTCCATCCTCAGCATCACATAAAAATAATAAAAAAATACAACTAAAAGTAAATATTAAAAAAAGAAGTGCCATCTTTGCTTCAAATATGCACTAAGTAGCTTGGTCTCCAGTTTCTGCTACTTTGGGAAATGTTTCCTAGGGAGCTGGCTCAGCTGCCAAGACCATCCTGAGGAGAGGGTCTCTGCAGGGACCCCACCCAGCTCCCCACCTGCCCGAGGTACCTGAAGCACATGCTTGTTATCTTTAGTGTGCAGCACAGCTGAGACAGTTGCCAAGGAGATGCCGGGTTTGATCTCCATGGGCACCAGGGAATCCGCGAGCTGAAAGGAAATGTGGGGTTTTAGGTGGGCTCCCTGATCAGAAGGGAAGGTGTCCAAGGTCTGAAGTGAGGAGGCCACTGGGTTTTGGCCCCACCTTCCTGGTAGATGATGACCCCAAAGGCTCAGCCTGGTGGAAAGGGTACCAAATCACGCAAGAGGCTGAATCTCTAGTGAAGATCATTACTATTTTCTCCTTTGAATTGCAGTCTAAAATGACCAAATAACTTTTGAGGAAGAAAAAGAATTACAAATTTAAAGTATTTACAATATAGGGAAACAAAAAATGTAATAAATGCCCACTAGTAAATGAATAATTAAATATATGATACATTTATGACAGATCACTATGTAGTCCTTAAAACTGAAGCTTTTGGAATAACCTTAACCACATACTTAGGGTCAGGTGAAAAAGCCCCCGAGGCACAATGCCACCACACGCTCAGTTCTCACATGAATATCAAGCAGATATCCAACAGCGTTATTTCTAGTGTTGGGACTTGTTTTTTTGTCCTTATTCTTAATAACATTAACATATCATGGGTTTGCATTATTTTTAAATGAACTGATAAACATTTTAAGTGTCTTTGTTTGAATTTGTAATATAGTAAATATCAATAGCTCTAACCCTCACAAACAAAAGCTCCCACGGATCCTAAGTTTTAAGAAGTCTTGAGACCAGAAAGTTTGAGGCCTAACGGCCAAGAGTATTGAAATCTAAATGTAGGCCTTCAACCCCAGCCACTGTCAAATGTCAGACAAAAATAATCCCAAGTGCCCAGGCCAGTGTCTTTTATTTTAAGATGAGAAAAATAAAATGCTAAAATATATTAAATCACTATAAAATTAGAAGTGGGAATAATGAGCCCAACTTCTATGTTAACAACAAAACCAAAATTTCCTTTTTAGAGTGGGAAACCTGCTTTCAATTCTCCCCTAGTGGTGAAAAAAAAAGTTTATCATGAGAGCCAAATTACTGAAACAAAACCAATCCAATGAAGATGCTATTAACCTAATGGATTGGGCAACTAGGAGTCTAAACCAATCAGCCATTACCTTAAAGTTCCAGTTGAAGTATTCAGAAGGACAACTGTGGAGGCTGCACTGAAGGACTGATGTGTTACCCGGAGAGCTGTGGTGGGGGTATGGGGGCACCCACGACGACAATGAACTAGTCACTGTGGCACCTCTCTCATGAATGAGCTACACTTACAAACTGCTTAGCCAAGACAAGTCTGAGTTGTTGAATTCACAAGCTCCAACTAAAACAAATTTTTCCTTTAAAAAGAATTATTAGACTACAGACATTCAAAAGACCTTCCAAATAGTCAGCTTGAGAAGCTGTGTGTGTGTGTGTGTGTATATATATATATGTATATGTATCTGTGTGTCTTTCCAGAACTTTATAGCTTAACATGTCTTTGATTTCCCCTTTAAAAAATTTTTATAACCAAATATAAGAAGATGAATTTCATTGCTTTGAAATTAAAATTCAGTTTGTGCCATATTTCACCAAGCTTGATCACTAGATGTTATTACAAATAACTTTTGTTGAAAAATTATTTTCAGCAGTTAAATCCCTTTTCCAAAGACAAAGATTTACCATGTGTGACAGCACATGGGTCTGGCCTACATGTCAGAAGGCCCCTTGCCGGCCAGGTGCATTGTCCTCACCTGCCTTCCCCACGCCTGGACTCACTGTAGCTGCCTAAACACACACTGCTGGCCGCTCTGCCCTGGGAGGATGCCCTCCCAAGGAGCTGCAGCAGGCAACAGTGGCTATTAAACATGATGACTGTCTACTTATATCTTCATAAAAAACGTATGGCTTGCATTTAAAAACTAGTTCTGTGTTGCTGAATCAATTTTATCTAAATTAATTATTAAAACTGGCTTGGTTCTCTTTAATCTATTGTTCTTAATTAAGAAAACCACCCTGGTTAATTCTGGAAAGAAATCCATGTACCAGGACTGAATCTACACCAGCTTTGTCAGGCCATGGAAAAAGACAACATTCAGGACCTTGATCTCATCCAAAATCTGGATACAGTATCTGAACCTCAAAACCCCAAAAGACTTTTGGGTACACTGATTTTTAACAATGAGTTTGCCTATTCCCCTGTAATATCTGTTAAAACCCATTCAAGTTGTCTTAAGAGGCAAAAGGAAGACAGAAGCAGCCTCCAACCATGCTCCTGGATGTCACTTTGGGAGGGGTCATTCACCTTTGCTGCTGCCTTCCTCTCAGTCGAGTCACTTAAGCACAACACATTCAGATTGTTCCATGTGTACAATATGCTTTTTGCTGTTAAAGCAGAAGCCAAGATTTCACAGAACTACATATCCAGACTCTGATAGAGAAGGACAATCATTTTTATACTAAAATGGATACAAGTGATAAGTTTAAACCTCTGCTTTTCTGGTCATTCTTATCGCCTCCATCTCTGAGAGCAGTGAAACTTGTCCCTGACTCAATGCAGTTCAGAAAGGATGGGGAAAACTACAGCTATAAGGCAGTTAAGGACAGGGCAGGTACCAGTGTTCCCACTCTCCAGGGCCGACCCTGACGAGGCCTGCGGGAGCGCACTGCCCGGCACTAACAGGAGACCCTGATGATCCCACCTTTCTTCCCAGTTGCTTAGGAGGCTTTTTTTCTTTTCTTTGGTTCATTCATATTTGACACAAACTCAAAAGAAAGCCACCTCTGGGACAATTATTTCAGAGACTCAAGTGGGAAACCTGAATTTAACCATGAGAAAAAGAATGGCTCACCTCTGGCATGATTTCTATCTTTTCATATCGACGTTTGAAGGGCAGGGCGAGGACGTCAGCCCGACGATAGGACATGGCTGGGGGCTGGCAGTCGATCATGAGGTCCATCCTGTGTGACTGGGCTGGGGGTGGCTGGGTGTACTGCTCAGGGCAGACCACATGCAGGGGCTGAGGACCAGTAGAACAGGGTCAAGGGAGAAAACAGGAAAGCAGAGGCAGCTATGAACAGAGCATCCCACTCAGGAGCCCATTCCTTGCCCAGCTTCCTGGATGCTCAGGCCTGCTGCTTTCAGGCCATATGGAACTCTCATCTTCTCAAACCCAACTAACTGATGGGAGGAAGAGAGAGGAGAGGGTTTTGGGGAAAGCAGAATCAACATTCCAGAGAAAAGCTCTGAGTTGCTGGTTGTGCCTATGAGTGAAGGACTGATGCCTCAGTTTGCATTATTTTTTTCACTATATTTAAGTAACTTTCATGGTGACATCCATGTGTCTACTACCAACTGGTCGCTAAGCTCCTTGAGGTCGTGCTCCTCCTGTAACACTTCCCACACGTCAGCTACTAACAAGCTCTTTTCATGCTGGTTTGGTTCTGGGTTTGCAGTTTCTTATGCTCCCTGCAGGTCAAAAGGTATCATGTGCTCAGCTGTGTAGACGATGAATCAGAGATGAAACATTAAAAAAAAAAGTCTTATTTTAAATCTTGAGAGAAAAACAAACCAATGTTTAGTCTGGACAAATATCACAACTGTAAACAAATGGTCACTGTGTTATCTCTGCTTCCTCTTAAGGGTGTGGAATAAGGATTTCCAAAAGGCTAAACTGGTTTGGACTTAATACAACATTTTTTCTTTTGAGCAAATACTCCCTCAAACTGTCCTTTGCTCTTCCTCCTAATTGGAAGGTAACTTGATCTCACAGCCCTGACTCCACAGTCACAGCCTGAGGACTTCTTCCAGGTTTGTTTCTTCTAAAATAGAGACCAGCTGGCCTCTGGTTTCCAATATTGGCATATGACTGAGGAGTATAAAGAGCACACAGTGGGCTTAGGGACTGGGATTTAAAGTTATTTAATGTAAAGGAAAAAACCAAGTTCTTAACCATTCTTTCCAGCATGTTGATGAGCACACAGTGGGTGTCAAATCATTCCACGAGCCAAAGTGGGCTCTCTCATCATGCCTAGAAAAAACCCATATTCTTTCCATTTAGGGCCAGCAACTGGTGAGCACCAGATTCCACTCCCCCTGTTTGCCTGAGGTTTTTCACTTTAGCTGTTTCTTGTCACCCTGCCCTAGCATTTTATGTAAAGGTAGAAGCAGGAGGACTGCAAGTTCAAACCCATCCTGATGATACAGATTCTATAAAGAGGAGGAAAGAGTGCTTCTGATCTAACCCTGGAAAAGGAAACAGCTAATCCCACTTCCCTAACCGAGCAGCTAAGGCCAGAGGTAGCCCCATGACACCTCATTTACGTTCCTGGAGATGCTGAAGTAAGAGGAAATCAGAAGCCTTCCTCTCACCTGTCATCAGTGGTCTCCCCTGAAATTCTAATCAAGCACCCCACTCCCAACTGCCAAAAGACTTATTGTCATAGTGCAGTGACTTTGCCTCTCTGCTCCCCCTTCACCCCAACTTCCCCTTCTCTAGGACAGAAAATAAAAAATGAAAACAACAAAACCCATACCAAACAAAACCAATTCTGTGAACGGTAACAGGTATTAACAAGGGTCCAATACACATTTCAAACAAACTGTTTTTAGTGAATATATTTCTATTTTTTAATTTCATTTTTTATTTTAAACTTAGTGAACATATTTCTAGAATGACTTTTGGCAGTGGGGCAGCAACAATTTGCTTGTGTTTTTTTTCTCTTTCTGTGGCACTGGGGATCCAACCCAGGGTCTCCTCATACATACTAGGTGAGTACTTTACTGCTCATCTGCAGCCCAGCCTTTTACATTTATTTTGAGACAGGGTCTTCCTAAGACCCTGACTAGCTGGGATTACACGTATGTGCCACTATGCCTAGCATAACAATTTGCTTTTAAGCAGATACTTTATCAAAAGTAATTTGGTAGCCAGGGGTGGTAGTGCATGTCTGTAATCTCAGGAGGCCGAAGCAGGAGGATTGCAAGTTCAAACCCAGACTAAGCAACTTAGTGAGTCACTAAGCAACTAATGAGACCCTGTCTCTAAATCAAATAGAAAATAGGGCTGGGGATGTGGCTCAGTGGTCAAGTGCCCCTGAATTCAATCCCTGGCAACCCCTTCCCTCACCAAAAAAAATTAATTTGGTGGTTCATGCTTTTTTTTTCCCTTCTACTTTTGAGTTCTTTAGCATAGCAACTTCTTTTAGGATGTGAAGATCATTACTAGTAAGTCTAAAGGTTAACCAGCAAATATCCTAGCCCTCTGCAGACAGGTGAGGACTAAGGCCGCCAGGGGCTCCCATGCAGGCAGGTATCCCCACCCCTCAATGTGGATGTGCAAGCTACACAGAGGTGACACAACCATGTGAAGATGCTGGCACAATTTTCTTTGTTACCTGCACTTCTTTAAGCAGCTTCGACACTTGGATGAAATTTAGTCGTGTATCAATGGGGCAGTATATGCATTTCATGGCCAGGGGCTGGTAGGGAGCCAGTGCTTCCAGGTATGAGAAGTCTGGTTCTAAGGACAGTACAAAAAGAAAATTAATAATTGTATTGGTGCATTGTGACTACACACAATAGGGAATTCACTGTGATGTACTGGTACCTGCTTGGAGCGTGTATTGGCCTACATCATTCCCCTACCTCCTGATACACCCACTCCCCTGATACTTTTTCTTTAATGGTCTCATTTCTATTTCATGAGGTCCATTGTCTTTCCTTTTTTTCTCTCTAGCTTCTGCATATGATAGAAAGCATATGACCCTTGACTTTCCGAGGCTGGCTTATCTCAGCATGGAGTTTTCCACATCTACCCATTTTCCTACGAATGACATAATTTTGTTATTTATGCTCTCCACCGTGTATACACACATTTTCTTTATTCATTTAACTGTTGATGGACACCTAAGCTGGTTCTATAACTTGGCTATTGTAAACTGCTGCTATAAACATGGGTATGCATGTATTACCACAATATGATAACTTTAATTCCTCAGAATAATTACCAAGGAGTGGTATAGCTGTTCATATTGAGCAACCTCTGTTGCTGATTTCCATACTAGTCATACTAGCTAACAATTCCACCATGAGTGTGGTAAGTGTACCCTCAAAAAGGAGATTTTAATGTGTAGACAACAAGAGGAACAGGCAAGCAAGGTGGAGATGGGTGTGGTCAGGGCCAAGCAGAGGGCCAGTGTGAAAGAGTGAGCAAGGAAGTATAGAGTGGATTATGGGAGGAAAATGAATTCCAGATAAGCAAAGGGAAAGGCTGGGGAGAAACTCTGTGGGGTGGACTTAGAATGGGAGACATGGGACTGGGCTCAAAGTTTTCAACACAGTGAGGTTGATGAGATAAGGGGATAAACAAAAAAACAACAAAAAAATGGGAGATAAAAGAAAGTTCTTCATAACACCAACTAGTAGAAATGATTAAAAAAAATAATTTGGCAGTCATGGCAGTAATAACTTATTTAGACCAGAATCATTGATAAATGCTAAAGTACTCATAAAATTTGAAGCAGAAAGGATATATTGGAAATTCTCTAAGTTTCCTTTGTAAGATTTTGATTAAACACAAAGAGAAAAACAGTAACCTCACAGTAAAGAGGCCTGGTGGAGACCACATAATCACATCACATCAGGTGCTCAATGTTAATACCCAGGCCCAAGATAAATCACCATCATGGCCACCTACAGACAGAAGGCACCTAAATGCCATTGAACAGACCCTGAGCTCAGTCTCTCTTCTGCTGAGACTGCCACACTTCTGCCAGGAAGCCTAGCTCTTGAGACTGTGAGCAACTCTTGTCACATCACAGTTTTTTTTTTGGAGACCACTGCAGTCTGCTTGGCAAGGACTGTTCACTCCACTCTAGTGAGCTGCCTAGCTTGAGCCAACAGAACAGGCTCACTGCTCATGTGCTAAGTGATAGTTTGATTCTCAGTGAGATCATTGCTTCTCACAGAGCATGGGCTTGTGCTCTCCTGGCACACTAACTTCTCCAATCTTCAGGACAACTGACCGAACTTCCAAACATTAGATTACCACCTCCAGTGGGTCAGATTTCTCAAAGAATTCTCAGAACCCACCAAATGAGGCAAGCACAGGCCACTCAAGGCAAAGATTCCAAGTGAAAAGGTAGCCTCTCACACTTAGCAAACTTCAGAAAAGACCCAATTGCTCCGGAAGCCCAACAAACAAGTTTAATGCTCTTTACAAAGAGCAGTCATGATCTTTGCTTTTGCATTTGGTTGGCTGAAGTAAAAAGTTCATACAAGGGTTAATGTGCCTGAAAATATCAACTACTGTCATGTCATTCACAACTTATCAAAAGGAGCAGAAGAAACACATTTAGTCCTACCACACATTCATTCCCTGGACAACCTTCTCAGCAAAAATCTGGCAGTGGCCAAGTTCCAGGTATTGCAAATCTATGTCTTATGGTTGAATTCCCCTGCCTTTGGCCCAAGGTGCTCTGAGAAAGGAGAAAAGCAGCCCTTGAAGGCTGGGAGCTTTCCAGGTGCTTTCTGCTTAGCCAGGGTGTTAGCAGGGGCTGGCCTGGCACCCATGACTGAACCACAGTGTCCTGCTGGATACAAATAAATTCAAACAACAACATCATCAGACAAGGCCACTAAGCAAGACCCCTCCAAAATCAGGGCCGCATACAAAGAACAAGACTCTCCCAACCACTTCTTGAGCAAACATCAACCTATCCTGGCTCTATTCCTCTTGCCTTGGAGAAGAAAATCACTAAGGTGCCCAGCTGCAGATTTGGGTCCTGACAGCACTTAATGCAGAAAAAGCTCAACATCAATGAATAACTTCAAATTACCTAGCTCTAGCCCAGATCCTACAAGTTCTTTTTAACCACATGCGTGCCTGTGGTGTGTGTTCTACCTCTCTGCAGTTCTACCTCTCTGCAACAAGGCAAGAACTTTGCTTGACTATAGCCATGTTCTTGGTAGCCTCTGGTTGGGGCCACTGATTGTCCATGCCTCTAATGCTTCTGGGGTAATTAGACTCTCTACCCCCAAACACAAGTTTTAAAGTAATCAGAATTCACAAGAAGAGGAAGATGATGGCTACTTTGTCAAGAACTGCTGCATGTAGGTGCTGTGCAGAGGACCTGCCTATATCACTTCCTAATTACCCACAGAGGAGGCTACTAGCAATCCCATTTCCTGAGAGGAAAGCTAGGCTTCAGAGGTGGCTCAGCTGAGGTTACATCAAGTGGAATAAGATTTTAGACCAAAGTTTTTTACTTTGTAAAATTTTACTTTGTAAGATTTCCAAAACCCAAGGATGTTTGAAGATCTTAAATGACATACAGTGACTTCAGCCAATCCCCTACTCAACCTTACTAAAGAAGTTGTCTTCCCTAAAGTGTGTGTCTCCAGAACAAGTGAAAGCCAGAGTAATGTACAGTTGAAGGACAAAGATCTGTCCTAGTAAACAGTTCCTAAAAGGTAAAGACTGGTTACTAGAATTGCTGCAGTTCTTACTAAGTGCTACCAAAAAGCAGTTCAGCCGAATTCTATCTCAGGGAAAAATCTTAGAAGAGCAGATATACAAACTGTGTTCAAGAGCTGGGGATGTCCTCAGTGGTATAGCACCTGACTACATATACAGGTGTTGAGTTTGATCCCCAGTATAGAAAATCGTGTTCAATACAGTTACCTATCAGCTCATGCTGCTGTACTCTTTCTTCCTCCTTTGCTTCTGGTTTTTAATTCTTTTGTACATAATGTTTGTATTTATGCCTTAAAGTCAAATCCTTCCCTGGGTCTCAACCTTGCAGGAACATCCACTAATGACCCCAGAACAAAGGGTAGGGTGTTGTTTAAAATTTACCTGTAAATATGACAGTGTTGAGACTGGATTTTCCCCAGAGCTCCATGAAGTGGACCACGTCCCCAAATCGGAGGGAAGGGTGTCCAGTAAACACCACACAAGGCTGTCTGAAGTCGTTGCTGAAGTCTCCATGGATGCTGGGGTAGTGCTTCAGCTTATTGGTCTGAATGAGCTAGAATACATATTAAAAACATACAAAGAGCTGTTAGCTTGTGTGGGTTGAGTGGAGACCAAAGTATGGGAGAATGTGCAGAAATAACTTAAAAAATACAAACAAAAGCCAGGCAAGGTGGTACACGCCTATAATCTCAACAACTCAGGAGGCTAAGGCAGGAGGATCGTGAGTTCAAGACCAGCCTCAGCATTCAGCAATGCCCTCAGCAACTTGGTAAGGCCCTGTCTCAAAAGAAAAAAATTTAAAAAGGGCTGGGAATGTGGCTCAATGGTAACATGCCACTAGGGATTAGAAAGGCTGAAATCTGAACACTAACACTAGAAGTTGGGGAAGATGTGAGGCAATGAAAAGGCTCATTCACTGCTGACAGGATACAAATGACTACAGCCACTTTGGAAGATTTTGGCAGTTTTTTTTTTTTTTTTTTTTTTAATTTGGCAGTTCTTTTTTTTTTTTTTAAACAAAAGTTAAAAACACAGTTATTGTAGGACCCAGCAATCAAATATCAATCTTTGGTATTTTCCCTAGAGTTGAAAACTTAATGTCCCTAAAATACCTGCACATATATGTATAGCAGCTTTATTCATAATTGCTAAAATTTGTAAACGACTAAGATGTCCTTCAATAGGTAAACTGTGGTACATCAAGACAACAGAATATTCAGTGCTTAAAAAAAAAATGCACACTATCAGGTTAGGCAAAGACATGGAAGAACCTATTACTAAGTGAAAGATGACCTGAAAAGGCTGTATACTGTTTCAATCATAATGACTTTTTTTTTTTTTTTTTTTTTTTGTACTGGGGATCAAACCCTGGAGTGCTCACCACTGAGCCACATCCCCAGTCAATTTTTATTTTGAGACAGGGTTTTCTTACTAAGTTGCCTAGGCTGACCTCAATTTGTAATGCTTCTGCCTCAGCGCCCTAAGTAGCTGGGATTACAGGTGTGGGTCACCATGCCCAGCCAGCTATAGGACATTCTTGCAAGGACAGCAAGGACAAATCAATGGAGACAGTAAAAACATCAGTGGTTGCCAGGGGTTTGGGGGAGGGACAGATGAAGAGTTGGAGCACAGAATTTTACAGCAATGAAACTATTCTGTATGATTCTATAACTGTAGATAAATGTCCAAATCCAGAGCATGTATATCGAGAGTGAACTCTAAGGGACTCTGGGTGATACAGGTGCCAATGAGACTTCGTCAGCTGTAATAAATACACCACTCTGGTGTGGGCTGCTGACAGCAGGGGAGGCTGTGCATATTTGGAGCAGGGAATATATGGAAACACTGTGTCCTTTCTGATTTATGGTAAACCTGAAACCATTCTAAAAAATTAGATTAAAAAACAGATACAGATGCTCCTCAACTTACAATGGGGAGACATTCTGATACACTCATCTTAAGTTGAATATATTGTATGCGGAGAAGGTGTTTAATCCACCCTGCTCACCACACCCCACGATTTGGCAACACCATGTACTGCACTCAGTGTTGGTCGTCTTCGCTTGCAGTCATGGGGTATCAGAGCCACAGCTTGCTGCAGCTGCCCAGCGTCTCAAGCGAGGTGCATATTGGAAGTGCAGGGAAAGATCCAAATTCAAAGTGTGGCTCTACCCAATGCATACTGCTTGTGTATCCCTATTGTAAAGTCAAAAGTTTTTCGTAAGTTGGGAACCATATGCACAAAGGATGTCATTAAAATTAGCCAAAGATCAAAAGTTCTTAACTACAATGTGATTTTCAGAACACATGGGAAAGCCAAATCCTTTTGGTAATATGACCATACTTGAAACTTTTAATCAGGTTGTTATGGACTGAGTTTGTCTTTCTTTATAGCTTCCATACTCCAGGCATGGTAGAGTCCTCAAAATCAGTTCCTATTTGAAATACAAGTAACTTTCCCAACCTGTGTGATGCACCAAGTTCGGGTGACAATAAACACATCCCTCCCACAAGATCTGTACAGGATCTCCCCCACCTGAGAGTTATTGTGTTGAGTTACTGTAGCCACTAAAGTGACTCTCAGAAATTTGGGAGATGCAGGGCTATAGTAAGAAGCCATCCATACCCAGCCTCATACCTGTCTCTAAAGTATATATCTTGAACCAAGAATCTCCCCAGCAGCAAAATGCTTGACAATTCTCTCCCAACATCAGGCCCATTGTAAGGGAACATCTCACAGTAGAACCATAGAGAGCTTCTTGTGACAAGGCTCAAAAATGCCTCCTGTGCCTAAACCCTACCCCACCCTACCACTCTAGCATCAAAAGGTCAGATAAGAACCATGCAGACTCCACAGACCTTTCATATCAACTAGGCCAACAGGAGTGTTTCCTGAGCTGCTGTTTAACAGATAAATAAATGGTCTGTGATACGGCTCAATCCAGTAGCACCCATAACCATGGGGGGTGGGGACCCAGTCAACAACTTCAAGTCCAAATGAAGTCACCCCCAGAAGTGAGAAGTGGTCATACTGGGACACCCCTGAAGCAGAAACCAGGCTCTCTTCTCTTTGAAGATTTAGTCCCTTATCAGGTCTTTCTGGTTTTATTAGGAAGACTGCAGTACAACCCTGGAGATATTAACCTGCTGTCACATGCTAGACAGGATAAGAACAGTAAAGACGGAGAATACTGAATTCCCACTTTCCTTGCAAGTTTTATACAAATAAAACTGACATTCTTTTTGTAACCTCTATGGCCAAAATAATTAGTTGCCACAGTTAAATGAATAGTGGCAGGCCTTTGCACACTTAAGTGACACCTTCATTAATACAAGCATTATCTAGAGATCTATTGGTCAAGGCATAGAAACTATGATAAACTTACTGTATTTTGCCAACTGGATCCACCTTCCCACCTCACTTTATATTTAAGCAGTGCAAATGAAGCCATAGTGCAGGTATTCTGTACAGTAATTTGTTGTCAGTACTAAGGGCAGAACCATATTTTATCATGGGCACTAGTAACAATAGCAAGGGTCAACTCCCTCCTTCCCCAGTAGCAAGTGCACCTCAGAACCCTATAGTCTATTCACGTTCTAAACAGTAAAAGGCATGGGGTTACCCATGAACTATGTGCAGGTCAAAATGTAACCAGCTTAGAAAACAAGTTTTAAAGAAAGCCTAACTGCTTTAGGAGAGAAGAAAAGAAAAGAGACTCTCCAATGGCAAAGTCCACAACAAAACGTGTTTTACCACAACAGACTTTCTAATATTATATATCTAGCCTGATTTTTCACTGTGGCAATAACAAGAGTTTTTATAAAAAAAACTGGCTGCTGTAATGTTAGATGAAGACCAAAAAATAACTTAAAAAAAAATCTTCCACTTGGCATCCTGGCTCATAAAAGACCAATTTCACAGTAGGAAAATAGTACTTCAACTGAATCAGAAAGTTTGTTGTAATTTACTGTGTTAAATAGCTAACTGCAGAACAAAACAACTCCCTTAAAAAACAGATACAGATGCTCTACCCACACTGAAAATGAAACCGATTCAACCCAACACCACAGGATTAATTATAGCCTTTTCTTAATTTTTTTTTTAGTTTTGATGTACATTTATTTTTTATTTATTTACATGTGGTGCTGAGGATTTAACTCAGTGCCTCACATATGCTAGGCAAGTGCTCTGCCATTGAGCCACAATCCCAGCCCCACCGCCCTTTTTTAAAAAACAAAACAAACTGAACACATACATGAGCCCATATCCACGTGAAGAAATAAAGCATTACCAGCTTTCTGAAAAATCCCTGTCTCCTTCCAGTCAATACTATCCCACCCATCTCCAGGATAACAACTAGCCTGGCTTCTACTACTACAGATTAATTTGTCATGATTTTGAACTTTTAAATAAATAAAATAACACAATATCTACTGTTTTATGTCTGGCTTTCACTTACATTATGTTTTTGAAGTTCAGCTGCACTCTTACATGCAGCTGGAGTTCATTCATTCTGACTATGTACAGTACTCTACTATGTGAACATACCACAAAATCCATTCTCTTGATGGGCAACTGGGTGTATATGTCTGTCTGTCTGTCTGTCTGTCTGTCTATCTACCTATCTATCAATACTCTCACCAAGAAATCTATGAAGATTTCTTTGTGTATCTTTTGAAGAGTTCTTGTGTATCTTTCAGTAATATACCTATGTAATAATTACTTTTTTTTTTTTTTTTTTGGTACTGGGGATTAACTCAGGGGCACTTGACCACCAAGCCACATTCCCAGCCTTATTTTGTATTTGATTTAGAGACAGGGTCTCACTAAGTTGCTTAGCGCCTAGCTGCTGCTGTGGCTGGCTTTGAACTTACCATCCTCCTGTCTCAGCCTCCTGAGCCTCTGGGATTACAGCTATGTGATACTGCATCCAGCCCTATGTAACTTTGTTTGGTATATTCTTCTGAAGTGGTTATACCAATTTAAACATCCTTTTAATTAAAATATAATAAAAAATAGGAAGTAACTCGATTGTCCAACAGGAGAATCGTTAAATTTACTTAATATGTTTGTAATATGCTACAGAATATTATGCAGCACAGAAAAACATCCAGGATATACCATCTGGTGAAAGAAAACTAAGTATTCAGCTAAATAAAAACACTTATTAGGGGCCGGGGTTGTGGCTCAGTGGTAGAGCACTTACTTAGCATGCGTGAGGCACTGGGTTTGATCCCTAGCACTACATAAAAAATAAAAACAAATAAAATAAAGGTATTGTGCACATCTACAACTAAAAAAAAAAAAAAAGAAAAAGAAAAAGGAATTAAAAATCATTCATTAGTTCTTTGAAGGAGGGGAATTTTTCTATTTTTTAAAGTGAAATGTAATTGTCATCATTAAAATTTACACATATGATGGCCTTAACTGGAAAGAACATTTGACAATGAATAAATCTGTTACCCAAAAAAGTTTAGTGGTAGATATTAGAGTAAAATCCCTTTCACAGACAACAGAATAGAGACAGGCTGTGAACAGTATAACAGGGTAGTAATATAATGTGTTAATAAGAGGAAATACAAATGAACTATAAGAGTAATTCACTATCATCTCACTTGGGAAGTTAAAGGATGTATCAATTCACATAAGGATACTTTTTTTAATGTATATTTTTAAGTTGTGGATGAATCTTTATTTTTATTTACTTATCTATACGTGTTGCTGAGAACTGAACCTAGTGCTTCACATATGCTATGCAAGTGTTCTACCACTGAGCCATAACCCCAGCCCCAACAATATTTTTTATCTAATGATCTGCTATCCCCAGTGAGTCATCTACATTTCTTTCTTATGCTGACCTGAGAATTCTGTTTTCTTACCTCTGCATGAGGAAAAGGTGGTTCTGGGAGATACACCTTACTCTGTTTGTTGTGACAAAGCCTTTTAAAAAGAGGAAAAAAGATCCATGTTAGAAAATGCACATTGTGGCATTTGTTGCCACCTAGTGGCAGTAGCACAAATATTAAACATCACAGTTTAAGATTTTGTGAAAGCAAATTTCTCTGTGAGTAAAATAAAAGTCAATGCCTAAAAAGCATTCAGGACAGATGTCTCTTGTGAGCAAATGTATTTTTAAATCATTAAAATTCCTGAATAAGAATGGCAGCTATTAAGAATACAAACAACAGTAAGTGTTGGCAAGGATGTGGGGAAAAGGGCACACTCATACATTGCTGGGGGACTGCAAACTGGTGCAACCAATCTGGAAAGCAGTGTGGAGGTTCCTTGGAAAACTTGGAATGGAACCACCATTTGACCCAGCTATCCCACTCCTCGGTTTATACCCAAAGGACTTAAAAACAGCATACTACAGGGACACAGCCACATCAATATTTATAGCAGCATAATTCACAATAGCTATATTGTAGATCCAACTAGATACCCTTCAGAAGATGAATGGACAAAGAAAATGTGGTATATATACACAATGCAATATTACTCAGCATTAAGAGAATAAAATCATGGCATTTGCAGGTAAATGGATGGAGGTGGAGAATATAATGCTAAGTGAAGTTGGCTAATCCCAAAAAACCAAATGCTGAGTGTCTTCTCTGATATAAGGATGCTGATTCATAATGGGGATGGAGGGGCATGAAAGGATTAGATGAACTTTAGATAGGGCAAAGGGGAAGGAGTAGTAAGGAGGGATAGGGAGGGGATATGGGGTAGGAAAGATGGTGGAACAAGAAGGACATCATTACCCTATGTACATGTATGCAAACACAAATGGTGTGACTGTACTTTGTGTTCAATCAGAGACATGAAAAATTGTGCTCTATTTGTATAATATGAATTGAACTGCATTCTGTTGTTATACGTAACTAGTTAGAATAAAATGAAAAAAAATCAAAAAAAGAAAAATAATCCAGAATAAATTCTTTATTAAAATATATAAATTAATTCTGGAATAATTTTAGATTTACAGCAAAGATAGCAGAGCTCCTGGGGCTAGGGTTGTGGCTCAGCGGTAGAGCACTCGTCTAGGATGTGTGAGGCCTTGGGTTCAATCCTCAGCACCACATAAAAATAAACAAACAAAATAAAGGTATTGTGTACAACTAGAAAATAAATATAAAAATATTTTTTAAAAAAAGATAGCAGAGTTCCTGGGTCCCCAGTGTCAACATCTTATAAAGTGGTAGCACATTCATCAAACTAAGGAATTAATATTGATATGTGATAACTTACTAATAAACAATAACAAACTCCAGACTTTATTTGAATTTCACCAATTTTTCAACCCACATCCTTTTTCTGTTTCAGGATACAGTCCAAGATACCATACTGCATTTAGCTGCAATTAATTCTGAGGCGAAAGTCATCTTTTTCTGAGACATGGCTGTTTTGCACATGCACTATTTCATTAATAGCAGCACTGCTAACTATCTGGAGGGGATCTTAAGTCTGGAGACACTGGATGCTTCAGGCAATCTTTTAAAGCTTTTTCCTAGTCAGATATGACTTTTAAACATACAGATATGCCTGAATAAAGGAAATGTGGCAAAAGTTACAACTAACAAATCAAAGGGAGTGTTGAGCAGGTCTGATACTTTTAAAAACTGGCAAGCATATATACGATAAATGTTTGTTAGACCCCACTCTAAGAATGCAAGGGAAAGTAATCTGAAAGTGATGGTTCAGGACTTCAGCGCTTGGATTTTGTTATTAACTTCATACAGAGTCCCTAATTTTTCCTACTATTAGTTTCCTTTAACCTTGATTTGAAAAAGATCACTTTATTTTTAATTTTTTCGGGAAACAGACAAAAATACAGAAGGAATGTAATTTTTGAGAGGCACCTTATAATATCTAAATAGATACTAGTTCTATTTCAAAGCAGGAAGAGAGATAAATATAAGTGCTTGATTCAAAAAGATATTATGCAACAATTAGGAGAGATTAACAATGGAAAAGAGATTACATTCTGATTGGAGATTTGAAACCCACCTATCAAAGTATTTGTGGCCATTTCTGCTAACAGCTTCCCTACCTGTCATGCCTATCATCATGTAGGCACAACAGGGACACCTACACCCCTTCTCAGAGAGAAGCTGAAAGAGCCAATCAATTTGCTTCTTCTGGGGCTATCTGCTGGAGTTCAAAAGATCTGTTATCAGAAAAACCAAGAATAAATGATGCTTCCAGATCACCTCTAACTGGGAGTCTGAGAGACCCTCCTCTCCCCAGGCAGTCCCATTCATTCTTGTGGCTTCAACAACCCCATGATCAAGGACATCCCAACCTGTAACTACAGTCTGGCTTCTCGGATTCCTGGACTGGTAATACTTCACATTTATATATGTACTACAAATGCCTCAAGGGGCAAGACCAAACTAACCATCCTTGCTTTATGAACCTATTCTTCCTTTCTGTCCGACCTGTTTAGAAAATGTGGTATATATACACAATGGAATATTACTCTGAAATAAAACAGAACAAAATCATGGCATTTACAGGTAAATGGATGGAGCTGGAGAATATAATGCTAAGTGAAGTTAGCTAATCCCCCCATACCAAATACCAAGTGTTTTCTCTGATATAAGGAGGCTGATTCATAGTGGGGTTGGGAGGGGGAGCATGGGAAGATTAGACAAACTCTATATAGGGCAAAGGGGAGGGAGAGGGAGAGGAAAAGGGGGTTAAAAAAAAAAGATGGTGGAGTGAGATGGGTATCACTATCCTAAGTATATGTATGAAGAAGACACGAATGGTGTGAATATACTTTGTATATAAGCAGAGATTGTGCTCCATATATGTAATATGAATTGTAATGCATTCTGCTGTCATATATATAACAAATTAGAATGAAAAATTAAAAAAAATAGAATCTATAGATCAAAATTTCCTGGGATCAAACCTCATTCCTCCACTTAGTATCACTATTTATAATAAAGAAAGTTATTTGAAAAAAAACTATTATTATTAATTATTATTATTTAATAAATACTACTAGCGCATGTAATTAGTTGACTACTTTGGGGAAAAAAATAAACTTCATGTTCCTCTCAAGCTAAACAAATTCAAGATAAAACAGTTAAGGGGGGAGCAAAAAAGAAGAAAATAAATCGTAATAAAACCGAAAGAAAGTATGTTCAGCCATGTGACATCAATAGGGGAAAGAATTTTTAAAATATAACACCAAAAGAAGACAGAGCAAAAGAGACTAAAACTAAAAAAGAAAATTCTGTCAAAAAACCCAAAAAACAATCCAAAGGCCTAAATGCACTATGACACCCTGGATGAATCCTGAAGCAAAGAGGTTATTAGTGGAAAATCTGATGCAATCAGAACAAAGATGGGAGTCTAATTAATGATGTGCTAATGTGTATGACCTTGTGAGCCACTGACAATACAAGAAAATGAGTGAAAGGCATATGGGAACTCTGCATTATTTTTATACTCTTCTTTAAGTCTAAAATTATTCCAAAGTACTGACTTTAAAAAAACAGGAAAAAAATCAGGTAAAATTAAAAATGAAGTGTCAAAATGGGAAAAAAAATTATAAAAAAAAGTTAATATCTTCGGTATACACATAAAGAGTTCAAACATATAAGTGAAGTAAAAAACCTCTAAGAAGTAATGGGGGGAAAAAAGGGGAATAATTTACATAGAAAACTTTCTGGAAAGCAATTTAGATTCAGATAATGAACATTAAAAAATATTTATATCCTTTGTTCCAGTAATTCCACTTTTAGTCATTTACCTCAAACAAACCAGATGTCCTCACATACACTCAGAATATTAATTGAACATTACTAAAAGCAAAGAAACAAGAAAAGCCCTTGCATTCAATAAAAAAATAGTAAACTAAATTATACATTCACAAATGACATAAAAATTATATCATACTTCAGTCATGTAAAAATTGTGTTCTTGTGGGGAATCGTAGCACACACCTATAATCCCAGCAGCTCAGGAGGCTGAGGTAGAAGGATGGCAAGTTCAAAGACAGCCTCAGCAACTTAGTGAGATCCTGTCTCAAATAATTTTTTTCTTTTTTTTAAAGGAGAGGGGGCTAGGGACAGATATGGCTCAGTGGTTAAGTGCCCCTGGGTTCAGAACATTATTGGTTAAGGAAAAAAAAGTCTTCTAATATTTTATAATGCTTTGATTTAATTGATTTTTTAAAAAACAGGAGTCACAATTAGATATACAGCATGATCTCTATGAAGAAAGTTGTAACAACAGAATGTCAACAGTGATAAATTATTTCTGGATAGCAATATTATGGGTTAATTTTTTTTTGTTTTCTGTACCTTTCATTTTTTTTTCTATAGTAAACATGTATTACACATATAAGAAACTAACAAATATCTAAAAAAAAAGCAAAAAAACCAAAAAACTAGAAACAGAAAAACATCCTACAGTATTCTTATCTTGGCAAGTCCTGACCTTAATCCAGTAAAATATTCCAATAACATGAACCACATGTGTTGGGCAAAGGCTGGACTTGAAGCCCCAGTGAAGATACCATCTACAGGGTTCCACAGGGCTGGCCCAGGAGTGTTTTAGTGATATCCTTACTAAGGATACAGATGAAGAAATTCTTAACATGCTTGTTAAATTGTGAGTGACACTCAGGGCAGATTACTAATTATTCAAGATTACTTCCTCTGTAGAGGGTACCCTATGCACAAAGGATAAAATTCAGTGAGTGCCAACAAGCAGCAACAGATGTGTGAACAAAGATGGGCAGTGTGCACACGGACAGAGAAGGCAGAGTTTAGATACAGAAGACAGACTATGAAAAAAGAATGGACTTTAAAACACAGGGGTGGGAGGAAAAATCACGTACAAATTCCTTTTTTAATGAGAAGCTTAAAAAGCCTTGTTCATTTGGTTACTCCACTATTTAAAAAAGGATTAAACATATTCTACATTATGTATCTTCTCATGGCTCCTGAACTTTTGGAAATGATGTTCTGTAAAATTAAATTAAATCTATTTTCCTCTCCCTCTTTTTTTTTTTGGTCCATGGGAGTTAAGGTCCAAACATGTGTCTAAACAGTCTTAAAAAGGCTCAATGATTTCATATTGTTGAATAATTTAACCTACCTGAGGATATGATCAAATAATTTTCTGCTGTAGTAAAACATGGTTTTGTCACATGGGTTATTGAAATTAAAAAAAAAAATTTATCAGATTTGGTAACATGAGCTTGGGCTTGAAATTTTTAAAAAAGATTTAGAATGGAACTTCACTTTGTAGCAGACAGGGAAACACGCAGAAGTAGAAAATGTTTTTGCTATTGACTTTCTTTTGGGTGATGTTAGCTTTACCACTGATGACATCCCAGTCTTTTTTTTTTTTTTTTTTTTCCAGTTTGAGATAGGGTCTTGCTAAATTGCCCAGGCTGGCCTTGACCTTGGGATCACAGGCATGTGCCCCAACACCTGGGTGGTACTGACTTTGAAGTAGAGGCTTAATCCTCTTGCATCCTTCCCTCTTTGGTAATTATTCTTCTAAACTCCAGCAGTGTAACAGATTTAACTTTCAGTAATACAATGTTCTCATCACAGACACATACAAACAACAAAATGAAAATTTCATAGCAATGTGAGAAAAAATAACATTATTATCACTCTTACTGCTTGAACGTACTGAATCAAATAGAACTCAGATGCTGACATACCACTCGGCAAAAATCTGGGAAAATTCAAGTGAACTGTTCGCCACCGGGGAGATGAAGTAGAAGGGGATGTTGGAGAGGCCGGCTGAGTCAATGTACTGATACAGGCATTCCAGGAGGTCGTAGATCACTCCAGAAGGGTAACAGGGGACCAACACATTTCCTCCATTTCGAACTGTGAGAGCTAGAAAAGTTGAAGCCAGAGGGTGAAAACATTACCAAAAGGATGTGTTTTAAAGTTAGAATCTAACTTAGAAAAATAATTTGCATTTGTTTTCCTACTTCTGTGACTATAACTCACTCATATGTATAATAAGTCTGCTTCTTATGAAGAACAGCACCCAAGTGGGGGAATCTAGAGGCTAAGAGCAGATTTTTTCCATTACTGTCTAATTTAGGTCCATGAGAATAAAGTACACAATCAAGGATTTGGGATTTAAAAGTTCCAAGGCAGCTGCACTGCAGAAAAGAACCTTCAAGTTCCTTCTTTTTTTAGATCCTGCCTAAAACATTTGCTAGATTAGTCTCTGGTAGGTCTCTGACCACAGTTGAATGACCTATAAGGAAACAGGCCAAGTTTTTGTTTTACTCAGTGGGGTTTTCTTTCATTAATGTCTGTAAGAAAAATTCCTCACATTTTAAGTTACCAATGTATGGGTTATAATTATATTCAAGTACGATTAGTTGAAAAACACAAAGTGCATACTTGAGTTTGTTTTTCTCATTAGTTTTCAAAACAAACTGATATGATTTTGAGGTGTAGAACCTCATGGTTTTGCTATGCTACCCAGGCTGGCCTTGAACTGATCACTATTGTCCTTCCTTGGGCCTCTTGAGCAGTTGGGATTACAGGTGTGCTCCACCATGCCTAGCTTCAGAACCTGAAGTCCTAATGCCACGTGTCCTTCTCCGTTCCCACTCTGATGTACAGTTTACTTGGATGCTGTGATGTGAGAAGTGGGGACCTGCTACTAGAGTTCAACATGATGGGGGGAGGGGGAGTCAATATCAGAGCTGTGCATGGTGGCACACACTGTAATCCCAGTAGCTGGGGAGGCTGAGACAAGAGGATAGTGAGTTCAAAGCCATCCTCAGCAACTTAACAAGGCACTAAGCAACTCAGTGAGACTACAAAATGGGGCTGGGGGTGCTGGGGTTGTGGCTCAGTGGTAGAACGTTCGCTTAGCATGTGTGAAGCCCTGGGTTCGATCCTCAGCACCACATAAAAATAAATAAACAAAATAAAGGTATTGTGTACAACTAAAAATGGGGTTGGGGCTATGGCTCAGTGGTTTAGTGTTCCTGAGTTCAATCCCTAGTACCAAAAAGAAAAAAAGTAAAAGAAAAAAAAAAGAAAGAAAGAAATCAATCTCAGTCATCATGGCTCAAAAGCAATGGCTCTAGTCCTACGTTTGCTCCAAGCTCTAGGACCACAGGTTAGCCACCACAACCTTGCTGGGCCTCAGTTTTCTCATGAGTTATGAGAGGAATGAATGAGATCAGTGACTTTCAGGCATTAGTCTGTGAAAAATTACCAAGGAAACATGCTGAACATGCAACTTCCTTCTGGGTCCTCCTCTCCCCAGGGATACCAATTTACTAGATCTGTGGTAGGTCCTCCAATTGGCATTTTTAATAAGTGATGCCACTGATTTTTGAGGCAGGTGGTTAAACAGACACACTTTGAGAGACAGTGGATTGGATATGTTTCCTTACCCAATCTAAATTGCTTTGAGTCTATGATTATAAACAAATACACAAACCCAAGACTGTTTTTGAGATCACTTCAATAATTTTGCAAAGTAGAATAAGTTACATCTGGTTTAATATGAGCAAAGAACAAAAGCAGACTATGATTATTAACATGGCTGGGTAAAAATTTCAAAGAACAGTGCTTTCCATGTAAACAGAGAACATAACCATTTCTTTTTCCTTCAGCAAAGGTAATATCACTTAAAATTGCTAGGGGTAAATGGTTTAAGCGCATCAACTCTTCTTGATAACTGTTGACAAAATGTTGTGTCTCCTCCATCCAAGTGCATATGGTAGCCCTAATCTCCAATATGATCGAAGTATGAAGCAGGGAGTTTGGGAAGTAATCAGATTTAGATGAGGTTATGAGGGTGGAGCCCCATGATAAAATATCTGTCCCCTTGTAAGAAGAGGAAGGAAGATCAGAATTTCCCCTCTTCTCCATGTGGAGAACACAGCAAGAAGGTGGTCATCTGTGAGTGGGAAGAGGGCTTTCACCACAACAGCAAAGCTATCACATGGATCTCAGATTTCCCAGACTCAAGAACTGTGAGAAAGTAATATATACTACTGAAGCCATCTATTCTATCATACTTTGTTACATTAGCCTGAATTGTCAGTAACCAACCTACTTTTCTAAAACAAAGGTAGGATTCCTACATTTTGTTGATAATTACATACAAAGACAAATCAATTTCTTCCAGGTAGAAAACACCCCGTAAGCCTCTCAATTTAGCCTCCCCCCACAAAACCCCCAAATATTAATGGGAAAATGACACGTGTTCATTATATAACTGTTGTGAATTCAAAGTGTAATGGTCTTTTCTGTGCTATAATTTGCAAAGCAAAGATGTTATTCTTTATTTCTTTGACACCTGCAATCCTGTAAACACTCCCCTACCAAATCCCACCAAAAAGCAAGGGGATTAAATAAAAATCTGTGAGAAAACATTGAATATTTGTTCTATAAAGTGCTAATGACTCTAATTTACTGTTTTAACAACCACTGTTAACCTTACCTTCATATTTAAGCTAAGTTAGAACTGCTCCTGTTGACAGCAGTACACTCTGAAGGATGGGCAAGAAAGATGGAAGCAAGCAGAAGGGGGAGCCCTTAAAAGAGATACCAGAGTGTGTGACTAGGAAAGAAAGGGGCAAAGAATACTACAAAGCAAGCTACCAAAAAACAAAGGCATATCACCCAGTGCCAAATCTGAGAGTCCTCCATACCCAGGTTGCTGCAGAACTCTCCCACCATGCCATCGGGGTTTGCAGTGGGGATCTGGGTAAGTCCTGTCAAAACCAGCACATCACTGTTTTTGAGGGAAGCTTGGTCCATGGGCTGAAAAACAACCGAGAACTATGCTTAGTAATTTTAAAAGGAATATTATCTACAAATAACAGAGGAAAAGACCATATGACATTGGTCTTTCTCTGTTCAACCCATCATCAAATACTTGTACTAGCTATAATGAAAAGGCTGTCACGGAATAGCAGTCGCTTAGGGAGATGGGGACCGACAGGAAGAGGTATGGGGACATTATGGAGCAAGTTCTCCATCTTGACTGGAGTAGTGATCACACCAAAATTTAGAGAATTGTACGTTGAAGATCATTATTTCACTATATGTATGTTTACCTCAATTAATTCATCTTGTATTTCTATTATGCTTTATTATTTTCAAAATGCCATCTACATGTAACTTCAGTGGTTCTCAAACTTCAGTGTGCATCACACTCATCCAAGGGTTTGTCAAGCATGGATTGCTGGGCCCACCCCTAGACTTTCTGATTCAGGTGGAGCCTGGGAATCTACATTTCTAACAAGTCCCCAGGAGATGCTCCTGCTGCTGACTTGGTAATCACACTTTGGAAACTAATGAATTATATAATTTGATTTTCAAAAAGAACTCTGTGAAGTACAGGAAGTAAGCCTACACTATGGAAATATGGAGTGGGGACTTGAGGAGGCGAGGTACTTTACCTTAAGTTCTATTGGCAGAGGAGCCAGGGAGAATGCTGGATTAGAGAGAAACCCAAGTCTACTCCCAATTTCATGACTAGCCCTGTGACTTCCACCAGTCTCCAAGCTTGGTTTCCTATGTAATACCACTATGTTTTGACCCACCTCCCTTAGCTAACACACTTGATCTTCTCATAAACTGTGAAGTCCTATGGCACATGACAATGTGATTCTTATGATGTTGTGATTTATTTTCACCCTGTACAATCTGAATTTGATTATTTTCAGACCATTTAAAAAATACTATCTTTTCTAAATAAATCAGGATTCCAACTGGAAACAAAACCCAAAAACACAGATTGAGATGTTGGCGAATTCATAAACGTTTTCATCTTGTAACACATTTTTTCCTTACTTCTACTGAAAATCTTCACAGGAATAGAAGAAAAAAACCTACAACACAGTTTATGAAGAAGTCTTATTCTTCCTCTGTCTATGCCACCTAATACATTTTCCAATAAGGAAATAACATTCCAAATAGTCCGGGAAAGTCCCATCATCCGGATTGTTATTGAGTATATATGCCTTTTGGGATATTTTCCTTTAGCATTTTATATAAGCACAGATAACCTGGGCTTTATTATTTTATTTTGGTACTGGGGATTGAGCCCATAAATAACGTGTTATAAGCTACTTCGTAACATTAAAAAATATTTATTTAATATGTAATCAGAAAAAATCCTATGGTGAAGATGACCATGTGAATATCTTCTATTTCCCCTTTGCCCAGATATATACTAATGCAGCTTTTCTTCTGCTTGGGCAGAATTGATCTATTTGTACTTCTCCAACAAATACATACGATTCTGCTATTTTCACAGAAGGAAGGAAGGGGAAGTAAAATATAATGATTTTTAACAGCAGATATGTAATACAGCCTGGGATTGTTTCCTATATGTACCAGAAGGAATCTAGAACAGGGACAAAAGGGACTAAGTACCATATTGGATAGCATAATTAGCTTAAAATGGCAATAGTTTTATACAGCCTTTGTTAGAAGAAGCCAATAATGACATCCAGGGCTGATGGGAAATCTCAAAGGGCCCTGAGATGGCATATACAATTCTGTGTTTGCCTATATACATTTTCCCATAGATTTATAATTGAGTTGTCAGGTGGAGCCATGACCCCAGAAAGTTTAAGAATGAATTATCCTGGATTGGGGCTGTGGCTAAGGGGTAGAGTGCTTGCTTAGGCATTGGCATAAAAAGCCCTAAGCCCAAGAATGCTTGGCTACCATGTTGGTCCTCCAATGATTCACTTTTATTGTACATTTTGCATTAGCAATGAGAAAAAGACCCTAGGCCTTAGAAGTTTATAATCTAGTTGAAAACATGTATAATAATAAATTATTTTTTTCCCCAAAAGTCATACAAAATATAAAGCAAATTTAAGAGTTTACACTGAATATATAACTGCCAAAAATGTAGACTAGAGGCTGTACCAGGTTGGGTGAGGTCAGTAACACATGTCTTTTTGGCAGATGAAGTCTGGGTTCTGGTTTTATCGTCTTTAGCTATGGAACTTAAGACTCAATTTAAGATAGTCCAGGTGACTCACTGTGTCTACAGCATCTCTGTGACACCCTTTCCTTCCCTCTCCTATGATGTCCCTCATACATGTACTCCCAGGGCATCCAATGCTTTCTAACTACACTGAATTTTATTTGCCTATGTCCCCACAGACTATAAAGCTTTTGTAGCCCTGCTGCCTTGTAAAATGCCATAGCACATACTAAATAAAGTTGTGGAAAATGAATGCATGAAAAGAACATGGTCTGATGGGAAAGAGAAATGTGAGAGTGTCCATTTGGGAAGTGGTACAGTAGATGTCAGGAATAGAAGAATAAGCCATCCTCTGTGGGAGAGTATGGGAGCACACAGAGAGCAAGATATCTGTGGATAACACATGAATTCACTTGGCTTGAAGGGAGAGTCTGTTTTGGGGGTGAAAAAAGGTATCAGTAAAAACAAAGTATAACTGATAAAAGACCAAAAAGATCAGAATCATGCAGACCCACAGAATAGGCAATAAGAAATCAATGGTTTGAAGCAAGGAATGGCATTTTGGTAATAATTACAGAAGATAATGAAGGCAGCGGTGAGAACAAATAGGGGAGACATTTTAAAGAGCCTTGTGGACACTTAAGACATAAAAAAAAAAAAAAGTTAAAGAGATGAAGAAGCAGATCTATGAACTATCATGAAAAATAACCAACAGATATTTAGGAACAGTTTGGGAAATGTAGAGAGCAAGACATTAAGATGACTTCAAAATCTGAAATTAGACGTGTAATCTAAGGGAATCATGTTAGATGCAATGATTTATATACTAAAGAGGCAAGTAAGTCCAATGTTGGCAGGTTGCAAACTTTCTGGGGAGAGCTAAAAGATAAAACAGTGAAGTGTGATGTACTTGGAATCTGCTGGGTACTTCAGTCAAAGAGCTAATAAGATGTCAATTTAAAAAGAGTGAGCAAAGAGTAGCTGGCTAAGGACTAAGGCTGAAGATGCCACAAGGTACAGGGAAAGAGGGACACAGAAGAGAGAAGGACATAATGGAGAAAGGAACTTCCTTCTCTGAAATGAGTAGGTTGGAAAAGATAGCTTAATAGTACTTTGACCAACAATATGGCAAAAGATCAAGTAGAATAATAAGAGAACAATAACAAAATTGTTGCTCCAGAAGCCAAGACTACAAAGAATTTCAACAAGAGACTGACTGAAACTGTCCAATGCAACCGTGACATGCTGTGAAGAGAGAAAAGTAAAAGAAGGGCCAGAAGTTGATCACTGCATAAGTACAGAAGGTGAATTCACTGAGAATGTGAAACCAGACACAGGAGGTAAAACAGGAAAGTCAGGGTACACAGGATGAATTGATCGGTGAGAAGTCTTATCACAGTGAAGAGGTAGAAACAACAGTACTTAGGCAAGGAAGCAGAGTAACCTGCAGGCCCTTTTCCATATTAATAGTTCTAGGATTTGCTTAAAGGCAGAAAGGAAGTAATGAGTGAAAAAGCTAAAGACCTGTAGTTCTTGGATGAGAGAAAGAAAGAAATACATTTGAGATCATGAAGCACAACACCATATTTGGCCTTCCAAGATCCACTCAAAACCCATCCCTCCAGGAGGTCCCTCAATTTCCTAGCTGGAAGGGATGCACCATATAATAATCAGTGGCTTTATACTATTTCAGGACTATTCATTTATACCCTGGAGAAAACTCTGGTATGTATACATTTTCTACCCCTATTGTAACTTCTGTAAATGTGCTATCTCTTTGTCCTTGTTCCCTTATAGCCTAGCACACTCCACTGCTCAAAGGATGGGTTTATTTTTTATTTGTTCTTTTGACATATTATACATACATGGAGTACAACTTCCCATTCTTGTGGCTGTATATGATGTGTAGTAAAACTGGTCATGTACTTATATGAACATAAGAAAGTTATGTCCAGTTCTTTCTACAGTTTTTCCTATTCATGTCCCTCTCCCTTCCCTTCATTTCCTTTCGTCTATTCCAATGAAATTCTATTCCCTCCTCACTGTGTGTTAGCATCTGTTTATCAGAGAGGACATTCAGCCTTCGGTTTTTCGGGATTGGCTTATTTCACTTAGCATGAAAGCCTCCAGTTCTATCCATTTTCAGCAAATGCCATAATTTCATTCTTCTTTATGGTTGAGTAATATTCCATTGCGTACATACCACATTTTCTTTATCCATTCGTCTGTAGAAGGGCACCTGGCTTAGCTATTGTGAATTGAGTTTCTATAAATATTGATGTGGCCTTGCCACTATAGTATGCTGATTTTAAGCACTTTGAGCATATGCCAAGGAGTAGGATGAATGAATCAAATGGTGGTTCCATTCCAAGTTTTCTGAGGAATCAAAGGAGGGGTTTAGGAATCAGCCCTGACTAAATGAGGAAATTAATAACAGTAAATATACAAATGTATGTAAGTAGTATACACATTTTTTTGAGAGAAGGAAACTATGCACAGAGGCAGAGCATAGCCAGAAAAACAAGATAGCAAGTGTGAAATGATGTGGGCAAACTGTAGCAAGCTGTCTAGACTCTTCCTCCTCACTTCAAGGACCTGCTTAATGAGCTCAACTTTTCAACTGACATGGGCTGTTTATAGCTTGGCTTCCCTGCTGCTTCCTGCCTCCCAGACTTTTTTTTTGGAGCTTCCAAATCAAAGTACTGCACAAACAACCAAACATCCAGGGAAATCCAGGAATAAGGAAAAACATAGAAAATGAAACAGAACAAAACCAATCTGCCCAGTGATTGCCTTAGTTCTAAAAACCTGATTCAAAGAATCCAACTGTAAGAGTTTCTTTACATTTAAGGGAAGAGTCCCCATTTATTTGCTAACTAACCAAATATCTCTATGCCCAGGTGTATGTAGCTTTTGCTGAAATATGCTATGGATTTTCACATCTAAAACTCAAGTCCTATCCCTGTGGTCAGGCAGAACAGCCAAGAAGCTATGAAATAATAGAGTATTGAATTGCTTTCTCAAACTATCATAACATTTAATATTCAAATACAGGTTCACAAGCCACAAGCAAATTCATTAATCTGATTTCCAAAGCCAGGAAGGCTTTGGCTCTAATAATCAAAACTGCCAATGCATCTATGGGATCCTTCCAACAGGCACTGCTTGTTTTGTGCTATTAGTGTTATAGTTTTAAAATGGTGTCCTGTACACTCTTTCTGGAGAGACTGCACAAAAGCTTACAGTAGATGTTTTTCAGAAAACACGTGATTTAAATGTCTCACAGTGAGAATAATTAAATACTTTATGGTCTACTCACATGATGGAATATTATGCAGACATCAAACATCATGTGGCAGATACTTGATGACCTAAGAAAAATTTCACTGCGTAGGCAGCACAGAAAAAAGCAGGCTGTAAAAAGTTACCTCTTAATATTCCAACTAATATAGTTTTTACTCTAAGATTTTTATATTTTTCCAAAATTACTACAATAAATACAAAATCTCCATTATGGCTTCTGACAAAACTGTGAATGATCACAAGCTGCTGGCTCTCTCCCAGGAGGTAATACAGGGGACAGAAGGAACAGCAAATGATGGATCTGAGAAATAAGAGAACTGGGATAAATTCCCAGGGAAACGGAGGTTCCTGGAGTGGGACACTGGTAGGCAGTAGCCCCTAACATGGTAAGCAGAGCTTGGGTGAGATTTTTGTCTTTTCTTTCCCTCTCCATACCATCGGTGGTAATTCACAGCCCGTTGCAACACACTGAAGGAAAAAGGAAATAATCTAGAAAATGACTTAAGAATTCTAAAAGAGAAAATTCTAAAAGCCTGTCCTACATTAAGGAATGCAAGTCTGAATGGTTTCAAAGTCCTTGACTGACAAGGAACACAAGTAGAAAATGAATATTTATTTATTTATTTATTTTGCACTTGCAAGGTCTTTTGCCTTCAGTTATATGGCCACCCAATTTTACTTCAATTATATAGTCATCATTTAAGTGTGATGAAAAAGGAAAAATGTTCTTAATAATTCAAAGCCTCACAGGTTGACTATATTAATAGCCTCTTGGTAAACATTTCCCAAGCATTCCTGAAAGAAGAAAAATAACCCAGAATTAAAATACTAGATAGTATCAACCTGGTGGGCAGGGGATAAGACAAGGGACAGAGAACAAAGATGGGAGACACATGAGGCTTTGGGAGAAAGATACAAAATCAGTAAGAAAGATACAAAAATCAGTAAGATATAGGGAAAATAAACGAAGAAACACTTGGAAGAATAAAAATAAAATATGTACCCACACTTGCAAAAGAAAATTTATCCTTCTAAAGCTAGGCAAAAAAGGACTGGAAAAAAGAATGAACTAAAAACCCTGAGCCAGGTGCATGATGCACACCAGCCTGTAGTGCCAGCTACTTGGTAAGCTGAGGCAGGAGCATAGCCTGAGATCAGTAGGTTCAAGGCCAGTATGGGCAATACGGTAAGCCCATCTCAAAAGAAAAACCAAATAACAATAAAAATAATATAATAAGACCAAAATAAGCTGAATACAATAATAATTATAAAAACATACACAGGTTCAATCAAGTCTCTAAATTTAAAAAAAAAAAGGTCTCTTACTAGTTTTCTAAAAGGGATCCACTAAACAGGGATACAGAAAGATACAGAAAGAATGAAAATAAAGGGATGAAAAGAAAAAAAGGGATGGAAAAAAATAGTAGGCACATAAGGAAGGTGAAAAGTCCGTTGGCCTTTAATGTAGTGTGATAGAGAAAAAAGAGAAAACATCAAAACATCCTGATAAAAGGAATAAATGACCCATAAAATGTAATGATCATGAGCATATAGCTTCCCAAGTATATAGCTTAAGTATATGAAAAGCAATAGTTGATGAAACTGCAGGGAGAAATATGGAAAGTCAACAAATAACATATCCTTTTCAGAACAAGAGACCTAAATAACACAGAAAGCGCAAATTAATACATATGGAATCATTTTACCCTACAATGCATACATATTCTTTTCTAATCTATGTAGAATGTTCACAAAAATAATTTGTGTTTCAAAGGAAGCTCATTCAAATTCAGTACAAAACTATACATTTATCATAATGCAAAAAATTAGAATCCTGAAAATGACACAAAAAATGAGATGGTATCTCATCCAAAAGAAATGGAGTCAGCATACAAAAAAGATATATGCATTCCCAAGTTTATTGCAGCACTCTTCATAATAGCTAAGGTTATGGACCCATCCTAGATGCCCACCAACAGATGAATGAGCAAAGAAAGCATGGTATAACATACATAAAATAGATTATGCTCAGCCATAAAGAAAAATAAAATTCTGTCATTTGCAGCAAAATGGATGTCGAGTGAAATAAGCCAGACACAGAAAGACAGGCATTACACATTCTCTCTCATACTGGAAACTAAAAAATGGTTAGTTTTAAAGTAGAACAATGATAATTAGAGACTGGGAAAGGTTAGGGGAGACAGTGGTGAAAGAAGGGTGGTCAGAAACAATCAGTGCATGCTATTTGCATGTATGGAAATATTGCACTGAATCCCCTTAATATATACAATTAATTATGTGTTAATAAAAAAATAGAATTACCAAAAAAATTTATCTTTAACCCTAAATCTTACTAGACTGGATGAACCACAACAAAAATACTATAAAATAACCTTTGGTTATTCATATCATGAATATTATAAACTGTCACGATCTAGTTAAAGATGAATGACACTGCATTGCATATCGAAACTCTTAAAAAAATTTTTTTCTTTATTTATTTTTATGTGATGCTGAGGATCGAACCCAGGCCCTCGCACGTGCTAGGCGAGCGCTCTACCTCTGAGCTACAGCCTCAGTCCCTGCATATCAAAACTTTAACAGGGTTAAATAATACTAAGAGAATCTCATGGCTTTAAAAACATTTACTGGAAAAGCCAAGAAGAAGCAATGAGATAAGTTTTAAAAGAAGAGCAACACAGTAAACTCAAAGATATAAGGAAGGAAGAAAACTCAAAGATATAAGGAAGGAAGGGCAAAATGAAAATACATTATAGTTGAATGTGGTTGCATACACCTGTAGTCCCAGCTACTTGGAAGGCTGAAGAAGAAGAACTGCTTGAGACTAGCCTGGGTTAACATAGAAAGACCTCATTAAAAAAAAAAAAAAAAAGTCTAAAGAACAGAGATCATAAGATTATCTCAGACTTAAGAAAAACCATTTGATAAGGTATTGCATCTAAAAAAAAAAAAACAAAAAACCCTCCTAAAACTGTGTAGTAAGTATCATATTTCATGAAGAGATAACAAAGCATTCCCTTAGAATCTGGTGCAAGACAAGGATGCCCACTATCATCACTTTGTTCAACATGGTATTAGAGGGCTGAGCTAGACAGAAAAAAGAAAAGCTATAGGCTTGGAAAAGAATTGACAAAATAGTTACTTCTCTGCAGATAACATTATCATCACTGACAAATATTAGAACATGAGAATTTAGTATGGTTGTTAAATAACTGATCAATTAAAACAATTATGCTGAGACCTTGAGCTCAGTGAAGGCCAGTTCTTTTCTTCCTTCTCCCTTTGTTTGGCCTCAATTCTCCTCTCCCTCTCACCCATGCTTATGTAGGATGATTTTTCTTCCTTCCATAGTCTACTGGTAAATGTTCCCAAAAGCTCAGTCTTTGGCCCTCAGCCTTTTATTTATATACTTTTAAAAGTATGATGACTCTCCAATTTCTTTCTAGACTTGACTTCACATCCAGTTCCAGTCTCATATTTTCATCTGTCTAATGGTCTATCATATTCATATCTATCCTATCCACAACCCCATTCTGAAAGAAATAACCATCCTGCCAGCTCTTCCTTGTTAACTGAATTACTGCCATTCTCAAAGTCATCCAGGCACAAAACCTTTAACTTCTATCTTTTTCCACTGAAGGTAGTGGGCATTCAATGCTTACTTCTTGAATTAAGGACCTATCCATGTTGCCTCGTCTCCTTTCTTATAGCTTCAATCTTAATCCAAAGCCTCATAAGTCTATGCTTATTAAATAAGCAGCTTGTGTTATTCTTCCTTGCTAGTAAGGATTCCATTCAAGTAGACCAGGATTAGCAGACCCTTTCTGTAGAGTAGAACTCTGCCATTATAGGGCATACTGAGTCATAAATCACAAGCAAGTGTGAGTGGCTACAATACAATAAAACATTACATAAAAAAACAGGAGGTGATGGGATACAGTTTGCTGGCCTCTACAGTAGATTATCAAGTTTTTACAAACCAAAACATTTCTTATCCCTATTAACTCAATGCAGAATCCAACAATATGGATAAAGAAAATTAACTTTTTCTTTTTTTAAATATATAACACAGGTTACCAGCTAGAAATTAAAATTAATTACTTAGGTATGTTGCTCACTACTTTCAAGACCTTATTTTCCCTTTAAATTTATAGACCTTGAAGAAATAATTTACTGGAAATTACATCTATAGTACTGTAAAGGCTTTGACCTAAGCAGGACAAACCAGAAGAGTTGGCAGCCAAGTCATCTTTCTGTCTTTTATGGAAGAATATATCAAAAATGATAGAAGCTGCCAATAAAAAAATCTTGATTCAATGAAGCAGATTATGATGACATTGATGGGCTTTTGATTTCAAAAAGCGGGAAGAGCCCAGAATTCTGCTAGCTACAGGAAAAAATAGCAACTTGTCTCCTCTAGACCTTGAGATAAAACTTAAGTTATAAAAGAAGGTTTGAGAAAAACAATGCAGAATGGCAGCTGAAAAGCACCATTGTTCCAGACCAGAACACAGCATTCTTTCCCCCATATTAAAATGGAACATGTTAATTAGCTTGGTTTAACCATTCTACAATGTGTGTGTATGTATCAAAATGTCATGCTGTACATCAGATATAACTTTTACTTATCAATTAAAGAGAGATGCAAATGTTTTGACCAGAAAGAAGAGGAAAAATGGCCAAATGATCTAGTTCTAAGCTTCATCTTTTGCTTTATTAGGAAGATAATAAAATCTTGAGGTTATGTTCATAAATTTGCCAATTAAAAAAACACGACAGAATATGGACTTTCACAAGTTGTTTATGTAACCATCAGTCAACTATCTCATCTCCCCAACATACCTTACAGACATGGGAGAACCAGGATTTTTGAAATGAACAAGAAACTTTTATGAACACCTAAAAAGGATTAAATGTTATATTCATAACAATATTTATGTACTTAGCTCCTTGCCAAATAGGACCAGAATGAATGACCAATTTAAACTTTCCAATGGCTTCCTCCTACATATTAAAATAAAACTGGGGGGCTGGGGATGTGGCTCAAGCGGTAGCGCGCTCGCCTGGCATGCGTGCGGCCCGGGTTCGATCCTCAGCACCACATACCAACAAAGATGTTGTGTCCGCTGAGAACTAAAAAATAAATATTAAAAATTCTCTCTCTCTTTAAAAAATAAAATAAAATAAAATAAAATAAAAAACTGGAATTTCTCACTATGGCCCACAAAGTTCTAGGAGAGTTGGTGTCTGCTGCTCTTCTGGGCCTCACTGTTCACTACAGGTAGTATATTGCATTTCCATGGCCTTCTCTGCTTTTTAAACATGCCCAGCTTGTTCTGCTCTAAGTGCCTTTCATTTACCATCTCTTTGTAGTGCTTTGCCCTCAAGTTTCACATGCCTCCTTTTGGTCTCGGTGCAGACGCAAGGTTCCAGAAGCTTTCCCTGACCGTTTAATCTAAATTTGACCCAGTTGCTTTAGAAAAAACCCTGCTTTGCTGTTTTTGTATCAATCTGAAATGACTGCTCATATTTATTCATTCATTTTCATGTTCTGTTCATCTTCTCCCCGTGTATCAAATTAACATAATAAGATCCATGAGCAGAGACTGCCTGGTGTCACGACTTAATCCCTAACACATAAATGCTTGACATTTGGCCCTTGTTAAGTATTCAGTAGTTAATATGTGCTGAGTAAATAAACAACTTGTTGTATTCTGTATCAGGCTACAGTCTTTGGTTTTTTTTATTTTATTTTATTTTTTTTAGGCTACAGTCTTTGGAAGGACTGTGGCATCTCAGAATCTCAGAGGTGACCCTAAAAAGCTGCAGAACTCTTTCTGAGGAAAATGTAATAGTGAATGTTGGGATTCTAATAATCTAACTTTCCTAGAATACTCTGAAGAAACCAAGATTAGAAAGATTTTAAAATGGCTGATAGTACACTGGATACATTCTGAATCTGGGTTAAATAACCTCAAAGCTGAGTTGTTAAAAAAGAATTTATCATTACCTGAGGGTGTGTGGTGAGCAAGGAGGATCCAGAGACATAAGAAACTTTCTCATAATGGGACTGGATAATCCAGTTAGAGCTTCCAAGAGCATAGCCAGAGCTCAGAGGAGTTACCTGGACAGCACCGAAAAGCTCCTAAAAGGAATCACAGAAAGAACCACAAGTTTCAACAATGCTTTCAGAGCACATAAGTTTGTAAGAAAAAGAAACAAATACTACTTTTAGTTTAGAAATAGAAATTATTTTAAAGTAAACAAGAAAGTTTAAAACAGAAGGACAATGGAGACTGTGGTGGACACAAAAAGCAATCCTGTTGTCTTTACTTATCACCTGAGAGTTTTAGCCCAACTGTAGTTGCCAGGGACTCAGGATGCATTTTCCTTTTGGGTTAGGTGTTAGGCTCTGGGTTATTCTAAAGGAGAAATGGGAGCCCTTATATTTAGTTAGAACTCAAGTCATCCTTGCCAAACTCCTTCTCTGTTCCCTGTCTTACTTATAGTGTCTGTTGTTCTCCCATGATGGGATAAGAGAGATGCCATTCTCCTTTCTCCTGACTCACTACCTCACTAGCTGGTGACAGGGAATGTGAAGGTTAGGAATGAACACCAGCAAAAACATGGCAGGGCTGAAGGAAAACAAGAGGTGCTCTTTTTTTTTTTTGGGTACAAGATTCTTGGTGACAGAATGACTTTAAAAAGGGAACTACATGATCCTTCAAAGTACAATATGAATTGAAAGCACTCATGAGTCACTTTAGAATAATATTAACACTCACAATTTTCTGAGAATATCCCACCAGTTGGATTTTGCTAAGGGCAGAGTTCACCTCTTGCATTGTGTAGCATCTTCTCCAGGTTGACACTTCCACAGCATCCTTGAGAGGAGAAGGCAGGAGCCTGTAATTGCATCACAATGTCATATACGAGGCAAACATTTCTTCTTGTGATAGAGCTTTCCTTTCTAGGGATTTGTCCACTCTATTTAAATTGCCCAATTTATTGGCATGTGAATTTAGGATTCCAGTATAATCATTTCTATTTTTGTAAGGCTGGTACTACTGTCTCCTTTCATTTTTGATTGTGGTAATGTAATTTCTCTATTTTTTTTTTGTGTGTGGGGGTCAACTAAAAATTTATCATTATTGTTGATTTAAAAATGAACAATTTTTGATTTCATTTATATTTTTCTAATCTCAATTTTGTTATCTAGTATAGGTTCTTTTCTTTTTTTTAAGTCCAGTCAATTAATTTCTGCAATCTGATTGGATTGTTCAGTTCATTTACATTTAACTTTATTAGTGATACAGCTGGATCATGTCTGCCAATTTATTTTTTTTCTGTATGTCTCACATCTCTTTTGTTCCTCTATTCATCTTTTATTATGAGTGTTTTCTCATGTAGCCTTTTAATTTCTTTAATAATTTTCACTATTTGAGTTATTAATAGTTGCTATAAGGTTTACCACATACATCTTAATATAGAGAATTTCTATTTGAGCTCTTTTTTTGTTTCTATTTTGTATTAAAGTACTTATATACTTTTAAAAGTATGATGACTCTCCAGTTTCTTTCTAGACTTGACTTCACATCCAGTTCCAGTCTCATATTTCCATCTGTCTAATGGTCTATCATATTCATATCTACCCTATCCACAACCCCATTCTGAAAGAAATGACCATCCTGCCAAGCAAGTGCTCTACCACTCATCTATGCTCCTTGCCTGATCATTTGTATTGACATCTCACATTGTATTCCCTATTCACAAAAAATAAATGAAATCAACTTCACTAATGGTTCTGAGAGAAGAACTGAATTTAACATAGATGGGGCTTAGCACAAAAGAAAATAAGGCATGATTTGTGACCTTTAAGACCAGCCTCAGAACACCCCTTTACACTCACAAAAATGTGCTGTTAGAAAAACATTTTATCATTTGCTCTACTATGAGAAATGATCTGGAAGAGTGACCTCCCTGAGATTCACTGGAAATAGTCAAAGTACTTCTGGTGAACGAATGTATGCACTAGTCTCTCCTCTCTCCTGAATCACGCGGAGTAGGTGTGAGGACCCCATAAGCGCACCTTCATCTATAATCATCGATGCTCACTGTCACATTCAGGATAAAATAAGAGGCTCCTGGCATGGCTTACATGAGGCCCTGCTTCATTTGGTCCTGCTTCTACCTGTATTTTATATACTGAGCCCTTCCAGTGCCAGGCTCTCTCACCTGTAACCCACACCATCTCTTGTCGTCTACCTTTTAGGTAGACAACACTTACTCCTACTTAAAACAGAGACTGTTCATTCATTTTTCTCAGGTTTGTGACACCATCTAGGCCAGATGCACACTCATGCGCTCTTTGGGGAAGGGCCTGGCCCGCATGTCACAGTGCAGGGAAGTGGATAAGGCGCAGTGCTGCTACTTCTTCTCATCTCCTTTGCAGCTCTGTACTTGCTGCTTTTAGGAAGGAGAGATTTCTCTCAGAGGCAGTAGAATGATGGAAAAACAAGGACTTATATCCAGGCAAGTCTTGATTAAAGTCCAGAGTTACCTCTTTATCTCTGGGTCCTGGTTTATAAAAAGGGGGAGAATGTCATCTTCCCTTCAGTTTTCTGCAAAAAAAAAACCCTTATTTACAATGAATAGAAAGGGTCTGGTGCAAAGGAGATGCTGATGAATGTTTGCTGTCACGTGTCTCAACAATTACAGGCACTGCAGCTCCAGGGGCATATGCACTGTCCAACACTATTGTAGTGAAGTTCAACCCAGAAGGATTCACCTCAATGAACAGCAACGGTTCTGAACTTGTATGGCCACACACTGCTCTAGAGGATCTAGAGGAAGAACCCAACCTACTACCCTGTTTTTTTTTTTTTTTTTTCAGAGAGAGAGAGAGAGAGAGAATTTTAATATTTATTTTTCAGTTCTTGGCGGACACAACATCTTTGTATGTGGTGCTGAGGATCGAACCTGGGCCACACGCATGCCAGACAAGCGCGCTAACGCTTGAGCCACACCCCCAGCCCTACTACCCTGTTTTAATCCCTTTAAAATTCTCAGGATGAGACCTCCTAGGACTGCACTTCCTAGAAAAAATATCTTGCTTTGGACTGAGTAGGAGCAGGATTTCTTGACTCTATGCCAGATCTTGAAGACTAAAGTGGGATCTGCTAGGGATCAGGGAGGGTGATAATAATAATATTTGCAGTCCAACTACATCTCTCCTTTCAGGTGAGTGTGTGATGTAGCTTTTGCTAGGGTCCTGCAAATGAGCCATCTAAGAGATTGATTAAAAAGTCATACACAAGGCTAAATTCACACCTGTTTTCTCTTCTTTGAGTTTCCTTACACAGCACTTGACAACCAGTACTGTCATTACCCAAAACGACACGAAGCTTTCCTTTCTACTGGTTCTAATGGCCTTTTCAAGCATATTCTTTCTTCCCGCTTCCCATGTAGGACAATGTGTGTGTGTGTGTGTGTGTGTGTGTGTGTGTGTGTGTGTAAATTTATTTTACTAATAAATATAAGTATAGTCAAACTCAGAAACCATTGAGGGATTGGTTCCAGAACCCCCCTATAGATAGCAAAATCTATGAATGCTCAAGTTCTTTATCATGCTGTAATCCTAGTGACTCAGGAGGCTATGGCAGGAGGACTGCAAGTTCAGGCCAGCCTGGGCAACTTAGTGAGACATTTTCTTAAAAATAAAAAGGGATGGGAATGCAGCTCAGTGGTAGAGAACCCCTCGGTTCAGTCCCCAGTACTGGGGGATAAGGGCAGAGATGGGGTATAGTTCTTGCATATAACCTATACCTATCCTGCTATGTACTTAAATATTATTATTATTATTATTATTATTATTTTTGAGACAGGGTGTTGCTATATAACCCAGGTTTGCCTTGAATTACTGGGCTCAAGTAATCCTGCCTCAGCCTCCTGAGTAGCTGGGACTATGTTTGTCAGAATACCCAGCATCTTCATATATACTTTAAATCATCTCTAGATTATCTGTAATATTCAATACAATATGAATGCTATGCAAATGATTGTTATACAATAGTGTTTAGGAAACACTGACCAAAAAAAGGTCAGTGCAGGAGCAAATATTTTTAATAGGCAGTTGGCTGAATCCACAGATGTGGAACTAGATGCAAAGGCTATGTGTATAAATGTATGTGAATTGACTCTATGGGTAAGTGCACCCCCCACTCCCCAGTGTGTATTAATTCCCTCAACCCTTGTGACTAAATTCTCTTGGGATTTTACTCTGACATCTTATATATTATTTATATCTTTCAGATCTAAAACTAGTTATTTGTCCTTTCTGTACTTAGAAATGTACAGATTTCTTTTTCACATACATTTGGTGACTATTTTCACAAACAATTTAGGTAATTTTATTTTTTTTAACTAGGCAAAAAGTAGTCTTAAATTAGGGATCAAACAATGTATTAGTGGCTTTTTAAAGAGAACAAAATTTCATTATTTTCTTGTGCAATAATACTAAGATTTAACACCTAATTATTTACTCTTTCACCTCTCAGTCATGCCATGTTTTGCTCATCCTGTGCCCTTGTCTCAAAATGGTCTCTTGCCTCATTGCAGTTCTACTGAACCTGCCAAACCCAGCCCAAGTCTTGCCCCTTAGTACTGAATCATTGTCAACAAGCTCCTTGAGTTCTTAAGTTTTGGGGCATTTTTTTAAAAAAACAAACTTATAATGCCAGGCACTTGCTAGTTATGAGTTACCAAACAAATGAGTCTAAAGTATTCTGGGTTTCTTTCTTTTTTAATTTTATTTTTTGTGGTGTTGGAGATCAAACCCAGAGCCTCATGTATGCTATGCATGGACTCAAGCACTGAGCCACATTCCTAGCCCTCTGAAAATGGAATATTTACACTAAAAAATCTGTTTGCTAGCACCCTCTTTACTCTTTGTAGATACTAAGTCACTTTGTCATCACTTCCTTGTATCTCCTAACATCCTAACTTAGCTTTCCTTAAAACTCATCTTACGGGGCTGGGGAAGTGGCTCAAGGGGTAGCGCGCTCGCCTGGCATGCGTGTGGCCCGGGTTCGATCCTCAGCACCACATACAAACAAAGATGCTGTACCCACCGATTAATAAATATTAAAAAAAAAAACTCATCTTATGCTTATTTGAGGCCATAATTATAGAGTGGCATTTATAGAGCCATTTAAAGCCATAAGGATTATTGGCGGATTTAGAATAAGTAGAATAAGGAAACCCAGAGGGAACTAGTTCTGTTTTTCCTGGCTTTCTAATTTATCAAAGTTCTCATAGTCTAAATTTTTCATAAGTACTTTCTAAAAGATTTCATTGCTTTTTTTTGTTGTTGTTCCTATCATAACTCAGTGCCTAGTAAACCTACTTCCCAGTTCTCTGACGTCATGCCAACGTTTTGCTGCTTTTCCTACATTCTCCAGCACAACAAGCAGTATGACATTATGTCTTTTGGTTAAAGAGTTTTAAGACTTAGGAGTGCAGGGAACACTTAAAAGTGTTTTATTGATAAGAAGAACATGGATTGAGTTCTAAGTACTTGTTAAGTGAATGAACAAAATTAATATAAGAGTAGAATACAAAGAATATGAGGAGCAGAAAAGTTCTTTCCTCATTAGAGCAAACAGCAGTTAACATAATTCAGGAGGATGAGGATATGTCAGATGTGCTAAATGGAGTTACCAATAGCAGAGCCTCATATCAAGAAATTCTAAATATTAATGTGAAACTAGATTACAATCCCTTATTTTTGCATTACACCAAAATGATCTCTAGAAAGCACAAAGGCAATTGATTTGGCTACCAAAGCATGATAGGAACAACTCCTTAGAGTACCCAAACTATCTCTGCTTTAATTTTTTGGTTATGAAAAAGAATCTTATCCATAATTTGATCTCTTAAGTGGACTTGCTCACCAGAACACAGTCCTAGGGAGATGAACCACTCTTAGTTCTGAGCCACTCAGAGGTCTCAGCATAAAGGAGGTTTTTGCTTGTCAACTAATATCCAGGGAGTCTGGCTAGCATACATCAGTCTCTCAGAGGCTAGTCAACTCTGAATTAAATGGGACAACAGTGTCAGGGATTGCAAGGCTGAATGAGCTGTGATGACTCCATCAAATGCTGTAATTCTAAAAGAACTTGCTTTAAGGAGCCTCTTTCTTGGACCTATTTTAAAACTGTAACATAAGGAGAATGAGAGATGATTTAATTCAATTACTGCACTTAACAGGAAAGGAGACTGGGGTTCGGAGAGTCTGGATGACAGTGCTAAGAAGATGCAACAGTGGAGCTAAGGGCTAAAACACTGTTTTCTTCTGTTCAGTGAACCCCCCCCCCCCCCCGGCCCTGCTCTCACCAGAAAGGTGGAGTCTGCAGATAAATTAGGCTCAGATGATGTGTTCTGGTTCCTGAAAGGTGGTCATGGGAACAAGGACTCTGGCATTTACTGAGCACCTACTATACCTCACACTGTTTTAAGGATGTCACTAATACTATTCAATTTAGTCCTAGCAAGAAACTCTTATGAAGTTGCTAACACCATCTCTGAACAATAGAGTCTACAAGAAATAAATTTCTGTAGTTCTAAGAAGCTGATGTGAAATTAAATACTAGCCTCTTCGACTTCTAAACCATACCCTAAAATTTTCTTCCCATTATATAATTTGACCTGATAAATTCCTCTGCAAACAGCCAAGGAGTGTCAGAGCAAAGGAACATATATATTTTCTTCCTTTGGGTATTGGGGATTTAATCCAGAAGTGCTGTAGTTGCTGAGGCTGGCCTTGAACTTATGATCCTCCTGTCTCAACCTCCCTGGAGCTGCTGGGATTACAGGCATGCATCACCATGTTCAGCAAGGAGGAACATCAATTTTAATATGCATATATTTAAAAAATTAAAAATCTTCTATAAGGTATGAACCTTCACTTGATTCAACACTTATGAGAGAATTTCCTTAATGCTTATAAGAGGATTATGACAATATCTTTTAATGATTTACTTTTATTATTACTGTGAATTTCTGGTCTTATTAAAAATGCTACCCTTATATAAAGATATCAGAGGCTAGATTAATTTTCTTAAGTAGAATATTTTGTTTTAAAATTTCCCATCAAAAGCCTAAATTTTAAAGTGAGTATCTGCAAGTCAGAGAGTAAAAAATTATATTGCAAGGGATTTTCCTTCTCTTTAAAAAATCTCTCTTTTTTCAGGAAGAGTGTCAAAACTAGGAAAAAGGACAGTTAACTTATTTGAAATAAATCTCAAGAAAGTAGTGTCAACTGAGGCAGGAAGTCATACAACTGCCAAAAAGCAGGAGTAATCATGTTTTTTTTATATATACATACTTATAATAAATCGAGTGCTAATTCAAACTCACTTTGAATGATTCAAGGGAATTTGTCAAATTCTTTTGACCAATAAACTTGAAGTATTTTAATTTATGTTTTCTTTAGTTGATGGTCTTATTTGTAACTCAAGCTACTAAGATGCATTAATTTTAGGCACTTGACCAAGATCTACTTTGAGAGTGCCCAAGTAAGTTTTAAGCCTATGTAAAAATAAGGGGCTTAAGTCTCAAAACCAGCTTACAAAGGATCTGCTTGAATCATACAGGATTTTATTTTCTGTATGGGCCAACAATTTTAAAAGATTTTAAAAAATCACATGGAATGCATCCAGATTTTGAACTTCTCTTAAAAAAATAATAATAGTAATAAAAAAAAAAGATTTAGTGGCCACTGTCTCAAACCACAATAAGCTGAAGCTGTGCTGAGCTGCCCCTGTAAAAGGATGTGGTCACCAGTCCTGTCCCCAACAGGCCATCTCATATATTCTAGCCCTGCAGCATGTGAATCTGTGACCTGTTTTACAACTGGGCAGGGAAAGTGCAAGAATTTAGGGGGGAAAAGAATAAAAAAAAATTTAGAGAAGACAAGGTCTATATCACCTAGGAAAATTTTTCAATAAGCTAGACTGCAAGGAATGTTTTTCAGAACAGTATGCCATAGTATCAACTGGCCTGTCAGAGAAAAACCTAAAGGTGATGTCAGTCTTTCAATATAATGGTGCCCCAATTAAGTACCTTTTAGTATGCTAGCCCAAGGTTAAATTCAAAAGAACTCCTTTTTTTTTTTTTTTTTCAGATGCCAATTAAAGAATAAATAGCTGTTCAAACTCTTGTACCAATTCTAATATTTATGCTAGGTTTATCCAGAGGGGGGAAAAAAAAAACAACAAAGAACAAAACTTCCTTGGTATGTCTAACACCTCAGCATATTCTTTCTGACAATTAGACTCTTCTTTCTCTATCAATAACTAAGCCTCAAATTATGCTCAAAAGCCAAAACATAATACCTGACCAGGGTAAAAATGAAAGACGGTCTTTTTCATCAGTACATGTTTCTGTTTTTTTTTAATATTTATTTTTCAGTTGGACACAATATCATCTTATTTATTGATTTTTATGTGGTGCTTAGGATAGAACCCAGGGCCTTGCACGTGCTAGGAGAGTACTCTACCGCTAAGCCACAACCCCAGCCCTCAATAATACATGTTATTCTCCTTGCTATTCTACCAATTTAGCTTTTGGTTCCTAATTTTTGCCCATTGTGTGACAAGATGGGAAGTCTCAAGGTTTTAATTTAATCAACACTTTCTTTTAAAAGGGAGGATTACCTAAACACTTTATGAGATCTTTCAGGATCCTACCCTAGCTCTGTTCTCCTTTAAATTCCATTCACATTCTCCCCAATACATTATGATATTTCTTTGGTGAGTCAGTTATTTTCTTACAGTTTACAAAGAATGAGAGGCAAAGGAAAACTGCCAAGGACTGTGCCCAAGGTCACAGAAGAGGAGGCAAATAAGGACTTGGGACTGAGAGTTAGTCCAAGGTTTGGGAAGTCAGGAAATACTGACCTTGGAATATTACTTCTGGTGTGCCAAAACTATTTGCAGCTGAATACTATAAAGAGCATAAACTTAAGAGGAGGAAGCAGGGGAAGCCAAAGTATATGTGTCCTATGAGGGAAAAAACAAAGTCCTGAGGTTTCTAAGAAGGGAGGTGTATGGAAATGGGGTCTTATGTGTGTGGGAGAGGGAAAGAAAAGAGGGAAGGAAGGTGGCAAAGTGAGTGGTAGCAGAAAAGGGAGCTGAGAATGAGGAGGAGGAAGAGAGGGTCTAAGGACCCTGCTGGAAGAGCTGTCAGATCAAGAAGGCCATTCAAATATGAGCCATCCAGCCAAGGCAAGGCCACTCACACAACATCCCTAAAGAGGGAACACATTCGATTCAAGTGGGTTATGAACTCCCATTTTTACCCCAAATAACATTACAAAACTCTGATCATTTTTCCTAAAGAGGGAACACAAAAAAGACCCAGAAAACATGTACTCCTCCACCCATGGCAGATAGGAATAACACACACAAGGTGACAGCCAGGACACGGGCACAAAGAATGGATCAGAAAAGAGGTGAGAAGTGTGACTCTGCGGCCACAGATGAGAACCCAGATCTTGCTGCACACAGATGGGGTGACCTTGGACAAGTTACTGAAACTCTTTGTGCCATGTGTGTCTTCTGCAAGATGGCAGTAACACCAATACTCACCTCAGAGGGTTGCTAAAGGATTACACATATATCACACTTAGAGTAGTCACAACAAGTGCTGCTTAATAAGTAATGAGTACAAAGAAATGCACAGAGGAGACTCATATTCAAACTCTGAAAAGACCCAACAGAAAACAAAGCATATTTTTCTAGCTACATATACATGTTTTTATAAAATAAGATGGCAAGAACTAAAACGTTCTAAATCCGATAAGCAGGTGGCTACCAATATCACTGAAATTAGTGTCAACATAGCTAGAAAAAAGTAGTAGTGTATGGAACATGTCTAGTCCAAAGATTAAGTTAAACTCCAGGCTCTTTATGCTCAAACCAGAAGGTTTGGTCTGCTGTGGTACAGGTAGGGAGGTGAAGGCAGCAGTTGCTAGGGTAAGAGAAAGTCCAGTATGGTAAGATAGACAGCTGCCTCCTTGGTCACCTATAGTATTTTTATTTACTTCACCCTTTATAATCTGGTTTCTAGTTCTAGCGCTCTATGGCGATTATACTCTCTGGGATTGCCAATGGCTTCCCAATCTCCATTCTACTTGGTGTTTCTGCAGATCTGAGACAACTCAGCTCTCTTCTTACTTCCCTCATCACTACTCTGCAGCCTGCTTTACACTTCTTCTCAATCCTACTTCATAAGCTTCTTGAAAGCTTGAGTCTTCCTCTTCTCATTCATAGCTACTACCTTAGTTTAGGCCTTTGTCATCTCCCTGGGTTTCTGAAACAGTCCCATTGCTGGTCTCCTTTTCCCACCTCTGCATTCCCACCCACCCTCCATGCTACTTCCAGAGTTCCTTTCCCAAAAATAAATTGGCCATGTCATTCTCCTTAAAAACCTCTGCTGGAAAAACCACACATTCTCAACAATGTAAAATTCAGGTCTCACATAAGAGCCTGTATTATCTCTCCCCAGCTTTCCTTCTACTTTTATCTTCTACCTCTCTACCAGTTTTAATCCACAATGAACTCTCAGTGTCCTCTGAAGACACTGTCCCATGACACCATGCCTGGGACCTGCTAAACTTTTTTTTTTTTAAATGTGAAAAAGTCCTTTTTTCCTTCTCTAGATCCATCTTAAAGTCATTCCATAAGGAATGCCCATAGCTTCCTTAGGTAGCAAGAGTTCCTCATTTTCTGAGTGCTAACAGTAGTATTGCAAGATTTTAACTGACCTTTTGAAACATCTGATTTTTCCATTAAACCTGAATACCTCAAAGAGAGAGTCCAAGGTTCCTTAACAATCCCATATCCAGCACAGGGCCTTATAAGCTGAATCAAATGTAATCCTTTCATATAATATGAAGAATCTTTAAATTCTAACATGATCAATGCTTTAGCACAATGACTAAGCAAATGAAACAACTTGGTAAAGCATAGGGCTCCACAGTCCACGGGAAGTCCTCACCGCTGTATATCCTTATTCTTCCACAAGGAGGCAGACTGAGCCTTTGGCACTCTTTCAATGAAATTCACCAGCTCTTCCATGAGAAGCCTGAGTTTAAACAAAATGGGTGAAAAAATTAGATAAACACCTTGATCTACACGGTAACCAGGAGAAATGGACTTGCCCACCTTCTCTATCCTACTTTATCACTTCCTCTCTGTTCAAATAAGCTTAGGTACCATTTTATATGGTTTAACAAAAATGCAGCTTTCTCACTGAAAAATGTCAAAAATTCTGAATTTAAATGATTTAGTACACCTTTAAAGCAAGCCTGATTTTTTAATCTCTAAAAATTGATATATATATGTGTGTGTGTGTGTGTGTGTGTGTGTGTGTGTGTATATAAGTTTATTTTAACTAATTCTAAGATTCCTGCCTTTATATTACTAAATGAGAAGAATTTATATGACTGTGAAGTATTGATCCTAGTAGCAGCAGGGTGGGGAAAGATTACTTTTTAAAAAAGACAATATCAAATAGACATTTTAAGCTGATAAATGAAGTTGGCATATGTTTTAAGAATTAGCAAAATTCCAATGGGATAATATTCCAAGGACTAAATCCCCAAAATTTAACTAAAGGATAAGGAAAAGCATAGATCTCTGAGATAAGGAGATGGAATACTACAGAATTATAGTCGAGAGAAACTAAGAAATGCCACATTCAAATGAATCAAGGGTACACACACCCTGGGGATTCATGGCAGAGAACTGTTAGAATTCTTAAGGGCTAGAGGATGACCAGAAAGCTATAAACACATTATCAACCTCTTGAGTCCTTGTTTATAACCTAACATAGATCCATATTAATTTAAATCTTCTCTAAATCAACATATAAATTTATTAGCACCTGAAAGCTGAACAACTTCATCTCATTTCCATTTATTTACTTAATCCTAATACCATCTCCTCCTCTTCCCCTTTCCCGTCCCAGTATTTGGGGATTAAACTCAGGAGCACTCTACCATAAGTTACATCCTCAGTCCCTTTTTAAATTCTGAGGCAGGGTCTTGAACCAATTGCTAAGGTTGACCTCCAACTTGTGATCCTCCTGCCTCAGCCTCCCGGGTAGCTGGGATTGTGGACATGCATCATGGTGCCCACTCCTCTTTCTATCTTGAAGGAGCAGTACTAGTTCCAGCATCCCAACATCTAGGATTTAGGATTGTTATTCTGGCTGAGCTTTCATAAGAATACTCTGGGATAGCCAGCCTCATATTTTAACTTCTTCAGACTAGACTTTTAACATTTTTTGCTTTTCATCTCACTGAAACTGCTTCATCCCTGAGGTTTACTTTCCTATATAATGGCCCTTCCTTGGATCCCTTATGGTTTTCTGTGCATACTGCAGGCAATGTGGTTTCACACACAAGACTGTTTCATTTGCAATCATTTCATATTGTTGAACATCTGCAAGACACTAGAATCCAATCTAAGAATCTATATCATCTCTGAATTTGGTATCTTGGGTCCCAACAGTTTTCTATCAATTTTATTAATTTATTTCAAAACAATAATTAAGAAAACTTTTTTCTGGGGTAATTTTCTTGACAATTTATTTCCTCACTAAATGGTACTATGGTTACTTGCAGCAACTACCTACAGGTGAGGCCTGGTTGGGGCAGAGAGAGGGACAACAGAGTCCTCTTGGAGACAAAGGAAGACTACACAGTCTTAACTCCTTTGAGTGCTGTTTCTCTCCGATACCAGCAAGAACAAAATTTTAACCATCTAATTACTTATGTATCCCCTGTCTTCTTTAGGCCGTCTCTATTTATAGTCTGCAATAAACCAAAAAAGGGGAATATTTTGAAAGCCAAGTAATAAAATTTCTTTTCCTTCTTTATTTCAATATATTAAGTTACTTTCTCTGAAGTTCTTTGCATTGCATCTTTGTGGCATTTTCTTAAACACTACCTCTCCCAATTAGTAGCATCTGCAGAGGAGCTATCTTCACAAACTCCTTTGAGTTTATGGAAAACAGAAATGGAAAACAAAAAAAAACAAAAAAAACAAAAGCCAAACCAACACAAAACCAAAAAACACAAGACTAATGGGAATACCCACAGCATCATTCTCTAGGCACTTCCAATGAACGGACCTGTAGAAAGTTGCCCACTCTGTCCTGTTTTTTGGTGAATTGCTCAGAAGGAAATAATAAACACTTCTGGCACCACACTCCACTGTACAGTCACCACTGAAAAGAGGTCTGCAGCCACACCCAAGGGGATAAGAATAACGGTCTCACCTGCCGATCTGAACGGTGGGCTCTGTGGCATACACTGTGCCTGTGAATCCGGTATGCTCAGTGATGTAGGGCAGTGCCATCATGCAGTGATAGTTTGAGATGAGAATCACATCTACTGTAGACAGGTCTATTAGCTCAGTCTGAAAAGAAAGGGATGATAGGTATCTATGCAGGACACATAGATCAACATGATGCGACTGAAAAATGATGCTGTCAGAATGCAGAAGAGTAGTTTTTGTACTTTAGAATAATGAGGCCTTTCCCACAACACTGCTGTTCTCTCATTGTAGGCTGTTTCCTAATAGACATTAAGCAGTGTTATAGGACAACTAACAATGGGAATGCAGCCAGTCCACCAGCAGCACCATGATTTTACCAGAACAAAGTTCTGGAGACAGATGACAAGACACTGCAACAGCTGTGGCAAGAGGTATCAGGTAACCCGAAGCAGAGAGAGCACAATATAAGCTCTAAGGGCTTATTGGCAAGTAGTGCACCATGGCTACAGGTAATGGGAAACAGCAAGCAGAAACCTGCTCTTCAGAAGTCAAATGCAGAGTCAACTGGCTTTTGTTTTTTGAGGCAATTCTGACCACTAGTTCTGTACACAGGGGAGCAGGGGAAAAAAAAAGAAGAAACAGTAGTTAAAGAATTCTATCCTAATTCTCAATTCTCTTCTAATCTTTACCCCCAAACCTGCTCTTTAAGTCCATAATTAAGTTTACATGAAACAAAAAGGAACAGCAGGCAAGGAAAATGCTCTCCAAGTTAGGTAAATTCTAAAGAAATTCTTATAGAAGAAGGAAATTTTCTCCTATAAATTCAAGTCCTACTTGTTGAGACTCAGTTCTCTTTTTCCAGTTGGCTGTCCTGATGTGCCTGGATCAAAGAATTCACTTGCTTCTCAGAACTCCCACAGCACTTGATGTGTAGCCCTCTTGTGACAGGACTCTGTACAATGGCACCTCAGAGTAGCAACTTGTCCTGAGTCTGTCCCCTCCCACCTGTGGTAGGCAATACACAACAGGCCTCCAACAGGCCTGTCTCTGTGAGGAGCACTGGCTGTGGGGAAAGTGAGGTGCTGTGGCTCAAGACACCATCCTGTTGCCTTAGAAACCAGACAGCACACCTAGGACAAGCACAGCCATGACTATAAATGTGCTTCAGTTAGGAGAACAGGTTGTTGATCTAATATGTCTCCCATGGAGGAGAAAGAACAAAGATCTATGACACAAGCAAATGACAAGGGGCAGTGTGCCATTTTGGCTATGGGTATTTTCTGGCTGAATGACTTTACATATAAAAAAAGTTAATTTAATAAAGCTGCTGAGGCATCATGGGCTCCTGAGGATAGCAAGTGAGTACAGGTCATATGCGCCTCAAGGCTAGGACAATGACATTTATGTGAATAACATGCTAATGACAATAACAGCCAAGGAATATCACCCTGAACTCCACACTGTGAGCTGCACCTGCAAGACAACATCCTCTTGATGAAGGATCACATAATACCTCACTGGTTTTCTTCTGCACTATCTCTCTGGAATTATTTTTAAGCAAATAAGGAAATTAAGACAGCATCAGAGTGACAGATACAGAAGGCAAATGACAGCAATGCCGGTTGAAACAATAATAAAGCTCAAAAGTATTATTATCTTCCCTCATGTACACAGAAACTGGGTGAAAAGAACCTCAAATTTTTCTTTAATATATAAAAATCAGCCCAGAGTCTAGAATTATGAGAAATTTTGTGAGGTTAGAATAAAAAAATATATATTTATTGTGTGTATAAAAAGAATGCGAGCTTTAGGGGGCCGCTGGGGTTGTAGCTCAGCAGTAGAGCATTTGCCTAGCATGTGTGAGGCACTGAGTTCGATTCCCAGCACCACATAAAAATAAATAAAAAATTTATTGTGCCCAACTTAAAAAAAAAAGAATGCAGGCTTAAATAGCCATTTTCCCTAAGAAATGAATTTACCATCCAAACCAAATTTATGAATTCTATTTATTTACATTTTTATTATTTACATATTTTTTACATATTTATTTACATATTTTCACTCAGTGGAATCCAACCTTAACCTTAGAACTTAATCCAATCTTAGAACTGTGTGTGAAATCATTTGGGGTTCTACAAACTGAAAAATCAGTCATTATCCATTGGTTATTCCCTACACTGCACTAGACCACAACATAGGTTGAGGGGATACAGAGATAATGTTTCAGGTAGCTGCACTAGATTATAAACTTCATGAGGACTGGGCTTGGGTCTGCTGGACTTACCCACAGCCCACAAAGAGTAAACTATCATCAGTGCCCCACTCCTACTTCTGCTCTTATTTTCACTCAGTCCTACTATGGCCTGGCACTATCTTAGAATAGTAATTATTAGTCATTTGCACCAGATAATTTTGCTTGAAAAGCCTCATATGGCTTTAGAACCCTAACTATATCAGTATCACTTTAGCTCAGCAAAGGTCAGCTGTGAAATGATACTCATCTAATTTAAAAATTGAGCATTTTATAGAGCAAGTCAGAAAGTCCTTGGAGCACCAATTCATATGTTCCACATTATTGTCCATAAACTGAAGGTTGCAGTAGTCAGGGCCACCTTGTGGTACGCTGAAAATAAATGTAGCACCTGGAATCAGGAACCTTTAAACAGATGGAGAACTGTCCCACCAATTCCTTAAGTGACAAACATGAATGACAAAAAAAGATTTTAACAGCAATAATGGAGGGTTCAAGATTCTTAACTGTCTGCCTTTATTCTTATCAGTGTTATCTCAAACTTCCTGCCTTACCTGTCACCTTCCATTACCTTGTGCTCTTTTTCTTTTACTCTGGTAACCCCAAAAGATGCACGCACACATACTTCAAAGAAAGAAAAAAGTTCATCTACAGGGATCAAACAAAAGTGTAAAAATGTAGAGTGGGAGGAAGAAAAGATAAAAATAAGGGAAGCTGCACTTCATACTGTCTTTTCTCTTTGACCCTTAAGTGTGAATGTGCTTTCCACACTCACCGTACTCACTAGGCATGTGGAAATAAAAGGATGACCGCTTCTCACTGATATCCTCAGGAACTCTGGGGAAACCACTGGCCTCCCTACACTTCATCTATCCATTGAGAACTTCATGGAAGTTTCTCTGGAATCAGACCTGTCAGCTAAGATTAGTTACCTCAAAAACTAATGGAAACTGTCTCAGTTTTCTTTGAAAGGGTGAAATTGGTCTCAAACCCTAACAAGTTTCACTGTGATAATAATATGTAAGCATCAGATAACCATCACTCAGTTCAGAATTCATGAATTTCAAGTAATATTCAATATATTTTAAGACTGCAAGAATTTTTAGTTTACTGGCATTGGTGGAATAACAGCAACCCTCAAGTACCCACTGTAAGCAAGACTATGAAAAGTACGGTTTAATCTAAGCACAAAGGCATTATAATTACAAAACTGAAAAGTTTGAGTTAATTCCTTACCTAACTCAAAACTATGCCCTGAAAGAATCAATGGGGATTATAGAAAGTTATAAATAGGAAGAAGAGAGTGACTTAAATGATTTATAGACAATATAAAAAGCTCCTACATAATATTTTAGCTTATAACAATGTGCTGGGAAAAACAGATTCATTTCAATTTGAAAATAGAAAGCTAAGCCCCTTAAAACTATGTCTTGGCTTCACTGTGAGAGATTACATGATATGCTGTTTCTACATTAAGATTCCTTTTCATCTTACCTCTGGTAAACAGAATTCAGGCACAGAATCCACAAACACATGACCTGAGCACTCCTTCAGCTCCTAGAAGAGATAAAGAGGAAATACTAGGAAGAGATATCCTATACAGTATCAAAGAAATAACATCTTCAACCAAACTGTGAAGGTGGGAGGTTATTTAGGCTAACTGTTCCCTGTTTAGTTAAATTCAGGTAGGCCTAGAATCTTATTGTGGGCAAAAAGGCTGCTTGGTGGCAGATTCAGGATTCCCATACATACTACTTGATGCCTCTTCAAGGAAGCCAGGCAGGAATCCGTGCTGCTTCTACAACCCTGATCCAGTGGTTTCCAATAGCTATGAAGACCACGCCAGCAACATTAGAGTTATCTGGAGACACTGATGAAATGAAAACTACTTGGGCCCTATCTAAGAATTAAGGAATCAGAAACTGGGGATAAGGACATGGAATCTGCATTTATGATAAGTACCTCCAGTGATTCTGCTATGCAATCAGGTTAGGAGTCATGGCTCTAGACAAATTACTGAGAGCCTTTTCTACACTTACCAAGGGTTGGGGGGAAAAGGGCAAATAAGGCAGGAAGATCAAAGGTAGGGAAAAACTGTGAATGTAATGCTCATCTCTGTAAAACATATCTTTATTTGGGATTATAAACTAAATATATTTATTCAAAAGAAAAAAGTATACGCATAAAGGAACAGAATATAACTCCCCACTGAATTCAAGACAATCATACTTAATATGCCCATGAGACAGTATGAATTCTTCCAAAGGCCATCCCTGAGAAAAGGACTGGAGAACAAGTAGTTTACATGTGGTTGCTGTTTTTCCAGTACCTCCCACATAAATGAGGAAGTGATCAACAGGAAGAAAGGTGGCTGATAATGGATGTTATTGACATACCACTTCGGAAAACTAGAACTTATTCTCAGGGGAAACTCTGGGAAATGATACAAAAATACATCTCAGTGTTATTTATTTGCCAACTCCTGCATAATGTGCAGTTTTACAAAAAAATTATCAGGATACCAGCAGCTGGAATTATGCCAGAACACACTGAAATGGAAAGGCTTGAGGGATACAGGGCCACCAACAGGGTCTGCTCCCATGCCTCCAGAAGGCCACCAGAATTTTCTTTCCTCAGTGACACTTTAAACAAGTTTATGGTAGATTTTTTTTTTATCATCAAGGTTAATGCTATCTATGACTTTACAACAAAACAGAATTTGGTTGATAGTACCCTTTGATCTTTCCAGAAGGGAAAAATAGTTAATAGTTTCATTCCTTTGTGTTTTCATTAGTCACCAAATATATATTTCTATATTTTCAAATACACATGTATCTAAATTTATACATCAGAGTCTGAATGATGATTTTACTCTAAATCTTTACCTGAAAATAGGGCATTAATTTTATTACTGTCCTTCCAAAGTTTACAAATCTCATATCAGAAACTTCTTCCCCTTGTTTGCTGTTTCCTCTCCTTCTATGAGTACCAAATAAGTCATGAGTATTGATTTAACTATGGATAGGCTGAGTCAAAAACAGTTAGTTACAATGTACCTGCCAGTTAAAAACAAATAAGCAATTATGTTTAATGGGAGAAGACTCCCAACTCTCTTAGGATGAGGTTAAAAACAATTAAAGACAAACCATGGGAAATTTCAAAGCTTTGCTAACCTTAAACTGGCTATGTAATCTTCCTCCCCCAAAGGCATGTCTCTGGAAGGCACTCATTCTTCCTGGCCTGCAGAAGCATATTTACCATTCCAAACACTTACAATGTCACTGTATCTTATTCATCACTCCCTTCTAATGAAATACTTCACATACACATGCAAGTCATTTCGCTCACAATGCAGTGGTAATGGGATGCTTCTGAGCATTTTTCAGGGAACAATGATTTATAGCCAGTAGGAGACTCGGGCTGAAATCAGGTACACAGGTTTCTGAATGTCGCATAATTTTATAGTCAGCTATAAGAGAGAAATCTGGTTTTGAATTATGCATTGGCTTACACTTGGTGTAGGGGTGCAATTATAGTAGTTAATTCTGTAAAAAAGGAATTTATTATAAATATCTGATATAAGAAAAAAATGTCTTATTCAGATTAATCATGTTAAGGATCTTAGAGTCATTCAGTTTTTCAATTGTAAAATTACAAGAGGAAAATGATTTAGAGGACCAAGAAAAGAACTGGAGAAGCCTTACAATTTTTAACTTTCCTGTATTTCTGATTCTGATTCTTCTTTATACAAATTATAAGTATTTTATAGTTTTAAGACTTTTTGTAGCTTTGGTCTTGTATTTAATCAGTTGATGAACTCTTTAATAAATATAATCTTTGAAACTCTAATCACAATTATAGGAATAACAGTTTTCTTTCTGTGACAATATTTTTTTTGGGGAGGGTGGTTACCAGGAATTGAACCTGGGGCATTTTACTACTGAGTCATATCCTCATTTATTTTTTTATTTTGAGACAGGGTCTAAGTTGCTAAATCGCAGAGGCTGGCTTTGAACTTGCCATCCTCCTGTTGCTGGGATGCAGCTGCAGTACTTCGATTTTTACACATGCACCAATTTGATCTGAAGCTGAACACTGAGAATTCTTTAAAAAGCAGTTAAAAACAATAACTACAGACCTCAGTGAGGACTGTGGTTATTTTGTGGGAGAATACACAAAAAAATTGAAAAGGATCCTGTAAGTCACATTACAACAGACTGGTTCAGGTATGATAAGATAGCTTTCCACGGGGTACAGATAGATTTCAGATTTCTGTCTGGGGCATTACCTTGTCCAAGAAAGCATTTCCATCCTTCAGGGACCAGCCAGGAAGATTAGATAGCCTGGGACTGCAAAACAAAAATTAAATTATCCTAAATAGATTATAATCCTCAGTGATTTCATAGTGACTACACTGTCCCCATAAAATTAAAAACAGTTTGAAATTACTGGCAGTAATGCTCACCCACAACAAAAAGATGATAAACAACCATGTTGTATTAAGTTTAAGAATTATGTGGCAATAGAATATTAGAAGGTCAAACAGTTTAATACAAAATTAGGAAAATTAAAAAGAATGTTATGCAGAAAAATAAAGAAAAAAGACAAATGAGGCATTAGTATTTGGTAGTTTTGCAATTGGTGCCCCAACTTTACCTTGTCTTACTACTTAATGACAATCCTGAGTGGAGGGCGAATGGGTAGCATCCCAATGCAGATGGAAATGGATTCTAGTCAAATCCACACTCTGGATTTAATGCTGACAAGTGGATTAGTCACTTGTCACCTATGGCTTGAGTTTCCAATTACAGAAAATGAAGCTAGTTTTCCCAAGCGTGATAAAATGACACCCTGACTGCTATTTCACCTGGGTGAATAGTTTCTAGAAGGTAATATTAACTTCATGTATGTTATATTAAGAAGCCTGGATTAAAAAATCATTGACTTCTGGTAAACTGTGTTCTACCAGTTGTGTAGAGAATTATACCAAAGCTAAAATTATCAATAATTCAGGAGAGAAAACAATTATTATGGTAGAGCAAAAAACTTAAAGACCAAAGAGATGTGGTAAGAAAAAGAACACCAGGAGTATGAGTAGGAAAGTGAGAGGCTTTCCGCTCTTCACCCGAAGGTTAATGTCTAAAATGAAAATCAAGGGCAAAGTAAGGGTATGAGACTCTCATTAGAAACCAACTATTTGCACAGTCCTTCACTCTCTTCCCCAAATAATGTTATCAGATTCTGGTTTCCTACTCAAGCAAAATCATAGATATGTAAATATTTTTCAATCTTCTAGTAAAGATAAAAAATCTGAATAAAGGTTAGACATGGTGTTGCCTCATGCCTGCTACTTGTGAGTGTCAGGCAGGAGGATCCCAAGTTTTAGGCCAGCCTGGACAATTTAGGGAGAATGTCTCAAAATATAAAAAACTTTAAAAAGGGCTGGTATGTCACTCAGATGTTGCCCAGGACGTAGCAGGCCCTGGGTTCAATCCCTAGTAATCTAAACCCAAAACAAAGAAAATATAATCTGAATAAAATATATGCACTTTTAATCTTAGGAAAAAAAAAACTGAGAATTTGGGGAGTAACTTTTAATTTTGACATTAATCCCAAACTTACAGAAAAGTTACAAGAAGATAAGTACAATTAACTCCCATATACATTTTACCTTGGTTAACTGTTTACATTTTGCCTTTATTAATCCAAAAGTGAGAATTTTAAATTTTGTACTTGAGAGTGAAAAATCACTAAGTGGGAGAATCAAATTTGTTTAGTTTAAATAATATCTGATAGGGGGTGGGGATGTGGCTCAAGCGGTAGCGCGCTCGTCTGGCGTGTGTGCGGTCCGGGTTCGATCCTCAGCACCACACACAAACAACGATGTTGTGTCCGCCGAAAACTAAAAAATAAATATTAAAAAAAAATTCTCTCTCTCTCTCTCTCTCTCTTTCCATCACTCTCTCTTTAAAAAAAATAAAAAAAAATAAATAATATCTGATAAATGTCTTTCTTTCATTTGGGAAAACTCTGGGAGTTTTCTGCTTTAACCTCTCAGAAAAATATTCTATTACCATTACCTTTCATGATTCCCATCTCGTTTCGGGATAGTCAACGGTGTTGTTACTTGTAAATGTCTTATTTCTTGAAAAATATATTTACTATCAGATCAGATTTAAAAAGCAAGCCTTCTAATAAAAGTGTAATCACAAAATAATGTGGTCACTATTCTCATTTCATGCACAGTAACTCTCTAAAACAAGGCTGTAAACATCCATTCCTCTTTACAAAGATAACAGGAGCAAAGGAAGTACAATCTGTCTGTCCTCATCTCTCTGCTCCACCCCCAACCCCCCTTCTTTCTCTCCCCACCCCCACCCAATTAGATGACAGATGCAGTAAGTCAGAAAAATAACTCTTTTTAAAAAGCACAAATTTCAGGGATTGTAGACTTTGAACTCCTGATAAACATTCTTCATAACCTCAAAGCCTTTTTCATAGTCATTTTGGATTTGGGACTTTGCGATTAGATGGACTGAATGCTCAAAAGCAAGCATGACCACATTATAACCATATAGGTTGAGCATGCCTAATCTGAAATGCTTGGGACTAGAAGGTTTCAGATTTCAGGGCTTTTCAGGTTTTGAATATTTGCAGACTTTACTGGTTGAGCATCCAGAATCCAAAAATCTGAAATGCACCCAAATCTGAAACTTCTGGAGCCTCATCTCTGCAAATTCAGAGCAGTTAAGATTATTAAAATATGCCACCAAATGGCAAAAGGGATGCTGCTGACTACAGATATGAAAATAGTTGGTTATTGTGTTCCAACGAGGTAATGAACAAACCACAGAGTTAATTAGTAAACTACAAACTGTCAAAAATGCTTATTGCAAGACCCACGGCACCTTCTGCTTACCCCAGTCATGGTTGTTATCTATCAAAGGGGGAGGGAATTATTGCTCTGTTCTTCATGATTAAAAATTTGTGTAAAATTTGTAAACCGAGAGAAAGAGCTCTCTATAGAAGTCTACTTTAAATACAATGATGGGTGAAGATATTAGAAATATGATAATTGTAAACAAGTGCATCTTTGCACCCACTATTTTATTACAACAACTTCTGAGAGAAAAATAATACCATTCAAATTTTTTTAGTCAAGGAAAAACGTACATAAGATCTATTTTTCTGGTGATTACTTATTTTGCAAAATAGGTAAATTACTCCCATAAAGATTCAAACAAACAAGTATTCTAAGGCAAGAGAAAGAAGACAGTTACCAGGTCCAGTAATTTCCTCCTGTCATTTTCTCCAGTCTTTGGTAGAGACATCTTATATAAAATGTTATTCAAACGAAACTTCAGGGAGAGTCCCTGAATTTGTATGGAATCCCTCCATTCAACTAGAATGCCATCTTCATGTCCTTCTAACATATGAATTGTCATCTCAGATGATCTAGAGGTGAGCTCCTGCTAAAGCAGGCTGAGGGAAAAGTAGGATGGGAGAAGGAGAAAAGAGACTTTCAGGCTAAGGAACAATGTTTGTGGAAGCTCTGAGGCTGGATATAAGATTTCTTTGAGGGACTTGGGTTGTGGCTCAGTGGTGGAGCGCTCACCTCGCATGTGCAAGACCCTGGGTTCAATCCTCAGCACCACATACAAAAATAAACAAGTGAAATAAAGGTGTTGTGTCCAACTACAACTAAAAAATAAAAATAAAATAAAAAAACCAACAAGATTTCTTTGAAACTGAATGAAAACAAAGAACAAAAGGTAGAGTAGAAAGAAAAGATATTTGAGGGGCTAGTATAAATGTAATACATCAAGATGAGTTTGGTGTCTACCCTAAGATCAATGAAAACCATTGAGAGGTTTTAAACACGTGAGAGACAAGATTAGATTTGCAATTCTAAAGGATCATTCTGGGGAAAATAACATCATGTGCCTTTTGATAAAACAGACCATCAATGACATGGTATTCCTACCAAAAATAATAAACCCAACCTAATCATTAGGATACATTAAATATACCTAAATTAAGAGATGTAATCAGGAGCTGTTAGTGTTATTCTTGCAGCTTTCCAAATAAAAAGTTTTATCAAAAGACAACTGGCTGCTGTGGGCAGGATTAGACTTGAAAAAAATGGTTAGGAGGCTTTAGTAATAGTATAAAAGATGATAATGACTATGGGAACACTGCAGAGAAGTGACTGGTTTCTGGAACTGTATAGAAGCTTACAATGATACAGCTTAATGAAAAAAAATGAATAAGGGGGAGTTTTTAAGGGGGTTATATCTAAGTTAACTCCCAGTTCTCTACTTGTTTTTTTTTTACAGAATGCCAGTCATCAAGATAGGAAATTTAGAGGAAAACCAGGGCGGAGAAGGTTTGCTCTTTTTACTGGACTACATCTGATCATGACTTCATTTTGGGGCATGCTCACTTTTGAAGTGATATCAAAGGCATATCCAAAGAGAGAAACTGAGTCCTCTTTTTGAATACATGAATCTGGAAACAGGAGAAATCAACTAAAGATACACATTTGCGGGCTGGGGATGTGGCTCAAGCGGTAGCGTGCTCACCTGGCATGTGCGGGGCACTGGGTTCAATCCTCAGCACCACATAAAAATAAAATAAAGATGTTGTGTCCACTGAAAACTAAAAAATAAATATTAAAGAATTTTCTCTCTCTCTTAAAAAAAAAAGATACACATTTGTTATTATTTGGAAGATTTTTGAAGTCCTGAGCATTTATTAAATATCCTTGATGGACACTACGATGACTAAGCAGCGAACACTGAAAAATTCCAATATGTAACAGCTAGTTAGAGGAAGATGAGTCTCTGAAATCTATGGAAAAGAAAAAGTAAGAGAATGAAGAGTAAGTAATCATGGAGGCTGGTGCAGCTGAGTGGCTGAGTCATCTGTGATTTTAGTGAAAGCTGTTCTGGTGGAGCTGTGTGGGCAGCTGTAACTAAGTAAAGCTTGCACAGCACTCAGAGACATTGTGATGAGGAAAGGGAAGTTGAAAAGATTAAAAAATGTTTAAATTTTAACTTAGAAGTGACTTTTATTAAATGGAAAAGAGTGAGTTGAGACGTAAAGATCTGAGATAAAGGAAAGGGACAATAATAATTTAATTAAATAATAATAATATAATACAATTAATTATAATAATGCAAAGACGGAGAAGATGAGACAGGGTGGGATCCAAAGATGATAAAGTGATTCATTCATACAGCAAATATTTACTCAGAAGTGACTGTAACTACATGCCAAGAACTATTTTAGGCTCCAGGAAAACAGCATAGATTGAACAATATCCCTGCCCTTAAGGAACATATCTGGAGGAGAAGACAATAAACAAAACTGCATATGTAACATAATGAGAAGTGCTCTGAAGGCAAAGCAGGGTGAGGCACAGGGAGGGAGAGAAAGGGGATACTATTTTAAGCAAGTGTGTCTCCACAAGTTCTGGCCAAGCCAGACACTCTTTATAAGGAGCTGTATGAACTGCCAACCTTCCCACTAGTGTAACTTCCCTCTGAGTAAAACAATGGCAACAGAAGAGAGAGTGGAATGGACTCAACTGTGGAGCCAGGGCTGTGAGAATAGAACAACAGATGAAGATAAGAATGAAGAGGAAGGGGAGACACGCCCCTGGGCCTGTCTGACCAACTCTGGTTTGGCTCACCCAGGAAATCCTCACAAAGCAAGTCAGGTCCTTTTGGGAAACCCTCAAAGTCTCTTGTGTTTTATTTAAAAAGTAATTATTTAAGTATGCAGCTGTTTCCTTATCCCAAGCATAGTTGAGTCTTTCACTGCAACGTCTTTCTCCCCTGTGGATTATAAGTTCTATGAGGACAAGAAATCAGTCTTGCTATTATCAGAATCTGTGGTCCAGAACAGGACAGATTCTTAATAAACACTGAATGAATGAACAATTTGCTCTTTGTGGGGAAATAGTACCATAAGAGTATTTTATAAGAAATTAATTTATCATGTAAAAATTTCACTGCCCTACTCCTCATTATGAATAATACCTGTGGATGGTCAATATATTTCTAAGCGCTGGGTTTAACTATAATGGAATCCCATTAGCTTTGCATAAAATGTAAACTGAAATTATCTCAGACCTTATCCTCAAACCACCTTATTATATCCTTATCTCAGGAAAGGGGAAAAAAAAATCAATGGTTGATTAAAATTTTTCTAGATAGTTCAGAGGTTATCACTTTCAATAATTATGACATTCAGTGATGTCTTCAGGAATAACTGAAATAAATTAGATGGTTTACTCAGCTAGGTATGCTTTTAAGCTCTTAAATCTGTTTTAGATAGCTTTTCTATTTCCTCTCTTATATGTGGTATCATTTTTCTGCTCCTATGAGTATACTTGATTCTAAAAATTAGCCATTTTTCTTATAAACTGCTACTTCTAAGTAGTAGCAAGCTGGGAAACCAATTTCCTAAAATGAAATCTTAATTAAGTATAAACAGTGATGATTGTAGGCCCAAGGCAATCTATCTGATTTAAGACATAAACCTGGGCTATGTATATAGTTGTATGATATCTCAAGTTGACTAACATGAAAATAATGTACACACTAGAAAGAAATGTTAGACTCTGCAATGTCAAGTCCCTGCAAAGGCAGTTAAATGATCCTAAAATGAATTCTTGGGCTCATCAGTCAGCCATTTATTAGCTCTATATGAATTAGCAAGACAGATGAATTATACATGACCTTAGTTGCACTGAGCAGATGCAGGAACATTTTACAGAAGCCCAGAAGAAGTTATAATAAAGAAGTCAATCAATAAATCAATAGGAAATTTTCTACCAACATAGCCAAAGGAAATTATTTTGGTAAAGAACATTTTTGCAGATAAAGCAAACTTATGGGACAACACACAGGTAGTGGTAAATTTCATACTAACAGGTACCATTTTCCAGCTGACCCAAAGCTAATTTTGTCTCAGTATATGATAGCACATACCTTTGAACAAGTGGCAAAGGAAGGAAATTTAGGGTAGAAGTCATATCCAGTCCGCAGTCCAACATAATGGTGGTTGATTTGAATTTGAGCACATTGCATGGTAAGGTTGGGTGACCCGACAGGCAATACTGCAAAGAAAATTACATCATTTTTATCAATATTCATTACAGAAAAAGTCTAAGTAAGGTGAACTAACCAAAACTGGGAATCGTTCCTCCTAAGAACAGCATGTAAGTTCAATTAAATCTCTACACAACCTTCACTTAACTGCTTGGGCATTACTTTTTCTCACAGTACAAAACAATCAAGTCTCAGATCATAGATCAGACTTTTTGTAAGACACCAAGCTACATCTCAGGGAAGCAGTTTCAGAGGGGCCACAGTTGTTCAAATTGGAGGGTTTTAAGGCTATGGCTATCTGTTCAGCTTTCACACTATACTTCCCAGCTATACTTAAGTACTGCCTTAAACTGTGCAAGTCAATGAAACTCTAAGCTGAATCCTCCAACTGTGTTCTACGTTTGTTTTTTCCTCTCCTGTAACTAAGATAAGTGATTTTCTAAAGAGGACATGGTTAGAAAGGTTGGCTATTAAGCATCAGTAAAAGTTTATGGCTCAGCCTTGTCAGAAGAAATGGCTCAAAAGGCCTAGTGAGCTGCCTGATGTGCACACACTAAGCAGGAGGGTGAGCTACCCATTCCAGCTAATCAGGAGTCTCTTACCTGAGAGAGCAGAGCTTAAAAGTCAAAGGGTACAGTCTACAAGGGTGTACAAAAGGGGAGTGCTAAAGGCAAGACAAATACACTGACCTGAAGTTTTTCCCATGTCCTCCTAAGTATAGTAGGGACAACAGCTATGCTGCACTGAAGTTTTGTTATATGGGAAACACCCTGTCACCTTTAATAATTTTACTGTGTTCTGAAAGAAACAAATGGAAAAATGGGCAAAGACCTTTTCCCCCACTTGTAAAGCCATTCTGTAGAAGCCTCCTTTGAACAGCAAAGCCAGATAATAGAGCAATCAATGTTCCTAATCCCTTGACAAATCCACAGTTTCCTTCTGATTTAAGCACAAGGACAGGACAAATCAGAGTAATCCTACATCAAAGCCCAGCCATGCACAGTCATCCACTGCTTAGGCCAAGTCTTTCAAATATTTGTTCTGTTGGTTCTGTTCATGGAATGAATTCTCTCCTTTTTCCCAGAGGACATTATAGGAATTGATGATTTCTTTTAAACTGCATGTTCTAAAAATGAGGCGGCTAACAGCCAAGAAATTGTGGGTGTTTTTACAAGCTTCTTTATTCCAAGTTTATGTATAATGGTTAATTTTATCAAATCAAAATTTCTTACATGTTCTGAAAAGCTACAAAAGTATTTATGATGAAAACAACAAATTATTTAAAATTGTAATCATCTTTCAAAAGTCTAGGAATCATTTTTTGGGTACTTAAACTTTACATAAGTTCCTTCTTTGATAGATATCAGAACTACAAATTAAGTCAGAGATAACCCTATCTCACCTACACTTGATTCCTCAATGATAGCTGAAGTCTTTATCCTAGGCAAATAATATCTGTCACAGATAGAGACTACCTCAAAATGAAGACAAAGCATCATGTAAGATTTGTTCCAATCATAGTAAATGTTCTAATAATAGTTTTCCTATATCTCTCCGTTCAAAAGTAAAAAATAAGGTATTCAGAAAAAACTTGGAAGGAAATAAAACAAAATGCATATAATGGTCGTTTCTGGGTGAAAAGATTATGTTGCAATTTTTTTTTCTCTCAGCTTTCTCTATTTTTCAAACATTCAGCAATTAGTATTTACTATATTTTTGTAATCAGAAAACAAAAGGTAAGTGAAAACTGAGCCAGCCATACAGAATAAATCTTTTTTATCTTCACCCTTAATTCTAAATTATGGATAAGAAAGCATACCAGAAGATAGATGACCGATATATAAAAGGTTCTGCTCAAAAGATTTCAGCCAAAGAAGTGAGCTGAAAGACCTCACATTTGTTACTTTTGTCTAAGGACAAAGAAAGAGGAAGAACCAAAAGGAAGAAACATGTTTCAGAGCATCTAAAAGTGTAAGACCCTGATCTCATCAGCCTATTTGGATGGATGAGGAAACTGCTTCAGATAGTTTGAGGTTTGTCTAAGAGCCAATAACACAATGAGCTCCCCCCACTCTCAAGGGCCCACCATTGCCTCCCAAACTGCACTGTGGTCACCTGAGCACACCGAGACCCAGGGAAAGCCACAGTTCATGCTACTAGTAAAGAGGCACCTACAGGGTGAGGATCTCATGAAAACTGAAGGAAGATCAGCAGAGTAGAAGAAAGGGAGCTGGGGGAAGGAGGATAGGAGGAAAAGGGAAAGCTCTGGTCAGTGGTATTAGCCAAATTATACTGTTACTATATTGTGTATGTGTATGAATATGAAACAACAATCCCACCATTATGTACAACTATAATATATGGGGAAAAATAAAAAGAACAGATCATTAAAAAAAAAGCCCTCACTGAGTACCCAGAGACTGACTGCCTCCAGAACCACCCCTCCGTAAGCCTCCAGGATGCTGCCACTGACCCGCTCAGCAGCGCAGTGAGGGTCGTAAGAGAAAGGCACTAGAACAGAAGTCATCATGTGAATCAAATCTTAAAATTAGAAATCAGTCTTTACTACAAAAAGTTTGAAAAAAAATTGGAAAGAAAAATACAATGCACCAATCCCATTCTCTTCATAATCCGACTTTCATTTTTACAGATTATCATTTTGTGTGCTGCTTTTAAAAATCATGACGACGACTTCCCTCACCTATGCAGCACTGACTTCAGGTTACTGACTAAGTAAACACCATGGCTTATCAGGCAGTCAGTCACTCCTTCACTGCTGAGCATCTGGGGCCGCCTCTAGTTGTCAGGACTATAAACACAGCTGTGCTGATCGCTTTAGTGCTGAGGCTTTTTCCATGCTGGACTACTTCTTTAGAGGATTCCCAGAAGTGGCATTAACTAGGTCAGAAAATATAAAGCATTTTATGCCTCTTGAAATCTGCTGCCAAAAGGCTTTCCAAAAAGCCTTTTCCTACTTACAACTGTTACGTAGCAGATCTGTTCCACTGTTCATACATTATAGCCAGACCATCTAGAATGTCACCAATGCAAATATAACCTTAGTAGTAGCTACCCGAAGGTAATTAAATGGTCCTAAGGAAAGTCAACTATTTGATAAACAGCTTTAATTTTAACATGCAATTTGGTGAAGTTTCATGTAGCAGGAGATTGGGGTAACACTGTCTAGGCTCTAATCCTAGTAGCCCTCATCTATAAAAGATGTCACAAAGTGTGATTTCACAAGACTCAGTTTTCTCATCTGTGAAATGAAGTAGATTTTATCCTCATAGAATTGTTATGAGGACTAAATGAATGGACACAGCACCTAGCACATAATATGTGCTCATTTTAGTTGTACAGTTATAGTATCATTAAGGGGAACAAGAGGTCACTTAAGTTTGGTAGAAGGAATTTATATTCTGTGGTGGCATTTACTAGTATATTAGACATTTGTGTTCCCCTAAGACTAGGTATAATCTTTTTGGTTTATACTTCTAATATATGAGGATTTATGTTTTTACCACTGTTAAAATACAAAACAAAATCATTAGTCATTATCACTGGTTGTGGGAAATAGTCTTTTACAAAAAGAACCACAAACTTAACATGATACATGTTCTTTCCCCCAATATTGTTTAAAGAACTTATAATAATGTTCAGTTAATGTACTATCATATGGTGTTTGGTAGGTGTCAGGCATTCTGCAAGAAATTCACATTTAATTCCTTTAATAGCATGAGGTAGGCAATATCTTCCAATTTTACAAATAAAAAAATAAAAAAGAAAGATTATGAAACGCACAAGGTCCCAAAGCAGTAAGAAGCCACACCAGGATGTGAACCAATGAGAGTGAGCTCTAGAGTCAGGGCACTGGACCAATACACCACACACACCATGTTACAGAGACAGAAAGAATGGTCAGAGACCTAATTTTTGTTTGTTTTATAGAGATGGTATGCTACTTTAAATTGATGAGAATATAGTTTATAGTCCAGTTCTAAACAGAGTTAGCTAGCTGACTAATGCGTGGCAAAACAAAGCTCCAAAAGAGATTAAATTACTTTGTTGGGCAGTCCATCATAAGCAGTAATTTCCTTTGTTGAGTTTTTCTTTTCATTCAAAAAAGTAGAAAGATACTCTCACTATAAACAATTTTTACTGCTGAAATTTCCTTTAAATCTCTAATGTAAACCTATATAACCTTCAGGTTGAGTTAATGCCAACAACTCTTTCATTCTGTTTCAGAATGAAACTTTTTTTTTTTTAAATAGGTGGTAGTGTTAATAAATGAGTTTCATCAGTTTTCTTCTTTTTTTCTCTTTTCTTTAATTAACCACTCATATACCCACTGTGGAAACCTACTAGAAAAGAGAAAAGACGTTCAGCTTGCTATTCTCCCTGGCAGTGGAATAGTGATTTTAGTTGTTTCTGATTCAAATCCACCTTTAAAACAATAATGAATTTTAGGGAATTGTTTTTATCTAATGGTTTTGCTTCTCAGTATATTAGAAAAATCTATTACTATGATTCATACATAAGTGAATATAGGAGAAAACAAATCTCGGTAGATTCAGAAAAATATTTAAAAAGAACTCAGCACCCATTGAAGGCAAGAATTCTTACCAATCTCTATATGAAAGGTTATTTCTTTAATTTGATAAAGAGTTTCTAACCAAAATCTTATGTCATGAAACCTGAGAAACTGTCATTTCAAAGTCAAGAAAAAGTCAAGGATACCCACTATAACTGCTAACTCAACACTATACTGAAAATGTCATATAGTGAAATAAGAAAAATAAAAGAAAATGACTAGAAAAGAAAAATGAATCTGTCATTATTCACTCATGAGAAGACATTCTAAATATAAACTATTACAACCAATAATAGCTCATCAAGATTGCCAGATACAAAATTTAGTACATTAAACTTAAGTGAGTTTTTATGTGGCAACAGTAAATAATTAGTAAAATAAGAGTTGGGCATGGTGGTGCATGCTTATAATCTCAGCCATTCAAGAGGCTGAGAAGGAGGCTCACAAATTCAAGGTCAGCCTCAGCAATTTAGTAAGGTCCTAAGTAACTTAGAGAGATCCTGTCTAAAAAAAGAGAACGCGGGGTGCGGGGGCAGGGAGGGGATGTAGCTCAGTGGTAAAAGCACCCCTGTGTTTAATCCCCAGTACCAAAATAAGTAAGAACTGTAATACCATTTATGTGGCAAAAATTAAAATGTATCATAAAAGAAACGGTGTACAAATTTTTACATGTTAATGGAAAAAGAGAAAATTAGTTACAAAAAATAATAATTCTTTCCAAACTGTTTTTTCATGGAACTTAAGAAACTTACATATGGAAGAATAGCTACCCAAACATAGAAGTACAATAATTAGAGAGGATGTTCACTTTCTGGACTTCCAATTTATTACAGATGGACATTCCTAATCTGAAAATCTGAAATTAAAAATGCCACAAAACCTGGAACTTTTTGAGTACTGACATTTGAGCACAATTATTCTTACTTTGTGAACATCATTAGTTGTCTTCTTTAGGCTACAAAAGTTTCATGGTACCAAAAAAAAAAAAAAATTCAGAAGATCATAATGGACCATTCTTTTGGTATTAATAATTAAGCATTTGGTAGGGATATTTGTTACTTTTCAAGGAACTATGTTGAGTGGTAATAAGGGTTCACAATTTTCACTTTGATAATGTATTTGTCTTTGTGCAAAGTAAACAAAATTTTAAATTACTGATGTGACAATGGGAATGGAATAAAAGGAGATGTTACCTCAAGAGAAGAATGAGTCAACAAGATAAGGCCTTCTGGGAAAGTAAAGAAAAAAGGAAACTTTTAGACTTTCAGTTTAAATGAATGAGGTTGTGCTATCAACCTTCTCCTCCTACCCCGTGCTGGGGATTGAGCCTAGGGTTTTAAGCATGCTAAGTACGTGTTCTACAATTGAGATGTACACCTAGCCCTGACACTAGTGCTTTTAATAAACTCCTTGAGGCCTTCTAGTCCTATAAAGTTTGGCAAAACCCTTTTCTTAAAGATTCCACAAAATTTTATAATACTATGAAAAAGAATTTCAAATGATATTATTATTTAATTGCCAGAAATGTTATTAAGTATATTTATATCATATACATATTCATGAGTACATAAACATTGACAATGGAAAAGGAACTCTAAATTTAAAGTAGTCTCTAGCTTAGAAGATTAGGAACTGAGAATTTCATTGTATGAATTACCTTTAGTATATATTGACGAATGTGTCCTATCCTTTAATTTCATCTTCTACAACTGAATTAAGTTCACATTACTGTCACCATTTTAATCATAAAGATTAAAGATCACACAGCTAATAACACACTGAATTTGTACTTGAACCATAAGTTCTAAATACTTCTCAAATAATTCCACTAAAATATGAGAAATAAGAAAATATATGATAATGTATGATATAAAGAACAACAGATTTACTTTAGAGAGCATGGTTAGGGGAAAAAAAAAATTCAAGCACCTTAGAAATAAAACTGATAATAGGGTTTCTTAGTCATCTAACTTCTCCCTCAATACTGAGCTTGTCTTGTACTTATCTAATCCCTGCTAGAATACTTATGTAGAACAGAGAAGGGAGAGTATTCAATTTCTCAATTAAAATTACTGCGAGTCATTTCCATATCTCTGACTAGTTGTACACTAGCATATTTAGCATTTTTAAAACATGGTACTTCCTAATGATAAAACCACAAACTTTTTAACCTCAGACTTTAAAAAAAAAAAGTAGTTCTGCTTATGCCTATCAGACTTTTAGCTCTGTAAAAAATTATAAAATACTGGGAAAGGTTAAAGGGGACTTTGAATTAAAAATGAATCATAGAATTAAATGGAAGATCTAAAACAATAAAATTTCTGGAAAAGCACTACTCACTAAAAATAAAATGCACACCATGTACTTCATCTTAAATTTTGTAATGGTCAGATTAGAAAAGTAAAAAGGAACAGGTGAAATTAATTTTTATACTACATTTTATTTAACTCAATATATCTACATTATTATCATTTTAACATATAATCAATATAAAATATTAATGACATATTTTACATTACTTTTTTGTACTGTCTTCAAAATCTGAAGTGAACTTTATACTTAGAGTGTATTTCAATTCAAATACAAAATTTTTATCTGAAATAACTTGATCTATGCCTATATTCCATAAAATTTACTTCAAAGAGTAGATCTATTTGCCTAGGTTCTGGTAAACATACTAAAATTTTATCAATAACTGAATTATCAGTTTTTTGATTTTATGCTGGGGACTGAACCCATGGCCTCAAGCCTGCTAGTCTTCACTATACCACTGAGCCACACCCTGCCACACACTGAGTGAATAAGACAACCTAAAGATTAAAAGTATTTGCAAGAATCTGAAAATAGAAAATTAGAAAAACCAAAACTCTTTGACTCCCTAAACAACATGTTAAGTTGGACAAAATATCTGAGCAGGCACTTGCTGAAGATTATGGATGCCAAGTGAAAAGAGACCCAACAACAATCCTTAGAGGAGTACAAATTAAAACCACAGGAGACACAACTAAACCCTATCAGAAGGGTCAAAATTAAAACTACACACTATCAGAAGGGTCAAAATTAAAAAGACTTACTACCAGCCCAATAATTCAGAGTCATCCTTGGTGCAAGCATCAGTAGTTCATTCCTTTTGATTGCTTAGACATATTCCACTATATGAATATACCACAGTTTATCTACTCACAAAATGATGTACATTTGGGTTATTGCCAATTTTTGATGATTATGAATAGAGATGGCTAAACATTTACATACAGACCTTTGAAGGGGCTTACAATTTTATTTCTCTTGGGTAATTAAAAATAGGATTGTTGAATTATAAAGTAAATATGTTTAACTTTATAAAAAACTATCAAACTGTTTCCCAAAGCGGAAATTTATTTTTGGCTTAAAGACATCAGAGTCAGTTTTCATTGCTGGACTGTGTGCACCCAACATTTCATTTGACCTGGGCATAAACACTAGTTCTAATTTTGTTTCTAAGGTACTATTAGCCTGAATGAAACCCTAAATTCTTTGGGGCTCAATTTTCTCATCTGTTAAATGAGGAGATTTCATTAGATTATTTCTAAACTTTCTTTTGACAAAAAATATTTGTTTCTCATTATTCCATCAATTCACTGGGTAAACCAAAACTTGGTTTTTTATATCATCTGTCATCAAGACATGTCTGTGGCACTATATTCTGTTAAAACTTACCTTCTGAAATAGAAAATAGAAGAAAATTGAACAAGCTAAAAGGAATCAGATCAACTGATCCAAATACTTCTTTTTAAGAATGAGGAACTTAGTTTTTCAAGGACTTGCAAACTTTTCTCAGTCTTGACACACCTAAGTCATTGCTGAGGATCATCAGGAGACACTCCATGCCTTAAATTTTTTGATACTAAGCAAAAAATTAGATGGGTGCAAAAAATTAACTATATGTAATTTTTCATGTGGCAGGGAAAAGGAAGGGCACATTCTACTGAAACAGAATCCTGGGATTATAGGTGTGTGCTACCATGCTTATTTGTAGGAAGGACTTTAAAAGTTTGATCTTTAAGCTATGATGCTGGGAGAAAATACCAATAGATTTAATCATTATCCTAAGAAATTTTAAGGCAAAAAGTAATTCAATGAAAGGAAAAAATAATCAACCAAGACAAAAATTGATATCTTTAATTTACAAAGAGCTGTAACAAATGAATAAGGCAAGAAATACACTCCAACAGAAAAATGGGCAAAAAAACACAAACAAGTAACTTATGAAAGGATATAAAGGCCCAAAAATACCCATCTGAAGATGTAACAGAAATGCAGAATTAACAGAAATCCAGTAGAAAATGTAAAATAAAATTATATTAAGACAAAACGCTCAGTTTATAACTTAGTAAAGGGAAAACAGCAGCAACAACAAACCCCACCAAGAAAGTATGGGGAAATGAGGCCTTTCATTTTGTGGGTAAAAATGAAAGCGCTTCTCAAGATTATATTGAATCATAATTTAAAATGTGCATGTGTGGTCTTTGAACTAGTAATTCTACTTAGGATTTGATACTAAGCAAAAAATTAGATAGGTGCAAAAAATTAACTACACAGTATGCTTTCCACAGCATTGTGTGGGAGTTGGAAATGTAAATCAAAATGTTCAACAGTAGAATAAATCCATACATTATATTATAAAAATATTCAAAATGAACTATAAAATATTCAAAATGAATGTACTTATCAAAATCCTATCCTTTCATCTGTATTCCCCTTTTTTTTAAATAGTAGAATTCCATTTCTATGGCCACCTAGAATGAAGATTGTACTTGCTAGTCTCACTTAGACCTAGATGTAGTCAAGTATGTAAATTTTGGCAAAGAAGAAATAAATCTAAAAAGGTATATATGCAACTTTTACAATGTATCAGAGAGGACATGTCTTTTTTGACCCTTCCTCTTCCTTGCTTGCTAGAATATAGATATAATGGTCTGAGCTGGTAATGTCATACATGAAGTCACATACTATAGATGGTAGAACAAAAGCTAATTGTATCTTAGTCTGTACAGTGAATGCATGAACACACACATAGTTTAACAACCATGCAGCTGTTTATATGTCTTAAATTTGTCTTAGTTTTACTGTATAAAAATTCACAAACACAACTCTAAGTATCATACTTTCTAGTGATGTATCTATATTCATGTTGACCTAATTGGGAATATCCTATGTATTTATCAATTCTGGAGGAACAGGATCACTCTCTACTCCCCTATCTCAATGAAGATGAAAGCCAAGGAGTTCATTAGTGCTTCTGTTTATTTCCTATTTCACATCTGGGCATTCTTTTTATACTCTAAGACACCAGATAGTCCCACTGGGCCTCAGGATGCCTTTTGTCCTGATGAATTTGTGAACTCTGTTACTGCTTATAAGGTCCTCTGCAAAGCACTTAGCACAATCCTCTGTCCTAGGCGGTAATTCTGACTTTGTACTTGCTTTGATGCATTTGCTAAGCTCCTAATTCTTGTTTTGATCATATGTCACTTTTCAAAATATTTGCTGTTGCAACTGCAGTGAAGCCATCCTTTTAAAATTACACACTTCCAAAGTTTTCCTTAATTATGTAAAATATAGCTATTCTTACTTATTTGTCCCAGATTTCCAAAGGGCTGAATTTCAAGGCTTAGTGGGGTGCTTAGTCTTACTATTCTAACCACTAAGTCTTGTGTGAACGCCCATCTGCTGTGGCTTCAATCTACTTTTCTAGCCTTTCCTCCAAAGTACATGTAGCAAGTTTGTTCCCGCCTTACAATGTGCAGATCTTACATGTTCATTATATACACATATAATGAACATGTTGGCATTCTCAAGTGATAAATTAGGAATTAATGAATTAGGAGGATGTTAGTGGGCAGAAATGTGTCCACTGTACTGCACAGCAAAAAAAGAAAACAACAAAAAACAAACAAACAATAATAAATTGTACTTGCCTGACATTGGAGAAACAGAATAACTCGCTTCACAAAACCTTTTTACTTTAACTGTCCCTTCTGCCTCCAATATGACATAACCCTCCTATTCAGACATATCTTCGAGCCAAAGTACTTTTTCTTTTCTTTTTTTTTTTTATGGTACTGGGGATGAAATCCATAACAGTATACATGCATGCTAGGCAAGCACTCTACCACTGGGCTATATTCCCTATTCCTCAATATACTTTTTAAGCCAGCTGAGATTTTACTTCTTGAGGAATCTGTGACTCTCTAGTTGGAATTCATCTTTCAAAACCCTAATCTTCCATAGGTCACTCACTATTGCTTTTATAATACATAGTGTCTTCACCAAAGAGACAAGTGAGGGCTGGGGCTGTAGCTCAGTGGCAGAGTGCTTGCCCAGCATGTGTGAAGCACTGGGTTTGATCCTTAATTAAGATATAATTAGCACTGCATAAAAATTAATTAATTAATTAAAATTTTAGAATGACATGTGATCACATAATAGAGTGTACCCCATACAGTATGTCTACAGCTGTTAGTGAGTTACTGACAGCCAGGGTCTATGTCTATTTATCTTTAACATGTTCCACAGTAGAAAGAATGTTTCGTACAAGATAGTTTCCTACAAGATAGGCATTTAGTAACATTTACTGAACTATATAACCAAACAATGGAATTTTGTTATTGCTTCTTAAATCTGTTATAACTAGCTGTTTATCATTTTTACCCCCATGGGATCTACACAGCTTGAATCAAGCATCATTTAAAATAAGCCACCACCTGAGACTTTTTGTTCCTACAGAGATTTTTTTTTTTTTGGTATGTGTGGTAATTATGGTTATTTTAACAGACTGATTTGTTTACATTTCTTGGTTTTATCAGGCTTGTCTCTGAAGTACAGAGAAACTATTTCTGGCTGTTCTGTTTTCCAAGGAAATCTTACAATTTCTTTTAAGGTCACAGAAGTCTGTTACTTCCATGAGTATGCCATGCACTATGTAAGACTTTCAGTTATAAAACCTATTGTTTGCCCAAAAGTCTGGAAATGGCTCACGAGATATAATTAACTGCCTAGGTCAAACAATAAAACACAAATAGATCTTCCCCTTAGAAAAAAAAATTTTGTTGGGCTATGTAAAAGAATCTCACTTTACTAATGACTAAAAATTATGGAGTAAGAGAAAAGCTAGCTATAGCATATAAATTAAAATATACAAAAATTTCAAGCCAAAAGTCAATATCACAGTGATGTGTTAAGTTAAAGCAGCACGTCATTCACACCAGAGATAGAACACGTACTACCACCACTCCTATCAAAAACTGTGCTCTGTGTATAAACCAATGTAAATAACCATAGAAAGGAAAGATATTTGAAGCTGGGGGGGTTGGGTGGGTGGTACACACCTAGAGTCCCAATTCAGGAGGCTGAGGTAAGAGGATCAAAAATTCAAGACTAATTTGGGCAATTTATCAAGATCCTGTCTCATGGGCTGGGGATATTAGCTCAGTTGGTAGAGTGCTTTCCTCACATGCACAAGGCCCTGAGTTTGATCCCCAGCACCACACATGCACATACGCACACACGCACGCACACACAAAATGATTCTGTCTCAAAAAATAAAAAGGGCCAGGGATACAGTTCAGTGGTAAAGCATCTAGTATGGTAAACATCAATTGGTAAATAAATATCTGCCAAATTATATACCTACAAAACCCATAAGAACCAACTAGGAAACCACTTAAACTGAAATTTATTCAATAAGAGACTGTATACTTAATACAAGAAATAAATCATCATTTTATATGTAAACTATGTAGGAAAAGATTCCAATTCAGACACAATCAAAAAGATAAAAAGTATTTTGATGTACATTTGACAGGAAACATCTAAGAGCTATATTAAGAAGTTTAAAAATGCTACAAAGATAAATTTTAAAAATGTTTGAGGCAGGCGTGGTAGTGCTCATCTGTAATCCCAACGGCTTGGGAGGCTGAGGCATGAGTCCAAAGTCAGCCATAGCAACTTATCGAGGCCCTAAGCGAGATCCTGTCTCTAAATAAAATACAAAAAAAGGGCTGGGGATGTGCATGCTCAGTGGTTGGGCTCAATGGTTGATTCAATCCCTAATACGACAAAACCACAAAGTTTGAGTAAAGGAAATAACATTTCTTGTTCTTGGATAAACCCAGTTATATACTAAAAGAAATTAGTCAATTCTCTCCTTAAAATTTATAAATTTGATCTGATCTAAATAAAAATATAAAAAGAATTTTGGAACTAATAATTCTAATTTTATAGAGAATCAAAAAGTCTTAATTTTATATGAGAAAATAAATGTTTGAGAGCAGCTTGGAAAATTCTGAAATAAAGAACAATAAGCAAAAGAACCACAGGATATTAAAACATACTTCAAAACTACATATGGCTGGGTGTGGTGGCATATGCCTGTGATCCTAGTGGCTTGGGAGGCTGAGGCAGGAGGATCAAGAGTTCAAAGCCAGCCTCAGCAAAAGGGAGGTGCTAGGCAACTCAGTGAGACCCTCTAAATACAAAATATAAAATAGGACTGGGGATTTGGCTCAGTGGTTGAGTGCCCCTGAATTCAATTCCCAGTAACCCCACCCCAAAGCTACATATGGCAAAATAGTTTAGGACTAGAGTATTAATAGATCAAGAGGAACAGAAGAACTCAGAAGGAAACAGAAATTCAAAGGCTTTCCTAAATATATGAAAAGATGTTCCATATGTTACACATGAGAAAAAAATCAAAACTATAATGACATACCATTTTTTTCACTTTTCAGGGATTAAAAAAAAATAAGATTGATAACAGCACCAGGATAGCTAGAGGCAACCATACAATCTGACTAATTGCTATGGAGGCATTTTGGCAAAAAAACTAAACAGAAATTGTATATCCCCTTTAGACCATCAGTTTTACCACTAGATGTGTTCTAGATAATTCCCAAGATTCTCACAAAGGATATTATCTGTAAAACATGATTTGCAATTGCAAAAGATGGGATACAACCTAATGTTCACAGATTTGGTAAGATAAATTAGGGTATATCTAAACAACAGATTATTATCCAAATGATTTTTCTATAGCAATAGCATTAGTGTATTTTTGAGAAATAGTAACATTAGTTTCATGAATTATGTTTTACATCAGCAACAAAAACCACACTTTAAATTTTAAGTAACAAAAATTGTTGAGGGGTGGGGGTAGTGGAACTGTATCTTCCAGGCTAAAACCCACAATTCCAAATTCTCCCTTTAGGCTTTGAAAACACAAAGTGTCTGCTAGAAATATATATTTAAAAATACTTGAAAGGAGTATTGAAAACATGTCATTGTTTGGAATTAAAGTTTCTTGAAAACAAGAAGAATGGAGATCTTGTTAAATGTAGATCCTCATTCATTAGGTGTGGATACCCAATTTTATAACATGAGGCAATTCATTGATCAATGAAATGATCTTTGTATTTCTAACCTGAAAAAGCAACATGTCAAACCAACCTGTGCACTATTTATGTAAAAAACAAAAGAGAAGATAATTACACACATGCACATAAATTCATAGAATCCCTTTGACATATTCATAAGAAACTGATTTTTGTCCCCCTGGGGGAGAAGATAAAGGAGTAGAAGGAACCTCTCCCCCCCGCCCCCGCTTTTTTTTTTACACATTCAGTTTGATTTTAAAAACACATATTACTTAAGTAAAATTCAAAAAGATGCTCTACATCATTAATCATTAGGGAAATAAAAATCAAAACCACTACACCCATTAGAATGGCTATTAAAACAATAAAAACAACCAAATAAAAATTGATAAGTGTTGCTGAGAAAATGGAAAAATCTGAACCCCCTGTGCATTGCTGGTGGGTCTTAAAACAGTGCAGATGCAGCTACTGTGGAATATACTATTGCAAGCTCCTCAATAAGTTAAACGTAGAATTACCTTATGATTCAGCAATTCCATCTCTGGGCATATACTAAAAAAAAATCGAAAGTGAGGGCTTAAACAGATTTTTGTATACCCATGTTCATAGCAGCAGTATCTGAAACAGGCAAAAGGATGAAACAACCCAGTGTCCATCAAAAAGTGAATGGCTAAATGTAATGAGGTCTACACATTCAACAGAATATAAAAAGAAGGCAATTCCCACACATGTGACAGCATGGATAAACCTTGAATACACACACTGTGCTAAGTGAAATAAGCCAGTCACAAAAGGACAAATACTGCTATGTTTCCAGTTATATGAGGTACCTAGAGTGGTCAGACTCATAGACAGAAACTGGATGGTAATTGCCAGAGGCTGAGGGGCAATGGGAAGTTATGTATAATGGCTACAATCAAGAAAATGTTGTAGAGACAAGGGTGATGGCTGCACAACAATGTGAAATGTACTTAATGCTTTACTTAATTCATATTGTGTATATTTTACCACAATTTTTAGAAAGAAATGCCCAAATAAAGACTTATAGCAAGTAAAACCAATGAATTTGTCAATTAAAAATTTTCTCATTAAGAAAGGCTCAGATGGCTTCATTGATGAATTCTATCAAACATTTAAAGAAATAATATTAATTCTCCACACACTCTTGTGGAATATAGAGGTAGCAACATTTTTCCAGCTCATTCTATGAGAATGACATTACGCTTATACCAAAGCCAGAAGATATCACAAGAAAACTATAAAGTGGTATCCCTCATGAATACATAGCAAAAATCCTTAATAACATACTAGCAAACCAAATCCAGCAAGATAGACAAAGGATGTATACCATGACCAAGCAGCACTTATTCCAGGAATTCAAGACTGGTTCAGCAAATTCAAAATTCAATTAAGGAAATCTATCATATTAACAGAAGGACAAAGCCCAAACGACTACTTTGATAGACACCAGACCACCACCTTGACAAAGGAAGGAAAAACTTCTGACAAATCCAAGATCTATTGATGATAAAAATACTCAACAAACTGGGAAAAGGACAGGTTGAAAAAGGACAAGTATGAAAAACATACAACTTATATCGTATTTAGTGGTAAAAGTTTGAATGCTTTCCCTCCAAGATGGGCAACAAATCAAGGATATCTGCTTGTACCATTTCTGTTCAGTACTGTACTGAAGGGTTTAGCTACTGTAATCATGCAAGAAAAAGAACTGAAAACTTGGGAGAAACCAGAAATGAAAACCTATGTTCACACAATCACAACAGCCAATGGTGAAAACAATCCAAATATCTATCACCTTGAGCATGAATAAACAAAACACAGTATATTCATGTAGTGGAATATTATTGAGCCATAAAAAGGAATCATCAACTATTGATACATTCTTCAGTATGATGAGCCTCAAAACATTAAGCTTAAGTGAAAATCAGACATAAAAGATTACATAATTCATGAAAAGAGCAGAAAGGGCAAATCTACAGAGACAAAGTAGATGAGTGGTTGCATGTGCCTGGAGGTAGTAATGGGGGCTAACTGCTAATGCTTCTGGAGAGATGCAAATGTTCAAAAGCCGTACTTTGGTGACTGTTGCACAACTGCATTTATTAAGTCACTGCATTCAACCCTTTAAATGCGTGTATTTTTTTTTGAGAGAGAATTTTTAATATTTATTTATTTTTTATATTTATTTTATTTTTATGTGCTGCTGAGGATCGAACCCAGCGCCCCGCGCATGCCAGGCAAGCGCGCTACCACTTGAGCCACATCCCCAGCCCCCAAATGCGTGTATTTTATGTAAGCTATACCTTAAAAAGCTATTGAAAAATAAAAAAAATAGATAGCCATTATAATACTATTCTTTACATTATCAAAACTATTGCTTTAGTCCCATATTTTCACATGCTGGAAAAAAGATATGGGAAGAGAGACTTAAATATGTATAATTATGTTTTCCTCTATTTTAATGGACTAGAAACATGTAGAAATACTGTACTTAGGAAAAGAGAATCTGCTTCAAGGCAGAGATCTCAGAATGGATTATGGAAGACGTTTTATTACAAACCTCCCTCAATCCCTTCATAAACATGAGTGATAAAAATTAAACTACTTTAGGGCAAAAAAAGCATTAATTTTACAATTTCTATTAAAGAATCCCTTTCTTGAACATCATCTGTCTGGTTATCCATCTTTGAGAGAGCTAAAGTTCATTCAGTTGTGCTTTCAATAAAATTTAAATATTTTAGATCTTTAAGGCTCTCCTTCAGATATATGGTCAATCAGGGACAATATAAACCATTTTTTTCCCTCTCACAGTAAATTCTTAGTCTTAACTACTGAGCACTTTGGGGCTGTCAAGCTGACACTATTTTCATAGGTCTTCCCCACTCCCCCTCCTGTCCTTACTATTCCCATTCTTTCTATTTCTCATGCTCTCTTGCCTAATATGTAAACTCCTAGCTTCATCTATCTGGTCAGCCCTTTACTAGGGGAAGGGGTAAACAGGATCTTCTCGGCTGTTTAATCCTATTTGCCCAGCTGCTTCTCCCAGTTGCTTAGTCCCACAATTCTAACACCTTAACATCCACTCAACAGCATTTCTAAGTAACTCATTAGGTCTTTTATACAATTCTCTTTACAGAGTCTAATGGCACATTTTTAACCAAAGAAATCTGCTTCCCTAAAAGGCACACTCATACATTGCTTGTGGGACTGCAAATTGGTGCAACCATTATAGAAAGCAGTATGGAGACTCCTCAGAAAACTTTTTTTTTTTTTAGTTGTAGAAGAACAAAATATCTTTATTTTATTTATTTTTATGTGGTGCTGAGGAGCGAACCCAGTGCCTCATACATGCCAGGCAGGTGCTCTACCACTGAGCCACAACCCCAGCCCTGAAACTACCATTTGGCCCAGTTATTCCATGTCTTAATATATACCCAAAGGATTTAAAATAAGCATACTATAGTGACCCAGCCACATCAGTTTTTATAGCAGCTCAATTTACAACAGCTAAGCTATGGAACCAACCTAGACACCTCAACAAATGAATGGATAGAGAAATGTGGTACACATACACAATGGAATATTACTCAGACATAAAGAATGAAATTATGGCATTTGCCGGTAAATGGATGGAACTGGAGACTATCATGTTAAGTGAAATAAGCCAATCTCAAAAAACCAAAGGCCAAATGTTCTCTCCCATACATGGATTCTAACACACAATAAGGGAGGGAGAGGGAAGAACAGAAGTTCATTGGATTAGAAAAAGGTGAATGAACAGAAGGAATAGGAAAGACAGAATGAAGTGTACATCACTTTCTTATGTTCATATACAAATACACAACCAGTTTAATTCTACATCGTGTACAACCACAAGAATGGGAAGTTATACTTCATGTATGTATAATATGACAAAATACATTCTACTGTCATGTATATCTAAAAAGAAGAAAAAAAATTATAAAAAGAAATTTGCTTCTTTTGCTGGTACATCTTCCCACATTCAGTCACTTCTATTGGTTTGGTTTAGTAAATATGGTCAAAGCCTTCAGTAGATGAAAGACATGAGGACAGATTAAACAAAGTTACATTAGTAAGACAAATAGTAAGAGTAAACAGAATTGCTGGTAAGGTGGGGAAAACGTATTCTCATATTCTACTGGTAAAATAGAAAACTGCAGGGCAATTGAGACTATCTATTAAAATTTTAATAAGGTATATTATTGGATACTATTAAATCCATATTTAATCATTATATTACAAAAGTACTTCAGCCAGCGCTCAACAATCTCTCTACACAATGGCATTTGCTGTAATATTGCTTTAACTGTACGAAGAAAACCCACTAAGTTTTAAGTTCCATACAAGCAGGGAATACATCTGTTTTTAGTTCACTGAAGTACAGCCAGTTCCTTATCCAATGCCTACCAGAGCTGTTCAGAAAGATTTGTTGAGTAAATAAATAAATGATGGAGGGGATTGGAAGGTTGGTCTATTCTTGGACCCCCAGTGGTGTTTAGAAAGCCAGGAACAATTTTTCCATTTGAAGTTGCTAGGTTTTGAGTTCAACAGTCACTGCACTCTCAGCTCTCTTATAAATTTTTGGTCAAATACTCTTTGCTGATCACTAGAGCAAATGGCAGAGGGATTTAAGTATTCAGAACAAACCAGTCACAAAACAAATGGGCTACTGCTGTTAAAGCGAGATTTATGTTTGGAGTGGGGCAGCACTCTGGTTTTGCCGATAACCAGAGGCAAGGAAGTTTATTTTTTTCAATTCAACTATTATTAATTTATTTTTGCCTTGGTTAAGTATAAAAGACTTAATTTTTAGAGTCACAAATTAGGACTCTGAAATGCCCAAGGGTAAATTATCTATTTAGGGCACTACTGAACAAGGTATATAACTTGTTTTTATGTCACACATAGCTTTTCAGAGTTTGAGGAAATCATGAAAGGAAAAAAGCGTACCATACTGAGTTTGTGATAAAAAGACCATTCAAAGGCTTGAAATGACATTACATCATATAGACACATGAGGGCACTCTAATCAACCAGCTAGGAGAAACAGAAGAGAAAAAGCAGGTTGACATTTTAACAACCACACTGCAATAGATGCATCAAGCACTGATAAATTTTTGAATGCTTATTATGTATAGCAAGAGATTTTCTGTTCAGGATCCAAGTTATAGGAAATTAAAAGAATTCTGTGACTATAAACAGGAGAGAAAAAATCCAACATGCTCAGACTCAAGGTGAGGATTAACCACATCCCTTTCTAATGATTTCTTAAACTGACCTTGGGGTAGGATTCACACCTTTCAAGCAAAGATCTTCTATATAATCTACAACACCACTTGGTGTTCACTTGTCCTCTACTGGGAGTAGTCCATGAATTCATTTCTTTGCTCCATCTGTTTTCTCCAGAGTAACAGTGAGTTAAAAGTTTGAGCCAGTAGAAATGAAACGACACTTTGCACAAAGGCACAAACACCATTGAAAAATACATTTCATGGCCTTCTCAACTTTTTACATTGTAAATACAACTATAGCATAAGATTTTCTTCATCAAATTCAATAAGTATAGTATAATACAGATTCAAATGACTTTTCTTTCAGACCTTTCACAACAGAGTAACTATAATTCTGAAGAGCCATGGATAGTGAGGCAGACGGCTCAATCACAAAGGATTATCATTAATCTTAAAGTTATATTCAAATTTGAGTCTCAGCAAGAATATAAATAATTCCATGTCATAGATTTCTGGGGTCAAATGTAATGCTTAAAATTTAAAGTGCTGAAACTTTAAATGCCAAGGTTATTCTGTGGTTGCATGGTAAGTCTCTGTTGACTGAATAAGCTATAAAATTCTAACTCTTGAACCATCTAGAAAGTACATGTGCTACATTCTTGAACTTCTTAATATTTTGTTCACTTTAATCTTCATCTGTTTGAATGATTAGATTTCTAGCCATGATGTTTACAACTTACTTACTGTAAATGTACTAAACAATTTTGTGGTCTATGGTCTTTTGTTAATAAGGACTGTGGTGAAGTCTAGTTCCTATCTGTAGCTGACTGGCCATTAGGGTAGGCTCAATCTATTCTAATAAGCAAACATATCCTAAACTGAGCTAATTAGAAGATAACATTTCCAATTTTCTTGTTCTTTCTAAAAGGATTAATTGAAAAGACCAATGAATATTTTTAAAGTTGCCCAAATATGACATAATATTATATATATAGGCAGTGATTAAGATCCTTTGATCACTATCCAAACAATACATTAGAATGACACTGTCTTCATGTGGGTGGGTGAAAAGCCACTAAGAAAGAGATATGCAAAGTTAGACAATTACCAAATGGTATTTGGAAGCTAAATTTAGATAATATAGGGCTGGGGTCATGGCTCAGTGATAGAGTGCTTGCCTAGCATGCATGAAGCACTGGGTATGATCCTCAGCACCACATAAAAATAAGATACTGTGTCCAGCTAAAACTAAAAAATAAATATTTTTTAAAAATTTTAGATAATATTTAAAGCTAATTTAAAAAACAGCCTTACATACAATTTCTCAGTAGGCACTTTATCCTCCTTTCTAGGGCTGGGGATGCTGCTCAGTGGTAGAGCATTTGCCTAGTGTATGGGGGGCCCACATTCAATCCCCCTGTATAGGGTGCTGGAGTCCCTGTCCCCAATTAGCAACAGATTATTCAGTCAGGGAGACTTGGGTTCAGATCTTGGCTCTATTAAATTTTTTTAATTTGAGTAACTGTTGAGTCACTTATTTCACATCCTCAAATATCAAATTTTTAATCTGTAAAATGGGAATGCTATCACCCAGATGAAATGATTAAATGGGACACTGTATAAGTACTTAGCACAAGGCCTGGCACTGTGCTCTATAAAAGGTAACAATTATTCTTTTTACTCCAAAGATTATGGCTTACTGTAATTTTGTTAACTTCGCCTGTGATTTTTTTTCTCAATGTTATTCATATACTTTGACAGTCCTTCAGAAATTATTTATTCAACTATTTAGTGAGGTCACACTCTTTGTCAGGCTCTCGGAATATAAAAGTTTACATGAGGGAGGACAGATACTAAACATATAATTACAGGTCCTACTAGCAGGAAGGGTGCCATGGAAGCAATTAACAGGAGTACTTAATTCAAGAAGAACTTGAAAAAGTGCTATTTAGATAGAGACTTGAAATATGAAGACATTAGCCAGGCAAAAAATGATTATGGCAGGCAATGTGACATACTCAACGTTCCAAAGGCGAAAGAGAAAAGGGTGAGTTCAAGAGACTAAACTTGTCCTAAATGATTGGGGGGGGGGGGGGAAAGAGCAAGGAAGAAAGTTAGATATGGGCGTGAAAAGGTTAGCAGAATCATATTCTTCAGGGCCAAATCAACCAAGTTAAGAATTATAAGACTTGATCCTAAGGGCAAAGGAAGCTTTATGGAACACATTTAAAACAACTGCTGGGATGCAGAGTACAGAATGGATTTGAGAGAATGAATGCAGAGACCAGTTAGTCTTACTGCATTTTAATTGTTAAGTGAAAAGAGCAGTATTAGTGAAACTGGAGAGAAATAGACCTATTCAAGAAACTTTTATAAAGGAAGCAGAATCACCAAGATATGAGCGGGGCTGTTGATATCAATATGGCGGTTGCCAACCAGACAAAGACAGATACTTTTTTCCAAAGATACTTTGGAAAGTCTTAATCTCAAAAACAAGAATGTGCTGAACAAAATGTATTTCTGTGTACTGTGATTATTAATCTTATTTTTATTGGAGGAAGGGCTGCTGGGGATCGAACCCAGGGCCTTGCACCTGCTATGCAAGTGATCTACCACTGAGCTAAACCCCCAGCCCTTATGATGTAAATGCAGCCTACCTCATATTCCTGAAGCAGTACACAGGGCTAAAAATTTCAGGACACAGGAAGATGTATGCAAACCCTTTGGGAGGCACAACACAAAAGTCTAACTTAATGAGGAACAATGCTTTTGAAACTACTTTGGTAGTTTGATAAAGATTCCACATTATAGGCCATCAATCTTTCAACTTCAGAAGTTTTTAGTATGCAACCATGGTTTGAAAGTAAAGAGGGAGGGAATATCAATAGAAACACTTCCTTTTTCTCTGAGGCATCTTTTGATTCTTACAGAGAAGAAGTCATTTTCTTTTTTGCTTTTCATGTTTTCACATCTCTAAATAAATTAAACAGGATTTCATGAGCAAACCAAAGTGTATGTAAAGTAATGCCTGATACCATCATGAATGTGTTAATCAAAATCTTTTTCACAGTTGCCTGCCTTCTGAAACTAAACTGAGCATATCAAATATGATTCTTTTTTTCTTGTATGTGGTATCAGTGATTTGATTTCAGGAGCATTCTACCTGAACTACATCCCCATCACTTTTTCAAAGTCTTATTTTGAGACAGGGTCTTGGTAAGATACCCGGGTTGTGCTCAAACTTGGGATCCTCCTGCCTCAGTCTCAAGGGTAGCTGTGATACAGGTGTGCACTGCCACACCTGTCTTGATTTAGTTTTTATTAGGATATATGTTCCATGTTTCAACCATTAAGGTGCCAAGCTCTTTTGATCCTATAGGTTGAAATCTTCATGGAAGGTCCTGTCCCACTATTTTTTTTTTTTTTTTTTTTTTAGGTGTTGGAAATTGAACTCAGGTTGTCATGCATGCTAAGCAAGCACTCTACCACTGAGCTACATTCCCAGGCTCCTACTTAACCTTTTTATCAGTTCAATCTCACCTTCCAGAAAGTTGTCCTCCCCAATCATCTGTTCTCTCATTTCACCAAACCCTGAATATGCCTTTATTTTACTGTGATCACAAGTGAATTGAAATTTTATATTGCTCTTCTATCTTCTTCCTTAGGTAGCAAGGGCTTCCCTTAGGGCAAGAGTTGTAACTTTCAATCTGAACTGTTAAATGTGTAGCACACTAACACAGAGGCAAAGATATTCTCAAGGCTTACTAACCTGTATCCTTCCCCTTTCCTAAATGGCTTCAAGGGAGACAGTTTTGGAGTTGAATCTACTCTTAAGACTTTCTGACTTTCACTAAGAAAACAGCTGGTGATTATCAAATTAGAGTAGGTGGGTTGTAGTCATTGGAAAAGCATATTAAAATAACTATAAATAAATCTTAAAAAATAAAAACAAACATTTCTTTTTGGGTGACATCACAGAAAATAATAAGCTGGCTGCAAGAACATAGACTTTAAAAGGTTGAGAAACAGCATTACACACCTGCTTTTCTATTTTCTTAATTATGCTATCACTAATCCAGTAGAGTTGGAATAAACTAACTTGTCAGGACTGTGTGCACCATGAGAGTTAAAATGGCTCAAAACAAAGGTCAGAGAAGCTTTCCTAGAAACCAAGCTTTTGAGCTTTGGGATGCAAGACTTCTCCAAGAAGGCAGGCATGCTCCAACTTGCCTTGAATCATGCAGTCTACCCCAGCCCTAACCTGGAATTCCTAACACTTCCTTTCTGTGCATCCCAATCCGAGGCAGAGTTTGAGACTCAAATCCTTCAAGTTCGCGCTCTGGCCACTGCTTTCTCTGAATTTCAAGGACAGTTAGGTGTCTGTAATAGGAAATTTAAGAAGCAAGCAGGTTCAGTCAGATATTTTCGACTTCTGTTCAAATCCAATCGGGCTTCTCAACAAAGGTAGGGAAAGAGGAGACTCGAGTTGGAAATAGGTTAAGAGCCGCAGGTGCAAGCTAAGAAGACGGAACCCAGCGGACGAAGCCTAGCCTTAACTCGAAGGGGAAGGAAGGTGACAGTTGGCCTCATGTTTGTCCAAAGGGACCCGCCAGAGAGTGACTGAGACCTCTGCGCAGTTGCGTGCGTGAGTGTATGGGGAGGACAGGCAAGGGAGCGAATTCAAACCTCCACCACAAAAAGCAGCCACAGTCTTCCTCGGGCCCCCTCAATTTCCACCAGCTCCCTATCTGCCACCCTTCTCGCGACGGTTCCCTGCCCAAGGTGGAAACGACGAAGTCCAAAAGCATCCCGCACCACCTCTGCCGTCCGTCCTAGGAGTCGAGACTCACCAGTTTCATTTCAGACTTTTGGTGGTTCTACACCAGTCTCCGCACTCCTCAAGCCTAGCAAGCGCCTTCCGGTTCAACCTCGCCGCCGGCCGCCGAGAGCATCGCGGGACTTGCAGTCTTTCCTCCTCGCGCCCCTGCCCGGGGCATCCTGGGAAGTGTAGTCCTCCCAAAGCATGACGGGAACTGTGGTCACCTCTCCCTTTCCTTCCTCTCCTCTCCGAACTTAACTCAAATTTATCTCCGCCGCCAATCCATCCTCCCTCTCCGCCCCAGCATGATATCATGTCCCCGAGAAGGCCCCGGCACCCATGGTGTTCTGGGACGTGTAGTCCCCGCAGCTCCGTTTCCCCTTACCCCGCCTCCCTGTGGGAAGGCGGATGGGCGCGGGCCTTGCCGGGAGCTGTAGTTCCCTGGGGCCTCCAGATGCCCAGCCCTGCATTTATACTCAAGGGAGGCAGAAACTACAACTCCCAGGGACGCCCGGCGGCAGCAGGTGGGAGCGGGGCTGTTGATATCAATATGGCGGTTGTCAACCAGACAAAGACAGTCAGTCTGATGTGATTGAGACAAGGGAGGTTTTCAGGGGGAAACTGGGAGACAGGGGCCTCCCCTCCCCCTTGTGCTCTTCCTGCGCGGCCTCAGCCCTCCCAGCCCCTCCCGACGGGCGCCCCACGCAGAAGACACCCCACCCCCTCCCGCCTCCCTCCTCCCTACCCCAGCCCTTCGCACCGGGACGTTGGGGAGGGGGCTGTGCCGGGCAAGGGAACTCGGCGAGGATTCGGAGGTGAGTCGAGCGGTTTTGAAGCCGGACTGCCTCAAGTCTCTTTTCTCACTTGTTTCTCTTCACTTTAAGAGAAAAAAAAGAAAATTGAGGAGCTAGGGGGAGAAAGTGAGTGGGCGCCGGGGATGGGTCTCCTCAGCGGCCGGTTGGAGAGGAGAGTTCAGGAAGCTGGGGGCTGCGGAGGGGGCGACCCGGGCGCGGGGCGTGGGGTGGGGCAGTTCGTGAGGGGCGGAATTGAGAGGCGTCGACGGCTCTGCAACTCTGGGCTCCGGGCTTCCTCCACGAGGGGCGGAAGGTTTGAATTCCGGAGGTTGGGTCTCCTGCCCGGAGTTCGGGAACTGCGAGGTGGTTTCGAGGTGTGCCGGGCGGTGCGGGCCGTGGAGCTGTGGAGCTGTGGTGGCAGCCGCGTGACGCGCACTCGGGCGCCGTGCTGGTGTGAGGCACGTCTGGAGATGGGAAGTTGGAGGGGCAGAGGCAGAGCTCCCGCGGGCCTGGGCTGAGCGGCGTGCGCGCGTCCCGGTGCCGGACGGCGGGCGGCCGCGGTGCGGGCCGGCAGGCGCGGCGGCTCGGCGGGTCCCGTGCCCCGGCCGGCGCGCACTCCGCCCCGCCCCTCCCGGACAGATCTCCACCCCAAACTCCGGGCTGGAGGACTGTGGAGGTGGCGTGGCGCGGAGATGGCTCTCGGCATCCTGAAGTCGGTGGATAGGTGGGAAAGGAAAAGTGTTTCTTAATATTTTATTCCGGAACTGTGTTTGGGTTACACTATTGGGGCTACTTTGAAAGGAGTCCTCCACCCACCTTCACCCCGAAACAGTAGGTAGAGGTATCTTGTTGTCTTCCTGTTCAAAAAAATTCATAGTCACCTAAAATTCGGGGGCGTGGGCTGGGGGTCAGGACTGTTGGGCTGTGTACGCGTCTGTCTTCTGAAGAGACGGAATGTCTGCTGTGTGTCCTGAGATAGGACGACTTCATTTCGTAGTAAGAGAAACTGTTGGGAATTGTTTGCGGGGAAAGGGGGTGCGCTGAAAGTCGCCGCTTGTGTTTCTCTTCCACCCCGCCCTGTTCTGTCTTGCATCTGCCTGAAAGATGGTGTGGAAGAGTGAGGAAGCTTTGGGTGAGTGCGGGGAGGAATGCAGTTGGCAGTAAAGACACCATACTATGTAAAGTTGAATGGTGTAAAGTGATTCTCTCTTTATGTAGTCTGAAGCCTTTGCAAAACCTCATGTATCACACAGGGTAGAGTGATATGACAGGTCCATTTCTCTGGAATCTTGCATGTCCAGAAACCTTTGCATTCTCTCTACCTCTCTGCCTCCCTTCCATCCTTTCTTCTTCCTTTTTATTTCCCCCTTTCCTCCTGCCTTCCTTGACATGGTGTAGTTTTCTTCCTGATGAGCATAATGCCTTCTGTGCTTTTTTACTTAGTTTGTGCCAATATGGTTGTGCTTGTTATCATTTTACCATAAAATGCGTCAATAAATGAAAAAGACATGTATATGTTTTTATTTTGCATTTATGCTACAGGTAATTATCATATCGGGTTTGCAGTGCTTTGCATGGAACTTACTAAAATCACACAACTAAGTTGCTCCATCTAATTGGATTATAAATCAAGTTTGGAGAATTTGACTTTTGAATTTTCAATTAGAGTTAAAAAAAGGAAGAGGAGTGCAACGTCTCTTGTTTCTCACAGTCTTTAATATTTAATAACATTACACCAGGAGAACTTAAGATCATATACTTGGTGCTTCCTTCAATCTGAAATATAAGTTCTTCAGTAACCCTCTGTGACACATTTTTAGTGTCATAGAGTTTTAAATGACTAAAGGAATTGACATAATTTCTAGTTAGACTGTTGAGAAATTAATGTTATTACATATTTAGTCCAGACCTTATCAGTTCTTGGGTCTGCCACCTATCACTAAGAGACTTTTAGATTTCATAAAAACTGAAAGACATATAAATATACTATGTAATTTTTTGATAAGTTTTATAACCTCTGATTTGAAATTTGTGCTGTTGGTCATTCATACAGATAAGGGAACTGTAAGCATGAGGTAGCATATATATTTAGATTGACCTGAATAGAAAAAACATGAATGTGTATTCTAAATCTTGAATTTAAACTATAGAAAATGTTGTTCCAAAGCTGAATCCTTAGTTTGTTAGACACCAAGATTTCCATAATTACTTATTTTAAGCTTTTATCTTTACCTGAAATGTTACTTTGCAAAAACTAGAGAAAAAATGTATGTAACTACATAATAGTCTTTTAAAAAAGACATATATTATAGTCATAGAATTTAAAAATGAATGCTAAGCATTTTTAGAAATAAAAAAATAAAATGTTGAGAGTTAGAAAAATGAGTGTTTTCCACCACCCTTTGCTAAAAAAAAATTATTTTGTTTGTTTTCATCTATAGAAATACAGTTATTTGCTGGGAAAAGAGATTATTAAACTTTTTCTAATAGTTAGATCAAAATCATTACACATAAACCAGATCTATTCCTTGTATTCATTGGGCTGATTCTCTTGCATCTTACGCACTGGGGCATTAAAATGATGGAAAGCCTTTACTGCAGGTTAAAGCATAAAACATTCTCAGCATGTGGAAATCATATGGTTTATGAAAAAAGTGGAAAACCAGGGCATTGGTGCCTGTCCAGCTTAAAATTTCATCCTGTAACTGTAAAGACACATTTATTTTAATGTGATTACTTCTAAAAATGTTGCCTGTATTATGGGAAGTTGAAAATCCAAACTTTAAGACCAGTCTGTTGTTAGTTTTGTGTATTGTATAAAGTGAACACTGTCTGTGGTCACAAATATGCATCAAGGAAAGGAGACTTTAGTTTTACGTTCAATGTCTTCAGTGAGGATCCATTTTTGCTGCTGGGCAGATTTCAATCTTCTAGCCCAAAACCTTATTTAAAACATTAGAAATAGAAACTTAATAGCTCATTATTGGTAAGTTTTAAGATATATCGCAACAAATCTCGCATTGTTTCATTCCGGCAGTTTTTGTGGCAAGTGCCTGTTGGAGTACCATTGCTTCTTTCAGTATGTGTTGAATTCATTAGTAATACTCATCTTTGTTCTTTTTTGAGTCTCCTGTATGTTATATTCATTCCATCCCAGTTTTATATGTTTCAGAGAGCTACCATGTTTCCCGTAAAAATCATGTTTTCTTTTTCTAGTCATTTAATTGTAGTTCTTTTATTTTTGAATGCAGTTTTTAAAATTTATATCATTTCTCCTGGAAATTACAAATTTATCCTAATTTATTTTTCTCAAAGTCGGTGTAATATTCAACTTTTAAAAGTTGTGACCATTTATAGATAAGCAAAAATGCTCAGTGAAAATGTGTTAGTTTTTTGTTTTGTGTACTTGCTTTATATATATGTTTGGCTTTCTGAGCCTCACTTTAGTATTCTTTGCTAAGTTTTTTTTTTTGTTAAATGCTGGCTTTTACTTCTCAATTTAGTGAAAGCACAGTTTATCTAGAGTGTCATATGTGTATATTTATACCTGCACATACATATATACAAAGCATCTTTATATGTCTATCAGACCTGCCACCCATTAAAAAACAACAGAGCCATAAGTAGCAGGAGACTGTGAATATTATTTTATCCTGGGATCCAGAATAACTTCCAGTACATGCTGTCCACATTAGAGATGCTTTGGAGATTTTCAGTATCATTATAAACCATTATTTTTGACACATTTTGCCAAAATATGGTTCTTTGAAAATAGGAGCTATTGCTTCAAAATTTATCTCAAAATTAAGTAATTAATATGTGACTTAGATTTTTAAGTGTAGTTACCCCTAGATGGCTCATACTAGACTTAGAGCCCTTTACAGGTGCAGGGTGGAGATTTTTTTTCAAGTGATTATTTGATGTGAAACTTTTAATTGCACAGTGTAGTAGCTCCATGAAAAACAGCAACAAAAAATACACCTTTTAGTTAGCATCTGTTCAAACATAATTTAGTGCTTTAGATAACTTGTTTTTCTTGACCTTAAATGAAATAAGTTGGAAATTTACTACAAGTATATCTTAGCTAAGTACAGTGGTGCATGCATGCCTATAATCCATTGCCTGGGGAGGCTGAGGCAGGAGGATTAAGAGTCCAGCTTCAGCAAAAGGGAGGTGCTAAGCAAATCAGTGAGACCCTGTCTTTAAATAACATACAAAATAGGGCTGGAAATGTGGTTCAGTGGTCTAGTGCCTCTGAGTTCAATCCCAGCCCCCTCCCCAAATAAAGAATATTCCAAGGGCACGGAGCTGGTGGAGAGCTGGGAGAGTTCCCGGGGAGCGTGTGTGGAGTGCTGGTGGAGGCAATAGTGGCCCGTGGCAACTAATGTAGTATTTTATGGATCCTTACCCCATAAGGGTAGTGTTTTATTTATTATTAACATTTGCCAACAAAAGGGGAAAAGTAATAATAATCTGGTTTAGCTTTGATAAAATCGTTTTGATTTTTTCATTCTTAAAACAGGCAATACTAGACACATTACTTTTGAGTGACAAAAATGATTCTAATCCACTCAAAGGGCATTTGGATTTTTCTTAAATTTAAAATAGTGATGATGATTAATATGTTTACTAATTTTTTAAAAAAAATACTTTGTTTTAGTTGTAGTTGGATACAGTACCTTTATTTTATTTTTATGTGGTACTGAGGATCGAACCCAGAGCCCCGCACAAGCTAGGCGGGCACTCGCCTGCTGAGCCACAACCCCAGCCCCTGTTTACTGAATTTTACATACTGTATATAGATGCTGTAGTTCCTTTGTGCATCTTGTGTTCAGTGATGGTCTACATATGGTGTATTGAAAACATTTAATAACTCTCATTACCATATACATATTAAACAATTAGTATGGAGTTGCCAGGCAACAGTACTTTATGTAGTCTGAATCTTTATAGAGGGAAATTCAAATGCTATGGGTACTGCTGAAATAAGGATGACTTGATACTGAACCTATCTGCCTTAAGATTTTGATAAAGGGCTGGGGGTTGTAGCTCAGGACTGGCCCACCATGTGTAAGGCCCTAGGTTTGATTAGCAGCCCTGCAAGAAAGTAAAAAAGTACTTGGTTGCTGGGCATGTTGGCAGTTGCCTGAAATCCCAGTGACTTGGGTGGCCAAGGCAGGAGGATCCCAAGTTCAAGCCAGCCTCAGCAATTTAGTGAGACCCTGTCTCAAAATAAAAAAGGGATGGGTATGTAGCTCAGTGGTAGAGTGCTTGACCCCACATGCCTGAGGTGCCCAGAGTTATCCATAGTATTGCAAAACAAAAACACACCACAAACAAAACAAGAAAATGAACACATGGAAAGCTTGGCATGGGCCTAGTGAGTAAAGCCTTGGAGTCATCCTCTCTCCTCATCCAGTTGTGACATCAAGTTGGTTTTGCACTCTTGGTATATATTCACTTATTTTCATTCTGTTGCTAGTCCCTTAATTCAGGCTTTTGTTGTTTCTGAAATATTAGTCCCTTAACTAATCTTGTTGCTTTTACTTTTTTTTTCATTAGTCATTCTACACTCATACCTGAGGGGTTTTGCCAAAATAAAATGTGAATTTGATTGTCTGCCATACATTGCCTATAATCCTTTAGTGACTCCTGGCCTTTATGATGGATCCAAACTTGTAGAGAGTCTTTCCACTGGTGTCCCTTTCAAACAGTTCAAACTTTTGGAATCATTCCTCCTGTGATTCAAATCCTGGCTCTGTGACCTTGAAGTAAGTATTTTTAAATGCCTGTATTTCAGTTTCCCCATCTGTAGAATGGGGGTAAAAATAGTACCTATTTCATAAGATTCCTGTGAGCCCTTAGACTGTTGGTTCATATCATTATACATTAATAGGAAATTGCAAAATTTAGTAGAGAGGGCACTGTATCTTTCACCCAGTTTCCCCTCTGGGTTATATCTTACATAACTATAGAACAATTTTTAAAACTAGGAGATTGACATTGATACAATGTATGTGTGTAATTTCTATAACTTTTTATCATGTGTAGATTATGTACCCACCATCAAAATCAAGATATAGAATTATTCTATTACCCAAAAGATTGAGTAATTTTCTTTAAATATGCTATTGTTTTGTCACTAGAAATAAAAATAAAGATAGTGGATCAGTAATTTCACTTTTTTGTCTTTGGTAGTATTTCAGAAATTGTTTTGGCATATCTTGAAAATTTTTATGATAAATTCTAATCAAGCTGGGTGTGGTGTTGCATGCCTATAATTCTAGCAGCTCAGGAGGCTGAGGCAGGAAGATCACAAGTTCAAAGCCAGCTTCAGCAAAAGCAAGGCACTAAGTGAATGACTCAGTGAGACCCTGTCTGTAAATAAAATAGAAAAAAGGGCTGGGGTTGTGGCTCATTGGTTGAGTGCCCCTGAGTTCAATCCCTGGTACCCACCCCTCGCCCCAAAAAAATTCTGATCAGATTTTTTTGTTAGAATTTAAACATTGGCAAGCTGTTTTTAAAATGAAGAATTACAATATTAATACACATTAAAGTTTTCTACTAGCCCAGTGCAGTGGTGTATTCCAAGTACTCGGGAGACAGGCAGAAGGATCACAAGTTCAAGACCAACCTGGAAACTTAGTGGGAACCTGGCTCAAAATAAAATAAAAAGTTCTGGGGATATAGCTCAGTGGTTGGTAGAATGACTTTAGATTCTATGTCCAGTACCACTTAAAAGAGAAAAATTAGTAAATTTTAATAATATTGACATTTCTCCCTATAAAATGTATAAGATTAAAATGAATTTAAGACTTACCTGATATATTTCTTACTAAAGAGGAAGTATGTTAATTACAGTTTGGTCTTTGATAGTATAAATGCAAACTTGGCTGATTGTGAGCTTGTGTCATAGTTTTGTTTTGAATTTGTTGCAAGAAAATTAGCTTCAAAGAAAATAAGTTCAAAGATTGTTTGCAGAGAAAGGATCTTTAAAAATAAGGGTTGGGGAGAGATTTTTAGAAACTATTATATTGTTAGTGGGTACAAGAAAGGTCCATTAAGTTAAAGGCTAGTTATAGGGCTGGGTATAATTTTCCTGCTTCTTTAGCCACTGTGTTGTAAAGAGAATTCTTAAATATCACAGCTGTGTGATATTAACAGCAAAGCTAAGTCATGTGATTTTTGCCTCAGGGTTTGAGACAATTTTTAATTGTTAACTCTGTGAAAATTTGCTTTGGAAAAAAGACTAAAGTTTGTTTCATTGGCAAGGATGTGATAAATATTGATGGTACTTCCTGGTAAGTCAGATTCATATTTACAGAGGTTTTGGGCTACCTGTGGTTTGAGTTTCTCCTTGGTAAAACTTCTTGTCTCTTTGGTAGTTGTTTCCAGCTTTTTATTTATTTTGGTATATGCTCTAAAAACATATTTTTTTGAGGGGGTACTGGGAATCCAACCCGGGGCATTTAGCCACTGAGCCACATACTCAGCCTTTTTAATTTTTATTTTGAGACAGGGTCTCTCTAAGTTGCTTAGGGCCTTGCTGCATTGAACTTGTCATCCTCTTGTGTCAGCCTCCTGAGCTGCTGGGATTACAGGTGTGGGCCACTGCACTTGCATGGGTGGGTGTACACACATCCTATTTTAATTAGAGATCATTTGGCTTCAAGGAGAATCTGTTGTAGGGATCCAACTGTTTGGCGTTGATGAAGAACAACTAGAACTTGTGTGAAGGAAAGGACTGCTGGAAATCTGAGAAACTAGTCTCTCTGCCTGTCACTCTAGGGATATATGGTTTCTTGTTTCAGCTTCTCTTTCCATGTTTGTTTGATCTACCTTTCTCACTTTCCCCTTCCAATTCTATTTGCCTTGCCCTAGTTTTTCGTAGTCTTTGCTTCCCCATAGCTAGGTAGATTTGGTTTGCTATGGTGCTGATATGAATTGTTCTTTTAACAAAAGCTTACCTCTTACTGGTGATAATGTTTTTTCTTTTGGCTCAGTTGGCAGAAAAACCCAAATGCATTGTATCCCTGTTCCATGACCTTGGCAAGGTGGGAGTGGAGCACATTTTATATATGGCTAATTTTGGGTGTTATAAATGTAGAGGGTTGGTTCTCTTGTAGGGATTCAACAGGGCACTCACACATCAAGTCTGGCAGTGCATATTGAGTTACTCTGTGGGATACAAAGATGAATTGTATTTAATCTTTTTCTTCAAGGGTCAAACAATTTGCAGAAAATGGCAAAAGACTTCCTCTGTAATTTAGTATTGGCCTTTTATGCTTGTCAGCTCAGGCAATCCAGCAAGATCACAAAGTAGGTCTGTAGTATTAGCCAGGATTAAAGCAAGACTCAGAGGTCACAGAATCAGAGGAGACATGGTTGTACTTCTCTACAATTTGGATCATAGATCTACTAAAGAAAGCATGAACATATCCAGAAGTCACTATTTCAGGATCGTAGCTACTACTATTAAGGAGCATACCTTTTTGAATAAGAAGTTTTGTTCTGTTGTTTTGTTTTCCTCTTAGTCTTCCTCATTTCAAATAGACAACCTTTTGTCCTATCATTAGGCCAAGAGATCTTAGGGAGAACTCATTTCTTCACCATTCTAGCAACTAGAATATTTTCATACTCCCATTTTATATGATGACAACTGTTCACTTAGAAAATGCCTTTATCCCAGATAAGCTTCCATGTTAGGTCAAGACAAAGACAGTATGTTTGTGCCTTCTAATTTAGAGGCAGTAAACAGGACTTCAGATAGTAACACTGACTCTGATAAGAAACATCTTGTTCTATATGGTTCTGGCTACCTAAGAATTGACATATTGGATCAATCCAGTGTCTATAGTCAACACCTTATATTTAATAGAAGCACTGTAATGTCAGGGAAAATAATTAAAACTGTTGTTTCCTGTGTCAGTATTGGTGTTAATTTGGATTACAGGGCTAAAACCTTCGAAGTCAAGTCTTGATTATGTTACCAAACCAGGATGGAGAATTTTTTGCTCAGGCAACTAAAGAACCTGGAGTAACTGAGTGAGATTACAAAAAAGACACAGATGAAACAGTTGGGGAATCAGAAAATTCTGTCAGCTGCAACAGAGGAAGGCAGTGGATCTCAACTGTCATGCAGAAGAATTGTCTAGATAAAGTTTTAAATTTTTAGTTTCCTGATTTCTATCCCCAGATTCCTAGGAAAATACATCCTTCATGAGCATACCAGATAATTATAATTGATATAGTCCTCAGAACACTTGGGAAATGCACAAACAACATAATATCTACCACCTAATACAGTAGGTTCTTGGTTCTTTAGTAGTTTCAAATATTTGCGTGTAATTTGTAGTGTTTCCTCCTCTCTAATATGTATCTGCCTCGTATTGAATACTATATATCCATCCTATCTTAATTGCTTATGTCTCTATACTGTGACTTGGGACATGTTTTGGTTATAAATGGTTATTTTTGATTAAGAATGGTTATGCTATTCTCAATAGTTTAATGCCCCAAACATCTTATCTTCATTTTCTTAAGCCATATTATGTATGTGTGCTTGTGTATTTTTTTTTTGCTGTGTATACACACACAGGAATGTCAAGCATCTTGAACCTTTGCACTCACAAATTAATTCCTTTTTAAGATTTATCATTATTTTCTCAGGCTTAATTACTCCTAGAATATTGAGCTGATTGAGAACATGAACTTTGGAGCCGGATTGTTTTGGTGCAGGTCTGATCCCCACTAGTTACTCTGTAACTTTGTGTAAACCTCCATGTGTCAGTTTCTCCACCTATAAACTGATGATAAATAATACTATTCATATGATAGGATTCTAAGCAACACTTGTAAGATGCTTAGAATAATGGTTGACACAGATTAAAATAAGATACAGTTTATTATGTTATCATCTATTGTTCTGTGCTTCTGTTTGCAATGTATTTACTTCTCTCAATCTACAGAATTCTCATATTGCAAATATCCCTTTCAGGTATTTTTTGTGTATTTTTTTTTTCAGTTTTCCTTTTGTGGGTCTTCATTGCAGCATTTGGTGTAAATACTTGTGTCCTTGTACTTAAAATCCTTTCTATTCAGGTCTTCCTTTCATCATTCTTTTTCTTTCTTGTTAAAGTTACCTGTGGTCTTTGTTTCTAGATTTGAAACCTTTAAGTCACCCTTTAGTACTTAGAGTTATATGCCACTTTTTAATCCCTGTGTTTTTAAAAACTTCTCTTTAAAGCTTCTCCAACATTTTGTTTCTTTCCTTACTAGCATCCTTATTCCTAAAAGTGTTTTCTGTCAGTTATATCCTTCTGTCTGAGGAGACATTTTTCAATGAAAGTCAACACACTTTCACCAGTTATTTGCTTTCTTATAGAATGTATTCTCAATATTAAAGTCACTACTATAACTTTGTACTTACCTGTCACATTTTAAACATTTTAGTTTTATATGATATGTATGAATTGAATTCCTAATTGAAGGTTAGTTCCTTGGATATCCTATTGGCTTGACCTCTCTGCATTCTTTCCCCTCCCACTTTTATTTTTTGTTCCTTTATTAATTCTCAATCATCTAACCAATATGATTATCATGTAAGATGTAGAAAGCTCATAGTTTGGTTTTGATAGGATAAAAAAGAAAACTCAATCATGAGGCTCAGATCTCAATATTGCACATGTTATTTTTGCTTCAGTAATTTCTTTAATTTAGTATCCTGAGTACTAAATAGATTACCAAGTTCCTGAAAAGTAGTTTTGGCTGCAGAATCCTGATATCAGTGATATTAGTTAGGAATGATCAGATAGAAAAGTATTGGTAAGGTAGAAATTTTAGATTCATTATCTTCTTAGGATAAGCTGTTCTCCCGATACCTACATACAAACATCCTCTCTTTACCACTGCAGTAAGAGATCTAGGGACTTAAGAATTGTAATTACAAAGTTATTACATTGAAAAGAGCACAAGCAATAAAGAAGTTTATGAAATAACCGTGATTGTCCACTCTTCTTTTCACCTCACTAAGTATTCTCATCCATTTTCCATAACAATCGCCTTAAAACTCGGTGCCATTAGTGGCATAAAACAACTACTATTTTATTATTCTCTCTCAGGGTTCAAGAGGCTGAGGAAGCCCAGTTAGATGGTTCTCACTCTGAATCTCATGTACTGACAGTCTGACAGTGCTGTGGTTATCTCAGCTAGCACTCCTGTGCCTGTTGATGCTCATGTGGGGAGAACAACTCAAACACCTGAAGGTTGGGACAGCTGCATCTACTTAGGTCAGAGAGAGTCTCTCTCTCTCTCTATATATATATGTATATATCTTCTATATAGAAGCATTTGTAAGATGCTTAGAATAATGGTTGGCACAGATTAAAATAAGATACAGTTTATTATGTTATTATCTATTGTTCTGTTATTTCTCTCTCTCTCTCTCTCTCTCTCTCATCTCAGCTAGCACTGATGTTTGTGTGTAGGTATCAGGAGAAGAGCTTACCCTAAGAAGATAATGCCTATATAGAGAAATAACCGTAGAACTGTGTGTGTGAGTGTGTGTGTGTGTGTGTGTCTGTCTGTCTGTCTGTCTGTCTAATGGACTTCTCTAGTATAATAGCTTCAGAGTAACTGGATTTGTCACATAGTACCTGAGAGCACCAAAGGTATATATCCTGGAAAAGAAAGAAAGCCAGGTATATTGCTTTTATGACCCAGCCTTGGAAACTCCACAGCATTACTGTTACTTCCACAGCATTCTACTCATCTCATGTATGCAGTCATGGAGTCCTACCCAGATTCACTAGCAGAGAACACAAACTACCTCTTGATGGGGGTAGTGGCAAGGTTCCTAAAAAGCATGTATGATGGAAATATTGTTGTGGCAATTGTGGGAAATGCAACCTACCATATTAAAAGATAAATACCATTAATAATTGGGTTTACTTTCAGATGTTTTTCTTTGCATGTACAAATTATATTCCCTAATGACTACTTGATAGTGGCATAGTCCTACAATTTATTTGTTTCATAGTATATAATGATTGGACCAAAGTGCTTCTGATAGAACTCATCCCTCCCCCCCAAAAAATATGTAAGAGTGTGTGTGTGTGTATGTACACATTTACTACTCTTCTGACCATCGGAGAGTTGTTCCTTTTATCTCCTTTTTTTTTCTTCTTCTTCTTCCCTCGCTCTGACCTACTCCATACTCTGACCTAGTCCTACTCCTCTGCTTATGTCTTGATCTCAGAGAAAGGGAAGAGATAAGAATCATTGTATATAAAGTAAAACTTGATAATTTACTAGTTTAAGGATTGGTTTTTAAAAAACTCATTACTTAAGTAAACATTTCACTCAAATCAAAATATACATATTAATGTACTCATCAACTGATACAGGGCTGTGACTTTGAACTAATTTTACCTATCAGGGGCATTTGGCAGTGTTTGCAGACATTTTAGATTGTCACGACTGGAGTATGGGGCTGTTACAGTCTAGCAGTAGTAAAGCCAGAGGTGTTGCTCAACATTCTTCAATTTACATACCAGTATCTTCCCACTCCAACAAAGAATTTAATCGTCAATGCTGGGGGTCAAGAAGCTTAGGGCCAAGGCCTTTTCTTTAGTCTATCAATCCATGGATTGTCATGCTACATCTGATTTTCATACATAAACCATACCTGTAATTTATCATTTATGATTTCAAGTTTTGATTTATTTAAAATGTAGGGAAACTTTATACTTATAATCTGTGAGTTGTACCTTAATATTTTATTTTTTCCATGTCTTTTTCAGTAGTCTCACCTACATCAAATTCAACAGCATTTTTTTAAGTAAACCATCTTAAATTTTACTAAAACACTTAACCAATTTTTTTATAACCTTGTTTTTATAGAAACAAGTCTTCATACTCCTATTTTGCTAGTTTAGATAATGTATAATTAAATCCCACAACTACAAAAACAATTGGAATATAGTAAGAGAACAAACCAACTACTCTTGGTTGACACACAGTGGAGTGTGTGAGATAGCAGCCTCTAATTAGCATCTCTATGTGCTTCTATTATCATAGAAGAGCAGTGTGTGTGTGTGTGTGTGTGTGTGTGTGTGTGTGTGTGTGTTTATTTTTGTACTGGAGATTGAACCCAGGGGCACTTAACCACTGAGCCACATCCTCTACCCCACCCCTTTTTAAAAAATGTTACATAGAGAGACAGGGCCTTGTTAAGTTGCTGAGGCTAGCTTTGAACTCAAGGATCCTTCTGCCTCAGCCTCCTGAGCTGCTAAGATTACATGCGTGTACTGCTGCACCTGGCAATCGGTTGATTTTGATGATAGGTTAAATTGAGTTTGGACAGTAGCATTTTCATGAGCAATAAGGAGCTAAAGGAATTTCTTTGTTGTTCAAAATAATTGTTCTCAAAATAAGTTCACTGACTGTTATTTCTTAAACGACAAACCACACACACAGAAGAGCAAAAACAAAAAACGTACAAGTGTAAGATAATTTTACGTTACAAATGAATTTTATCTTACTCCAAATTGGTAGGATTTGTGAGGGCATCATGGAGTAGAAAGGAGAGACACTGTGCAAGATGTGCTCTTTAAAACAATAATTCTCTTCACTCTTGATCTATGTTGCTTTGGTGATAGAAATTTTATAAAAAAATATTTTGAGTATTTGAGAAAATAGGAAGACTTTTCTTTTTTCTTTTTCTTTTGTGGTACTGGGGGTCGAACACAGGGCCTTGTGCATGTGAGGCAAGCACTTTACCAATCTATATACCCAGCTCTAAGCATTTTCTATATAGATATTATTAAATTATTTTTGCTGGGTTCCAGTCCCTTTCATGATTTTTAAAATTTATTTATTTATTGGTGATGGGAGTTGAACCCAGCATACTAAGCATATGTTCTCTTTGTGAAGCTTGCGTATTGTGAAATGTATTTGACCCCCCGTCCCCCGCCCTATTGAACCCAGGTCTTGCACATGTTGGGCAACCACCCTACTTCTGAGCTACATCCCTAGTCCTAAACATATATTTTGTATGTGTGCTTCAGAGGCTGTTACCAACTTGCTTTTATCCTGTTTGGCAGCTCTGTTTTAAACAAATGTCCATGATATCTTCTGTATTTCTGAATTACACTTTTGCATATTAAACCCCACTGGCCAGACTGCTGCCTTTTACCTAAATATTACTTAACTATGTGTCTTTAAAATAAACTCAACAACTCAATTTTCATTACTTAAAAAAACTTGATTCCAATATTTCCGGTGTTTGTATTATTAGCACATTTTTTTTCAGTGTTGATTATGTGCATTTTCAGAATATACATAGACTATTGGCCATGTGAATTTATGCAGGCTGACACATTGTCTGATAAAAGTAGTATTTAGAATTTTATCAGTTAATCAGAGAGTTCCAGAAAGTGACATTTTAGATACTCAAAAGAATTATCTAGTAACCAATGGGAAATATAACCTAAAGAAATGGTAAATCTTCCCAGAGGATTAAGCTGAATTAGCATAGGTTTGTTAAAGTTGTAAATTATAATTTCTGTGATTTTGGGGCATAAGTTTAGTTCTTCTTTCCTGCAATTTCTGCTAGTGATGTAATTTCTTTACCTAGAAAAACTAAGATTATAGAAAGATAAATTAAGAGTACATGATTGAGTTATTGAGATTATTTTGAATATGATCATTCTTTCCTTTCAAACTTATATATATTAAAGCAAAATTTGCTGTGAAAAGTATTTACATACTTTTGTAGTTTTCTTACATTATGAGATACAAAACATTTGCAAAATTCTCAATGTTTGAACATTTTTAAACTTTGCGTGTTTTTTTTTTTTCAAGCATAATGGCCGGATTAAAAGCTTTTTGAAAGTGATGGTTTTGAATGAGTTACCAAACTAATAATTCCAAACTGCTCAAGATACTAGGTTGTAAGTGAATTATATTTAAAATGTTTAAAAATTATTTGGAAAATTATTAAATGGATTTTTTGGAAAAGTTAATTTATTTTAAAGACCTAAATGAAGGATTAACTTCCAGAGAACAATATATGTAGATTTCAATTTAGAAGAGGCATAGTGACATCTTAAGATAGTGTAAGGCATGTGGTAGTGTATTGCATTGTTGGTGCTCAAACCAACAAGCTGTAATATAGAATCTTTGAAAGGAAAGGATCAGAGATTGTCAAGTCAGAACTCAGGTACTTATCTTCTAGTTTTACATTCTTTTCTGTGTTGCAAAAAAGCTGTTAAGTTCTTAATTCTTTTTGCTCAAATTTTATAAGTTTGTGATAAACACTTGTGGAATTTGGATAACTTCCCTTTTTTAAGATAGGTTTTGATTTTAAACAGCAATTCAGTTATTTCTCTTTTGTTTTTATTATTTATTATATAGTATACATTATCTAAACAATGTCATCCAGGGCAATCAATGATTTGTTGTACGCCTCTGTACTAGACTATGTGTCTTTAGAGTCCAGGCTACACAGTGTCTCTCTGGGATCTTAGGGCTTCTACTTTTGTCCTGAGTCTTCTAGCCCTTGCTGACCATTGAATTATAAAGCATCTTTCCTAGAGATCTGTTAAGTAATATGTATATGCTTGGTTATTATATTGCCTGAATTTAATTCATTGACAGACATTTGGGACTTCATGTTGTATAATTTGTAAATGTGTTTTATACTGATTTGAATGTATTTTGTATTAATTTCCAAATGAAAGTAGGAACATGTTGTTTGGTTTGTACCAGTTTACTTTATTTCAATTTATAGGACATTTCCTAGGACTGTAACTTATGAGAGTTCAAACACCAAGTTTTTCTTCAAATTCAAACCTACTTTTTTAGTTAAGGGAAAAGGAAGTTGACATTAATTATATGTAGTTTGAATTTTTTTTCAAGTATAAACTTGAAAATCTGTTTACTAAAACAAAAGTAGAATTTAACAAGATATCTGATCTACCAGTCTTCCTGAAGGCCAAATTGTAGGATGGTAGGAAAATCCTGTAGAATAATGTTTTTCAAATTATCTGTGGTAACACATTGTTTTTAGTGTTTTTTTTGGAGATGGTTTCTGTGTTGCCCAGGTTGGTTTTGAACTGAGGGGCTCAAGTGATCCTCTTGCCTTACTTAGACTCTCTAATAGATGAAGCTATGAGCATGTACCACTAAACCTGGCCTAACATGTTGTTTTAGAAATCTCAGCTGATTCTTTTGTAAAATACAATAAAAATGACAAGAAAAATTTAGTGGGAAAAAATCCTAAGAAATACAAGGTGTAGGGGCTGGGGATGTGGCTCAAGCAGTAGCGCGCTCACCTGGTATTCGTGCGGCCCGGGTTTGATCCTCAGCACCACATACCAACAAAGATGTTTTGTCTGCCGAGAACTAAAAAATAAATATTAAAAAAATTCTCTCTCTCTCTCTCTCTCTTTCTCTCTCTCTCTCTCTCTCTTTAAAAAAAAAAAGAAATACAAGGTATAAGTCTAAATATTTTATTATCAGATTTGGCAGATATAACATTACTTTTTGTCAAATTGCTATTAAAGTTTCTAAACACTTTTAATTTTTGTAATTACCTAATAATAGGCCAGTTTATTTTTTAAATTTGTTTGTTCTAATCAGTTATACATGACAGCAGAATGCTCTTCGATTCATTGTACACAAATAGAGCACAATTTTTCACTTCTGGTTGAACATGAAGTAGAATCACACCATTCGTGCAGTCATACATGTAACTAGGATAATGATGTCCATCTCATTTCACCATCTTTCCTATCCCTATTCTCCCTCCCTTGTCTTTCCCTTTGTGCAATCCACAAATCCACCACTAATCCCAAGCCGCCCCTCTCCCCCCATTATAGATTAGCACCCACTTATCAGAGAAAACATTTGGCCTTTGGTTTTTGGGATTGACTTACTTCACTTAACACTATATTCTCCAGCTCCATCCATTTACCTGCAAATGTCATAATTTTATTCTCTTTTATTGCTGAGCAATATTCCATTGTGTCTATATACCACAGTTTCTTAATCCATTCATCTGTTGAAGAGCATCTAGGTTGGTTCCACAGTTTTGCTACTGTGAATTGAGCTGTGATAAACAATGATGTGGCTGCATCACTGTAGTATGCTGTTTTTAAGTCCGTTGTGTTTAGACCAAGGAGTAGGTTAGCTAGGTCAAATGGTGGTTCCATTCCAAGTTTTTTTTAAGGAATCTCCTTTCCAGATTGGGTGCACCAGTTTGCAGTTCCACCAGCAATGTATTAGTGTGCCTTTTCCCCCATATCCTTGCTAACACATACTGTTTCTTGTATTTTTGATGACTGCCATTCTGACTGGAGTGAGATGAAATCTTAGAGTAGTTTTGATTTGCTTTTATCTAATTACTAGAGGTGTTGAACATTTTTTTCATATATTGATTGATTGTCTTCTTCTGAGAAGTATCTGTTCAGTTCCTTAGCCCATTTATTGACTGTTTTTTTTTGGTGCTGAGTTCTTTATATGTCCTGGAGATTAGTGCTTTATCTGGTGTGTGTGTGTGGTAAAAATTTGCTCCCATACTGTAGGCTTTCTTTTCACCTCATTGATTGTTTATTTTGCTGAGAAGGAGCTTTTTAGTTTGAATCCCTCCCACTTATTGATCTTAATTTTATTTCTTGCGCTTCAGGAATCTTGTTAAGGAAGTCAGGGCCAGTTTCAAACAGTGACAGTGTCCATGGATTGGGTGGGTATTGGTCTGCAGACCACACTTTGAAAAGCACTGTTCTAAAATATACACGTGCTACAAATGCTGTGTTAGAAGCCATTCTTAGTCTGGGAAGTTGTCTTTTAACAACAGATGCTACTCCTCCAAATAATACACAGGAATATGATCTGCCTTTTTGCTGTGAGGGTCTCTAATGAAGACCAAAAAACTGACCCCCCCCCCCCCCCAAGAGCCTTATTTAAAAGAAAGTTTAGCCAGGTGTTGCAGGCCTGCAATCCCAGCAGTTTTAGAGCCTGAGGCTAAGATGGCAGGATTACAAATTCGAAGCCAAACTTGGCAATTTATTGAGAGCCTGTCTCAAAAACAACAAAAACGAAACAAAAGGAATGGAGATATGGCTCAGTGGTAGTGTCCTCCTGTGTTTAACACCTCCATACCACACACAAAAAAGAAAGTTTATTGAGGTATTATATTAGTCCATTTTTGTTTGCTATAAAAAAATACACCTGAAGCTGGATAGTTAATTAAAAAGAGGTATATTTGCCAGGCATAGTGGGACACGTGTAATCCCAGTGACTCCAGAGGCTGGGGCAAGGAGATTCCAAGTTTGAAAGCAGTCTTAGTAATTTAGATGAGGTAACTTAGTGAGACCCTGTATCAAAAAAAAAAAAAAAAAGACTAGTGATATAGCTCATGGTAAAGTGCCTCTGGATTCAGTTTCCCAGTAACCTCCTTACCTCTCAAAAAGAGGCTTATTGAGCCTATAATTCTGGAGGTTCAAGAGCATGGCCCTCTACTGAGTGCCTCATGGTAGATGGCATCGCAGTTATGGTTGCTCATAAAGAGTTTGCATGGCTATACTGAAAGGGGTAGAGCCAGTCTTGCTTTTTTTTTTTTTCTTGTTTTTTTCTTTTTTAATAAGGGCTGCTTTTGCATGAATTTATTCCTGGGGACCTTCATCCCTTCTAAGGGCAATGCCCCTAGTGACCTAATTACCTTCCATTACTCCTTACCTTTTAAAGTGTCTACCACTTTTCCCTACCACTACACTGAGGACCAAGCCTTCAATACATGAACCCTTGGAAGACAAACTGCATTCAAACAATAGTAGGTGTTGTTTACATGCCATAAAATTCACCTATATTAAGTGTACAGTTCAAAGACTTTCAGCAAATTTTCTGATTATGTGCAAAATATATCACAGTCCAATTTTAGGAAGATATTCATCATCTCAGTAAAGATCCCTCATACTCTTTTATACTTAATTCTTATTTTCATCTCTAGCCTTAGTTTACCAATCAGTTAATTTTTTATGTTTATACATTTTCCTTCTGGATATTTTATGTAAATGGAATCAGATAGTGTATGGTCTTTTTTGTCTGACCTGTTCGACTTAGTAAAGTATATTTGAAGTTCATTCATGTTGCTGAATTTGTTCATCAGCTTGTGTATATTTGAATTCTTTCAGGTTGGAGGATATTATTATAAATAAATAATGTTTACATGACATTTGCATGCAGCTTTTTATGGAAACATGTTTTCATTTTTCTTGAATAGATACTTAGGAGTTGAATTGTTGGCTTGCACAGTAAATTTAAGTTTAATTAATTAATTAATTAATTTTGTGGTGCCAGGATCAAATTCAAGGTCGTATACATGTTAAGCAAGTGCTCTGCTACCCAACTCCACCCACAGCTGTGTTTAACTTTTTAATAAACTTCCAAGCTATTTTAGCTTTCAGCCAGTAATGTATTAGTGTTGCAGTTTTTCTACCCTTGTTACCACTTGTTATTGCCATTTTGTGTATAGTCAGTCTAGGAGGTGTGGAATTATGTTTTCCTAATAACTAATGGTGCTCAGCGTCTTTTCATGTTCTCTTTGTGGGTTCATATTCTTCTTTTGTGAAATATCTCTTCAGGTATTGCCTATCTTATAGTTTGGTTGTTTGCCCTATTATTGAGTTGTAAGAGCTCTTTGTGTGTTCTGGATATATATGTAGTATCAGATATATGATTTGCAGATACTTTCTCTTAATCTTTGGTTTTTCCTTTTTCGCTTTTCCTTTTTTTTTTTTTTAATGTATTTTGAAGTGGGAACCTTTCAACTCTTGCTAAAATTTATGCTTCTTTTAACAAAATCACAGAGACTAATGAAATAGGAGACCAATGACAAGACAGACAACTAAGTAAGACCAGACCTTACTTGGTTCTTCAGCCCAAATTTCAGAAAGTATTTATATAATCTTTTCTTTTAGCTTGCTTGGTGATGCTAAATGACTGTAACTTCTTCAAACCTGATATCTTGGTGTGTGTCTTGGGGAAGCCATTTTGCCCCTCAACCATTGACTGAAGCATATCTTTTATTGTACTTCTCAAGCAGTCAGTGTCTTAGATGGAAACAACAAAAAGTTTAGTTTATTTCAACTAAAAATAACTTTATTGTGGATGTAAGGAACCTCTTGGAATTTGTAGAAGAACTACAGAACCAGGCTGTACAATGGAAAAAAAACTTTGAGAGGCTGTTTCCAGTCAGAAACCAAGCCAGGGCCACACCACAGGTAGTCTCAAGGGCAGCATTATTCTTGCTTGCTTGCAAATGCAAGCAGATGCTGCTGCTGCTGCTGCTGCTGCTTCACTTTTATAGCTGTTGCTACTAAATCTTAATCTTATTGCAGTGGTCATCTCTACTTGAGGGCTATTTTTGGCTGTTTGTGATATTAGTTCTAATATTAGTAATAATATTTTTGGCTGTTTGTGATATTAGTCTGAGGCAGATGTATTTATTTATATTCTGTTTCTAAAGGAAGCTGGACTATGGATATGTAGCATTTTCATGTTTCTTAAAAGGAGACAGAGTCTAACTTATTAGTGTCAAAAGAAGTTCAAGTGTTTCCCTCACTTTCCATCAAGATTTTGTCATATTCTTTTCTCTCCTCTGCAGATTATTCTTGACCTCCTCAGTCCACCAGAATCTGGTGCACACTCTTAACTAATCTCCAAAAACTTTTCACAGTTTTGCTAAAATTTATGGACAAATTTCAGTATTCTGATTTGACATTTCAGTAATTTTTGTCATTGATAATCCCCTCCTCCTCATCCTTTTTTGAACACTTCCTTTCTTAACTTCTTTGATACCTCTATTTTGGCTCTTTTATTATTATTATCATCATTATTATTCTCTTCCTGTAGTCTCTGGGAGCCTTCTTTTCCTCCCAGGTCTTGAGTTTTCCAAAGTGCTTCAGGCCCTATTTGCTTATCTACACGTGTTCCATAAGTAAGCTCATTTTCTCCCATAGACTCATTTACCATTTGTAGACTGTACTACACCTGTCTGTTAAGCTACAGAGAGAACTTTACGTCCAACTAGACATTTTTCTTGTCACCTCAAAATATCCAATTCCAAAAACCATATGCAGGTTCTCACTGCTTCTAATATTGCTTCTTGCAGGAAGTGACGATAGCCATCAAACACTTAAGATAGAAATTGGAAGGATTACCTCTGATTCTTATCTCCTTCATATCTTCTAGAATTTTATTTCCAAGTATTTCCTAGGTTTCATCATTACTCTTTCTTCCTTCTGTTGTTACCTTTGTCCAAGCCACCATTAGTGATGACCTGGAATGGTTAGTGTAAAACTTCCTAATAACACTTTCTGATATTGGTTTTGCCCTTTTCCCCCTCAGGATAGCCATATAATTAATGTTATCCTTAAATCTTTAAATTCTTTCACTTAGGATAAAGTTTAAGCAATTTAATGTATGTTCTAAGACTTTCTGAGGTATTTGTTTTGAAATATCTGTCATTCATCATAACTAGTTTTCTTGCATTTGATTCCAGTTTTACGAAACTTCCTTTGTTTCTCAGCTGACAGACTTCCTTCTGTCTTAGTTATTCCTCCCAAATTGAAGAAAGTGGGAAATTTAACTTACTAATTAAAAGTTTAAAAATAGTTGCAGCAAAACTTTTTCCTGCCTTTAACTGTGGAGATGCACTGTTTTGCAGGGGAAACAAATGTATAAACACATGCTTTCATTGTTCATTTATCGAATAAAAGAAATATGGCTGGACTTATAGTATGAGTAAAGAGGCTTTCAGTTACAAAATAAGAAATTCTATGGAAGCTAACTTTAAATTACAAGTAATTTATTTATATATCTGAAAAATCTAAAGGCGGGGCAGGTTTCTGGCAATAGTTGATCCAAGGACTCTTAGATGTCATCTCCTTGATCATGACAAACATCTGTATAACCTTTAGCTTAGTAGCCTATGACCCACAGCACTATAGGCCACATGACAGTTGATACAGCAATGAAACCCATTTGACTTCCTGGCTTAAGTAGGTGCTCAGTAACATTTGAATTAAAAAATGAATGTGGGGCTGGGGATGTGGCTCAAGCGGTAGCGCGCTCGCCTGGCATGTGTGCGACCCGGGTTCGATCCTCAGCACCACATACAAACAAAAGATGTTGTGTCTGCCGAAAACTAAAAAAGTAAATATTAAAATTCTCTTTCTCACTCTCTCTTGGAAAAAAAAAAAAAAGAATGTGAGGTTTTCACTTCAGTGAAAATTTCTTTTTCTCTCAAGAAATCAACTTCAAGAACGTACTTATTAAAATTTATTTTACTTTATTTGAAAACAGTGTTGTACTTCTGTTACTTACAGTGAAAATGAAATACTGTATACAAACCAGTGAGTGCATTGTAAACGTGTACAAATAAGGTAAAAGAAGTACAAAGAAAATCTACTGGACATATTTTCATTTATTCAATAGAAGAAATATGGCTGGATTATAGTATGAGTACAGAGACTTTCAGGTGCAAAATAGAAATTCTATGGAAGCTAACTTTAAATTACAATAGTAACTTATTCATTTGTGTATCTGAAAAATCTAAAGGCAGGGCAGAATTCAGTTGATCCATAGATTCTAAGATGTCATCGGTAATCTATGTTATTGTATTGTGTTCTTTTGTTTTATTTTGCATTCTCGACTTCCTATTAGTAACTCTGTTCAGTAGAAATCTAATGAAAATCATCATTTTCAACATTCTGTTAACTACAGTTTAAAAAATAAAAATAAGCAAATTATTTTTAAGAATATTTTCTTAAAAACAAGCAAATTAAATTTAAGAATACTGAGTTAAAGTATTCATTTAACTCAGTATGTCCAAAATACTGCCATTTCCACATGTAATCAGTATAAAAATTATTAATATAATATTTTACATTTTTTTCATGCTGAGTCTTCAAAAATCAGTATTTTACCCTGATATACTTTGACAGTATATCATAAATGTCATCAGCAGGCCTTTTTTCTGTATTTTTGTTTTATTTATTTTTATGTGGTGCTCAGGATTGAGGACCCAGTGCCGCAATTGGACTAACCACATCTCAATTTGGACTAACCACATTTGTTTCAGCCATTCACTTTTGTCTATAAATACAAATTTTGGAGTTAGTTTGTCATTATGTACATAAGTTCTAGGATCTTGTTTGGGATTGTGCTATTAAAACATTTTGCAGATAATTGATTTTTTTTATAATTGACATCTTAACAATATTAAGTCCTGTCCATGAATACTATCTCTCTATTTATTCAAGTGATCTTTTATTTTTTTCCATTTGTTGTTAGCGTACAGATTTTTGTGCATCTGTCTTGTTAGTTTTTTTATTTTTTATTTAATTTTTTTTTTGTAGTTGTAGATGGATGGTATGCCTTTATTTTGTTTACTTTTATGTGGTGCTAAGGCTCAAACCCAGTGCCTCAGCAAGTGCTAAGCAAGTGCTCTAGCACTGAGCTACAGTCCTAGCCCCTATTTTGTTAGCTTTTTATATCAGTATTTCATGCTTATGGTGCTATTTTAAGTGGTAATTTAAAGAAAACTCATATCTAGTTCATTGTTAATATGTAGAAAAGCAATTAATTTTTATGTTGTCATTGTATCTTGCAGACTTCTTAAATTCTCATATTTGAGGTATTTTTTTAATAGAACTTTGAGATTTTGTATATGACAGTCATATCATTTATGGATAGTATTACTTTTTTCTTCCTAGTCTGTGTTTTTTATTTCTTTTCTTTCCCCTCTTACTATATTGGCTATAAGACTTCTGGTAACATGTTGAGTAGTAGTGATTAGAGCAAATAAACTTGCCTTGTTTTCCATGTTAAGACAAAAGCATTCTTTCATTATTGAATATGATGTTAACTATTGAAGATTTTGTAGATGCCATTTGTCAGTTAAAGAAAATTCTGTTTCTGATTTGCTTTAAGTTTTGGTCATGAACAATATTCTAATTTTTAGCTAATGCTTTTTCTGTATCTACTAAAATGATTCTTATTTAGTCTGTCATTTTGGTAAATTACATCATTTGGTTTTTGAATCCTGAATAAGTCAATTACCTTTCACATATAATGCTGAATTCAATTGGCTATTATTTTATAGAGGTTTTTCCATCTATGTTCATGAAGGATGTTAGTCTTTAGTTTTCTAGTCATGTAATTTAATTTTTTGGCTTTTATATTGGGATAATTCTGACCTTATAAAATGATTTGGGAGATGTTTTCTTCTCTTATTTTCTGGAAGAGATTGAGTAGAATTGGCATTATTTCTTTGAATATTTGGTCAGGTTGGCCAGTAAAAACATCTATGTCTAGAGCGTTTTGTTTTGTTTTGTTTTTTGGAATATTTAAAAACTACAAACTCAATTTCTTTAATAGCTTTGACTATTCAGCAACTACTCTTGGTAGTTTATGTATTCAAAGAGTTGGCCCATTTCAACTATGTTCTTGAATTATGAATGTAGAATTATATAAGTACTTTATGATTCTTTTAATCTCTATAGGATCTCTAGTGATGTCCCTTTTTTAATTACCAAAAAAAAAAAAAATGAATTTGTTTGTGTTTCATGTAAGTATGTAACATCATTTTACCCCAGCATATCAAGTTTAAATGCCTCCAATCTTTCATTCAGTATGAGTGCCTAAAAGTAGTAAAATGAAGCTCCTCCAAAAGCAGTCATTTTCTGGAACATGAAAGGATTAAAAAAAAAAAAAAAAAAGGCTCACCAAGCAGGGCTGGGGATGTGGCTTAAGCAGTAACGCGCTCGCCTGGCATGCGCGAGGCACTGGGTTCGATCCTCAGCACCACATAAAATAAAGATGTTGTGTCCACCGAAAACTGAAAAGTAAATATTAAAAACTCTCTCTCTCTCTCCCCCTCCCCCGCCTCTCTCTCTAAAAAAAAAAAAAAAAAAAAAACAAACAAAAAAACTCACCAAGCATTAATCCTGTGCTTGTTTTCTTAAAATTATTCTTAATCTGTAATGGAAACTTTGAATACATACAGTTGTTTTTGAAGAGGAATAACAATGTGTTATTATTATTATATTCTATGAACTATTGCTATGAAATCTGCAAATTGTATATTTGCAAATTGTGTATTTGACAAAGTATTAACATCCATAATATATGAAGAATTCCTAAACTCAGCAACAAAAACCAATTCAAAAACAGAGGCCACGTGCAGAAGTACATGCCACTAATCCCAGCTACAGGCAGGAGAATGGTCAGTTCAAAGCCAGCCTGGGCAATGTTAATGTTTTTGTAGAAACCATAGTTTTGGGGAATAATAATTGTTTTCTGGAATAATAATAATAATTTATAGTGTTTTAAATGATGTCATGCTCCTGGTGTCACTTTACACATTAGATAGTATTGTATAAAGGCCTTCAGTAGACATTACTCCCTTTTAGTTCTTGTTTTTTTTCCCCTGTACAAAATTTAATATTTTATTAGCACACATAATGTAAAATTGATCATTTTACATGTTTTAATCTGTTCAATTTAGTGGCATTAATGCATGCACAATATTGTGCAGCCATCACCACTATCTTAAACCTTATACCCATTCGGTAGTTATTCCCAGTTCTCTTACTCTGGCTTCTGGTAACTTTTTTTTTCTGTGGCTTCCTATTTGGACATTTCATGTAAATGGAATCATGAAATATATATGCTCATGTGTCTGAATTATTTCACATGGCATAATGTCTTCAGGGTTCATCCATGTTGTAGCATGACTTAGTACTTCATTACTTTTTATAGTAGAATAAAATTCCATCATGTAGATATGTTATGCCACATTTTGTTCATCCATCCAAATTGATGGACATTTGGACTATTTTTAATTTTGTCTGTTATGAATAATGTAGCTATGGACATTTGTGTGCAACTTTTTATTTGAATACTTTTTCCCCCAGTTCCTTGGGATATACACCAACAAGTAGGATGCTGAGTCAGACTCTAGTTCTATGTTTAACTTCTTGAGAAATTAACAAAACTTGTTTCTGCAGTGGCCACACCATTTTAAATACTCATCAGCAATGTATAAGGATTCCTCTTTCTTACATCTTCACTAACACTTGTTATTTCATGTTTTCTTTGTATTCTAGCCTTTGTAGTGTAAAGTGACATCTCATTGTGGTGTTCTTTTGTATTTCCCTAATGACTAATGTTGAATATCCTTTCATGTCTTTGTCATTTGTATATCTTGAATACCTATTCAAGTTTTTTGCCTGTTATGTTTATTTTTTTCTGGTATCAGGATCAAACCCAAGATCTTTTGCATGCTAGGCAAGGACTCTACCACTAAGCTACCCCCAGCCCTTTTCACTTTTTATTTTGAGACAAGGTCTTGCTAAGTTGCCCAGGCTGGCCTTGACTGAGCATCCTCTTGCCTGGTCAGTTTCCAAGTAGCTGGGATTAGTGGCATGCACTTCTGCACCTGGTCTCTGTTTTTGATTTTTTTTTTTCTGAGTTTAGGAATTCTTAATAGATTATGTATGTTAATAGTTTGTCAAATACACAATTTGCAAATCTAAGTAGAGTGAGGGTGTGTTTTGAAAAATCTCACTCTGGTTGCTCTGTAAAGAATGATTGTAAGGGAAAAAGTAAGAAGACAAAGATGAATGAAGACCAGTTAAATCCTGTACTTGAGTAGTAGTGGTGGTGGTAATAATGTCTATTGATAGAGGTGAGTGACTGATAGATTTCACAAATATTAAGGAGGGTAAATTGATGTCTCAAAGCTGGATATGGGAATTGAAATATGTTCTTTTTCAAGAATAACTTAAAAGAATTGCTTTCAAAGAGTTCATGTAACATTTTCATGTTGATTTTTATTGAACTCAATGATAGTTGTTTTTTGTTGTATTTGTCTGGAATAGGTTGATCATGATGGAGGAAAAAACATGTGTTTACTTTGGTCCTGTTTGAATTGACGAGCTGTTGTATATATGTTTGTAGCTCAAAGGAAAGCTATTAGAGCATTAAAATTTGTGAGGCCTACTCTTGACATCCTATTTTAAAGTGATACGTTGCTGTCACTGTCCTCTGTACTCTTGATCCTTCTTATTGTACTTTTCTTTCCCCTACACCTATTTTCTAACATACTCTGACCCTTACTTTCTATTTTTATTGTGTATTATTTTTATCTCCCTTCAAGTCCCAAAAGGTAAACTCATAGAGGGTGAGGCTTTTGTCTGTTCACTGTGTTCCATGTAGAGAGCTGTGTATGACATGTAGGCCTTTGATAAAGATGTGTTGAATGTTTAATATTGTCAAGATGGGTATTTGTTGAATGAATAAAGGGAGTGAGGCAGGGAATGTTCCTACCATGTTAGGAAGATGAACATTTCACTGTTTTTAAAAGATAGAAAAATAGGATTGATTGGACATAGGTAACCTAGCTCCATTCTACCCATCTAACTTCATTTTGTACTAAATCTCTTATTTTGTTCCTCAGTTTTACTGAAGTACAATCAACAAAACTTACATATATTTAAGGACTTATGGGAGCTTTCAATACATATATACATTGTGAAATGATTACCACACAAACTAATTAACGTTATCTATCACTTCACATAGTTAGTTTGTGTGTATGTGTGTGTGTGTGTGTGTGTGTGTGTGTGTTTGCATTTCATATTTCATCTAGATGATTTTGCCTCATGGCTGTTTTCCTGTAACAGGGGAGACAAGGTCTTTATCTTACAGCAAGAGAGCGGAGTTTCAGAGGACTGAACAAACTAGAGGAGATTTGCAATAGCCATGGTAAAGTATGAAAGAATGAATTAGCCAGGGAAATGTGGTGGTGTTACCTTGTGTGACATGCTCATTTGAAATCAGTATTGATGTATCAATAATGGAATTTACTCGTTGGAGAACTCTTTCTAAAAGGTGGTTGGCTGCTCAGGTACAGTCATGCATGGAGAATGTAGACAATAATAGGATTTCTGAATTAATAATTTTAGTGGAAAGGCAGTTTCAAATGATGATCAGAATCCAAGATTTTACTGTGGCAATATAGATGGCTTGAGTGGTATGAGCAGTAACATCATTGGAGATGACTGAGGGCATACCGTTGCAAAAGTGTTCTCTGAATATTTTTCTGAAAGTTACCTAGGATGGTGACAAGACTTAGGGGAAAGAAGGCTGTAATCTGGGGATCAAAGTACAGGCAAATGGGAATGACTAGTTAGGAAGTGATACCAGTGAGAAGGTAATACATAGTAATGCAACTAAGAGGACCTGAGCATCTGAAAAATGCTTTGGTTTCTTGTTGTTGTTTTTTTCTTAAACGATGATAGAAGTGTAATCTCTGCAAGTCATATAGGAACCAGGGAAATCAATTTCTCCACTAGTTCTGAGATGTTAGGAAAAATTAAGAAATGACAACAAAAAAAGAAAACACATCACAAAAGCAGCCACCATTTCAATGGACTGCAGTGAAATATTGCACTCAAGAAAGAGCTAACTTTGTTTTAAAGTAATTGGTAGACTTCAGAGAAAGGTTGGAAGATAAATTTCATGGTTATTGCTGAAGATAATGGAATGGTATGGAAGGTGGAGAGGCCTAGGTAGAGTGAATTGACAGGAAGGAACAGTGCATTAACAACAGGATAAAAGGCATTGTGGTCTTAATTTCAGCATCCCATTTTTCGTCCTCCTTTTTTTTTTTTGTTTTTTGTGTTTTGTTGTTTTTTTTTTTTTTGCTATTGTTTTTTAAACCGAAGTGAAATTCACATAACATAAAATTAACAATTTTAAAATGTACAATTCATTGGCAGTTAGTATGCTTGTATTGTAATGTTGGGTAGCCATCACCTATCTAAAATGTTTTTATCACCCTAAAACAGACCCTGTATCCATTAAGCAGTTATTCTTTATCCCTCCCTTCTCCTCCACTTCAGGATTTTTTTTTTTTTTTTTGAGAATGATGGACACTGGGCCTAACAGGAGGGAAACATGTCTCTTGCTACAGATGATGATGGGTATGAAAGATGCTCCTTGAAATGAGTGATAGAGGCTCCAGAAACTGGTTGTACTTCTGTTGTTTCAAACTCATATATCTTTGTGACCAGTCTTTCTATCACTAAAAAAACTTCTCCATCTGGACTTAAATATTTCTCTCAATCATATCATCATTCTCAATTTAACTGAGGTCTAAATTCTGATAGCCTTTTTGTCTCCTTCTAGAGCTATCACCATTGACCTCTCAATTTCTTCCTCTCCTTTCTATTTTCTCTGCTATCATTTTTTTAAAAGTATTTGTTTTTTAGTTGTAGGTGGACCCAATAACCTTTATTTTATTTTTATGCAGTGCTGAGGATCGAAACCAGTGCCTCGTGAGCACTAGGTGAGCACTGTACCCCTGAGCCACAATCCCAGCCCTCTGCTATCATTTTAACTGGGGTCCTTATTAGCTTATACTTTATTTAACCTTCCTAAGTAATTTCCCTGCCTCAGTTCCTTTATTCCCTAATGATGGAATTGCTCACATTGAATACTTAGATCCACAGCTAGATACTTATAATCTGATACTCAAGGTCCTCTTCAATTACCCCTTCTCACATGGTTGTTTTGTTAATCAAATAAAATAATATAAGTATAATATTATACAAATATCAAGTTTTGCTATAGTTACCTGTTACCATTACAGGCCTCAGGTTTCAGTCAAACCAGTCTAGTCTAGTCAGTATCCTTGACCATCCTTTGTGGTTTTTCTTCCTTACCTCTTTGTTATAGAAATTACATTCCTTGGACCACTGTTTTCCCTTTCTTTCTCCTTACCTAATTTCTGTGGCCATTTTGAGGCCTTCATTTATTTGAGTCTTGGTAATAATTTATTTCTTTCAAGTAGTTGTAAAATATGATATTCATACTTTTTCTCATTTAGCCTGGTCTTCCTTAAATTATTTGGCTAACTGTATGTTTTTAATCTTGACATTGAAGTTGTGCAACTTTTAGGACAGGGAACATATCACCCAGCACATAGCTAGGTATTCTGAATATAAATGGTAAGTGATTTGTGGTTGTACATAGTATGATGCTGAGAGAATCACTAGAAATTTTGGAGGGGGAAACATTTGGCTGTTTCTCACCCTTTCTATGCTTGTTTGTTAACATGTTGAGTTCCAGCATGAAATTTTAAATAAAGTGATTTTCATGTGAAGAGAGAAAGTTTTTTTTTTCAGTATCTGATACATATCACATGATTAAGAAATAACAAATTAGAAAGTCACACAGTGACAGTAGGAAGTCTCCCATTTGTCCTAGCCACTGAGTTCCTTCTTACATGAATCAAACACAAATGCATTCTTATTTTCACTTTCTTTTATTATACTTTTCTTCACCTTATTTGATGAGTATGTAATGGATTTTTTTAACATCAGTACATACAGAATGTCCTTATTGTTTCCTGTGTTTGCAGGATATCACATTGTGTTGATATACTGTAATTTATTTAAGTAGTCCCATATTAGTCATTCCATTAAGTTTTGAGTAAGGATGAGATAATACCACATTCTTTTATAATTGTGCTTTTAATCACTTAAAAGAGCCATAACCAGAGTGATACCAATAGAGCAAATAACAGTGACCATCAAATTATTTTTTTCATGTACCTGGCATTAACAGATTTAAATGAAATTCAAGAAAGATCATCTATGTTGAATGCCTGTCAAATATCGTAGAAATGTTTATTCTCAGAAGTTAATAACTTTTTTAGAAATGAAAATCTTTGAATCTGACATGTCTAAAATATGAACTTCTCAATTTCTTAGGGAAAAGTAACACAAATGTATGTCATATTAAGTGGACACTGTTTCACAGAATACTTCAGGAAATTGGTTCAAATTCAGTCATGAGAAACTACACATAAAGTAGAGTGGATTCTCATCTGGATTATAAGTAATAAAAAACGCCCACTAAGCAGTATTTTTTTTTTTTAGAGAGAGAGAGAGAATTTTTTAATATTTATTTTTTAGTTATCGGCGGACACAACATCTTTGTTGGTATGTGGTGCTGAGGATCGAACCTGGGCCGCACGCATGCCAAGCGAGCGTGCTACCACTTGAGCCACATCCCCAGCCCCTAAGCAGTATTTTTTGAATGGCAGAGTCATGGTGGGCAAGATATGGAGAAGAGCAGAAGTTTTTAATTGTACATTAGGTGCTCCATCTTGAGAAGTTCTAAAATTTAAGATAATTTTCAGCAATTGATGTGTAAAACAAATTTCTGCAAACTACAAAAAAGAGAGAAACCAGAGGCAGAAGAGAAAGGAAAGGACGGAAACAAAGAAGTTAGTAACAGGAAGAAATAAGATTCAAGCATTGAGATTGCAAAAATAAATTTTGTGGCTGTGTCTAAAACAGCAATCTAGAAAATCAGAAAAAGTATGGTTACGTATAACTAATCTGGGGGTGAGTGTGTGTTCATGCTTATGTACTGAAGATTGAACCTAGTTATACATGCTAGGCAAAGCACTTTATCACTGAGTGCATCCCCAGCGTTAGTTTTTATCTTTTATTTATCACACATTTGTACTCCTTCAGTAATCCCAAAGAACAAGGATTCATAGTGGGAACCCTAGTTGGAATTGAGGGTTCTTAAATGTAGCAACTGTCAGTCAGGAACCAAACCAGGAAGCCACAGTAGCCCTCTGTCTCATCTACACCCCGATATTTATTAATCAACTAACAATCAAGTAACTATGGGCCTACCCTTTTCTGACCCTGATGTGTAGATGCCAAGACAAATTACTGTTTCAAAATACTGAAGTGCTTGAATGACTGTTTTTCCAAATATGACACAATTATTCTACTGCTTATGTCAAATGCTCTAGGAAACAAGAAGCTATATAATCTCTCTTCATTTAACATTACATCATGAATGTTTTTCTTATCATTAGATTATGTCCAGAGGTTTTTCCTAAGAGTGCACATTCATTAATTTGATAACTATATATCATAGTATATGTAACAATCTATTTTGGGACATGTGTGTTAGCAATATTTCCCTATTCTAAGCATTCTTTATATACCTTTATTTATTTATTTCTATGTGGTGCTGAGGATTGAACCTAGTGCCTCACATGTGCTAGGCAAGTGCTCCAACCCTGAGCCACAACGTCAGCCCTATTCTAAGCATTCTTGTAACTTAATATTTGCACACATCTATATAGATATAGACATATACCAAATTTGAAAGACTTCTTTTATGTAAATGTGTGATCTTTATAGAAAATACTTTTTGATATATTCTTCCAGTATAAATTTTAATAAAAAATTTTATAATCTTTTTTTTAAAAATTTTATTTATTTATGTATTTAGTTCTCAGCAGACACAACATCTTTGTTTGTATGTGGTGCTGAGGATCGAACCCGGGCCGCACGCATGCAAGGCGAACGCGCTACTGCTTGAGCCACATCCCCAGCCCAAAAAATTTTATAATCTTATATCAGAAGGATATCTTAAAATGTCAGATAATTATATAAGCCATACATGTAATGTCACTGAAGACTATGATACTCAGGAACTCAGAAAAGACTTTGAAATATCAGTATTTGAATGGATCTTTGTAGTGATTACTATTGCCTAGGCAATGGCTCCATCTTTTTCCCTCCTAGCAGAGTCCTGATTTTGTTATTATTATGTATGTTGGTATACCCAGACCCTACCTGTAGCCTAAAAGTAAACCATTGTTTCTCTGTAGGTATGACAGAACTGATAAGGTGGAGATTGGATTCTTTGATAAGATTATTGGTGTCTTCGAATCATTCTAGGACTGCCTTCCAGACTTCCTGATATATGATATAATAAATGTCTTTGTATTTTAAGCCATTTTGAGTAACACTTTTTGTTACTTGCTCCTGAAAGCATATTGACAAAACTTTGAGAAATAGGATTAATTTTGAAAAATGAAAAATTCTGTTTGTAACATTTCCAGTGGGAGATGAACATTTATAAGTTATCCTGCCTTCCACCAAAATGGATGAGTTACCATTCTTATACTCTCTTCTCAGTACAAATAGTTATCTCAGTTCTGAAGAGTCCTTTAGGTCTTTTAGGGGCACATTGTCTTTAGGAATACTTGAAACTTGGCTTTCGGGTTTAGATTGTTTCCAGTTCTGCTAGGAAGAAAGCTACAGTATAAAACTGCCCATAGAGGCTACTTAGGAAATAACTAGTTTAGTTTCATATGCTTATACATAGTCCTGGTCGGTAGCATGAAGTATGGGGGTAACCACTTATTAAATAATGTAATACTTTTCTTGTGCCTTTCAAATTCCTTACTTATCCATTATGGAGAATTTGCTCTTACTTGTTCTCTTCCCCAATGTGAGTGGGGTGGGAGTCTAAAACTAATATCTTTGCATCGTTTATTCACTAAGAAAATAACTATTTAAGCACCTCCTATGTGCTAGGCACTGTTACGTCCTGGTGATAAAATGGTGAACCAACTTGAATTAATTCCTCCTTTGATGGGGCTAGGAAGACAGATATACAAATAAATAAATAATTTTTGATAATAGTAAATGCTAGAAGAAAATAAATCCAGGTTATGATAGTATTTTATTTAAATTTTTTAAAATTGTAGATGGACAGGATACCTTTATTTTATGAGTTTATTTTTTTACTTTTAATTTTTTTAGTTGTAGATGCATACAATGCCTTTATTTATTTGTTTGTTTGTTTGATTATTTTTATGCGGTGCTTAGGATTGAACACAGTGCCTCACCCATAGTGGGTGAGTGTTCTACCACTGAGCCACAACCCCAGCACCAAGTCTTTTAAGTTAGGTGGCCAAGAAAAGTCTTTGGGGTTTCATTTGAAGTAGCACCTGGAAAATAATAAGAAAATATGCTATGCACAACATATTTTAGACAGGATGAACAAAGCCTCTAAAATGAGAGTGAGCTTTTGGTATTTAAAGAAAGAAAGAAGGATTCTGTGCCTGGAGCATGATCACTGAAGGGGAGAGGCCAAATTCCGCATGCCATGAGAAGGCCTTTAAAATTTTTTTTTTTTTTTTTTTTTTTTTTTATGTACAGGGGGAAGCCATTGGAAGATTTTAAGTTGGGTCATGATGTGATTTGAATTGTTTTAAAATGTAATTCTGACTACCCTTGGAAATGGATTGTAAAATTCTGTTTTCTAAAGAGAAAAGGGATGACAGACTCTTACACATGCTAACGAAGAGAAGGAGAGAGATAACTCAAATCACTAACATACGTGATGAAAAAGGAAATATCACAACAGACACTACAGAAATGCAGAAGATAATTAGAAATTATTTTTAAAACTTGTACTCCAATAAAATAGAAAATACCGAAGGCATGGACAAATTTCTAGAGTCATATAATTTGCCCACATTGAATCAGGATGGTATATACAATTTAAACAGATCAATTTCAAGTGATGAAATAGCAGACGCCATCAAAAGTTACCAACCAAGAAAAGCCCAGGTCCGGACAGATACACAGCCGATTTGTATAAGACCTTTAAAGAAAAATTAATACTCATACTTTTCAGTTTATTTCAGAAAATAGAAAAAGAGGGAACACTTCCAAACTCATTCTATGAGGCCAATATCACCCGAATTTCAAAACCAGGCAAAGACACATCCAAAACAAAAAATAAAAAACAAAAACAAAAAAAAACTTTAGACCAATACCTCTAATGAATATAAATGCAAAAATTCTCAATAAAATTCTGGCAAATCAAATACAAAAACATATCAAAAAGATCATGCACCTCGATCAAGTGGGATTCATCCCAGGGATGCAAGGTTGGTTCAACATATGAAAATCTATAAATATAATTTATTGTATCAATAGACTTAAAGATAAGAACCATATAATCATCTCAATACATGCAGAAAAAGCATTTGACGAACTACAACACCCCTTTATGTTCAAAACACTAGAAAAATCAGGAATAACAAGAACATGTCTCAACATCATAAAGGCTACTTATGCTAAGCCCCAGGCCAGCATCATTCAAAATGGAGAAAAGTTGAAGGCATTCCCTCTAAAAACTGGAACAAGATAGGGATGCCCTCTTTCACCACTTCTATTTAACATAGTTCTTGAAACACTGGCCAGAAAAATTAGACCAAAGAAATTAAAGGGATACAGGTAGGAAAAGAAGGAACTCAAATTGGCACTATTTGCTTGCTGATTATATGATCTATACCTAGAATACCCTAAAAGTTCCGCCAGAAAACTTACAGAACTAGTAAATAAATCAACACCCATAAATCAAAGGCATTTCTGTATATAGTGAAAAATCCTCAGAAAGGGAAATGAGGAAAACTACCAATTTACAATAGCCTCGAAAAAAAAAAAAAACTTGAATCAACTTAATGAAAGAGGTAAAAGATCTATACAATGAAAATTATAGAACCCTAAAGAAGTAAGTCAAAGAAGACCTTAGAAGATGGAAAGATCTACCTTGCTCTTGGGTAGGCAGAATTAATATTATCAAAATGACCATACTTCTAAAAGCACTAAACAGATTTAATGCAATTCCCATAAAAATCCCAATGGAATTCCTCATAGAAATAGAGAAAGCAATCATGAGATTCATCTGGAAAAATAAGAGACCCACAATAGCTAAAGCAATCCTTAGCAGGAGGAGTGAAGCAGGTGGCATCACTATACCAGACCTTACAAAGGTGCCAAAAACATGCTTTGGAGAAAAGATAGCCTCTTCAACAAATGATGCTGGGGAAACTGGAAATTCATTTGCAACAAAATGAAATTAAACCCCTGTCTCTCACTATGCACAAAACTCAACTCAAAATGGATCAAGGACTTAGGAATATAACCAGAGACCCTGTGTCTAATAGAAGAAAAAGTAGGACCTAATCTCCATCATGTGGGATTAGGCCCCAACTTCCTTAATAAGACTCCTGTGGCACAAGAATTAAAATCAAGAATCAATAAATGGATGAACTCAAACTACAAAGTTTCTTCTCAGCAAAAGAAATACTCTGTGAGATAAATAGAGAGCCTACATCTTGGGAGCAAATCTTTGCCCCTCACACATCAGATACAGCATTAATCCCTAGGGTATATAAAGAACTCAAAAAGCTAAGCACAAAATAAAAACAAAAACAACAAAAAACAAACAAATAACCCAATCAATAAATGGGCCAAGGAACTGAACAAACACTTCTAGAAGAGGATCTACAATCAATCAATAAATATATGAAAAAAATGTTTATCATCACTAACAATTAGAGAAATGCAAATCAAAACCACTCTAAGATTTCATCTCACTCCAGTGGCAGCTATTATTAAGACAAACAACAGTAAGTGTTAATGAGGATGTAGGGAAGAAGGTACACTCATAAACTGCTGGTGGGACTGCAAATTGGTATAGCCAATATAGAAATCAGTATGGAGATTTCTTGAAAAATTGGGAATGGAACCACCATTTGACCCAGATATCCCTCTCCTCTATCTATACCCAAAGGACTTAAAAACAGCCTACTGTAGGGACACAGCCACATCAATGTTTATAGCAGCACAATTCACAGTAGCTAAACTGTGGAACCAACCTAGATGTCCTTCAATAGATGAATGGTTAAAAAAAAAATGTGGCATATATACAATGGAATATTACTCAGCAATAAAAGAGAATTAAACATGGCATTTGCAGGTAAATGGATGGAGTTAGAGAAGATAATGCTAAGTGAAGTTAGCCAATGTGATGGACATTATTATCCAAAGTACACGTATGAAGGCAGGAATTGTTGTGAATATACTTTGTATACACCCAGAGATACGAAAAATTGTGCTCTATATGTGTAATAAGAATTGTAATGCATTCCGCTGTCATATACAAATAAAAAAAAGGGATTAGCAGACACTGGTAGTGTAAAGGTAGTATATATATTATAGGAAGACCCTTTGACGTTTTTCTGCCTCATATTTCACTTTTTTTTAAAATTTTGTTGTTAAAAAATAGGTTTAGGTCTGGGTATATAGCTCATTTGTAGAGTGCTTGCCTTGTATGCACAAAGCCCTGAGTTCAGTCCCCAGCAACACACACACACACACACACACACACACACACACACACACAAATAGGTTTAGTGGTATTTTAATTGACTTTAATTTTCCATATATTTCCCCAAATTATCAACTTCTTTAAGAGAAAAACATTTTCTTTTACTTTTCTATAAATATCCACTACTGACTTTTTGTAATTTCAGTTAAATGCAGACTAACCAGCCACTTCAAACATTAGTGACTTAAACAGCAAGGACTTATTATTTGTCATGATTTTGAACATTGACTGGATTGCAACTCTGTATTTTGCTTGGGCTTATCACCAGACTCTGTTTAGGTCAAGGTTGGCTACACTGGACTGCTCAAAGTAGCCTTAACTACATGGCTAAGTGTGGGTTGAAGTATCTTGGTTTTCCTCTGTGTGGCCTCACAATTTCCAACTAGACTATCTTTTCATAATGATCTCAGGGCAGCTCTCTCATAAAGTGAAAAGCCAAAGCTACCAAATGTTCAAGGTTTTGGTTTTGAAGTCATATAACTTCACTTCTAGTTGCATTCTGTCAAGAAAAGCAAACCCAAATCAGCCAGATTCTAGTCCTGTCTTTAGATGGCAAGAAGGGCAAAGTTTATTGTAAAGAAGCAATTATTATGGCTGTCTATGAAAATAATCTACTACAGTTCATACCCTTTTATGTAATTCTAAACGTGGCACTTGTGAAAAATACTGTTTAGTAAATTACCTAGTGTTTTTGTTATCTTCTTTAAGCCTCAATTTTCTTTTATGATAGATAGTAATATAAATGCCTACCCTGTGGGATTTCAGTCAAATTAAAAATAGAAAGATAGAAATATAAAGTTATATTTCTATTCCTAATAGCATATTATTATTATTTATACATAGTTAATCCATAATAGTTTCTCTCCTTGATAAACGGTGTGTATAAAATATCTCTATTTTTCGCATTATAAACTATAATCTCCTAAGGAGAGTCTAAAAATGTTTAATGTTTTAGTAGATATATACACTCCAGTTATATTTTTCCAATTGTTCTTGATTATAGAACTCACATAGGTATAGTCAAATTGTTTTCATTTTGTCTTAACGGAAGAACTGTTTACACTTCTGTTGGTTCTTTTAGGCTGTATAGTTTTATGCAGGTCAATCCCCATCCCACACTTTTTTTTTTTTTTTTTGTACCAAGGATTGAACTCAGGACCACTAGACCACTGAGCAATATCCCCAGCGCATTTTTTAAAATATTTAAAATAAACTCAACTCTAGCTGAGTTACTTAGGGCCTTGCTAGGTTGTTGAAGCTGTTTTTTTTGAACTCGTGATCCTTCTGCCTCAGCATCCTGATCTAATGGGATTACAGGCATTCACCGCTTTGCCCCACTGGTCAGTCCCTTTTATAAGCGTTATTTTGATGAGCAATTGAAAATTGAAATGCAGACATTAATAATCATTTATTATCACATGAATTAATATCATGGCATTATAAATACACTCTGTGTTATATATTTAAACTAGTGAAACAAATTTTTCCTGGAAACTTCCTCCATTTACTTTTTTTAGTTTTAGCATGATTCAGCTATACTCCAAAACATGTAATTATCCTGTGAGAAATGAAAGTTCATTGGTTCCCAAGAATGTAATGAGTGCATTGGGCTAAAAAGAGAATTAACAGAGTTAATTCTTATCTTTTTTCTGTGAAAAATCACTGAAATACAGGGTTAAAAAGCAACAGCAACCAAGGCCACATTCACAAAAAAAGTGGGGGAAAGAAAAAACATACATTCATTCTGCTTTTAACATAAAAACATGTTACATAAAAGTTTACTTAATTCAATTAAATAATAGTGTTTATTTAGACAGGATATGAGACAGTAGTATTAAAGAGATGGTAAGAAAAACAGATTATCTTCCTTTTTTCTTTCCTTGGTGCAACACCTTTTAGTCTGCCAGATAGAAAAGATGTTGAGATAGATAGTGAGGGTGGTATAGCTGGGATGGAAAAAGATTGATCCTGGTTCTGTTTTGGAGGTTTTGAGTGAATGTCAGCATTTCTATACAGATAGCCTATAAGTCCTTTGGATTGTAATAGTAAGTTATTTTTTGTTATTCATACTCATTGAGATTCTGTTTTTCTCAGTATCATTTAGCGATTATTCTTGGTCTCCATTCTCCCCCCCCCCAAAAAAAGTATATATTTCAGATAATTTTCTTTAGTATAGGTACCACTAAGCTCAGTATTCTATTACTGCCCCCTCTCAAAAAAAGCTGAGCCAGCTATGAATCAGATTTGGGGTATATTTATGTATTTGCTAGAAAACATTTTTTAGAATTATTTATTTAATTTATTTATTAGGTATATATGATAGCAGAATGCATTTTGATTCATCACACTCAATTGCAGCACTACTTTACATTTCTCTGGTTGTACACGATGTAGCGTCATACCAGATGTACAGTCATAAATCTACCTAGAGTAATGATGTCCATCTCATTCTACCATCTTTGCTTCCCTCAATCAGCCGCCTCTCCTCCCCTTTGCCCAGTCAAAATTCCTCCATTTTCCCATGCCTCTCCCCTCCCCATTATAGGTCAACATCCATTTATCAGAGAGAGTGTTCAGCCTTTGGTTTTTTGGGATTGGTTTACTTCGCTTAGCATAATATTCTCCAACTCCATCCATTTATGTGCAAATGCCATAATCTTATTCTCTTTTAAAACTGAGTAATATTCCATTGTGTGTGTGTGTGTATATATATATATATATATACACATCACAGGTTTTTTATCCACTCATTTATTGAAGGGCATCTAGGTTGCTTCCACAGTTTAGCTACTGTCAGTTGAGCTGCTATGAACATAGATGTGGCTGCATTCCTATAGTGTGCTGATTTTAAGTCCTTTTGGGTTGGTCTATTCATTCCAACTTGAAAATTATTCTGTATGTATAATGTTATCACTTCATAGACTACTTGCTATCAGCCAGATAAATTTATAAGCGCTAAAGGATTGGGTCAGTTTCTGTGTGACATGGACTTCTCTTATTCATGACTTTGAAATTTTTGTTCCTCCACAGAAAAAGCCTTGTTTATGAAAATGCAGTACAAGGGTAAGGATGTAGCTCAGTAGTTGAGTGCCTGCGTAGCATGCATGAGATCCTGGGTTTAATTCCCAGGCCCCCACCACCACCACACAAAAGCAGAGACTAACATTTTCTTGAATACAATCTTATGATGTATTCATAGTACCTACTGATGTTGCCAAAATATAAACCTTGAGATTGAAGACCTTATGTTTCTATCTTCCACAATATTTTGGTCAAAGTAAAAACTTAATATTTACTAAAAACAAGACTATTATTTGCATCATTTAGAGTTCCTTGCATTAGAAAAGGAAAAGAGGAATAAATGTGGTTGATGGCTAAGAACACCATATGTTTGGAAAGTGTGACCATCAGAGTTTTCCTGAAGGCAAAATCCAGCATTTAAAAATATTAGAAAGTCCCGCTGAAATTGAAGACGCCATCAAAAGCCAATAAAGAAAAGCCCAGGACCAGATGGATTCTCAGCCAAGTTCTACCTGACCTTTAAAAATGAACTAATATAAATTCATCTCAGATTAATCCATGAAATAGAGAAGAAGGGAGCCCTTCCAAACTCAATTCTATGAAACTAGTATCACCCTGATAACCAAAACCAGACAAAGACACATCAAAGAAAGAAACTTTAGGTCAATATTGCCAATGAACATAGATGCAAAAATTTTTAATAAAATACTGGTGAAAACATAACTGTATACAAAAAAATACTAAAAAGATAGTGCTTCATGATCGAGTGGGGTTTATCCCAGGGATGCAAGGTTGGTTCAACAAATGGAAATCAATAAACATAATTCATCACATCAATAGACTTAAAGAAGAATCTCATGATATTCTCAATAGATGCAAAAAAAAAAAGCATTGGACAAAATACACCATCTATTCATTTTCAAAACACTAGAAAAACTGGGGATAGTAGAAACATTCCTCAACATTGTAAAAGCTATATATGTTAAACCCAAGGCCAATATCATTCTGAATGGAAAAAACATTAAAGCCTTCCCTCTAAAACTAGAACAAGACAAGGATGCCCTCTTTCACTGCTTCCATTAAACATAGTCCTTGAAACCCTAGATAAAGCAATTAGGCAAAAGAAAGAAATTTCGGGGGTTGGGGAGGGAGCTTAAACTATTGCCTACAATATGATTCTATATTTAGAAGATCCAAAAAAACTCAACCTAAAAACTTCTAGAACTCATAAATGCATTCAGCAAAGTAGCAGGATATAAAATTAACAACCTTAAATTAACAAATTAAGACCCATAAATCCTGTACACCATTTATGAGTCACCTGAAAGAGAAATTAAGAAAACTTCCATTATCAACAGTCTCAAAAAAAAACTAAAATACTTGGGAATCAATCTAACAAAAGAGGCGAAAGACTAGTTCAGAACACTAAAGAAAGAAATTGAAGAAGATCTTAGAAGATGGAAAGCTCTCCTATGTTCTTGGATAGGCAGAATAAAATGGGCATACTACCAAAAACACTGTTACACAGATGTAATGCAATTTCTATTAAAATTTCAATGTTTTTTCATAGAAATAGAAAAAAGTCATAAAATTCATTTGTAAAAATAAGAGGCGTGGCATAACCAAAGCAACCCTTAGTGAGAAAAGTGAAGCTGAAGGCATCACAATACCAGACCTCAAATTATACTACAGAGCTATAGTAAAAATCTCAGCATGGTATTGGCACCAAAACAGACATGAAGACCAGTGAAACAGAATAAGACACCGACACAAGATTATGTAAATACAGCTATTTCATACTAGACAGAGGCACTATGAACATACATTGGAAAAAAGATAGCCTCTTCAACAAATGGTGCTTGGAAAACTGAAATCCATATACAGCAAATGAAATTTAACCCCTATCTCTCACCCTGCACAAAAGTCAAAGTGGGAAGGACTTAGAGCTTAGATCAGAGACCCTGTGCCTACTAGAAGAAAATGTAGGCCCAACTCTCCACTATCTCAGCTCCAGAACCAACTTCCTCAGCAAGACTCCTGAAAGGCGAGAAGTAAAATCAAGAATCAGTAAATGGGATGGTATTAGTCTACAAAGCTTCACAGCAAAAGAAACAGTCAAGAACATAAAGAGCCTAATGAATGGGAGAAAATATTCACCACCTGCACCTCACAGCATTAATGTTCAGGATATATAAAGATCCCCAAAAACACCAAAAAAACCCCTAAAACCCCCCAAACCTCAAATATAACCTAGTTAATAAATGGACAAAGGAACTGAACAGACACTTCACAGAAGAATAAAATATAAATAATCAACAAATATGAAAAAATGTTCAACTTTGTGCTAGCAAGGAGAGAAATGTAGATTAAAAGTACACAGGTTTTATCTCACTTTAGTCATAGTGGCAATTATCAAGAATGCAAGTAACAGTAAATGTTGGAGAGGATGTGGGGAAAAAGGTACACTCATACATTTCTGGTGGGACTGCAAAGTGGTGCAACCACTATGGAAAGCAGTGTTGAGATTCCTCAGAAAACTTGGAATGGAACCATCATTTGACCCAGTTATCCCACTTCTTGGACTATACCTAGAGGACTTAAAATCAGCATACTCCAGTGATGCAGCCCCATCAGTGTTTATAGCAACTCAATTGACAGTAGCTAAGCTATGGAACTAACCTAGGTACCCTTCAACAGATGAGTGGATAATGAAAATGTGGTATATATACACAATGGAATATTACTTAGCCTTAAAGAAGAATGAAATTATGGCATTTGCTGGTAAATGGATGAATCTGGATACTATCATGCTAAATGAAATAAGCCAGTCCCTAAAAACCAAAGGCCAAATGTTTTTTCTGATACGTTAATGCTAATTTACAGTGGGAGTAGGAGGGAAGAATATAAATTCACTGGATTAGATAAAGGAGAATGAAGGGAAGGGAAGGGGATGGGAATAGGAAAGACAGTAGAATGAATTGGACCTAACTTTCCTATGTTCATATATGAATAAGCAATCAGTGTAATTCCACATCACATACACAACAATGGGAAGTTATATTCCATGTAATGTGTCAAAATACACTCTACTGTGATGTATATCTAAAAATAACAAATAAAAAAAGTCCTACTGGATATAGTGATGCTTGCCTGTAAACCCAGCGATTTGGGAAGCTGTCTTAAATTTAAAACAATAAAAAGGGCTAGTGATGTAGCTCAGTGGTAGAGCACTCTAGGTTCAGTCCCCAGTACCAAAAAATAAATCAAATAAAATACTTGAAATTGCTGTTTGAATAGAAGTGTGTATTCCATATGTATGTCCTTTTCTCCCTTAGTCTATAGCGCTACTTAGTTTAGTTTTGTTTTTCCTGTGACACTCGGCTCTTTTGTCTATTTAATAAGTGTAACAAGGATGTCTCATCCAATCTCTGTCCCTGTCATTTTTTTCTTTTACACTGTTTGAGAAAACTTCCTGCTTATTTTATGAATGTGATTTAAACCAGGATAACTGGCTTTTGTCTCAAATTATCATAGTAAAGTTCATATATATATGAGACGCCAGGACTACTTCAGTTCCTTATATTTCAGGTAACAAAATTCCATATCATGATGATTGAAAATTTATGTTAAAAGGAAAAATGGGTGCTAACCCCCCCCACCACCACAGCCAGTTCTATCTGCAAAATAGAGAAAATTACTATCTATCCTTTCAACCTTATGTAATTTTGTTGGGAGTTTAAAACTATTGTACCAGACCTCTGTAACTTTAAGATAGTTTGGAAATGATATTTCTAGACATAAATGCCAGTTAGGAAAAACAGAAGTAAAATATACTATTTATATTCCCCTTGAAGCAGCAAGAGGTATCTTTTTATTCTCTCTCTTTAAAAAAAAATTATTTCTTTATTTTGGTAGTTGTGTATGGACAGCATGCCTTTATATTATGTGTTTGTTTTTATGTGGTGCCAAGGATTGAACCCAGTGCCTCACATATGCTACACAAGTACTTTGCCACTGAACTATACAACCCGAGCCCTTTTTTAATCTCTTCATTTTTTTATTAGGAATATTCTCTTCATAGAAATTCAGTTCAATTCAAAAAACCTAGGGCAAAGGTCACCATCTTCATGAATTTTTCCTATATTCCCTAAATGTAATATCACTTGTCACGTACATATAATTTGGCAGCCTTTGAAAGGCAGGTCAGGTCCCTTATTTTTGCTTTCTATTCAGTTCACCCCAGATTCCTGAGAGAAATATCTAGGTATTATGAAGAAACAATTATTAAAATGGGGAAGGAGTCACTCAAACTCCAATGTGTCTAAGATTATATAGGAAGCTTATTAAAAAACAAAACACCCTTACCTCACCCTTGAATGCTCTCAGTTCAGTGGTGTTCTCTCTCTGCCCGCCCTTTAGTGTCTTTGTTTTATAGTTCCTGGTAGTATGGACTTTTGCACATGATTAGTGTTTCCTTTGCCTAGACTTTTTGTCTGTATAATACCTATCCCTTTGCTCTACGCTTTATGAACTCCTAAGGAAATTCTTTTCATCTCTGACAAAGTTAACTCTCCCACTGTTTTTGTAGCACTCAATACTTCATTGTTCATCACAAGTGCAGCTTTGCTTTTATTTGTAGATTATTTAAATAATGATTCTCAACTGGAAGCTTCTTAAAGGTAGAAGCTATGTATGTTCTTACTCTCTATTATATTCCTAATGCTCACATAACTCCTAGAGCACAGTTGTTGCTCAATAAATATTGAGTGCAGGAAAATAATGGTCCCTAAACATTGTTTTGACAAATGTTGAACCAGGAGTTCTGGATACTTGTGTAATATCTCTGGCTTGTAATTTATCTCTCTTATCTTTCCTGTATCTATTTGAGTATTTGTGAAACTGAATGAAACCTCCCCTAATTCCCCTAATAGTGCAGGGAAGGGAGCAATTTTAACATCAAATAAGAAACATGTAAGTACTTTGAAAAATGCAAAGGTGCTATTCAAATGAAAATTACATTAAATGGCTACTATAAGGTGGAAGGTGCTGTAGTAGATACAAAGCTTATTATCTTGAGGATGTTATTATTTTTTTTATAAGCCCTAGGAATTTTATTTCAAGATGGAGTTTAAGCTGTAGTTCTTATATATTTGACTTTTTGCTTAAGTTAGAAATATTATATCTTACTATCCATTTATTTTCACTTGTGAAAAACAGATTACCTGAGGCCAGTATTCATATTCTTTTCTCCTTTATGGTCTAGCAAGCCCTGTGGTTTAGTGCAAACTTCATCTGTTACAAATGGCCAATCTATGTCTTTAAAACCATTACTTTTGTGCTGAAGGGCATAAAGAAATTGTATATGTTACCTCAACTCTGGATAAAATGGAATAGGAAAACAGTTAAATAAATTGAATTGAGATAAGTACTTTGTTATATTTTTAGAACAGGACAAGATGTCCTCAACTTAAAAAACAAACAACTCTAAATTTGATCATTCTAAAATTTTCTTTACTAGGTTATTAAAATATATTTATGATTTTCCCCGTTTTCTGTTCCCATTTCTTCCTACCTTCACCCTTTTTCATTATCCTAATTTTTCTTCTTTTTAACTTCAGCAATCTGGGTTGCAGGGGAAAAAAAGCTGGCACTTAATCAAGAACATGATCTCATTGCTTTCAATGGCTTAGAAAAGAAACATTTTAAAGCAGTTGAAAGATTTCACTTTGGAAAGTAGGTACTGCATAACTAAGTGTGTTGGTTCCCAGCAGAGCCTTGAGTAACCCCTTTCCAGCCATCATCATGTTTTGTTTTTTTTTTTCTTCTACTTCCTGAGCAAGTGAGCAATAGCCTATGTTTAAAAAAGTCCAATTAGACTTTCCTTTTGGCTCTCTTACCAGAGTATACTTTTCTGTTCTGTAACTCCTCTGTATACACTTTTATATTTTTGTATTTGCATCTAGGCTATGTTACTTACAGAGAGGTGGAATGTAACTTATAGTTTCCTTCTGCTTATGTAAAACCCCCATCACTTTCAGAGCCCTCTTAAATATTGCTGGGAGTCTTTGAATGGAATGTAATGTATATTCAGGAAGAAGTGATTATTTTTTCCTTGCCATTTCCTTGGAAAGTCCAACCTCACTGCCACCTGGGTGGATCTTTGGTGAGGGATAGTAGCAGTGCTGGGAATGCTGTCTTTGGTGTTTCAGAGCTGTGAGCTTCAGTGTTCCCAGAAGATGCAGGATTGAGTCAGAGTTAGCTCCCCCAATGCATGCTGCATGCGCGCGCGCGCGCGCGCACACACACAAACACACACACACACACACTCTCTCTCTCTCTCTCTCTCTCTCTCTCTCTCTCTCTCTCTCTCTCTCTCTCTATTCCTGAGTCGCAATTCTTCTAGCAGAATTGGTACCCACAGGTTCACATTCTGTCTTGAAAACTTTTATCCTTTTTACCTGTCCTTTTACTACTTCTGGATTCATAATCAGTTCGAAGAACCGGATGGAAAAGGATACAATGCTATTTCTCCCATTTTCCTTATTTCATGTCATTCTTCTTTTGCTTACCCATGGACTCCTCTTAGTTCCTCCTGAAGTCTCCAGCATCCTTGAACCGCAAGGCAAAATACCATAAATAGGGAGGGAGGGGCTCACTGCCATACTTGTTCTGATAGTTGCTGAATTCTTAATCATACTTAGAATAGGCTCAGCCAATTTTTTACATTTATAAAAAATAATTTTTGAATTGGTATCCATTACCTTCTACAGAATTCAAAAGATAACAAAAATATGCCTAATGAAGAGTTCCCTGACTGCCTCCCTCCTTTGGTCATCAAGTTTTCTTACCTGAGGTAGTTAGTGTTACCAGGGTTTTTTGTTGTTGTGGTGGTTGTGGTTGTAGTTGTGTTTTATTGTTTTTTGTTTTCTGTATCCTTTCAGAAATAGTTTAGGCATGAATTAAATCTATAATAGTTATTTATATATTCTTACCTATTCTCCTCTTCCTTCTCCTTCACAACTGACTTAATTCATATGTGCTCTCCCTTGTTCTTTTTGCTTGGAGTCAGTTTCATAACAACACATAGGGAATTTTCTTATTTTTTATGGCTGCATTGTATGGTTATACCAAAACTTAGTGTAATTCCCCAATGGTGAATACTTAGGTTATCCCCCTCCACCCCTGTTTTTTTTTCGGGGGGGGGGGGGGGGGATTGAACCCAGGATTGTTCTGCTACTGAGCTATGTCCCCAGCCCTTTTTATTTTATTTTGTGATATGGTATAACTAAGTTGCCCAGTCTGGCCTTGACCTGTGATCCTCCTACCTTAGCTTCCAGAGTAGCTGGGATTTACAGGTGTGTGATTACAGGTGTGTGCCACCACGCCCGGCATAGAGGTTCTTTCTGATCTCTTACTTATAAATAATGCTACAAAAAGTAGCACTGAACATGAGTTATTTTGTTATTTTATGAATCTGTGTGTAGGGTAAATCTTCAGAACTGGAATTGCTAGACTAAAGCTTATATGCATTGTAATTTGGATCCTGCTACCTCTTCAGATACTGAACACTAAAGGGTTTTGTTTGTTGTTTTTAAATGATATTTTCTTTTTTTATAACTTTATTTTATTTGTTTATTTTTTTATGTGGTGCCAGGGATTGAACCCAGTGCCTCACACGTGGTAGGCAAACGCTCTACCTCTGAGCCACAACCCCCAACCCCTATTGTTGTTAATTATTTCTAGTGAGCTTATGCTTTGATTTCTCCTTTTGGTGAATTAGCATTGTTATCATCTGATTTTATTTGATGATTGCTCAGGCAGTGTTCAGGTAACATAAATAGAACAAGTATAAAAAGAAAAAAAGATGATTTTGTTTGACAAGGTAGAGGAGGTAAAATTTCTTCTCTGTCTTCTTAGGGTCTCTGACTAAGCCTGGAATTAGAATGACACAAGACAAATTATTAGGAGAAAAGATACATTTTTACTTAGTAATTTTCTTGGAAGCCCTCACAAGAAAAATGAAGATTGTGAGAAACAGGGCCAAAAGTTTATATGTTGGGCCAAACAATAGTAAATTTTGAAAATGTGACAAGACAAAGGGGTTTGGACCAGGGCAGTTAATTGTGAAAAAGTGACTAGGCCACTAAGGGTTAGTTTAACAAGGTCTGTCTGTATAGAGTTCTTTCGTCCTTGGCTCCCAGTCTGTGATAAGAATGTATTCCTTCCTTCTGGTACAGGGAGGGCACTTTTTTTTTTTTTTTAATCTCCTTTCTGGAAGAAAAAAAAAGTTCCCTTCTAATAGCTGCTACATTTCAAGTGTCTATAACCCAAAGTAATTAAAATGCCAAATAGCATATTTAGGGGTTGTGTACTCTGAACCTCATCAGTAGTTTAGAATTACTTCTCTGTCATGTAACAAAGCAAAATATAAACTCAGTGGTGAATGAAAGCTGATACTTGGTATTTGGGTAAGTAAGGGTGATTATTGCTGTCCTGCCCTGCAGTGAATTTATGCATGCCCTCTATACAGGGATGACATGGAGAATTACAAACTTGATGTCAGGTGCTGCAATTTTTTTCTATAAAAATGAAACCCTTGACATTTATATTGTCTTCCAACTTTTAGTGTGTGTGTGTGTTACTGAGGATTGGACCCAGGGCCATTGTACCACTAAACTACATCCCCAGCTCTTTTTATTTTTAAAGTCATCTCATTAAATTGCCCAGGCTGGTCTGGAACTTGAGATCCTCCTGCCTCTGTCTCTTGAGTCCCAGCAATCACAGGCTTGTGCCAACACTCCCAGCTCCTACATTTAAATACTGTGTGGATCAAACAACTTGCAGCCACAGGATTGATCCAAACTCCATGAAAGGACAAAATTATGACAATTTAGTTCAAAGTTCTTAATTGGCTTTATTTTTCATTCTGTAGTTGGCTAACACTTATGAAAAAGAGTAAATGTTCTAATGACCTGTTTTTTTGTAGACAGAGAGCTGAAGAAAGCAGGAAGAAAAACCAAAAAACAAATTGGTCATTTCAAAGTTACTTTCTTTGTAAAACAAGGTCAGGGAGACAGGGAAATAAAAAAAAAATAACTGATTAGTCAACATCATGTTACATATTTGTGTGTGTAAGAATTTAGGTAGATGGAATTTCATTATCATGCTAATTTAAACTACTCTTTTTGGGAAATTTGGCTGTTATTCTCACTATTCCTAATTTTTCAGAAGGTTAGATAAACTCAGCTTAGTGATATGGAACTTTAGAGTAAGTGACTCTGTTTTGCATTTTTAACGTGGTCTTTTGGGACCTAGTCCATGAGTTTAGTCCAAAAAAATAGTAGCCTCCTGTAATTTTTATTTAACATCCTTAAACTGACAACTTATGCTGTTTACTGTTACACAAACAGAAGTAACTTCTTGGTCTGTTCTTTTTGACTCCCCGTGTACTCTAGTTCCTCATCACCTGCTGCCAGCTGAATATTGTTTCTAGATAGTCTGTTGATTTAATATTTATTTATGTATTTGTTCATTCAATTATTCCTTCATTTATTCATTCACTTTGGTATGAGGGATTGAACACAGGGGCACTTAACCAATGAGCAACATCACCAGCTCTTTATTTTTTTATTTTGGAAATGGGTGTCACTAAGTTGCTGAGGCTAGCCTTTGAACTTGGAATCCTGTCCCAGCCTCCCAAGTTGCTGGGATCACAGGTGAGTGCCACCACACCCAGCTTCCACTGATTTTTAAAATATTTTTTTTTCTTTTATGTATTTGTTATTTATATATGACAGCAGAATGCATTACAATTCTTATTACACATATAGAGCTTTTCCTATCTCTGGTTGTATACATAATATATTCACACCAATTGTGTCTTCATACATGCACTTTGGATAGTAATGATCATCACATTCCACCATCATTAATTACCCCATGACCCCTCCAGTCCCCTCCATTCCCTCTGCCCTCTCTAGAGTTCATCTATTCCTCCCATGCTCCCTCTCCCTATCCCACTATGAGTCAGCCTCCTTATATCAAAGAAAACATTTGGCATTTGTTTTTTTGGGATTGGCTAACTAGCATTATCTTCTCTAACTCCATCCATTTACTTGCAAATGCAATGATTTTCTGCAGATCATCATAAACTATCTTCTTGAACCTTGAGTTGGAGTTCCCTTTACTCTTTATCTATCCTAGTCACGATTTATAGAAGTTTGAGATTCTAATATCACATTTTTATTTCTTTAGTCACCTTTTCCTTTGACTATGCATTTTTTAAATCTTTAAATTAAAACTTATTAATTTTTAATAATGGTTAGAATTTTAGCAGGTAGGAGTAGAAAATACAGGTATTTGTGATTTTTGCCCATGATCTCTACCAAGATTCTTTCCAGATTGTGGTCATTATTTGAAGGGGAACATGATTGTAGATATCAGTGTGTATTACAATGAAGCTTAGCAAGAATGGTTTTTCTGTCAGAAGACATTTGTGGCACTCTTCACAGTTGAGGAGTTAATATCTTGAGCCAAAGTCTGCAAGCATTGAATCCCTTTGGATTAAAAACTCTCACCTAGTGAATCTCATCTACATCTTTCTTTATTCTGTTCTGAAATTCTCACTGGAGATGGATGGACAGCTGTGGCTATTATCTCTTTCCTAACTCTTACCAGAGATTTCCACTATCTCAGGCCGTAATCTTATCAAAGGTGATTACCTACCTTTTGAGAGAAAAAAAAATAATTCCTTCAAAATGGTTAGAAATTACTGCCTTTGATGCTTTTCCTTAAGATGCTTTTCATAATTAGAGTAATTAAAAGGTTTACTAGAGGCACTGTAAAAACTGAATTTTGGAAAGTAACTTGGGACAGTGGGTCCAGTTGAAGGGGGAAGCATGCCTTGTCTAAGCAATTCTTGGGCCAGAACTACCTGCCTAAATCTGAATTTTTGCAAACTCAAAACAACTTTCTCATCATAGCTTGGTTTCTGAATAACCACCCCTCATACAAAGCAGGCGTTCTCAATACAAGGCATTACATTGTGTTTATCGGGTTTTTTATTTTTATTTTTTAATAAAAATACTGTTTCTTGTGATTTTTGTATACCTGAAGTCAGTTTTCCATTAGTATGTGGCAGCCTTTTAGAAAGATTAGTGGTTCAAATTTAAAGGAATGTGGATAGGGAGTTAAAATTTGTGGGTCCCAAGTTGAGGAACTTTTTTTTTTTTTTTAATACCGTGTAAGATGGGAGGTTAAGGAGCTGGGGATATAGCTCAGTTGGTACAGTGCTTGCCTCACATGCCCAAGGCCCTGGGTTCAATCCCCAGCACCACCAAAAAGAAAAAAAAAAAAAAAAGATTGGAAGTAGGAAGACCAGTAGTTAGATTAGTACAACAAAAAGAGAAGGAAGGTCTGAAGTAAAACAAATCAGTAGAATTAGAAAGAGAGTTATATACAAAAATTGCTGTGGAGAGTAATTGTCAATTCTTGGTCTAGCATATGTTTTTGTTTTGTACTAGTTTATCAATTCTATGTTGAAATTACACCCTGAGTAACACTTAGTATTTGGAATAGACCAGAAAGTATAAACTGAAAAATTTTCAGAGTACATCATTCTCTGCCTTTCATAGGGGATATGCCTCCCATACTTACACTATTGAAATAAAGTTAATAATATATAATTCACAAATCATACAGTTCACCTATTTGAAGTATTGAATTCATTGAATTTTACTATACTCATCATAATCCATAAGAGATATTCTTAATATAATTTGGTTTGATAAATATATTAAATTTGTATAATAAATTTCTATATGTTTGCTCAGATAAAAAGAAGTAATAAAGAAATGGAATGTAGAATTAGCACATTTTTATGATGGTTAGAAATAATAAGGAATTTAAAGCTGACTTGAACTTGGAAATTATTCCAAAGATTGAAGAAGGCTTGTTGCCTACAGTTAGATAAGAATAAATGGTACGATGGGTACCTTTTCATCTTTCTTCCCTGCCCCCCACAGGACAGGGTTGCTCTATCACTGAGCTGCACCCTCAATTTCTTTTTATTTTTATATCTGATATAGGGTCTCACTAAGTTGAAGAGACTGGCCTTAAACTCACAATTCTCCTTCCTCAGCCCCCCATATCTCTGGAATTACAGGCATGCATCACTGTGCCTGGCCCAGTGGATACTTTTTTATTTGGTTGCATATAATAAATAAAAATGTTTACTGTATATTTTGCCTTATAGTTTATAGTCATCGTAAAATGTGAGAATCCATGAACTTGTCAGTATACATCTGAGGGAAATAATTCAGATTGAAGATCTGAAATACATGAAGACTTTAGCAGATAAAATTGAGATAAGCTTTTATCATTTTGAAGTACAATACATCATCTTGCTGGGAATGGCCAGGTCATGGGAAACATAGAGAAAATACAGTGTTTATCTAAGTTCCCAAGTTTTTAAAGATGAGTATGAGAAAGCTACATGTTCCCCAGCTCAAGTAGAGAGCCTTTTATTTTCTCATATTTTATGTTTGTTCAGTTAACAGTATAAAATGTGAGGAACTGAAATAACTCCTATAATGGGTATGCTGAGGAGTTTAGAGAACTAAAAGAAACTCTTGTCCTTGGAACGCTTATGGTATTATGAGAATTGAATAAAGTTTAAGTTGGCACTCTGAAATTTTTTTTTCTTTTTTAACTTCAGCTTCTAGTTGTGAAACATTATCTGATTTGACCACCTTATTTCGGATAATATTTTAACATATCCTTCTGAGACAAAGGAGGTAAAGTACTTCACTTCTCTTGAATAAATGGAGAGCCTATAAGTTCTCTCATGTTGGCCTTCTTATCTGCCTTCTAGTGAGTTGACCAAGAATGCTTCAAGGCTAGTCATAAGAGTAGTTATTGGTGCTCTCAAAAGTGCCAATTTAATGGGTGCTGGAAATGTTCAAAGTAATATTTCTACTAACCTATTGATGTTGTCAGAAATTCCAGCATTTAGAAATTCATGCTATTTCTATTAAGTTAGATTATTATTAATGTCTGTTTATTTTATTTTATTTTCCTTATTTTGCTACCTCGGATTGAACCCAGAGGGACTTTGCCACTGAGCTTTATATCCAGCCCTCTTTTTTTAATATTTATTTTTTAGTTTTAGGTGGACATAATGTCTTTATTTTATTTATATGTGGTGCTGAGAATCGAACCCAGTGTCTCACACATGCTAGGCGAGCACGCTACCACTTGAGCCACATCCCCAGCCCTATATCCAGCCCTTTTTATTTTCTTTGAGACAGGGTCTAACTACGTTGCTGAAACTGGCCTCAAATTTGCAGTCCTTCTGCCTTAGCCTCCCAAGTAGCTGATAGTATAGGTGTGTGCCACCCCACTCAGCTCTCCAGAATCTATTGATTTAATTCCTATTGCTAAGATCAAATTTGTATTTTTAAATAGAAAACTGAAGATTCTCCTTTGATCTGATCCTGCTAGAAGCTCCCCCCTTCTCTGATTTCAGGTTCTAATACACTGTGCCTTGTTCATACAAATCTGATTGGGTTGTCCTCTGTGCTAGTCTGCGAACCTGATAGGTTATTTCTTCCTCAAGATCTTGATCTTGAATGTTTTCTTGCCCTATCTACATAGATCACTGCCTGACTTTATCTATCTTTATTCATATTTAACTTTATTAATGAGACTTTTCTTTGAGCACACTATTTAAAATTGTAATCCTACCACTGACAGTCCATATCTTCTTTCTCAGATTTATTTTTCTTAAATTTTTTTTGAATTTTTAGTTGTAGATGAACATAATACCTTTATTTTATTTATGTATTTTTATGCAGTGCTGAGGATCGAACAAGTGCCTGACACATGGTAGGCAAGAGCTCTACCACTGAGCTTCAGCCCCAGCCCTCTCAGCTTTATTTTGTTCTGTTATGTTTATCATGATTTGAATACTATATGTTTGATTTTTTTTCCCCCTCTCTCTTACCACAAGCATATAAACTCCCTGTGAACAGAGATTTTTTGGTTCATTGCTGTACTTTCCTGTGATCAGTAGTAAATGTTTGCCTAATGCATAAATTAATTAATAAAAAGTCCTACAGGATTTGAGACATAAAAGAAATGCCTTTAGGCAAAAGGGATGCCAAACAGTTATCATATTGTGCACTTGATTTTTGTATAGTATTTTGCCGGGGTCCTGCCCCAGCAGGGTCCAGGGAGTCCTGAAGGATGAGTGGTGTCGGCGAAAAGATGAGACAGGAGTCATTCCGTTTGAGCAATCTTCAGAGAGAGAGCTAAAGCAGCTTTCTCTGGGTCCCCTTTTATTACAGTTTTTCTCATCATTATAGATTCCACAATACGTCATTAATTATATAATTTAAAACTTTGCCAAGACATGACATTTCCTTAACCATGATTGAGGGCACACCAATCTACATCCTTCCAGGATATGACCCCCAGCCATACAATCATCAAAAGTACAGAATCATCAATAAAACATGTCACCAATTTACATCCTTCAGATTTTCCCAAGATTTACTATTTTTCCCAAGATATGTTATTTTCTTATTAACTAATGCCAAACTACGTAACCAGACTCTAAGTCTCCTAACCAATCATTAACCTAAAGTACACTTGTACTTTATTTTTAATCTAAAATTCCCATCTAAAAAAGTCCCTTTAAACCTTATATTTAAAATATCCTAAAGTTTATGAATCATCCTTAAAGCATATCAGAAACCTATACAACTAAAGACTTAAGAATTTCTAAACTTAAGAATCTAAATAAAATAATATTTCTAACATTATTCTAAAACTGTGTCTTATAAAGCTATTTTAATTAATTCCTAAATTTATTCTCATAAAACTGGTTGAGCTGCTTTCTCAAAGAGTTTCTTTGTTTCTCAGTCAAGGTACACTAATTCTCAAAGAGTTTGTTTCTCAGTCAAGGTACACCAGTTCTCATGACCTTTCAGAGGATGATTGTTGTCCGTTATTAGGTTTGTCCACAATGTACTAAGATAGAAGAATAGCCTTTTACTTTGTCCTTGATATGCTGAGGGGTAGTAGAATAGCCTCCAAGGCATGAACTACCTGTTTTGTTCTAGCCATCTGAAATTTGTTTGGCATTTAACATACTCTTGCCTCCTGTCAGAAACATAAGCATGAAAATGAAAAGTCCCAATTACATAAAAAAGGGTCTCATGGTTTCCGTTACCCACCAACCAGCGTGGCTTTGCCAGCATTCATCCTCACTGTGACCCTGTCAAGACAGTGAGTGGGGGATCGCCTTCACCAGTATTTGAGAAATTAAATTTTCAGAAATATTCCCTATTGGAAAATATTCCCTATTTAGCTCAGTAGTAAAGTCTTTGTTTTTAGTCTGCTCTTTAAACACTGACCAAAAGACATGATAAGCACAACTTAGTGGAGGAAAAGTTTATTTTGGTTCACGTTTCATGCAGTCCACAGTAGGCCAACTCCATAGCTCTTGGCCTGAGGTGAGACAGTCCTTAGCAGAGGAAAACAGCAACTAAGAAGCAGAAAGAGAGGGCTCCAGCAAGGACCGTGTTCACCAAGAATAAAATATAAACCCCAGAGGCATGCCCCCAGTGACCTACTTCTTCAGCCATCTAGTTATCACCCAGTTAAACCATATCAGTGGATTAATCCACAAATCAGGTCACACATCTCATAATCCAGTCATTTCACCTCATCATTCTTGTGTTGTCTCATATGAGCTATTGGAGAACACCACATATCTAAACCATAACAGTTCCCCTATATTAGGAAATCCTAGTCTAATGCCAAATGTGGACGACTTCTGTTTGTAATTTGTAAAATTCTGAACTCTTAACAAAAATGTCAAATGACAAGTACTTAATAGGCCTTAAGTTTCTGAATGTTTGTTTTTAGTCATTGGGTAAATTGGTTTCAGCACTCACCCAGGAGTTATCTTTATGACTCCTTAAGTTACTAAACGAGTGCCAGTCACTAAAACAACAAATTTTGAAAGAAAGTGTCTTCACAAGGTAGCAGGGTTTAGGCATATTTTATGGGATAAAGAAGCAGGGTGATTTAAGACTTGGAGAAAGGTGATTGGAGGCAAAGTAATCAGTGCTCAGTACATAGGGAGTCTCTCTTCATGACTCTTCATGGAATGTGTGTTCATATAATGACTATGTTACAGAATCTGAGGGCAGAATTTTTAGCCTTCTGAGGTCAAAAGGTCACCCATCAGACTCCATTCAGGTCCAAGTGAAGAATCCTGGTTTAGACAGGGCAGATGTTCAAGTTCCTGAAAAGTAACATAGACAACCATATATCAGAGGTGTTACCTACAGTAAAACTAGAGGGAGACTAATATATAGCTCACCTATGTGACCTACAGAATTAGTGATTTTAAAAGCCAACTAAAAGCAAATAACTAAGGGGAAGTGGGGCTCATTCATGGAAGTAAAAAATCCTGAGATTTGAGGTCTCATTCTTTTTATTATTTTTTATTTATTTTTTGTAGTTGTAGATGGACAGCATGCCTTTATTTTATTTGTTTATATTTATGTAAGCTGAGGATCAAACCCTGTGCCTCATGCATGCTAGGCAAGTACTCTGCTACTGAGCTATAGCCCCAGCCCAAGGTATCATTCTTTTTATGGTTACATTTTTGAGAATGGCTCTCAGGTTCTTGAGAGATGGTGATATATATTTACATTTGGAAGCCCTTTTATTGGTACCCATCAGATGGAGCATGGAACCAAGGCTCATTTTTTTTTTTTTACCATTACCAGGATTTTTTTCATTTATAAACTGAGGTTATTGGAAAACATATCATTGTTAACATCAGTTCTAGCTTAATATCAGATTTTGTGATTTACCTGATGCTAGCTTAATTAAATCTCTTACTATAATTCTAAAATCATTTGTACTTTTAAATATTGGGAAACTGCTAGGATAAGGAAAATGCAAAACAGTGAGGAACATATTAGATCTTCCAGAGACACAGAATTGTATGATTTTGCCCCATTAACTGTGTATCAGTACTCTCCCTGCAGAAGAAATTAGGGCTTCAAATGAATGAACAATAAATATGGATTGGTTTCCTGAGTGAATGGCTATATTTTAACAAAATATTCCAGATGTATGCAAAGAGGAATTGTTTACTTCAGGGCAGAGACCCTTTTTAATAGTCACAGACTTCAGGAGGAGAGTCTGCTATTCAGATTTAAGTTACCCTGTTGTAGTCATTGCTGGGGAACTGTCATGGGTTAAGCAACATGTAGTTGTTGAACTGAATTCCCAGTCTGGTGTTTAGAAAACTACCATGGGGTCTTGTGATTTTAAGGTTGACTATAAAGGTGCTGTGGATGTAGATTACAAACCAGTAGTAACAGGGTATTTCTTTGGTCCCAGAAACATATATACTTATCAAGAGAAAAGATATTTTTTTTTATATTCTTAGCATTTGGCTTGTAGTGGATATTTAACAAATGCTTATTAATTGTCTCAGAAAATGTTTCAATTACATCTTTTAAAAGCTTAGTCAAGTAGCATAGAGTCTTTTGGTGATAAGTTTTAGGACCTTTAAGATGATCTTATTGGAATGAGACTTGCAATATATATATGAATTGCTATAATACAGGACAATAAAAATGTATTTGTGGGTTGGGTTGTGGCTCAATTGTAAAAGTGCTTGCCTAGTACACATGAGGCACTAGGTTCGTCCCTAGCACCACATTAAAAAAAAAAAAAAAGCTAAGTAGATGAAATAAAGGTATTAAAATATGTATTTGTGTGCTATACTAGTCAAGAATTTTGTAAAGAATATTTGCTATCTTATAAATAGGAGTTCACTGAGGCTGGTAGAAAGGAAAAGGGAAGAAAGCATTGTATTTCAGAAAAGCTAAAGGAACTAATTGGCTAGGGCAAGTGTTTACTAGATGAGATAAGAAGCAGAAATTCAAGACTGATTGGGGAATGTTTAAAGAGTTATAGACCAATATCTCATATGGATTCTTTTGAAGTACCTATATTTAGGTACTGTCAAATTTACTTATGACTAGTTAATTAAATTTATTTTGTTAAGTATTCAGCTTGGCATGTTGGTATTTAAAACATATAGAGATAATTTTTATAATGACATGCTCAAAATTGTCTTTATGCCTTGGCATTACATTTTTTTTTTCTGTAGAATTTTATTTCTTTAAGAAAAGTTTTTTTTTTCTTTTTCTTTTTTTTTTTTTTTATTGGTCGTTCATAACATTACATAGTTCTTAATACATCATATTACACGGTTTGATTCAAGTGGATTATGAACTCCCGCTTTTACCCCGTATACAGATTGCTTGGCATTACATTTTGCCATGAGGTATGACATTGCATTATCAGAATTTTTCTTGTCTATTAAACCAGTAGTTTCCAAGTAGAATTACCTCAGGAGCTGCTTAAAAATATTTTTGGACTCCTACCACCAACCAGTTCAGATTCACTGGGAATTCTATGCTTTTAAGAGATTTCCACATGATTCTGATGCTCAGTGCAGTTTGGGAACAACTTCCCTAAACTGACATGGAGATGAAGTTCTACATGCTGTTGTAAACAGTGTACTGTACTTAAGTAAGAATAGAGTGAGTTCATATGTAACTTAACAGTAGCAACCCACAGAGTGGAGCACACTGTGACTTCCACAGAAAGAGATTCTAAATAGTGTATTATAAACAGCTGCTCTGCACATGTTTTGAATTTAAATGACTCTGAAATAAGACTGCAAAGCATACAGCTACACCAATTCCAGAAACAGTGAAGCCACTTCCAAATGAAGGGAAGTGACATCTACACAGAGTATGCTATGAAGGCAGTCACGTGGAATCCGCATGTTAGCTGCATATACAGAGAAAGATGGTGGTTCAGCTCTGACCTGGAAAAAATATTCCCTGACATTTCACAGCATTGTTCAATAGAGTTTACCTGTTACTCTACTATTAATAATAAGGAAACGTTATTTTTATTTTCAAGTTATTATTTTAGAGTGGAACAAAGTAGGCAACATATTGAAAATAACAACAAAACACTACATTTTATAATAATTAAGTCCTATATTTTCTGTACTATTAGTCATAATAGATTTTAGAGGACATTGTGTCGGTTCTGTGGCTTTTCTGATGAATTATGTTTATTGATAAAGCTTCAAAATAATTTAGTCTTGAGATACTTTCCAGAAGCTTAATGGAAAATGAATTTTTTACCCTCTTTATCTGCTTATAAGTCATTTAACCAAATATCACATAGCCCCTTTTATGTTCTAGATATTACTTCAGGAGCAGATGCAGATAATAGGAAATAGTGACAGATATAATAGGCACATAAAACAAGTATATAGCATGCTTAGAAGAAAAATCAAATATGTCACTATTTTACTTTAAAAAAAAACAAGCTGAGGGGGCTGGGGTTATGGCTCAGTGGTAGAGTACTTGCCTAGCATGTATGAGGCACTGGGTTCGATTCTTAGCACAATAAATAAATAAATAAATGTCCATCAACAACTAAAATATATATTAAAAAAACAACAAACTGGGCTGGGATTGTGGCTCAGTGGCAGCGTGCTTGCCTAGCAAATATGAGGCACCAGATTCAAGCCTCAGCACCACATAACAAATAAAATAAAGGCATTCTGTCCATCTACAACTACCAAAAAAGAAAAAGAAAAAAACAACAAACTGAGTTTAGGAAAAGAAAGTCTGAGAAAAATAAAAAGCAGTTCATTTGCCTCATGGGTGTTTAATCAATCAAAAGAGTAGGTGTTATCTGTAACTTTAATATACTTTAATATAATATAATAAACTTGAATTTGTGATCCTCCTGCCTCAGCCTCCTGAGTCACTGGGATTACAGGTGTGTACCACTGATTGACCTTGGGCAGGTAGGGTCTTGTCTTAATTGTCTACCTCAGAGGACTGTGAGATAAATTGTTAGATGTAAAACATTTACCCAGTGATGTCTGGCCCATAACACTATTCATTAAGTAATGGTGGTAGTCATTATTTATAGTTTTAAACTATCTTAAGTGCATTATTTGAGAAATTAATATTCTAGTCTTGATGTGTTTTTAATTTTTGTATCTGTGAATCTGTGTTTTTCTCACTTTACCTACCATTCTTTACCCAAAATTACATGTGCCTTTCAAATCACAACTAAATGTAGTAAGGACTCATTAATCTGGTATTGTTCAAGGGAAAAAGAATGTTTGACAAAAGTGAAGCATCTTCCTAAGCCATAAACTTTTGTTTATTGTTTTCTTTATCTTCTTCCTCCTCTCCCCACCCCCTCCTCCTCCTCCTCCCCCTCTTTTTTTTTTTTTTTTTTTTTTTTGGTGTATGTGTTTTTTGCAAGGGGTTCTCCGCACATTGTCCTTGCTGGTCTCCAAGTTCGTGGGCTCAATGAACTTCATGCCTTAGCCTCCCAAGTAACTGGGACTATAGGCTAAGCCAGGCTTAAGTTTGGTATTAAATATTTTGTCTTTTAAAAACCACTGTATCCAGGCTAGGGATGTGGCTCAAGCGGTAGCGCGCTCGCCTGGCATGCATGCGGCGGGGTTCGATCCTCAGCGCCACATACAAACAAAGATATTGTGTCCGCCGAAAAACTAAAAAGTAAATATTAAAATTCTCTCTCTCTCTTCTTTTAAAAAAAAAAAGAACACTGTATCACATAGTTTTCTATCTTTGTAGAACACAAATTCTAAACACTAATTACATTATGAGTCACTGTTGTCATATGTATCTGTAGATAGTTATTTTCTTCTCATCAGGTAAGCTATCATTAGTTTTCTCTTGTATTTAACCCTTTTTTATATACTCTTCTAGTCAGTATTTAAGTTTTTCTGTTCAATCTACTTTTTTGGAAACCAGCTATTGAAGCTTGCTAAGATTATGTTAAAATGGTGAGATGTCTGCAATTTGCTTGAAAATATCCATTGGCACAGTGTAGCAGGAAAGAGAAAGATAGAGGTTGGCCTTGTTCAAGCTGGGTTTCGGATATATAGCATTTGTTATTCTATTCTTTCTACTTTTATATATGTTTGGAATTTTTCGCAATAAAAGGGTTTTTTAATATTTATTTTTTAGGTGTAGATGGACACAACACAATATATTTATTTTTTTAATGTGGTGCTGAGGATCGAACCCAGGCCCCGCCCTTGCTAGGCCAGCACTCTACCACTGAGCCACAATCCCAGCCCCAATAAAAGGTTTTTTTAAAACCACTATTTAAAGAAGAACTGTATGTCAGATATTTGCAGATCTGTGCATATGTCTTCCTTTTTTTGTAAAGATTCATAGGAAATTTAGACTGAGAACTAAGGGGGGATATCCAAATCTCTTACCTTTTGACATTTTATAATTTTTGAAACCTGCATCTATTATGTTTATTTACATATGTATGCATTATGTTTTTAAAAAATGTGTCTAGTCTGGAAATAGGTTCACTTCCTAATGTGTCAATTGAAGGAACCAATAATATCTAATTTGTGGGTTGTAAGGATTATATAGTTGTGTATTTAACATTTTTGTTTATTAGGTATTTGGGATTGAACCCAGCTGTTCTTTTACCACTGAGCTACATCCCCAATCCTTTTGTTTTATTTATTTATTTATTTGATTATTTATTTATTTATTTAATTTGAAGCAGAGTCTTGCTAAGGCTGGTCTTGAACTTGTGATCCTCGTACCTCAGTTTCCTGAGTTATTTTATTTTTAACAGATATTTTAGATGGATAGAAGTGGATACTGTATGAAGGGTATTATTAATAATTATAGGAAGCTGTTATTTTGGAATGAGCTCCCGCTGTAGGCTCCAACAGACCAGCCTAGAAATCAAAGTAAAATTAAATTTCATGGCCATTTTTTTGTAGAATATGTTACTGTGATTCATTTTTTTACCTTTGTTTTTTTCTGGGGTCTACTTTCTTATCCACAAGAAAAGATTTTGCTATTTTGCCTAAGAAATGCAGTTAGCAAAATTTTCAGTAGATTTTCTTTGTACTTTACACCTACATTTTTAGGATAGGTATTTTTTTAAGTCAGCATGAAAATTCACTACAACAGGAACTTCATTAAGGTCACAATTTAGGATATGCAAATGTGAATGGTTTCTAACTTTACCCTGTACATTTCACATATATCATCCACTGTTAGACACTTTGGTCTTTCTTAATATAATTCAGTGCTGAATTTGTTTTTTAACCAGAGTTTCTAATGAATGTTTTTGTAACTTTTTTCTAATTTACAATCTTAACTTTGAGTTAATAAAAATAGTTGTCTATTCATTATGATGTGAAACTGCTAATAAGTTTAGTTTTTGTGATCTTTGGTTCCTGTATCATGAATAGTAGCTTCCATTGTTTTGTGAAGATATGCCTGAATCGAGAGAGGCCAAAATGTCTCGATTGTGAATAAAGTGGTAGAATACAAGTCAGCAGATACCATTACTAGACTCACTCTATTATTAATGTATACTATGTACAGTCATCATGCAACATGGGTATCTAACCCTTTATAAAATTGATAGTAATAAGTAATAGCCTCTACCAATAGTTAGTTTGAAAAATGTTTCATCATCTCCATGTAAGTTTATTTATTTATTCTTTTATTTAATTATTATTATTTTAGCTGCATATGGACAGCATGCCTTTATTTTATGTGGTGCTAAGGATCAAATCCAATACCTCATGCGTACTTGGCAAGCGCTCTGCCACTGAGCTACAGCCCCAGCCTCTATTTATTCATTCCTTTTGTTTGTTTCAGTACTGGGGATTGAACCCAGGGGCACACTGCCACTGAGCTACAGCCCTATCCCTTTTTAGTTTTTATTTTGAGACAGGGTCATACCAAGTTGCCCACACATCCTCAAACTTAAGATCCTCTTCCCTCAGCCTCCCTTGTGGCTGAAATTATAGACATGCACTACTGTGCCCTATTAAAAAGAAAAAAATTTAGAAGTCTTTAGTAACTCTTTGAAGTAATCTGTTATCCAGTTTTAATAGATGCTGAAATTGAGACTTAGAGGAATTAAGCCACTTAAGCGTATTCTAGCAATAAAATAAGTAATATATACTTAGAACCAGGAATTACCCTATAGTTATGACATTTGGTTATGTTCATGCCAGGATTTGTTTTTTCTTCATAAAGGACTTCTTTATAGCTGGATGCAGTGACACATGTCTATAATCCAAGCAACTTGGGGGGTTGAGGTAGGAGGATTACAAGATTGAGGCCAGCCTTGGCAATTTAGCAAGGCCCTAAGCAACTTAGCCAAGACCCTGCTTCAAATTAAAAAATAAGGCGGGGCACTGTAGTGCATGCCTGTGATCCACAATGCTGGGGAGGCTGAGGCAAGAGGCCTGAAAGTTCAAGCCAGCTTCAGCAATTTAACCAAGTTGCCCTAAGCAACTTGGTGAAACCCTCTCTCAAAATAAAAAATAAAAAAGGTGTAGGGATGTAGCTCAGTGATAAAGTGCCCCTGGGTTAAATCCCCAGTGCCAAATAAATAAGTGAATGAATGAATGAATGAATAGACTGGAGATGTAGGTCAGTGGTAGTACCCCTGAGTTCAATCCCTAGTACTTCCCAAAATAGAATTTTTTATAAATGACTGATGTTAATATCAAAAGGTATCTTGAATGTCCTTATAATATATATATATTCTGTTGCTTATTTGGGTTGTTCCTGGTAACAGATTGAACTTAGATATTTTCAGTACTTATTTCAAGTGAGTTGTTTGGACATCATTGATACTTTTCTGATTTCTTAAAATTTTGCTTTAAACCAATGTTTTATTTCAAAATAATCTTAAAATACATTAGTTAATGGTAGCTCAGTACCCTTAAGTTATATAAGTAAGACTTTTTAATTCAACACTTGAGTAACATAAATATTTCTCAATTTTCTGTCTTCTACAGAATGGTAAAGAACACTGATCATCTCTGGAAAACTTATTGATCCACCTCATGTAAAGTATGCTCAGTTCCTTTCCAGTGGTGTAAGTATGTAATCTTTCTCAATTTGTATTCTCTGAGTTGCTTTAATAAATTATTATGTTTATGATTCATATTTGACTTCAGACATTTGTAGAATATTTTAGAAGAATCAAATGGTCTGTCTACTTGATATTAAGATGAGCAAGTGTCATAATTATTTAGTAAAGAATGAATTTTCAAATCTATCAATGTTTTATCATTTGTTCAACTCTGGATTTTGACATTGTTTTAGTTGAGCATGAAATTACTTAATCATTTTTCACTGCTTAATAGCTAAGGAGATTGTGAGATAGATAACAAACTATTGAAGAGAGGTAGTGTCAAGTTCTTTGTGACAAGCAGAATGGGGGAGCATGTTACCATAATGCTGCTTTTTGTGTCCAAAATTCCATCGCCTTAGCTATTTCTCTTTAACTACATTACCATCCCCAGCAGGTAATCTGTTAGCTGATGTAGTTGTGGACTTTCTTTGGAATCAGGCAAAAAATACAAATTGAGAGGGTGGTATTGTGTTGAGTGTTTTTATGCTAGAATATGAACTGTAACCACCAGTTCATATTAAATAGCCCTCTAAATAAAAGTATTCCGGGAATTTCAGATATTAGGAGAAGATAAAGTATCTATTAGCTCATTAAGATCATGTTTAGAGTCTAATGCAGAGTGCCTTTAGCATAAGTATTTTCTAAAATTTGGTGGAGTCTGTCTTTCACTTAAATTTCTTCCGTTTTGGTTGAAAGTTCTATAATCCAATAAATAGACATTAAGATAGGTTTTCCTTGTTATTAAGGTTTTTCATTAAAGTTTTTCTCATCTCATTGATTGTATGATTTAGTGAAAAGTCTCTGAAATACATTTAGAGGATGTGAACTGTAGCCTAAGTTTCTGTTAAATAGCTATAGCCTTGGGAAGACACTTCATCTTTTGGGGCCTTGGTTTCCCCTTTTTGATCATTTATTTACTTATAGCTATTCTCAATAGCCATTATCAATGACATCCTGAGGGCAAAAATTTTTGCCTGATTTGTTCATTGTAGCATCCTTTGTGATTCATATAGGGTCTTAACACATAGTAGGTACTCAATGAATATTAATTGAATGAATGATTTTTTTTCTAAATGATCTCCAGTTCTCTGATTCTAAACCCAATATATGTCTTCCTCTAAACTTTCTTGTTTCTACTTGAATTTTGTTGGATGTGATAGAAGATGATAAAAAGTCACACAATTATTAACATACAAAGATTTTTTTTCAGGTTCACAATTCTTAAGTAGGGGGAGAATAATACAAGCAAATCTTACGAGGAACACAATTGGTAGATGAGGTACATTTAATTTCATAGTTCCAAAATTATTCAAATATGGTTGCTCAGTTAGGCTAGAAGTTGGCTTTTGTGTGAAGTCTAAGACGGAGAAATGGTTCTTGGCTAGACCACCACAGTGGATGCCTTGTAAGACACGAAGACACATAAATAAAGTCACTTGATTCTAGAGGACAGTATTGGCAGGTAAAACTTCAAAGCCCAAGACTTGTCATGCCTGAGCTCTTGAAGTATTGGTTAGACCCCTAAGGTCATGTATGTTTTAAATTCTAGAAGTTGAGGTCAGTAACTCACATAAGGGGTCTGATGAGGTGTGTTGTAATATTCCTGAGAAAGAAAGGGAGGTTCCCAAGGGCAGAGGTATTGACTGCAAGTTCTCATAAAGGTCTGATAAGATTTAATATTCTCAAGGTGGGAAGAAGAGTATCTCCAAATTCTCATGTGTAGAATCTAATAGGCTGTTGCACTCTGGAACACAGAGGGAATATGTTCCCAGTTCTTATAGAAAAATAGCATATTTCATTCAGGTATCGAACTGTGTCTCAGGAATCATTTCAAGACCACATAACAGATTTTTTTTCACCAGATGTGCATTAAGATAGCTACAATTAAAAAAAAAAAACTCAGTGATAATTTAAAACCATCAAAGAATGCTTAACACGTTGGAATATAATCCTACTTCTCTCAAAGTTCTTTTATTGTGGAAAAAACATTTTTAGACCATTATCTCTAGTTAAAGCCTCTATTATGTTTTCATCAGTTCTCCTATTGATTTGAATTAAAGAATCATTTTTACTATACTCTTAAGCTCAGTTCCAAATAGAACTTCATTTCTTACTTGTTCTCAGTTGTCATTTTCTTATTTTAAAATTGCTGTTCCTTTGATTGCAGTATTATTGAGAAAGAAGGCACTGTTCCCGTAGTGAGTTAGGTTTGAGTACATCTTTAGCTGATAAATATTATTATTGACTCTACCATGTATTAAATCATCTTGCAGTAAACACCACATGTGCAAAACAAAACTTATTTTGCCTAATCATTCCAGATAAAAAGATAGAAACATCAGAATCCAGCTGAAGAAGATACTTTGTGTTTTAAATAAAGATCCAGTCAAATCCTATTAACTGTAGATGTTAGTAAGGTAGTAATGTCATTTTTACGTGTGTGATTTCAAGGTTAATCATTCATGAAGGCTTTAACCTTCTTTGCTTTACATGTTTGTAGACTTGAGTTTATAAAAGGATGTTCTGGACTTCATGCCCAGTCAAGAAGGGTATAGGTATATATTCAAATGATGATATAATTTATTGCAAAATACTTCATTGTTATGGTCTCATGATTATGGTCTTTTCCTGAAATGTTAGTTTATGAACCAAGCATAATTCCCTAATTTAATTGTTCTTTTGTATTTTAAACATTGTCTCTTATTATAGTGTTTAAATTCTTCTCACATTATTATTATTAGTGGTCTGTGTCTGCATACAGATTAGTAATTTAAAGTGAAAAATGTCCCTCATTCTTTGAACAATCCTTGTACATAAGGAAATTAATTCAATTCTTAAATGTTATCTATTTGTTATAAAAGAATTGCTGGTATCATGTATTTAGATGACCTTTATAGGTCATTTAATTTGATGATTATGTGTTTAAACTAGGTAACTTATGATAAATAAGTGTGAAAATATCATAATGTTTGCCTTTGTTTATGTTAATGCATATTGGGGTATTCTCAATATCTAAGAATACTTTTGATATTGGTGTTTTTCTCATAAAATACTGTATCTTTGGTGTCAAATGCGTGATTTGATTATGCTCATTTTACCCTTGGCATTCTAACTCTATGGTGATCATCCATTCCCTTCTAACATCTATTGGTCTTTTTGCTTTAGCTATATCTTTGCATTATAGTCTTCTCTTGGTAAAAGTTATAGATATTTTATTTAAACAAGGTAAAGCATAAAGGGAAATTTATTCTCTCCCATAATAAAGCAGCAATGAGAGCAGTAATGTTTGAGACTTAGTAATTGCTGGAACAAAAGACAGGAACACTGCAGAGCTTTTTTCCATTGTTCTCTGCGTTTCTTGGTATGTCTACTTTATTATTCCACAAACTAGCTTCCTATGCATGGTAAAGAGTTCACCAGACTAGCATCTTTCTGTAACTAAGCACAGTTATAGTGACTACCCTTCTTATCCCCAGTTTTATTAGAAATTTTTAAGGAGAGTAAGCCTTGGTCTCTTTATCAAGCTCACCCTATTGTGAGTAGCATCCCCAAGAATATGTGTTTGGAAATAGCTAGATGTTCTAGGCAAACAAAATAATAAGTGCCTGCTGTTTCTTTCTTTTTGTGACCTCTGAAATAAAAGTGGTTTCTAATTGTAAATGAATGCCGAATAATAGAAAATATTACATAGTTTTGGCTGAGTGCAGTGGTATATGCCTTTAATCCCATGAATTGGAAGTCTGAGGATGGAGAATCACAAGTTAGAGGCTAGTCTGGGCAACTTAGTGAGACCTTGTCTCAAAATAAAAAAGGGTGAGGGTATAGCTTAGTGGTAGAGCACACCTCCGTTCAGCCCCTAATAACTGACACATGTACACATAGTATATAATGATAGTTTCAAATACTGTGAAAGATAGCCCTGACAGTTCTGCTTCATGTGTTGGGGTGGATGGATGCTTTTCAGTAATAGGTGAAAGTCACATAATTTACTTTTGTTTTATGCTAATACACAAACAGGGCAAGATTTAAAGAATTAGAAACAAATTGCTATGTGCTCTAGTATAAATAGAATTGAAAAATATCATGATTGATCTTTTTTGTCCATACAATAAAATATTTCTTGAAGTCACAAATCTAAAGATTAGCTTATGAAATATTTTGATAGGATGATGAATGAAGGTAGCAAGAGAATGGTTCTTTCTTCTTTTTCGTCCTCCTCTTCCTTCCTTCCTCCCCTCTACTTCTCCTCCTATTTTCATCTTCCTCCTCCTTCTTCCTGCCCTCCCCCACCCCTGGTACTAAGAATTGAAGCCAGGGTGCTCTACCACTAACTGAAATTTTCAGCCCTTTTTTTTTTTTTTTTTTTTTTTTTGAGACAGGATCTTGTTAAGTTGCCCAGGCTGGGCTTAAATTTGAGGTTATCCTCTGTTGACCTGAGTAACTGGAATTCTAGACATGTGCCACCGGGCCAGGCTGTCTGTCTGATTTTCTGGGGGTAAAGAATGATGTATATGAACCAAAATTTACCCAGAAAATAAATTAAGGGTAAATTATTTGGATTTGGCAGCTTCTTTGAGAAAGAACTGCCTAGAATTATTATCTTGCTGAGCACTTGATAGAGTAGATTAAGTGCTGAGGATTTAAACAGAAACTAAAGTGTGAAATGTCTCTTATATCTCTTATACACTGTTAGGAAAATATTCACATAGCTTTTTCAAGAGATTTAACATTTAAGTATAATATACTACTGAAGTGCACAAACTAGTAGTATCCAACTTGGATGAATTTTTTAAGATAACACATGTGTGTGTCAATGAAGATACTTGAATACTACCAACCCTACATAATATTTATAATTTATAAGAGATTGTGTGAATTAAACAAGGTTTTTAGATCTCTTTTTTGGGAATGGGTATCCGGGATTGAATCAGGCACTTGACCACTGAGCTATATCCCCAGCCCTATTTTATATTTTATTTAGAGACATGGTCTCGCTGAGTTGCTTTGTACCTTGTTGTTGCTGAGGCTGGCTTTGGACTTTAGATCCTGCCTCAGGCTCCCAGAGCTGCTGGGATTACAGGTGTGCACCACCATGCCCAGATGGTTTATAGATGTTTTGAAATTGAAAAGGTTAATGAATCATTCTGGTCAAAAGTTTTTTCTCCCAATGAGATAATGATATATTTTGGCAGAGAAGCTAAAAAGAAAATGAATAAAATACACTTACAATAACCAAAGCATTTAGAATAGCTAACAACTGGAAAAAACCCAAGTGCCTATCAGTATAATGGATAAAGAAACAGGTGGTCTAGTCCTACAGTGAAACATTACTCAGCAATGAAAAGGAACAAGCTGCTGATACATCATCATCATTAGTGAATCTCAAAATATCTAAACTTAATGAAAGTGGCTTAACACGTAAGATTAAATAGAGAGTAGAAATGAGATTTTAAAACAGGGAAAAGTAATCCATGTTGGAAGAAGAAACACCCCGAAGAGTGGTTGCCTCCAAGGAAAAAAGATAGGGCTTGTCTGAGGAGGTGCTTGAGGAAATTTCCTGAGGTGATAGTATGATGTGAAAGTATGATATAGGCAGGTGTGTGTACTTCTCAAAACTCTAGGATAGTAAAACATAGATTGATATACTTTCTTTTTTTTTTTTTTTGTACAGGGGATGGATTGTACTTAAGGGTGCTTGACCACTGAGCCACATCCCCAGTCCTATTTTGTATTTTATTTATTCACTAAGTTGCTTAGCACCTTGCTATCGCTGAAGCTGGCTTTGAACTCGTGATCTTCCTGCCTCACCCTCCTGAGTTGCTGGGATTAGAAGTGTGCACCACCACACCAGGCAGATAAACTTTTTTTTTTTTAATGTAAATTTTACCTCAAGAGGAAAAAGTCACCTGAACAGAGACTAAGCTCAAATTGATGATGTACATGCTGTAGAGACGTCTGTAACTAATTTTGAAATGCATTCAGAAACTCAATGAATTGGATGATGTATGGATAAAGGACTGGATGTACATAAAATGATGCAAATGTCGAAAAAGAGAATGGTCATATCTAGGTCTTTAGTGTGTGGGCGTTAACTGTAAAGTTATTTTTAACCTTTTTATATATTTAAAAATTTCATTATAAAATATTGGAGGAGAAACCTAGGCAATCAAGAAAGAATATAGTAATCATGAAAATAGGTTTGGGGTTTTTATTTTTATTTTTTTATTAGTTGCTCAAGACAATGATCTTGACATATCATACATTTGATTCAAATAGAGTATGAATTCTCATTTTTCCACTTGTACAGATTGCAGGATCACATTGGTTATAGAGCCATGTATATACACACAGCAATATTAGTGTCTGTTGTATTTTGCTGCCCTCCCTATCCCCCCCCTCCCCTCCTCTCCCCTCCCATCACCTCTCTCTACCCAATCTACTGTGATACTTTTCTCTCTCTCTTTTTTTCCCCTTCCCCCTCACACCATCCTATATGTATTTTGTGTAATCATGAGGGTCTCCTTCCATCTTCTGTGCAATTCCCCTTCTCCCTTCCATTCCTTCCCACTTCTCTTCCCTGTTTAGTGGTAATCTTCTTCTCATGCTCTTCCTCCCTACTCTGCTTTGAGTCACCTCCCTTATATCAGAGAAGACATTTGGCATTTGTTTTTTAGGGATTAGTTAACTTCATGATAGTTTGTCACAAGTAAGTTCTGGAAGAAAGCAGACCATAATATGTATAGGGGCAAGGCAGATATTGTGCCTACAGACACAAATGAACTACAGCATATTAATTTCTATCCATACAATGTACGTTTGTTTTTAATTATTAATAAGCCTGGTTTAAAAATTATGGAGACTTAATATAAAAGTTCTAGATTCCTGCCAGCTTAAATTTTGTATATGATAAAAGTGGTCTTTCAGATCAGAAAAGAAGCACGTTCTTCAGTAAAGCATATTGGACAATAATTCATTTACAATGAAATAAAGCCCAAATCCTTTCACATTGATTAAGTAAATATAAATTCTAGATGGAACAAAGATCTCTAAGTTATTTTTATTGGTACATTATAATTATCCATAATGGTGGAATTTATTGTTATATATTTATACATGCACACAATATAACAGTTTGATGGAACAATAGATTTTAATTATAAAATCTATTACTAGAACCCCCTAGTACCTCAGTAATTAGAGTGATTTTATCTAAATGGTGTTTAACTAGAGACTCAAAGGAATATAGTAATCTTTATCCAGAATCCTTTGATTCTAATAAGTCCTACTGTATATTGAAAAGTAAAGAGATTTATGCTTTTGTCAGTAAGACATAGGCTTAAATTATTTTTCTATTTTTTATCCAGAGTTTTTGGAAGGTACAAAAGTACTCTGAACTTTAATTTCCTAATGTTTTGCCATGGCAAAAATATTCTAGCATGGGCCATCTCTTATTATTTTCCATAAAGAAGTTGATATAGAGATAATAATTCTTCTGCTCTGCATTATCTATAATGATGTGTTGTTTGGTAGATATTGTCAATTTAAAAAAAAACTTATTTATTTATTTTTATTTTTTAGTTTGCTGGAAACCATGTCTCACTATACAGATGAACCCAGATTTACCATAGAACAGATAGATCTGCTTCAGCGCCTTCGGCGTACTGGAATGACTAAACATGAAATTCTCCATGCCTTGGAGACTTTGGACCGTCTTGATCAAGAGCATAGTGACAAGTTTGGAAGAAGGTCCAGTTATGGAGGAAGTTCATATGGGAACAGTACCAACAATGTTCCAGCATCTTCCTCTACAGCTACAGCCTCTACACAGACCCAGCATTCGGGAATGTCCCCATCACCTAGCAACAGTTACGATACCTCCCCACAGCCTTGTACTACCAATCAAAATGGGAGGGAGAATAATGAGCGATTGTCTACATCCAATGGGAAGATGTCACCAACTCGCTATCATGCAAACAGCATGGGTCAGAGGTCATATAGTTTTGAAGCCTCAGAAGAGGACCTAGATGTAGATGATAAAGTGGAAGAATTAATGAGGTTAGTTACTTTGCTTATTAAGACTCCAAGAATGTCTGTGTTCTTAGATTATTTTTTAAGTAATAACTGTATTTCAGTTACTTAACTATAATAACTGATATTTTTCACTCCTTTCTTTGGATATGAAAGAAACTGTATTCAAATATTATGATTTTCACTTCTCTCCTTTAGCAGTACCCCTCCCTTTTTTTTTTTTTTTTTTTTGCTAGTTGATGAACCTTTTTCATTCTTTCTGTTTATCAAAGGTTAGTTTTCTCTTTGTGGCTCTAACAGCTAATTTCTGTCTAACAAAAGTTAGTTTAATCCTTTACTGTATTGTAAGTGCTTTTTCTGAGGAATAAGATAATTTTATTTGATACTGAATATGTACACTCTTCATTTTTTCCTCTAACATTCGAAGCCACAAAATAATTTAAGCATCTGTTTGACAAGAAGTAATTTTTAGTGGAACTACCATGCACTCATAAAAAGATAACAAAAAAACACATAATTTTTAGGAAGATTGGCACTATTTTTGCCTGAAAGAACCTTAAGTTCTAATTTTAGCAACAGATGCATGCACACGCAAACACACACACACACACACACACATACACACAATTACAAGTTAAGTATGAACACTGAGAATTTTAAACTTCGAGATGCCCACCTTGAACAGAGGTAATAAAGAAAGGTGTCACACGAGACACTGGGTCATTTTGAGGATGGCACTGTGTATTTTCCATTGCTATCTGTGGCCTTAGCCTAGAATTTTCCTTAGCACATGTTAAGTGCCTTATATGATTGAATGAATTTGACCTCAACCTTAAAGGATAGCCACTGTTTTAAAAGATGAAAACTTTATTTAAAAAATAAATAAAACCATATTTAATGTTAAGGGATTAATATGATACCAGAAAAGATAAGATATATCTTTAGTCTGATAATGATTATAGATGCAGAAGCTTATTTCTTGCTTTTATAATTATGTCAAAATGAATCCTACTGTTACATGTAACTAAAAAGAACCAATAAAAAGAAAAAAAGAACTCCAGATGCAGTCTACCACTAAGCCACATCCCCAACCCTAGCTGCTGCTTTCGAATGTAATACATGAATTGTTAAGATTACAAAGGAGAATTGTTTGGGCATATATAGTAAGATGAACTTTTGAAATATAATAAGATGAACTTTTAATTTTCCTGAGTAGAGAAGATGTCAACAATAAAATTAATTTTTTAGGTTTTAGTCTGTTTTTGTTGTTGCTGTTACTTATTTTTTATAAGCTTTCAATATAACAGTTAATTCCCAAATATGTATTATAGTAACAAGAAATATGGGCCACTGTCTTAAAAAGGAAATACTGTAAAAGATGGGACAGTCTAATAAAGATCTAAAACCTTGACTTTTAACTCATAGTTTGACATAATACTTCATTTCAACTTCTTTATATCACAAATAAACAAAACCTGTTAAAAACAACTGGAATTTATAGTTAAATCGCACATTACACGTGTTTGAGTTCCATCATTAAATATTATACATTATAATTGGTATTTAACTTGCATACTGTCACTTGTTGCATAATTAGAATACTCTCTTGCTTGAGTGAGATACTATCTTTCCTTTTTTTCTGCTTCCTTCCTAGAACTGCTTTTTTGGTGTCCTTTACTCATATAGGGGGTCTCCTTGGATCTCCTGGCATCCTCTGGACCTCTGCCATTCTCCCTTCCTCCAGTGTGGGTCCCTGCTTCTTTGCTCAAGTTTATAGAAGATAATCATAAAAATTAAATAATTTACCCAAAAAACCTTAGATATTATGTAACAGAGCCTGAATTATAACTCCATGTTTTTATTATCAATATTTTGCTGGTATATGTTGCTACTGTAAATAGATTTTATAGATTTTAATAAGACTTTAGGAAAAGTAGTTTATATAACTGGAGACACAGCCTTACTGGGCTTGCCATTCCCCTTCCCAACATGATATTTATCACTTCAGATCAATCACTTATTTACCAGATGAATTTTTATTGCTGGAATGTTAGAAATTTTTTTGAACAATATATCTTTGAGTATTCCTTGTCTGCCTAGGTACGTACTGCCCTTGCTGATCACTCAGCACTGGTGACATTACAAATGCCTTCCTGCCTTCATTTTTATGTATAAAATCCACCTTTCGCTGGTTCACATTGAGAAAACTCTAGGCTAGATGCATTTTCCAAATCTCATAATCCACTGAGTCTATACTGGATTATAATTTCAAGGTACACAGTGGAGATAGAATGGCATCAAGTTATAATTGTATACCTGAACAACTTGTTAAGAAAGGGTCAGAAAGAAAAAAAAAATGGCTACTTTTCCCATTTTTTTAATTAGGGTAGGGAATAAAAAGGCAAACTAGCATGTGAATTTTAATTAACTGGTGAATATGACATTTTAGGAAAGACTTTAAAACCAAGAATGATAGCTCATTTCACATTTAATGTCTTTTTAAAAGTATATCTATTAGTATATGAATATACATAGGAGTGTGTGTCTACATCTGCTAATAGTATGCATCTACTAATGTTTATTTGCTAATTATATATGCATCATGAAATAACAATTTAAATAGGCTCATCAGAATTAATGAATAATGGCACATGTTAAGGATGTTATTCTTAGCACCCATGTACTAAATCTTATGAGTGTGTTAGTATTTTATAGAAAATATGAGACTCTCTTAAAAGTTGATTGCCTGTAGGATTGAGCATCCTTAATTAATAAAACTGAAATCTGAAATGCTTGAAAATTAAAAACTTTCTGAGCCACTAATATAATATAGGTAGAAAGTTTCACAACATTATTAATGCACACAGTTATTTTAAAATATTACATAAAATTGCAGACTATGTGCATGAGGTATACATGAAACATAAATGAATTTTCTGGTTACACTTTGGTCCTATCCCCAAGATATCTCATTTCCTATGTATATGCAAATATTTCAGAATCTAAAAACACCAAAAATCTAAAAAGTTTCTGTTGCCATGCATTCAGGATAAGGGATTCTCAGTCTATATTTACTTGTGTAGGTAAGATATTATATGTTTTATAGGTAATAAGATGAAATGGTCATGAAATACAATTAACATGTTGGTTATTCACATATTATAGCTTTTCTTTTAGTGTATTTTTTGTTTTGTTTTTGTTGTTTATTTGTTTGTGTTTTTTATTTTCAGTACTGGGAATTGAACCCCCCAGGGATGCTTTACCACTTACCACTGCGCTACATGTACCCCATCCTTTTAAAAAAAATTTCTGGGAAAAGGTCTTGCTAAGTTTCTAAGGCTGGTCTTAAACTTGTAGTTCTTCTGCCTTATCTTCATGAGTCACTGGGATTACAGTTATGTGCCTCCACACCTGGTTTGTGTTATTTTAAGTTTTAATGTTATGCTTCGTATGTCTTCATGGGTGGAAATTTATATAAGTTTTAATTCAAATGTGAAGGACATTAGTATGCAAGTGTGAAATAGACGGTCTTAGTACTCTGCTTCATCTATGGGTATCTATGATATAGATAAATATTTTTAAGAAATCTAAAGAATGCTCAATCTATGTTAACAGAATATGAAAGGCCTTAAAGTACACCATTTTAAAATGTGTCATCTTTAATATGTTTTGTTCCAGAAAATGAAGCAATGTCATTTGAAGCAACCATAAATAACTCTTTTTCATCCTGATTTGGGGAACTTAAACATACCTGAGAATAAGAATAGATCAGGTTTCCCATTTTACAGCCTTTTACAAACACACCCCCCCTCGGTTGTAGATAGACAAAATACCTTTATTTTGTTTATATATTTTTATGTGGTGCTGAGGATCAAACTCTGTCTCTCACCTACCAGTGAACTACAACCTCAGCCCTTAACTTTTTATCTCTTAACTACAGATTTGTTCACTCATTTCATGAATTAAGTTTTATGTTATGTAAACCTCATGATGAATGAGACACAATCTTTGTGCTAAGGGATTTTACAGGGTAGTAGGAGAGATAAGATTAGAAACAACTATAATATAGGATAACATGTAATATATTAGCATGTGAGTAGTATAATTGAATTGTTAAGTTTAGCCATTACAAAGAAATCTTTTTCTTAGCTTGAGGATGAGGGAGAACTTCTCTAAACAATTGACATTTAAATTGTGTCTTTTAAAAAATGGTGATTTGATAAAGATGTATTGCTGTGAATTCCTTCAGATAGCAGGTTAACATGGAAACTTTAGCAAGTTATAAAAATAAAGACATGTCTGTAACTCCAGTGGCTTGGAAGGCTAAGGCAGAAGGATTGCAAGTTTAAAGCTAGCCTCAGCAATTTAGTGAGGGATTAAGCAATTTAGCGAAAACCTGTCTCAAAATATAAAGATATAAAGGGCTGGGGATGTGGCTCATTGGTTAAGTGCCCCTGGGTACCAAAAAATAAACAAATACACACACACATACATACATACATGCACACATGCAGTAGAGGGTGGAAAGGGAGAAATTTCATCCTTATGTGGAACTCACCCAGATGAATCTAACATAACAGTGATTTGAAGAAAATAGTCATGGTGATGACCTGAATTTCAAGTGGTTAGAAGCAAATCAAGCAGTAGCTTATCTTGGAAGTAAGCTGTCAAATCAAAGATCAGCCTACTCTTCACTTTAGTTCACTAAGACTTTAAGAGTTTGAGATTTTATAAGAGAAAGGAAGTAGAAGGGATTCGTTCTCTTTAGAGAATATGTCAAATTTCAGATGAAGAGAGGAAGTAAGGAGTAGAAGTCAAGAGATTAGATTTGGAGTAAATGAAGTTTTCTTATTAGCAAACTGGTGATTTTCTCAGAACACAATGAGGACAAGAACAGAGGCAGGTTGTTAGAAGGCTGCAAATGAAGAGAGAATGAAGGGGATATATGAAAGTTTAAATATCAAAGCAAGTCCAGTAGAATAGAACTCTTTTAATACTTAAGAGATTTTTGGCACAGTGAAAGTTGAATAGTGTTATTATTTTGAAAATACATTTAGTAAAGCCAAATAAATAAAAGAGTTATAGAACTCTTCCCATGGTGCCTTAGAGTATCTTGTACAGATATTTACTTCAATATTTTTATGATTATAGGAGATCATTAGTTTCATCTTTTCTTAGAGTCCTGCCTGAAGTTTTACAAAATAATAGTCAATGTTTATTATAGCACTTGTATAATTTCACAATTTTTTACATTGAATATATATAAAACACATGCATGTATAAATACCTAATATTATTCAGTATTTCATTTCTTAGACAAAAATTTTCAAGCCCTTTGAAGGGTTTATTAATGTTCTTGTTTTACCTGATGATGAAACCAAGGTGTCTACATATACCTGTGTTTATTTTGTTTTGTTTTATTTGTGGGGATGGTGGGGATTGAACCCAGGGCCTTAAGCCTGGTAGTTAAACATTTCACATTTCAGTCACTGAACTAGAAGACTAGGCCACCCTGCTACTCCCCGTGTATCTTTTTTTTTTTTTTTTTAAATGCTAGAAATTGAACTCAGTGTCTTACTCAGCAAGCACTCTACCACCGTGCTATGCCCCAGCACTCCCTCCTCACCCAAACTTTAGTTTTAGGTTTTTCCTTCAAGAAAGCTGCTGTCTGGTAAAGACAGTAAAAAACTTTGTTTTGTTTTATTGGGGAAGTGTATGTGTGTGTGTTTATGTGTGTATGTGTTTTAACTCATGAATACTTTAGAAACTTGCAGAATATTGAAGAATATGGACAATGAGATGTCTGTGAATTGCTGTTTTGTGACTTTGGGGATTTCTTCATTCTTGAATAATTCACAAACTGGATATTCCCTATTGGAATAATTCAGTGTCATCTGTTCTGTATGATTTAGTGTCTGCTCTAGGTGAATTTGATTTAAAATAAACATTTAAATTTTTAATTTAACTCAGTTGTCAAGAAAATACTATTAACTCATTTTTCCCATAAAAGCAATTTTTTTTTCATTTAACCTGAATAACTATTCTCCTAAATTTGGTTTTGTTTTCATAGAAGAAAATTTTTAAAACTAATTTTTTGTTATTTCAGACACTATATGTTTGGTTGTTTTATATACATAAGTCAATTGGAATACATAGTGCAAAAGTTATCCCTTGCTCAACTAATTATATACACACAAGCATTTGGGGAAGAACCTAGCCAGTATCTGCATCAGAATCAAAATCACTATGAGAAATTTTAAATACTGTTATTAGGCAGCTGATTATTTTCTTCCTTTAGGAATCTTTGGTTAGGATTTCTAGCCAATAGATTAAAAATATCACCACTGATTATTTTCGCATAAGAAATTTTCTTGAGTTTCTCCAAATAATCTACAGGAAGATTCAAACCCCTTTAAAGAGTTTGTGATTCATACAGGAAACAACGTGTAAACATTGTGTGATAGATACCCTTTAACTCAGATCAAAGGTCAGCAAAGTTTAGAATCAGTTATTGTTATCATTTAGACTTGTGGCCAAAAGACAAAATTTAGGCTATAGTGTGGATACTTATATACAAGAGAAGAAGAATATGGCCAGAAATATTTATTGATAAATATCAATATATAATAATAAGTGAATACAATTTTAAAACTGCAGGATCACTAATAGGAAGAATGAAATGAGGGAAGGAGATAATATTTTGCTCAAAATAATTGCAAATGTTCATCTGAGAAAATAACTCTTAGGTCATAGGTTATGTAAGAACAAATGGCAGACCAGATTCAGCTTATGGGCCGTAATTTGCTGACTCCTTTATTAGATAATAACTTACCACTATCTGTGTTACTTTGAGCTTGAACAAAAATCAGGCCTGTACTTTTGTAATCTTATGGAAGATAAGGCATTCAAAGAGAAATTGGTCAGTTCTAAGGGTTACATATGCTTGTATTTAGGTATTCTGTTTGTTCTAGTGGAGAAACAGAAGTCTTGCCTTTCCTTGTCTTTCTTATAAAAGTCTGGTCTTTTGAGAATTTGTTGAATTTTTAAGGAAATAAAAATTTGTAATAGGCATTTTAATAAAGGAAAAAATAGGTCTAGAATATATACTCCTACGAACAAAGTGTAGTTTTTATTAATACGTACTTTTTCGGCAGTAAAGTTTAATATTCCACCTATCCCATTAATTTTTTTATACAACAAAAACAAGGGAAAGCCTTTCTTAAAATGGCTGGTATTTTCACCTGTGAGAAAGATAACAGTTTCTTCCTTAATCATTTTAAAGATTTTTAAGAGAACACTGTGCGCACAGTTGCTTAATTAATATACAGACTCGTAGTCTATTCACGACTAATTTTTCCTGTTGCTTTTCATTTTTCTGGAATTTCTGTGTAAGATATATTCACTTACCAGTAAAAAAAACTTCATAAATACTATGTGACAGCCCTGTTTCTAATGTGAGTTATATACAGCATGCATGAGATGAAACATATCTGATATTAGACTGATGTTTCCAGTGGCATTCAGTAAAGTGTCTGTCTGATGTTGTGATGTTTAAGCACTCAAATATTTGGTGTTCTTGGTTTGTTGTAATTTCATATTTTCACACAAGTTTGGTCTGTTTACCTTTTTTATTTTTGTGTCCTTTCTTTCTGTGTTCTCCCCTCCTCTCTGCTTCACCTTTCTTTTAGCAAAGTTGAGGATTTCTACCTTCAACATACATTGTTGGTCTTGTCTTCTGTTTTTGTTAGGAGGGACAGCAGTGTGATAAAAGAGGAAATCAAAGCCTTTCTTGCCAATCGGAGGATTTCCCAAGCAGTTGTTGCACAGGTAACAGGTAAGAGCTGAAGAGCCCTTTATTCTGAAATTATGTCTTGTCTCTGCCTTCTGTGCAGATGTTATTTGCATTTCTGCATTGCAGTGCAGATTTGTCAACTTAGGCATAATAATGTATGCCTATGATTTAAAACCTTTGTCTCTGTTATCACAGAACTTCTCCAGTGATTCTTTTTTTTTTCACATGTGCTAGTAAGTTTTATAGCATTTGTAATAAGCAAAAAATTCGCTATGTTATGGCTAAAAATAGGTTTCTCTAGTTTTAATTGTAACAGAGCTTATGACACATGCACATCCAAATGCTAGCTCCATTTATATTTATAAAAGCTTTGGAGTCCTCCAAATTGAGTTCCTTATTGTACCAGTTAAAGAGTGATTTGTGAGGGCAAAGAAGCTATGGGGATTTTGTAACCACTTTTCTGTGTGTGAAAGCTTTCCTCAAACCATTATTGAGAAGATGTGTTACCATTGTCTTCTCTTTGTTATTTATATCCCATCCCATTCTCCACCCTCACCCAAAACCCATCTTTAATATGTGGTGTATATGTGTCATTCTCTATTCAGATTGCATTTTTTATAAAGTTCTTAAATTTGGTCTTAGCATGTCTTTGTTGGTATGTGGTCTTTTTCTTGCATTTCAGTGATTTATAAGAATCTAAATTATTGGAGGAACCAAAAACTCTTTCAGCTACATTTTGTAGTTTCAGTGTTGTATGTTTGACATTAGTAAACTTAAAATTGATTTACCCTCTTTTTTTTTTAACACAACACCAGGAACCTATGTGACTTTAGACTTTTCATTCTCTGTGCCACAATTTTCTTTATGAAATTCTGTGTTTCTATAATGAAAAACCTGGATCTGATCTTCAGTGGTATCTTTCAATTTTAAGATAGTCTTTCTCTTCTGAGACATTGATATGTATTGAAACTAATTTACTTAGAAGGCTGTTACTGAGTATTAATTTGGTTAAAAACAAAATTTAAGATTTAGGATTTTTAACTTTCATTTCAAATATCAAATATCGAAGTTCAGCTAGATGTGGGAGTAATATATTATTATAATAGTGATATATTTTTGTAAATGACATGTCTCTCTTCTTGGTGAGAGTTTTAAGACATGCCCTTCCATATAGAAGTTGTGGAGGGGGGCAGGTACTAGGGACTTAATCCAGGGTACTCTATCCCTGAGTTATACCCCTAGCCCTTTTATATTGTTCTTTTAAGACAGGGTATCCCTAAGTTGTAGAGGCTGGCCTTGAGCTAGGATTCTCTTGCCTCGGCCTCCCAATTGGCTGAGACTATAGACATGAGCTACTACTCCTAGCCCATTTAGAAGTCTTAAACCCAAGGAGGGGTGTGAATTTAATTATTATCTTTAGGTGTTTATCAATGGGTTATTTTAAATTCTTAATCTTTATCTTCAAGCACTGAGTCATGGTGCTTACTACAGTATAGTATAAGGGCAAGTTACACAGATTTTATTGAAACTCACTGATGTGACAGGCTATGAATAGATGGAATTTTGTCCTTTTGCACTTTTAATTCAGCCTTCATGACTGGAAGCAATAGTATATTCTAGTTTATAATACTTTAAAAAAAGACAAAATTGTAGTACATCATTACAAAGTTGATATTGTTCAGGTAGAAATATTTCTGAATGTGTTATATACACTGAACCTTTAATCATCTTGGGCTTTTATAATAGTGGCTTTGAAACCCATCCAACATTGATGCAAATCATAGTAAGATTCCTTTAGAAAGTGTTTCTCAGGCACATCTAAAAGCACTAGATATACCATAATGGGCTAAACATGGTACATCAAATATTGCCATTTTGGATAAGAAACTGAAAGATGTCTTCATATCTTGCTTCTCAAAATATAGACCATGAAACCGCTGTGTTGAGATCACCTGGGAGTTTCTTAGAAATGTAAAAATACATAAGTACCACTTTAAACCTACTGAGAACAATTTAACCACATCTCCAAGTAATTTAGGTTTGAGAAATAATATTCTAGTGTAAAGGTCCGGTGAACGTTGGAGGAAGAGACCACCAAGAGACTGGCTCATGCAATCAGCAAAAGGGGATTTGTTGAGAATCCAGCATGCTGGGGCTCCGTGCTCACTCAAGAAGGGAGAGCAGCCCAGAGCCCAGAGTAGAGGTTAAGAAGTGCTTAAGTACACTTTTTGGGTAGGGCGGGGGCTTTGCATACACCAGTACAAATCATCATGAGACGCGGGAAAATTGAACAACAACTCTCATAGATGATTAGCACATTCATTGGCGGGAACAGGTCGGGCTGGAGTGATAGGTCATTCCTAAGGAGGGGATACATTCAAACTGATTGGTTCAGGCCCTGAATGCCTACTTGCCAAACTGACAGGGTCCTAGGTTATTAAACAACTAAGTGGTCAGTACCGGGCATTGTCCTAACTGCCTCAGGAATTTCAGGTTCTGTGTGCAGTTCAGAAACTTTACAATACCTAGTCCTTTACATTTTAACTCAGGCTTTGCAGCTTAGAAACTTTACCCTTTCACTAGGAGACTAGTAAACATTCCTGACATTAACTTCAGTGGGTTGACATTGTTTAACATTACATCATTCAGTAGTATGCCAGCTCTTGTTTTTGAAAGCAAGAGTTAAAATACATATTTAGACAGTTATCATCTGTTACATAGCACATGGACCTTCCTTTTGCTCCCATAATTGTGGAACTCTGTAGTGTTAAAAAGTCTTCCCTCATTTCAGCATCACCCCAACTTGTTCTTCCTTTTCATTTCTACTCCAAAAACTTCGGTTGGGATCATCCTTCCTCAGGCACATATCTTTAGTGATTCTCCACTAAGAGTCTAAAAAAAATTCCATGTAATACAACTCTAGCTTCCTTTCCTTCATCTTCTATTCAGCATACCCTCTAACCATATTCAGCAAAACTCCTGTAGTTTCCAGAACTCTGCTCAGGTGTATGCTTTTACATTCTTGGTTGTTACCTAGGAGGCCTTTTACCTCCTCATCACATCCTTATCAATCTCCATTTTTCAAGATTATCTCAGCTGTTATCTTCTTGTTGTTATCATGTATTCTGAATTTCCCTGCCCTAAGTGTTAGTGCTCATTTTAGTTACCATTTTAGAGGAGTGGTCTTCAAAGGCAGTGACCTTTTCCTACACATGCCCAGAAGCTAGCATTGAACAGGCATTCTGAACATTTCCTGTTTACCTAGCTACCTTGTAGAGCTACTTTGTGATATAAAGGGATTGTTGATGATGTTAACACAAACTAAACGTGAAAAATAGTCCATTGTGACCTTTCCAAGAATAATTATTTATTTGCTTAACATGAGTTTTTGCCCATAAGAAAATTACTTTCTTTTTTTTTTTTTAAATCTACAGAGGATCTTTGAGGAACATTGGTAACCAGACTGGCATATTTTTTTCTTTTGGCCAATTTATTTTAATTCTTTTGTTTCTACTATATTATTTATTATGTTACCTTTTTACCCAGCCTGTCAAGCCATCAAGCTAACAAACAAGGACAGAGCCGCTCTCTGAAGAGTATAGAAAGTTAGTAAGAGTCTGAATAAAGGCTGACCCTCATAATTGACATACCTAGAATAGAGAGAGCCTGGGAAATGAATCCTCAGCATCCATTGCTTACTCCCTAGAATGCCTGAACAGTGTGTAGACACAGTTTTCTGTCTTTAAACAAATTAGTCAAGTTTATCTGAAAAGAACATCTACCCAATGAAATCTATCCCCAAAATAAAGTTTAGAATGTGATGTTCTGGAATTTTGTCCTGTAACAGATTCTCTTAAATTAAATCATTTAAGTTCAACTCTAATATGTGAAATCAACCTTGAGATAAAAATGAGAACGAATGGTGCATAACAACAACAACAACCAAAAAAAAATGCTAAAAAATGTAGTGAGGTGCAAAATTATAACACATGTGTTGTTCCAGAAACAAGTACAGAAATTTCTTATTATAGATTTGGCAGATTTCTATAATAAGATAAACAAGAAGTTCATGGGTGGGGTCTGTATAAATAATATCCTACTGATAGGAAAAATGACAGTATAAACAGGATATAATAACAGTGCCTGCTGAATTCCCAGCATGTTATTTGTAGCTTCCTTCACAGTCACAGCTGCTCCCACTGAGGGTGGACTTCTACCTCTGTAAGAGGTCGGCCAAGATTCTAAATTCTCACTAACAATGGGGGTGGGGGAATGAGCATAACCTTCACTTTAATAATAAACACATGTGTTCTATATTCACTTTCAAGGTAAAATGTTTTCTTAGGCTGTTTAAGAATTCTGAAAACATAATATTTTAAAAAATGACCTGGGAAAAATCAGGCACACAGAATAAATGAGTGAATGGACAGAGCTTGATGTGTACTTATCACCAAAGAAATGTACTAATTGGATTCATGTCCAAAAAATAAGTACGTGGAAGAAGGGAAAAACACACTTAGCAACTCTGAATTTTAAGAAATTTATCACATTTTTTTAAAAATCATAGTACTATTATGGAAAAGCCACAAAATACCAAGGTTTTAGTTTTTCTGCCATTAAATTGCCTTGTGACTAGGAGCCTCATTTTCCATACTTAAAAGATGAGGGGTGTTTTAGTCAGCTTTTTCACTGCTATGACTAAAAGATCTGACCAGAATAATTTTAAGAGGAAATTTATTTGGAGACTTAGGATTTCAAGAGGTCTCAGTCCATAGAAAGCTGGCTCTATTCCTCAGGGCACGAGATCGGGCAGAACATCATGATAGAAGAGTACATCATGTTAGAAGAGTGTAGCAGAGGGAAAGAGCTCACATGATGATCAGAAAGCAGAGAGAGACTTCACTCACCAGATAAAAATATATACCCAAAGCCACACTCCCAGTGCCCCACCTCCTCCATTACCATTCAGTTAATCCCATCAGGGATTTGTTTACTGACTGGGTTAAGGCTCTCACAACCCAATCATTCTTCTCTGAACTTTCTTGTATTGTCTCACACATGAGTTTTGGGGGGATACCTCAATCCAAACCATAATATTTCACCTCAACCCCCAAAGCTCACATACATCTGACAATGCAAAATACATTTAGTTAATTCCCAAGAGTCCCCTAAGTCTCAACAGTTCCAAGATTGCTCAAAGTTCAAGTCCAAAGTCTTCTCTGAGGCTCAAGAGAATCTCGCATTGTGAGCTCCTGTAAAATTAAAAGCAATTTACAAATATCTAATATATAAAGGTACTTAGTAGATATTTCCATTTGTAAAAATAGCAATAGAGAAAGAAGGGATAGGACCAAAGCAAGACCAAAATCCAGCTGGGCAAACAGGTCCTGTAGTTCTTTGTTTGGAATCTGGAGCATTTGTCATGATGTCATCTCCAAAGGACTTGTGTAGCTCTGCCCCTGTGGCCTTGTTGGTTGCTTCCCAAGTGGCCTTTCTGTTGACTTGTCTCTGTTCAATTCCTGTAGCTTTCCTAGGACCACGTCTCATGTTACTGGCATTCCTTAATCTTGGGGTCTGCACTGTAGCTTCGGCTTCCTCCTCAAATCTCCACAGCTTGTCTTCTTGGGGAGTGCCCGAAGGGACTCCGAATCTGCTACACCTTGCCTGGCTTCCAAGGTCTTCCTTTGAAATCTGGGTGAAAGCCTCTATGACCCCCTAACTCCAGCATCCTGCATCCTGCAGAACCAGCACCATGTGGTTAATGCCAAGGTCTGCTGCCATGTTGAACAGTAGCCTAGCCTTCAAGGACCCTGGCTAAAGCAGCCTCTGAGTATCTGGTCTGGGTGGCTGGGCACATCGAAAATACTTCCTAGGCCCCCCTTGTGCAAGAAGGATTCCTTGCTGGTCTCTTCTAAAGAGAATTTTCACCTTTACTCCCTTGAGTTTGAGATGTGTGTCATCTTATCAGTTCCAAAGATGCCCTCAAGCCATCTTTCCTTCTTTCTTTTCTTTTTCTTTCTTTTTTTTTTTTTTTTTTGTTGTTGATGGACCTTTATTTTATTAATTTATTTATATGCAGTGCTGAGACCCATTGCCTCACACTCTAAGCAAGCTGCTACCACTGAGCCACAACTCCAGCCCCTCAAGGTATCTTTCATACATCTCTGGGCAAAGTCTTTAGCATTTCTTTAGTTGCTGTAATGTCTTTAACAATTACAACTCCCTTAGCGGCCAGTTTTACTTTTGATTTTCAAGTCCAAGTTTTTCAAATCTTTCTGCTCTACTTTCTGCTCCTGAATCTCTAAACTTGTCTGAAAAGCCTCCAACAATACCTGTATCACTTCTTGGATGCTGTGTTGCCTAGACATTTCTTCTGCCAGATTAAGAAGTCCATTGCTTTTAAAATCAGCCTCACAGAAAGTCTCAGGACACAGGCATAATGCAGATAACTTCTCAGCCAGAAGTTAACAAGAATGGCCTCTACTCCAAATTCCAAAAAATCAGTCCTCCTTTTCTGAACCCTCTCTTCACTAACCATGGTCCTGTTGGCATTCTGTTCTCCCACCAAAATTGGCCATTAATCTCTGCTTACAAGCATCTCCAGCTACAAATCTCAAAATTCTGCCAGCGAATTTTAAAAAGTTCCAAATACTTATGAGCCACATGGTCAGGTTAGTCATAGCAAGGACCCCACTTCTCGATGTCAATTTCTATATTAGCTTTTTTGCTGCTGTAACTAAAACACCCAATCAGGACAGTTGTAAAGGAGGTAAAGTTTATTAAGGGCTCCCAGTTTCAATGGTCTTAGTACATAGAAGGCCAGCTCCATTTCTTGGGGCTAGAAGTGATGCTGAATATCATATCATGGCAGAAGAGTGTGGCAGAGGAAATTGGCTCACATGATGATCAGAAAACAGACAGCAAGAGACTGCACTCACCAGATAAAAAGATATGCCCCAAAGCCACACTCCCAATGCCCCACCTCCCCCAGTTTTATCACTCAGTTAACCCCATCAGGAATTAGTTCACTGATTAGGATAAGGCTTTCACAGCCCTATTATTTCTTCTCTGAACTTTCTTGCATTGCCTCACAGATGAGTTTTTTAGGGAAACCTCACATCCAAACCTTAACAAAGGGCATTGACCAGATATTTTCTGTGTTAGTCCAGTAGAGCTAGTAGTTATAACAAAATAACAAAACTGGGTAGCATATAAGGAATACAAATTTATTTCTCATAGTCCCAGGAGCCGGGAAGTCCAAGATCATGGCATATCATTGTCAAGGCAAGTAAGGATTTCAGTTTGAGCATTCAGACTATAGCAGTTTCTAGGTATCTTTCCTAGTTGTTAAATTTTATTGTTTTTACAATAGAAGTACATTTAATAGATATATATATCTTACCTGCATCTAGTTCCGCAAATATAAGAATTTGTATTGTCAAGTTCTGAACTGTTTTTAGAAATGTCCTAAGTATATTCAAATCACTTTGCTTTTTTATTCATCTTTAAAATGAAGGATGAAAATATTACACATGTAATATAGTAACTTCTTTACAGAGGTATAAAAATTAATATATTGATCCTTTTTCTAACCAGAGAACTCAGACCAGATAATAATAACTAACTAAAGTGTTACTTTACTTCTTTAAAAAATATTTTTTTCTCTAAAGTAGATTAAGGTTCATAGCAAAATGAACATAAAGTACAGAGGTTCTCTATATACTCCCTGCCCATCTCCCATACAAACCTTCCCTACTTTTACCATCCAGAGTGTTGCATTTGTTAGAGTCAGTGAACCTATACTGACATGTTGTTGTCAACTGAAGTGCAAAGTTTATATCAGATTCCTTTTGGAGCATTGTACATTACATAGAGTTTGGATAAAATGTCTGATTACATGTATCTGTCCTATAGAATCACACAGAATAGTTCCACTGCCCTAAAATTTTTCTGTGCTCTGCCTATTTATACCTCCTTCTCCCTCAGCTCCTGACAACCATTGTTAATAATTCTTTAGAATGTCATATAGTTGGAGTCATGGTATACAGCTTCAGATTGACTTCTTTCACTTAGTAGTAATATCTTGAAGCTTCCCTGTGCCTTTTCATAGCTCAATAACTCATTTCCTTTCACTGCTGGATATTTCCTACTCTAGCTATGCCACAATTTATTCATCTACTGGAGGACATAATGTTGCTCTCAACTTTTGGCAATTATGAATAAAGTTGCTATTAAAAAGTAGGATTTTTTTCCAAATTAGAAATAGAACGTGAACAACAGACTATAGAAATTTCTATAATAATAATCACATATAATTCATCTTGCTCATTTAAAAAGATCTTTATCAGTTCTTACCTTGTGGATTTTATCAGTTTTTAAGTAGATCTCCAGGACTGGGGATATAGCTCAGTTTGTAGAGTGCTTGCCTCACATATACAAGGCCCTGTATTCAATCCCCAGCACCACACACACACACACACAAAAAAAAAAAAAAAAATTAAGTAGATCTCTGGCTTGAAGGCTATCTATCTATTATCTATTTACAAAATTGCCATGTTTCTACATGTGAGATATATCTGTCTCCAAATTGAATGCTTTCATTTATATTAGAAGAAACCTTTTCACATTTTCTTTGGATGGACTTTATTTATCAACGTTATACCTGTTTTTACAGAATATGTGTTGGAATTTTCTCATATTATACCCTCTGTAGAATAAGAACAGATGCTGTTCTGTGGTTTAAAAGTTTTTACTTTTAATCACACATGGTGGCGCATGCCTATAATCCCCAGAGATTTGGGTGGCTGAAACAGGAGAAATTATCTTGTTAATTCTTACTGTTTAACTTAAGGATAGATTTTAAATTGAATTTATATCAGTGGCTACACATAATTTCCTTTTTTCTCCCCTTTTGCAGTATTAGGGATTAACCCAGGGGTGCTCTACCATTAAACTGTATCCCCAGCTTGTCTGTCAATTCTTCCTTTTCTCTTTTCTTTTCTCTCTCTTTTTTTCCCCTCTTTTCTCTTCTCTTCCTCCCACCCAGGGTCTTGCTGGTCACTTCCAAGCCTGGCCTCAAAGTTGGGATCTGTCCTAGGATTACAGGCATGTACCACTCTGCTGAGATAACAATTTGTTCTATCAAATCATTATCAATACTATATTTTATAATGAATAGTTACTAAATCTAGTTAGGTAAGGCACTGAAGCTTGAATTAACCAAACTGCGCTAGGGTCCTTCATATCTGAGAGGCCTATAAAGTTTTAAAGTTGCTCAATTTGGTGGGAGGGAGCTTATATAAAAGCATTTAATATTGTAAAATAACCCTCAAGTTAAATTTTACTGTTTTGCTTGGTCCTTAGAAACCCTCCATTGCAAAGTAGTTTTTGTAGGGCATTTTATTCCAGTTTGTCTTATTTTTCCAGAAGATGAAAAATGTTTCTGAAACATTTGAGGGCTGAGTGCTGTGTGTTAAAATAATTAATAGACCTAATAATATTAAGTATGAAGAATATTTCTTAAACCATTGTTTGGCCACATTTTTTCAGTCTGACTTAGCTTCATCATTATGCTAGGTTCCTAGCAGAATAATGTGTGGCCATGGAAGTGAGTTATAAGTAGCCAGTGGCTCTGTTTTGTGCTTGTGTGCACCCTCTAAGCTAAGCTTTTTTTTAAGAGAGCTTTTATTTTTGGCTGTAATTTATTTAACACTTAACTAAGTGCTAGATGCTGTGCTAACTGGTTTGTATATTTGAGAAGCAGGTGTTAACTTCCCAGTTACAGATGAGAAAACCGAGACTAAAGGAGATTTGACTCATTTTCCCAGCTTCTGCACCTGGTTGTTACTTGTTTTGTTGCAAAACCAGTTTTTCTTAACATAGAAATTCAGTATAGAAAGGAAGTACAGTATGGTGGCAGGAGCATGACTTTGACAGTGGACTGTCTGGATTTAAAGTCTGATTTCAGAATGTAATTACTAGTTTTTTAACTTTGGATAAGTTATTAAATAAATGTCTAAAAAATTTTTCTACCCTGGACAGATTCCGTTGAAATCACCATTGTGCTCTACTGGAGAAAAGATAGCCTTTTTAACAAATGGCGCTGGGATAATTGTAGAAGAACGAAACAACCCCTTTATCTCTTACCTTTATCTCAAAAATCAATTCAAAATGAGTCAAAGATCTTAGAATTAGACCAGAAACTATGCAACTTTTAGAAGAAAACATAGAGTCAACACTCCAGCTTTTAGACATAGGCAACAACTTTCTCAGTAGGACTCCCCAGAGCTCAGGGAAGTAATGGTAAGAGTAAATAAATGGGACAGTATCGAATTAAAAAAACTTCTACACAGCAAAGGAAACGGGAATGTGAAGCGAGAATCCATAGGAGAAAATTTTCACTAGCTACTCTTCTAATAGTGGATTAATATCTAGAATATATAAAGAGCTAAAAAGAAAAACTTTACACCAATTAACCCTATTAATAAATGGGCAAATGAATTAAATAGAAAATTATAAAGAAATACAAGTGGCCAACAAATACATGAAAAAAAATGTTCAACATTATTAGCAATCAGGGAAATGCAAATCAAAACTAAACTGAGATTTCATCTGACACTAGTCGGAATGGCAGTCATCAAGAATTCAAGTAATACTGGAGAGGATGTGGAGAAAAGGAACACCTTTACACTTTGGTGGGATTGAAAATTAGTCCAACTATTATGGAAATCAGTATGGAGGCTCCTCAAAAGACCATAAGAATTAGAGTCATCTTAATAGAGTGACACATGATACCCATGTTTATAACAACACAATTCACAATAGTCAAACTATAGAGGCAGTCTAGGTACCCATCAATGGATGAATGGATAAAGAAAACATGGTAGGGCTTTCTGTCCTATAATAAAATAAAGGTTTTCTGTCCATCTATAACCACAACAAAATTTTTATTTTTTTTAATTTTTATTTTTTAGAGAGAGAGAGAGAGAATTTTTTAATATTTATTTTTTAGTTCTCGGCGGACAAAACATCTTTGTATGTGGTGCTGAAGATCAAACCCGGGCCGCACGCATGCCAGGCGAGCACGCTACCGCTTGAGCCACATCCCCAGCCCACAACAAAATTTTTTAAAAAAAGAAAGAAAGAAAATGTGTATGCACACACACACACACACACACACACACACACACACACACACACACACACATATATATATATATATATATATATATATACACTTTTATTCAGCCATAAAGAAAAGTGATATTATGGCATTTACAGGGAAATGGATGGAATTAGAGACCATCATGTTAAGTGAAATAAGTCAAAGTCTGAAGGTTAAGGGGTATGTATGTTTTTCTCTCATATGTAGACGCTAGAGAGAAAAAAGGGACAATAAAGGTGGGAGTGAGGGCTGGGGATGTGGCTCAAGCGGTAGCGCGCTCGCCTGGCATGCGTGCGGCCCGGGTTCGATCCTCAGCACCACATACCAACAAAGATGTTGTGTCAGCCGAGAACTAAAAAAAAAAATAAATATTAAAAATTCTCTCTCTCTCTCCTCTCTCACTCTCTCTTTACAAAAAAAAAAAAAAAAAAAGGTGGGAGTGAATCTCATGGATATCAAAGGGAGATCAGTAGAGGAAAGGATCCAAGGGGTAAGCGTCAGGGAAGGAAGGAGGACATGCTGGTCAGGGATATTGGCCAAATTATATTGTTATATTGTGTGCATGTGAGAATATGTAACAACAAATCCCATCAGTGTATACAACTAATAAAAAATGGGGGGTGGGTACTGCCAAGCATGGTGGCGTAAGCCTGTAATCCTAGCAGCTGAGGTAGGAACATCAGAAGTTCAAAGCCAGCCTCAGCAACTTAGCCAGGCCCTAAGCAACTCAGTGAGACCCTGTCTCTAAATAAAATACAAAAAGGGCTGGGGATGTGGCTCAATGCTTGAGTGCCCCGAGTTCAATCCTTGGTACTAAAAATACAGAAAAGAAAAGTGGGGCTGGGGGTGGAATAAAATTCTTTAAGAAGATTGGGAAAAACAGTTTGAGCAAATTTGCCCTACCAGATATAGTAAAATACACTGTTTGGTTAAAGTAATGCAGAGTCATGTTGTCAGATAGATGAATGTATCAATTATACAGAACTGAGCTCAATAATAGATCCTTGAAAGGAAATTCAACTTAAATAAAGAAAGCATTTTAAATCTATAAGGAAATAATGTTTTCTCATGTATTATTTGTTTGAAAATGAACAAATAAAATAGATTGTAACATCAAACCAGAAGAAATTAGTTTCTGTATGCATGCTGAAAATCTTATACTATATTAGAAGAAATTATTGACTATTTTTATTTGAGGTAGGAAAGCCTCCCTGCGAAAAGATAAAGTTGGATGGATTTAATTGTATAAAAATTTTAAGTATATATCTAAAAGAGCACTCTAGACAAGATTCACACTGAAAGTTATTTGCATCATATAGAGCAAAAGCTTGGTATCTATGATATATCAAAAGAACTCTTACAAGTTTTTATGAAGCAGCAAATAACCAAAACATTTTCAAAGATTAAATGTATGAAGAAAGCCAATACAGTGACGTACCCTTCCTTGTAATCCCAGTGATTCTGGAGGTTGAAGCAGAAGAGATTGCAAATCTAAGGCCAGCCTCACCAACTTAGTGAACCTCTAAGAAACTTAGTGGGATCCTGTCTCAAAATATAAAATTTTAAAAATGGCTAAGAATATACTTCAGTGGCAAAATTCCCCTGGGTTCAATTCTTAGTACCTAAAAGAAAAAAAGAGGGAAAAATGTGAAGCCTCAGAAAAATAAAACAATTTCATCGTAAGATAACGGGGTGTTTTTTGTTTGTTTGTTTGCTTGCTCATCAGATATCAAACTTTAGAAGATTGAGGAACATTGCTAACCCTCTTCTGACCTCTAACTCCTCTCAAATAGTAAAGATAATTAAAACAAACAAACAAACAAAAAAAAAACTCTATCTTTAAGGAAGCAGTAACCATTGAAATAGACAAAACCAAGTAAGAATTCTGGATCAAGCCAGTTGGGATTTCACTTGCCTTTAATCTCCTCTGGAAGGGAGGCTGAGGCAGGAGGATTACAAGTTTAAGGCCAGTCTCTGTCTCAGCAACATAGAAAGACCCTCAGTGACTTAGTAAGACCTTGTCTCAAAATAAAAAAGACTGGGAATGGAGCTCAGTAGTGAAGCCCCCCCAAGTTCAATTTCTAGTACAAAAAAGAATTCTGGATCAAAACAAAGGAAAATGATGAGCACTAACACCTGCTTATACCTAGAGAAGGAAATAAGTTTCCTTATTTCCTGTTTGTGAAAGTGCTTCACATGTATAAGGCAAGTGCTCTGAGTCACAACCCCAACCCAATCCATGATCTTTTGTTTAAAAGTTAACTGTCCAAGAGAGTAGACGAACAGAAATGGAACATTTTTGTATAGATACAGTTTAATATAGAAATCTCACATTCCTCCTTAGTCATGACTCAATCCTCCAACCCGCAACCCCCGGCAAGTATTACTTGACCTCCTGTCTGTGTAAATTTACCTATAGACAAACTGGTGGATATTCATATGCTACATAGAACTTTTGTGTCTGGCTTTCTTTCACTTAGCATAATGTTTTCCAGGTTCATCCCTATTGTAACCTATATCACCAAGTAATATTCTATTATATAGATATGCCACATTTTATTTATCTACTGTGAAGAATGCTATGGACTTTTGTGAGTAAATTCTCTGGGAAATATATCCAGGAATGTAATCACTGGGCCATATGGCAATTCTGTATTTCATGTTTTAAGGAGTTGCCAAAACTTTCATTCTATAAACCACTTACCAATGTATAAGGGTTCCAGTTTCTTCACATCTTCACCAACACTTTATTATAGTTATCCCAGTGCTTGTGAAAATGGTATCACCTTGTGGTTTTGATTTGCATTTCCTTAGGGAAATGACCATGTGGAGCATCTTTTCCTGTGCTTATTATTCAGTTCCTATATCATCTTTGGAGAAATGTCTAGTCAGATTATTTATTTTTTATTGGGTTGTTTATTTTTTACATTGAATTTTAAGAGTTATTAAATATTGTAGACACAAGTTCATTATTAGGTATAGGCTTTGCAAATATTTTCTCCCAATCTGTGGGTTATCTTTTTATATTCTTGATCTTGTTCTTTGAAGAACATAAAATTTTATTTTGATAAAGTTCATATTTTGTGTTGCTTTTGATTTTGGTGTCACATCCAAGAAACTATTGCCTAATCATAGATTGTGGTAGTTGAAGTAAAGCTTGGGATCTTCCAAGATCTTTCCTGATCATTCCCATAGTAGTAGGCATGTGCACAGCTCTATTCATGTGTGTGGCCTTCTAGATGCCTAGGAATGTGTCACAGCTTTTTGAAGACTATCATGGATACCAGCTCATTCCTCAGCTTTTCCTTTTAAGATATTTTTATCTCATTACCTCGGTTGTTATCTCAGGCCAATGCAGTGTTAAACAATTGTCACAGATTGTTTTCAACAAAACACTTTCCATCTTCCATGAGAAAAAGGCTATTCACACCAAGTGACATCTGAGTCAGGGCAGTTAAAGTCAAGCTGTGCAAATGGGGATTTCCAGAGAATTGCCAGACAGGTCAAATAATGACAGTCCTTTGAATGATGTTTTGGGGAACTCCAGAGCTTTTCTCTCCTCTGTGGCTATTAGGCCACACCTGGTTTTCATAGTGATTTCAGGAATGTTGATTTTCAAGTCTATTGTGGCATTGGTGTGATGAATGTGGGTGGAGGTCAAGTTAAAAATATAACATAGTTGTTCTTAACAAAATTAAATATTTTTCTTGATTAATATCCTTGGATTGTTACAAGCCTTTGATTTCCAGAGTTCTGAAAAAGTTGATTCTGACAATTTTTGCCCGTGTTTCTGTGGAAAGGCATCTTTTGCTCTCTTTGCTTTTATGGGAGTAGCTTTTCAGAGGTCTTTACTATTCTCACTTATCTCTCCATTTCTAACAAATTTTGAAGGAAGGTTGACCCTCTCCCCATTTTTCCCCTGTAGAATTGTCCTGTAAGATTATAAATGGGATACAGAAATTTCAAGCATAAAAGGACTGAAGAGTCCAGCACCAGTAAGCTTGTATTTTTACTGGGGCTAGGAGTGTAGCTCAGTGGTAGAGCATTTGCCTAGCATGCACAAGGTCCTAGGTTTGATCCCCAGCACCTTAAAAACAAACAAACAAACAACAACAAAAAAAAACCCCCACACTACTCAATGATAAAATCTTGTGCCCTGAGAGTTAAATTAAAAATATGGAATTTAGGTATTTACTGAAAAAGGTGACAGGTGGTATCTTTTAGTGGGCATAGAAATAATCTGTATATTGATTTGAGAAGTGGTCATCTACACATACATGTGCCAAAACTCAGACCTATACACCAGAGTTTACTGGTTGTAAAGTATGTCTTAATTTTTAAAACAAAGTACAGGATTTAGAAAACAAAATACATAGGCTGGGAAACTCTATGATAAATCTTGAATCCATTTAAACCTAGAACTGTGAATGAACAACTATGGTAACTATGACTCCAGAACAAAAATGTAAATGTTGACTATGTAAAAATGTCTTTTAAGTCTCATGAGTTGGGTGTAAAGGCTATGATAGAGATGAGGGAAGTAAGGTGTCTTCATTATCTATTGCTACATAAAAATTTATCTCAGAAGTTAGCATCTTAAACTTTTTTATTTTCTCACTCAGTTCTCAGAAATCCAGAAGCAGAGGAGTAGATAGGTTGTTTGGGTTTTTTGGTGTTTGAAGAGGTTGCAGGTATCTGGAGGTTTAAATGAGGTTAGAGGATGCTCTTCCAAGAAGGCTTACTTGTGCTAGGTGCAATGGCACATGTCTGTATTCCCAGAGGTTTGAGAAGCTAAGAGAGGAGATCACAATTCAAGACCAGCCTGGGCAATATAGGGAAACCCTATCTCAAAATAAAAAAGGCTGGGGATGTAGCTCAGGGATAAAGTGCTCCTGGGTTCAATCTGTAGTACTGCAAAAATTTGAGAAAAGAAAAGGAAGAAAGCTAACTTACATGGCTATTAACAGTTCTTTGCCACATGCATCTCTCCATAGAGCTTCTTGAGTGTTCTGAGTATTCTCACAAAATGGCAGCCAGCTTCCCCACCACCATCTAAGAGAAAGCGCAAGTTTGAGGCTGTAATGTCTCTCATGTCCTAGCTTCAGAAGGCACAGACCTTTATTTCTGCTATATCTATTGTTCATACAGACCAGTCCTGCTGCAGTGTTTGAGGGGATTGCCCAGAAGTAGGAAGACTGGAGGCCGATTAAGAATATCTTAGAGGGCAGTTACTGCTGTCTGCCCATCTCCTCAGTTTTTATAGCCAGGAACCGCTGGATACTATCCAGAAGTTTAAAAAAGTAATGTGTTCCAATCACGTTATTTTTTTTTTTAACTAATTTTGCCCTTGCTTTAGTGGAACTTCCTTTCTCATATAGAAACTGTTGCTGAAGTCCAGTACGTCTTTTATTTTCACTTTAATTTAAAATGTTTCTTTCATTACTATCAAAGTAAGTTTTATGTTTTTACATTTTAAAATCTGTCTGTAGTATGATCTCATTTCAGTAGTTTTTTCTATATCATTGTATTATTGTTTATAATAGTAAAACATAGATTGTGTGGACATGCATGCGTGTACCCGAACACACATGCTCCCATGCTGGGTGTTACTGGGGATTAAACTGGGGGCCTTGTGCATGCTAAGGCAAGCACTCAACCCCTGGGCTACATCTCCAGCTCCTTTTATTTTATTTTGAGACAGGTTCTTGCTAAATTGCTGAAGCAGACTTCAAACTTGAGATCCTCCTGCTTCAGGTTCCAAGTAGCTGAGATTATTTAGGAATGAGCCACCATGGTCATCTTAGATTAAGTATTTTAATCAATGAATGTATAAGCTGTTACGTGGCCATTAAAATGAGATGTATATTTTACCACATGAGAAAATTCTAGGACATTATAAAAGGAAGTTACTTATTTATTGTGTATATAACTCCAAATGTATGTGTATGTATGTGTGCAAGTGTGTATATACATGTATGTTTATGTATTCCATCATGGGGAAAGTATTGGTGGATTTACGCCAATAAATAAGGATACCTGTAGGATAGGGAATATTAAGAGGCTGGGGAGAACAATTTTTCCTGTAAGTTTGTGACTTACTTGAATTTTTATAGTTTCTTGTGTGTTTGTCTATATATTTAGTACTAGGGATTGAACCCAGCAGTGTTTTACCACTGAATCACATCCCATCCCTTTTTATTTTTTATTTTGAGACTGGGTCTTGCTAAGTTTCCCAGAATGGTCTTGAAATAGAGATCCTCCTGCCTCAGCCTCCCATGTTGCTGTGATTACAGGTGTGCTCCACTGTACCGGTCAGACATTGTGTTTTAACTTAAATATTTTAAATGTAACTTTGGTTGCAGTACAGAAAATAAATTATCAAGTAGAAAATTTCTTGAAGAATGTTTTTCTTCTTAAACTGAATTTATCTACTGATTAAAAAGGAGCTAATTACATGCTTCATATGTGATTTGTTCTTTTCATCAACATTATTGCAACTTTCTAGGAAAGAGAGGCTAAAATTCCAAACTGCAGGAATGAAGATTGGAAAGAACACAGAATTTTAGGAAGAACGAGTGATTAGATATAGTAAGCAAAGTAAGAGTTAAGGAGAAGAATGAAGATCAATTTCACTGGGAACACAGGAAGAAGAGCAGATTAAGAATTAAGATAATGGATTAAGCCAGGCACAGTGGTGCATGCCTGTAATCCCAGCAGTTTGGGAGACTGAGACAGGAGGATTCAGAGTTCAAAGCTAGCCACAAGGTGTTAAGCAACTGAGTGATACCTTGCCTCTAAAAAAATACAAAATAGGGGTGAGGATGTGGCTCAGTGTTGAGTGCCCCGAGTTCAATGCCTGGTACTAAAATAAGAAAAAAAGATAATGGATTAAATTTACTATATTGAGGACCTGTGGGAAATTCTCATTGATGCTATCTATAAGATGGTTTGAAACAATAGGTCTGGTCCCCAGAACGTCTTTGGTATGACTTTTAAAATTTCATTTTATGGTGAACTTTTTTTTAATTGTTTTTTTCCAATGTGCATTTCTTTATTTTCTGATTTAAAATTTACATAAACTAACATTAATGAAGGTACTGTAATATTGGCATAAAAATGGACATGTAGAAAAAAATGGCACAGAATACTGAATTCAAAAATTGACCCACACATACATGGATTGATTTTAAGTAGGGGTGCCAAGGTAATCCAATGGGTAAAGGACTTTCCAACAACTGATGCTATGCTAAAAGAATTGGACTTCCATATTAAACAGCAACAACAACAAAACCAAAATTCCTTGACACTTACTTGCACCAAATAGAAAAATGAAATTAAGTGATCAAATAAATAATATAGATAAAGCATGGATTTATAAATAGTAAAATACAGCATCCAAAATATAAAAATCTTTACAGCTCAAAGTAAGGGAAAAGTCATTTTAATATGTCCTAAAAATTCAGATATTGCATGAAAAAGTAATGAGATTAGCTTAAAATGATACAAAGCTCATTCTCTGAAGTTAATAAGAAATCACAAATTAATAACAACAAAATTTGAGGTATTCACAAACAGAAAACATTGTTAATTAATAGTGCATTAAAGAAGAAATCACAGGGAAATTAGAAAATAATTTGAAATGAATGAAAACAGAACATGAAGGAATTCAAGTTATTCAGAACATATTAAGATGACATTTTTAAGTTATAATTGTTGATAATTGCAATAACCAAAGGAATAATGTATAGAGTAAGAAAAGATGCTTAAAGCGGGAACCCTGGGGCCCTTGGGGGAGCCAGCAGAGCAGCACCTGAAGCCACTGACAAGTTGCCTTGGAGGAGATGTATCAGTATTCCGAGAGTGAAGATGATGTGAATGGTCAGTTGTGTCACACTCCACAGGAAGTGAGAGAAAAATGAAACATTAAATTTATAATATAGTATTACACTTTGAGAATGGATTATGGTGGAGAGCCCTCTAGTGGAAGGGAGTCTGGTATTTGTACAACTGGAAAAGGAGTTTAACTCAGAAAATAATGTGAGTGTTGCTTGCATAAAAGTGTTTTCCTCTTGTGAATACAATGGGATTATTTTCTTACTGGAAAAAAATTAAGCAAGGGTTAATTTGAGTCAATGTACACAGATTATATATAAAATTTTTCTGCTCTGTAAAAGGTAGAAAGGAAAAGGATTTGAGGAGGTAAAACAAGAGATTTTCTTCAGCAATGGGAAGAAGCAGGTAAGTCAGGGAAATATCTGCTATAGCAAAGCTTCTGGTAAAGAGAAGCTGAAGAAACTCAGAATACCAAGTTCTACTGAAGTTCCAAACCAGTCTCACAGGCATGAGTTAAAGGAAAGTTGCACAGGCTACTAATAAAAATGATTATAAAATATGTCATCCTACTTTTTAAAAATTTTTTTGCAGTGTCTCTTTTGGAAAAACCGCCTGCTTTACAGTTCATTTTCTACATTTTTTATATAAAACTGAGATAAGTTTATAGGAAAATTCTTTGTTTTCTCCTCATACAAAAGCTGAGGATAGGAAGCTGCTGTACATTTACCTTCTTTTTCCCTTTGTTTTGTTAAATTGGTAATTACACATGTAGAAAATTGAAGAATAATATATTTTTAAATAGTTTACATTGCTTACCTAAAAGAGTAGAATTGGATAAGAAAGGCAGAAATTAACTTCTTTTTGTAACTCTTTAACTTAATTGCAATCTTTATAAAACAATCAAATATGTAGTATTTAGGGTGAAAAGCTAAAGATTAAATGAATGCATATTTAGGAAAAGGTTATGAAAGCAATATAGACGTAGGAATGTTAGAAAATTGATCGACTTTAAATTTTTGTGCATATTTGGTTATAAATATGCAAATACAAGAGTACCAAATACAAATATTTTTGCATATTTGTTACTATACCAAATAGAATATAGATTACATAAAATTATATATCCATAAAAGTGTAGTTTTTTACTTATATCATGAGCAGCTTTTCCATATTAATATATATCCACTTAATTTAGTTTTTGAAACTATATAGAATTTTTTAAACTTTTTGGAGAAACTTCTTTAAAATTAAATATACATATACAGAATAGGGTCCAGGTTAATGACTTTTAACAAGTGAAGGCACCCACATAACCACAACTCCAGATAAGTTAAAGAGCACTGTTGGGCACATACTAACCTTCCTCATCCTGCCTCCAGGCATCTGTATTGGTAACCAGTATTATTCTGATGGCCATCATCTCTGTAGCTTAGTTGTGTGCTTTTGTTTGTTTTGTTTTATTTTACTTTTTATAAGTTTAATCCTGGTTGCCTATGGGGTTTTTGTGTATGAGTCTAACTTTTTATGGTCAATATTATTTTTGTGAGGTTTCTTTGGGTGGTTACAGATAGCAGTAGTTTATCATTTTTCTATTTAATATAGAAGTCAAATGCATGTATGTCACAATTTATGCCTTCTACTGTTGATGGATATGTAGTTTTTCTGAATCGGGACTATTATAGATAATGCTCATATATGAGCCTTCTCATCTTTTGAACATACTTCTATTGCATAGGTATACATTTCTGTGGGCATTTCTAGGAAGCGCATTGTTCAGCATATCTTGTATAAACTAAGCATTAGGATACTGTCCAAGTATTTCCCCAAATGGCTCTTATTTTACCCTACATGCAGAGATCCATATACTCCATGTCCATAATTTTTGCTAACATATGAGGATTGTAAGTTCAAGGCCAGTTTAGGTAATATAGTTTTGTCTTTCCTTATATTCTTTCCTTTTGCTAGTTATATATTGAATTATGCATTTTTTTGGAGAATCTATAATAACCAGAATAAGCATGTAATTCTCATACTAGTAAGGTTCAGATGTGCTTTTTTACTTTCAGATGTGGAGTTTTTTTCACATTTCTAACTAATTGCTGTCAAGCATTTCCTGGTGATAGCAGAAAACTATTTTTTTCTATATTCTGTTCCTTTATTTGGGGAAATTATATGTGCTTGAAGAACATTTTTAGCTAGTGAGGTTTCTTCAGAGGTCATATTTCAGCATAAATCTAAAAGTCTGCCAATTCTTACTTCTTTATGCTAATGGTAATGAGTCTAAAAATGCCTAAATGAATTAACAAATAAGCCAAAAACCTTATTGAAGACAGTATTTTCAGTGACTTCTCCTTTCCCTGCACCTAAATCTTTTTACGAGTATCAATAATAAATGGGAAAACTTGCTGACTTGATTTTTTTCCCCACTCAGAATCTGTTAAAAGTTTTAAACCAGAGGTGGGTGGAGGGCACCCAAATGTAATCAATTTCTGACAAATAACTGGAACATAGGAATCTCTTCATTTATTTCATATTTTATGGACCTGGTTTGAAAATAAATTTTAGAGGGCCACTGTGAAGTCTAGGCTAATAAAATGTTTTTTAACCTTTAGTAGATAATTTCTGAGTATTTTCTAGCCAGTGCAGTCAGACCACTGTTGAGGACTCTGCTCAAGTTTCAGCCTCCTGACAGAGTCACTTAAGAATAAAGCTCCCAGTGACCCAGAACCCTCAGTAGCTTCACTGTTGTTTCACTGCCCCCCACAAAAGCTGTTTTTCTCTCTACATAGGTATCAGTCAGAGCCGGATCTCTCATTGGCTGCTGCAGCAGGGATCAGACCTGAGTGAACAAAAGAAAAGAGCATTTTACCGATGGTATCAACTTGAGAAGACAAACCCTGGTAAATATCATTTCCTTGTGCTTACTTCATCTGAAGCAAGGCAAATGTATGAATTATTTCACTGAATCCACGTGTTCATTCGTTCAGTAAGGTAGTTTCCTACTTTACTATTGGTTCTTTTATGCACTGCCCCCCCCAAAAAAAAAAACAACCATATACTTTTAACTGTAAAATCTAAGCCCTGACTGTAATAGTTGTTAGTCTATTGTTTAATATTTTCTAGTCTTGTTCATACCCTCCTCTAAGCTACCTCTTTGCTTCCAGCTTATATGTTAACCTAGCAGCCATAGTTTAAAAGAATGATCAGGAATGTCAGTGGCTGGTTTCCTTTTTCCCAACCATAAGTATACATATAAAATTGCACATATTTTATTATTTTTGGAAAATTGTGTTTTAATTTGTAATATCAGTTTAATATTTGTATTTATTTTTAATAAATCTTAAAATTTATAGTAATATAGTAAAAATTAATATAGTAAAAATAATCACTGTATTATATCCAGTGATCTCTGTTAATGATTTACTGTTTCTAGTTGTAATGACTTCTGGGTAATGAATATATCTTTGGATTTTTAAGATGAAACTGCTCTGATGACTCCCAGGAGCAGCAGTAGGTTGGAAAGCTGAATGAATCTTAAGGAAAAAGAAGATCACAAAACCTTGTGTTTGGAGTTGCCAAGAATAGGCAAGATACTTTTAACAAGTGATATATAAAGTAAAATATGAAGTCATGGGACCGACTGTCTCAATCCACACATTGTACTGTCTGGTAGCAGTGAGCCTGCTCTCAAGTATAAACTTATCTTTCATAATGCTGCTGCCTAAAGCCTTTGCACAGCCTAAATCACCCATTGAAATATTGCATACCAATAGCACTAGCTTTGAGGTGAAAATAAAGAATGCTCTAAAGCATTCTTGTGTGTGTTTGTGTCTGTCTATGATAAGATTTTTCTCTCCAAAAATTACATTCTCAATCCAGAAGACCCACACAGTACAAAACAGAATAGACTATATCAATCTCTATGCAATGAATTTTTAAAAATTTATTCTGCCAATAATTTCTGTTTGAAGTGTCTTAGATGTAACGGAAAGTTAAAAGACTAGGACAGTAAACACCTTTTTACCTCTTCTTAGATATAGTTGAGAATATATTGCTGCATTTGCTTTATCTCTATAAAATAAATTTTAAGATTTATTTGTGTCTATTTAGCATTCATCTCCTAAAAGCAAGAGTCCTTTCCTACATAACCACAGTCTCCATTATCACACCTAATAAATCCACATTATCTAATATTTAATCCATTGCCACATCTCCCTAGTTGTTGTGAGAGTGTCTTTTGTAGCTCTTTTTTTTTTTTAATAAATAGAACCTGTTTTAGGTTAGCAAAGTTAGAATGCTTCCTTAGACTCTTAATTCTAATCACCCAAACTTTTTTTTAATTGATTTTTTTTATTCTAACTTGTTATATATGACAGTGGAATGCATTACAATTCATATTACCCATATAGAGCACAATTTTTCATATCTCTGGTTGTACATAAAGTACAGTCACACCATTTGTGTCTTCATACATGTATTTAGGGTAATGGTATCCATCTCCTTCCACCATCTTTTCTACCCCCATTCCCCCTCCCCTCCCCTTCCACCCACCCTTTTGCCCTTCTCGAGTTCTTCTGTCTAATCCTCCTATGCTCCCCCTCCCAACGCCACTATGAATCAGCCTCCTTATATCAGAGAAAACATTCGGCATTTGGTTTTTTGGGATTGGCTAACTTCACTTAGCATTATATTCTCCAACTTTATCCATTTACATGCAGATCCCATGATTTTATTCTCTTTTATTCCTGAGTAATATTCCATTGTGTGTGTATACCACATTTTTTTTATTTATTCATCTATTGAAGGCAAACTTCGTTTTTATTTTATTTTTTATGTGGTGCTGAGGATCGAACCCAGCACCCCGTGCATGCCAGACGACCTCGTTACCGCTTGAGCCACATCCCCAGCCCATGGGCAAACTTTTTTTATGACATAAATTTTTTTAAGCCTTATAACCACAGAATATCTCAAGTTTGCAGTTTTTCTGAACTATATATTTTCATCACTAAATAACTTTTTTCTTTATCTTCTGTATTTCCTATACACTGGAAGTTAGAATTAAAGACTTTGTTAGATTCAGGTTGGATATTTTGGTCAAAAGTACTTCATAGATTATGGGGGCAGGGCTGTACTAATGATGGCAATTTATATTGAAACACATTAAAAAATAAAACAGATTGACAGAGAAATTGATAGATACATGATGAAGTCAGTATAGTAAAATGATTAGGTGAAAATGAGTATGATTTTCACTTACAAAATTGTATTGATGTATATTTGAAATTTTCTCAGTATTTAGATACCTCATGTAGTCACTTATCACAAGGTCTGTGATGTTAAGTTATAACACTGCCCATATGTTAAGCTTGACCATTTCCCGTTAAGGTGGGGACCATCAGATCTTCATCTTACAGTTTATAAACAATCTTTAGGATGACATTTCTTGTTTGTTGCAGTGCTTGGGATTCAACCCCATGCCTCATTCGTGCTAAGCAAGTGCTTTACTACTGAGACACATCCTCAGCCTTCTAGGGCAACATTCTGCCACTGGGTGAACATCCTTTTCTGCAACAGCCTTTTATTGGTGGTTTTAGCATTCCTTCATGATCCTTTTCTAAATTACTTCTTCCAGTGGAGGTTGTAAAATGAGATAATCTATCATTCCTTCAGCATTTATTAGCTTGAGAGTTTTTCTATAAAGAAGAGCTTTCATTTTTCAGATATTTTCTAATATCTACATACACAAGCAAACCTCTCAAAATAGATTCATTTTTGTTGTTTTTAGTGTGGAGTCAGGGAGGCACAGGGATGGGAGACAGAGTAGGTGAAAGAACAGTTTGGGTTCAAATCCTAACTTCTTTTTTTAATATATTTTTTTAATTTTTAAAATTTACTTATTTTTATGTGGTGCTGTGGATCAAACCCACTGCTAGGCAAGCACTCTACCACTGAGTTACAACCCCAGCCCTCAAAATAGACTCTGCTGTTGCCACTGTCATAAGACCCAAGGCAAACACAGTCTAGGAAAAATATAATGCAAATAGTATATGTAATTTTAAATTTTCTAGTAGCCACATTTCAAAAAGTAAAAATAAATAGAGAAAATTAAATTTGATAATATAACATATATAGCCAGTATGTGATCATTTCAGTATTTAATCAGTATTTTTATTTTTTAAACATTTTTTTTGCTTTTACATATTTGTATATGCACACAATATAAAAATATAATTTGACCAGTATCACTCCTCAGCACTTCCCCCTTCCCTCTCTGCTTTCTACCCTCTAGTCCTTCCTCCACTCATCCCATTTTGTTTAAAACTTGAGAGTTCTCTCTTCTTTCTTTCTTTTCCTGATTCAGTATATATTTTACACTTAGAGAACCTATTTTCAACCAGCTACATTTCAAGTGCTTAATTGTCATGTGTCTTGTAGTTACCACATAAAATCAGCACGGTTTTCAGATATAGTTGAAACAGTACTTCAAACTTGACACTAAGCAGTCTTCCCAAAAGATATCACTTCTCCCATGATTCACAGCAGAACAAGTTAGATGAAGAGGGTTTAGCTAGGAAAGCAAGGAACTGTGCCAGGTGGTGTCATGAATCTAGTCACATTCTAGACAAGGGGTTGGGACCACCAGGAATTGGTGACCTCCAGGGAGACTACCCAAGGAGCTATTAGGGTGGTCTGGCATGTGTAGGGCAGAGCAATGAAGAACTTAGAAGGACACGACTTAGAGGTCAATTGTGCCAGTCAGTCAGCCTCCACAAAAGAAGGGTTTTTTCCTATTCTTTTGGCACTTGATACAGAAGTAACATGACCTAATCATAGATGTTGAGGCTAAATTCCCACACTGAGGTTTCAGGGCTGGCTTCCAGTCTCAGGCAAAGACTAGTATGCTAGGGATAATTAATTCACTGGAAATAAGAAGGAGGACTAAGGTACAGCTCTCAGGCGCAGCAGCATTGTTGCCAACCAATCTGATAGCACTGTTGACAGAGGAAATCCTCCTTTAGAAGTGCAGGTGTTAGCACTGGGCTGATAGTGTTCTTCTAAAGCTGGGTTTTTAAAAATTGTTCTGTTTTGTTTTTAATCTTACTTCCTGTTTAAATTTACCTTGGAACTAAAGCAAATTTATCTTGGGAAATTGAAGGAAGTTAGGCACTGAAATGGAGAAAATGGGAAAGGACTAAGAGCATTCGAATATTGGAGGCCATGATTAGGATCTTTGTTCTTAACAGAGATGGTGCCTCCTTGTAAGAGTAAGTTCCCCTCATTGTATACATTTGCTTTGCAACAAACTGGATTACTTTGTCCTTTTTAAAGGGCTTTCTATTTATTTTGTTTAAAATCCAAATCTATACGGTTCTCTTCAGTCACGTTTTCTCTAGGATATAATTTAGAGGTAGCTGAAGAGACAAGGATAGGTTTTTGTCAATTGGTAGTTTTTATTATTAAATTAAAGTAATTGAATATTAGCCACTGGAATTTAAATTTTTCTATGTATTTTCACTTTTAATGTAGGCAATAATATGTGACATATAATTCTTTCTGGATAAATGCAGGGTTTTGTTGATTTTAAAATAACCTTTAGGGCTGGGGTTATAGCTCAGTGGTAAAGCGCTTGCCTGGCATATGGGAGGCACTGGATTCGATTCTCAGCACCACATATAAATAAATAAAATAAAGGTCCATCAACAACTAAAAAAATAATATATTTTTTAAAAAATAATCTCTAGGCTGGGAATGTGGCTCAAGTGGTAGCATGCTCACCTGGCATGCGAGGAGCGCTGGGTTTGATCCTCAGCACCACATAAAAATAAAATAAAGATGTTGTATCCACTGAAAACTAAAAAAAATAAATAAATATTAAAAATATCTAAAAAAAAAAACCTTTAATTTTAGCTAAAGAATAATATTGTTTGATCTTACTCTGAATAGTTGGGAGATACTATTATGTTTGGGTAAAGAGAACTTGAATAGGGTGAATATTTTAGCTTACCTACTCTCTGGTCCATAGTTGCTTATAGTACCTCACATTCTTTGCAAGTCATTTACAGAGATGATTAGAATCCATCAAAATGTCCCTTAGTTAATAACTGGTTCAATTATAGGATATCTGAACAACTTGATGCTATCAAACTGTAGAGCTATTTTTTTAAAAACACTTTATGAATTAAATTTATATGTGGTAATGTGAAATTCAGAAGTTAAAATAGAAAGGTACAAAATAGAACATATGATACATTAATGTTTTGTAGAGGAAACACATTTGCAGGTATGCGCTTACTGAGGTGTAGAAGCTCTCTGGGATGGTATACTAGGGACAGTTCTGTGGGAACTGTGGACGGGAGCAGAGTGGGTGGCAGGGAGACTGTTAACTGAATAGCCTCTTCTTATCTCTCTACATTTTATACCATGTACTTGTATAGCACATTTGAAAAATACATATAAAGTAAAATGAAAGAAAAGGGAGAGAGAGAGAGGGCAATAAAAATCAAATCTTCCTTATTATTTTCAAGTTAAAACAAAGGAACCCAGGTTCATATGGTTCAGACCTAATGCTCTTAAAAAGCAGTTCGATTGAAAATAAGATGTCAGTGGTTTTTATTAATAGGTAATTCTTTTATGTCATAATTTTTTTTCTGTCCAAGCTACGACAGCTCATTGGGGGGAAATATAAACAGTATCATTCCTTTGCATTTATTATGAGGAAAAAAATGCAAAATTAAAGAAAAATCACAAAACAAAAAAACTACCTTTCCTCTTTGCTTCTATAAATTTAAGCATTTAGAAAAAAATATTTGTGTACTCTGTGCCTCTTTTTTGGCCTTAAAGCTTTTCTGTTTGTATACTGTGGGTGAAGTTCTATTTTTCAACTACTTTACTCTGGATACATTTGGATTTTCTTTTAAGGTCCTCTTTATGAGACTTCAGCAAGAAAAAGAACAGATTGGAATTTAGGTTATTTTTACTGATAATCCAATAACTATAAGTACAGTGTAATTCTCTGATAAACAGACCTGTCATGAGAATTTCCCAGCATAACCCAAACCCTGCCAAGGTTTATATATAAAATATGCTGATAGAAACTAATCAGATGGATTTTATCTGTTTCTTATGAAAACATTTATAAGAAAATGCCAATTTTTAAAAGAAGCAAGTACTAAATTCAGTGTAGGTGACGTCAGAAAGCCTCCTTATACCAAAATTAAGCACAATAGTCTTTTCCCTTGTCTAATTTAAACATTACTATAGCAGACAGGGCTTGTGAAGTACCTCTTGGCTCATGGCTCTGATTTGCATACATCTACAGAAAAAGTTTGCCAAGGGGCTGATTCCACAAGCATATGAAGTAAATGTGGAGACCAGAAGAAATGTCAACTCCTTCACATGTGGAATGTCAGAGCTCCTGGACACATTTATGTGATGTGGGAGAAGATAAGAATTACCTTGGGAAGAACTAGTTCCTATGGATGGAGCAGTAATGGCGTGTTTGTCAGCCTTCATTAGCAGATTGGTAAAGGCATATCCAGATAGAACTCTGATAAGTGAGATAAGTTAAGATAAACAAAGAAAACATTTACTAAAATTTTTAAAATCTGTCAGAAAATTATGAAAAGGCTTTTTTGTGATGGTTTTAGATTTGGTAGATGAAAGTGCATAATTTTGTTGTAATGGGAATACAGATATAACATGGAAAGAAATAGGTAGCACACTTTTATTTCAAGGCCCTTCAGCCAGTTCAGAACTCCTCCCTTTACTCCATGGGAGTCTTGGGCTTATTTTCACTGTTCCTACAGTCTAGTTTTTGTTTTGTGGGGTTTTTTTGGTTTTGTTTTGTTTTGTTTTGTCATTTTTGGACTAACCCATTCTGGGATTATTCATTGTTCTCTATTTTAACCAAAGAAAGATAAGCAAGGATTTCTAGAAGAAATTTGTGTTTATTGGAGTGTTTCCAGAGTGCTTCTTTTACTGTTTTTAACATCTGCTACATTAAAAAAGAAATGGAGCAGGGGGCAGAAATCTTAAAAAGCAGTGTGGTATATTATTAAGTATGCTTACAAGTTCGAGATTATTCAGTTTCTACCTTCTGTGTATAAATCATCTTAATTTCTTTCAAAGTAATCAGAATTACTTCTCACCTCCCTCGTTTCCTCTCTCTCTCCCTCTTTCCTTTTCCTTACTAATTTTATTTTATTTAAATTTCCTTCTTATGGAAAATCTAGATTAGACAGAAAATTATTTTTAAAGCTTAATAATATTAACAATAAAACTCCAGTACCAAGAAAGAACCATTATTATTGGTTTTTTTCCTTCAACCTGTGAATTAAGCTAAGATTCTTTGAGTTCTTCATTCTGTTAGTATGCATCTCCCTCTTTGCTTACCTAAGAGAGCATGCCACAGTTTCGGATATAGCCTTCCAGTCAGAATTCACTGGTTATGCCCCTCCCATCACCCTCTAACACTCTAAACCTTTGCCAAAGCCAGGCCTTGGACTGAGAGGACCCATTGCCTTATCCAGTCTCTTTCTGCCTCCAGCTTGAGCAGCATGGCTGTTTTCAACTGTTTGAGTCTAGCTGCAGAATAAAATATTAATTAGGTAGATTCCAAAGCTCTTACTATGTTTGCAGTCCCTGCTTGCTTTAGGAAAAGTAACAAAACCAAGACTTTGAAACCCTCCAGCTCCCTAATTCCTTTTTTAAAATAATTAATTAATTAATTTTTTTAGTTGTAGATGGACACAATATATTTGTTTATTTTTATGTGGTGCTGGGGATCGAACCCAGCGCCTCACACATGCAAGGCAGGCGCGCTAACACTGAGCCACAGCCCCAGCCCTCCCTATTTCTTTGTATGTTTAAACTTTGTTAACTTTGAATTAGACCTAACCAAATCTCCAGGTTATTTTGACAGAAAAAGGGTTCCCATTTTCCTGAGCTGTTAAAAAGGATTTCAGTTTTGTTTCAGAGTAGATAGGCCAAGAATGTGGGTAAGCCAGTGGTCAGCAAAATTCCTGAAAAGGGCCAGATTATAGACATTTTAGGCTTTAGGGCCCTGTGATCTCTGTGACAGCTGCACAGATCTGTTGTTACAATGCAAAAACAGCCATACACAATGTTTAAATGAGCAAGCTTGACCATATTTGAGTAAAACTTTATTTATAAAATAGGTAGTGGGCCCTAGTTTGCCAGCTCTTTAAGCCATGACTCTCTAAAGCATTGTATGATGACACACTGATCACTTGAGAAAAAAAGTATTTACATCACATATGATAAGCCATTGTATATGTACTAAGGGCTGCCACACACAACTATAAAAATATTCAAATGATATTCAAATCTATTGGCCACAACAGAAAAGAATGACAGATTTGACTGCATAAAAATTAAAATCACAAAGTATACAGTAAGTAAAGATAAAAGACAAATAACAAACTAGAGAAAATAATTGTCATCTATATAACTACCAACTTACATGGTTTTTGCATACCAATAAGATGAATTATCCAAAAGAAAAAGAGACACAAGATATGTACTAGTCAGAAAACAGGAAAAGATGCTCACTCTTATAAGTAGTGAAATCTGTGTCTTAAAGAGACTTTTTTTGCTGTCAAATGTAGACATTTGAATAAATAATATGCATAATATTCAGTGTGTTGGGGGATGTAGGGAAATAAACCACTGGATATGGTTGTGATGATTTGTATTATCTATTATTATAGACAGAGTACCTATGATTTATCAGCTTAACAAAACAAATATTTGTTTTCTCAGTTTCTGTAGATCAGGAAACCAGGAGTAGCCGAACTGGGTGGTTTAGGCACAGGATTCTCAAAAGATTCCAGGCAAGCTGTCAACCGTGGCTACAGTCATTGGGAATGAATGATCCACTTTCAAGGAGGCTCACATGGATATTCTAGCCCCCAGTTTCTTAGTGCCCATTAGGCAGAGACTGTAGTTCTCCCGGGGGCTTACCATCCAGCATTTATTTATTTTTTTAGTTGTAAATGGACACAATATATTTATTTATTTATTTTTATGTGGTGCTATGGATACCTGGCAGCTTGTTTTCCTTGAGTGAATAAAGAGATCAGCCAAGACATATCATACACAGTGCTTTCTAGAATCCTTGAGGTAACATACCATTTTAAACATGCTGTTGGTCACAGAGTACTCATGGTACAGTATGAGAAGGCCCTAAAAAGGATGAGTAGTAGGAGGCAAGAGTCCTCAAGGACTTGGAGGTTGGCTGCCACAGGAAATCTGGGACTTTGTTTCTCTGTCAGCTGGTTATAGAGTTTTCCATATTATTCCTGCTGAGTCTAGAGTGGGAAGATATCTTTTTTCCCTCTAGCATCTGGGTGGAGTGGCAGGAGTACCTGGGGATTGACTGGGCATTTTTCACCTCTTTGTGGTCTCTCCACAACTAATGTGGATTTTTTTACATCAGAGTCTCAGGCTGGTCATACTTCTTGAAGGGTAACGATGCCAGATTCCAGAAGACCCAAGCAGAGGCTACACAAATTTCTATGATCTAGCCTTGAATTTTTTCCATATTCTTCATCAACAATATATTTATAGTACTAGCCCAGATTTAAGAGCATGATTACAAGGTGATGTGACCTATTATAAAGACCCATCTTTGGAACTATCCCAGGGAGTTATGATTGTAAGAAATGATGCTGGCTTATTCTAAAGTGGTAGCAGTGCAAATAATTAAAAAATTGGTCTGACACTGGAAAAATTTTGAAATAAAATTGATAGAATTTACCTGGGAATTGAATATGTAGTATGTGGGGGGAAATATAAGTTGAATGAATCTAAGATTTTTGAGTTGAGCAATTTGAAGAATGCAGGTCTACTTACTGATATGAGAAAAATTGTAGGACAGGAAATTTGAAAAGGCAAATCCGGATTGACTAAAATCCTAAGCATCTGTGTAAGAAAATACATATGAAGGTGTAGCCATTAGGAAGGAGGTTGAGCTGGGCACAGAGATGCAAACCTGTGGTTTCACCTACTTGGGAAGCTGAGACAGGATGGCTTGATCCAAGAAGTTTACAACAAACCAGTCTACAGTAAATCTCTGTGTACTGAAATAGGAATGCTATTCGTGGTTATTACTTGGAAGGTGTGATAAGTGAAGTGTAATTCCTTTTATGAATAAATATATATATTAAAAATTAATGTTTTAATATATTTATCAATATTTACATAAAACCCACAAGTTCTAATCTGTCATTGAAGGGCTCTACTAAGAATTTGGATTAAACCATAGGCCAAGGGAATTTTTTGAAGGCCTTCCATCAGAGGAGTGATATCATAATTATGCTTTGGGAAGATGAATTTTTAACAGTGTGAGAAGTGAAAGAAGAGTTGGGGAAGCCAGGGATTGTACTCTGTGGAAGCATACCAAGCTCTATTCACAGTCTATGAACTAAATCCATGGAGGTCAGAGACTGTGGCTTTCCTTGTTTTATTCTAGCTTCAAGCCTAGAGCAGTGGTGAATGAGTGAATAAGTGCATCATCATCATCATTTCAAGCTATTCAGAAAGTTCTTGTCTAAATTAACAGACTATCTCAATTGTAGATTTTTATCAAAATTCTATTACATTACGTGGTAACAGAAGAAAGTATTAATAGGTGGTAAATCTACTGATTTAATTAGTAGAGTAGATGTCTACTCTATTTCCTTTGCTGCTGTATTTGACTTAAAAAAAAAGAAAGAGAGAGAGAGAGAGAGTTTATGACAGGATTATTTCATCTTTTACCTGAATATATTGTATAAGTGATCCTAAGCCTTTTAAATGGCAATGATAATTTCTAATCATCTAGAGTATATGAATCAAAAAGATAACAAGTATCAAGCAGGAATTTCAAGAGAGGTTTTTCAGAGGAAGTACTGTTCTATAAGGAATTAGATTTCATGCTTTGTTTTTAAAAAATGCCATCAAATAGGCAAATGACTTAGTGGGATTAGGGGATGACACTGTAAAATAACTAGAGATGGACTTTTTATTGTTTAGTGCAAAAATGCAATATTGAATTTTTTTAAAAAAATATGTTTTAGTTGTAGATGGACACAATAACTTTATTTATCTTTATGGAGTGCTGAGGATTGAACCCAGTGCCTTGCTCATGCTAGGTGAGTGCTCTACCGCTGAACCACAATCCTAGCCCCAATATTGGAATTTTTAAGGAAGAGCTTTTTTCTTCTTCAGATTTTTGTTTTGGTCAAGTTTTTAAACAAAAATCAGTTTTTAAAAATTACATATATTAATTACATCAGCCTACAAGTTTCCATGGAGGACCAAACTTTATTACACATGAAGTTCATTGTTTTTACTTTCATGACATTTTGGTCATATTGGTTATAATAAGTTGCAAGATATTTGCTGAAAATGTCTTGTTTATTTCAGGGGCTACACTGAGTATGAGACCAGCCCCCATTCCAATAGAGGACCCAGAATGGAGACAAACTCCTCCCCCCGTCTCTGCCACATCTGGGACTTTCCGACTCCGACGAGGGAGTCGATTTACCTGGAGGAAGGAGTGCCTGGCTGTCATGGAAAGGTATGTGTCTCCTTTTCCAATGAGAAGTTTCCAGAAATCAGGAAAGAAGTAAACTTTTGCATGGATTAGGACCGTTTTCATTTCCAGTAAGTAATTTGGGAGCTGAGTTCTATTTCAGAGAGTATTTTGGAGTATTGTAAATGCTGGGTTATTAAAATAAGATGTTTGGGTTTTGGGGATTTTTTTAGTTGTCAATGAACCTTTATTTTACTTATTTATTTATATGTGGTGCTGAGAATCAAACCCAGTGCCTCATACCTGCCAGTCAAACATTTTACCACTGAGCCCCAACCTCAGCCCTAAACTAAGAGATGATTTTTAGCATTGACAATTCATAAAGCTAGAGTTAGCATCTATCAGTTTATTTTATATATAATTTAATAGTGCCCTCAGTAATTTAAGATACTTTAGAAGAAATATTTTTGAGTTTAGATATTTGTATGATATTTTGGAAAAACTATTCAAGTCATTTTTATCAAAAATGATATAGGAGTCAATTAAGATTTAACTTTCTTCAATGAAGAGGAAGATCTAAGTGAGCTTAGTTACACAGGTTAGAAAATACTTGTTTAATAATTTATCCTTTTACTTTAGCACCCAGCACCTAAGTTCTTTTTTGACCTTCATTTTCCTGCCTGAAATGTTTGTTATATTTAGCATAGATCTTATAGCATAATTATCCTTTTAGTCACCTACTTATAAGTGATGTCTATAGAATTTTGTTTTTATGGAGAAGTTTGTACATAGTAGGGTCATAATTTCCCAGCTGTACATTTTACCCATATATAATCTGACCAGTAGAGTGATATACTAGACAGAGCACTTGACTCAAGAGTTAGAAGACTTGAAACTTCTGATTAACTTTGGGTCACAAATTCTCAACTGTGACTTGCTCATCCTCAAAATGAAATTTTTTAGTAACCAATAAATTATGTAAGACTTTTGCCATCTTTCTTCTTGCTTACTTTATGAGTATTTCCCAGACTATAAAACTTAAAATGCTGAAATTCAGACCATATTTTTGTTTCTGTGATATAGATGAAATTAATAGATTTGCTAAGAAGAGGGCTGGATCAGTATCCAAAATGAAACTATAGATTATTCATTGGTGTTAATATTTCTTTCTTTGCTCTATTATAGATAAGAGTATAAGCCATTGATTAAATAATGAATCCTTATACACTTGAGTGGTTAAAGTGAAAGATGGAGGCTTAATTTTTCTGGAGACCTGACATTTTACATTCTATGCCATTTTCTCATCTGGAAATTTTGATTTTTTTTTCAAAATTTCTTTGGAACTTACCATAGCAGATGGGAATTAAAATTATATCTAACTTAAATTATTTGTAATACTGTGTATTTTTCTCTGGGTAACACAATAAGATGTGATATCAGTCTCTAACTGGTTTAAGTTCTACTTTCATGAAGATACTACCATATGCTTTTATCACATGATGTCAGTATGAGAAATAATTTTGAAAGTTGATAACTTTAAAAATGATAGAGAATTGAACCTCAAAGACTTTTGAGTTCCTTAATTTTTTCCCCAAAGCACAACTAGTTAGATTTACACTGATTAAATTTCAATTAAAAATATACTGAACACTTATTCTGTGCAAGCCTTTCATTTAGTTTTAATTTACACTTTTTAACTTGAGTTTTAATTAATAATTGTTTTTAACCCAAGAGTTGGTCATCTTTGGTTTGATTTTATCTGATTGGCACAACTAGAGAAAGAAGATATTGTTCATTCTAATAGTTGCAAAAATGCAGAAAGCCTTTCAAGTCATTTTGTATCAATAGTACAGAAGGCTCACAATATGATTTTTATTCTTTAAAAATGGAACTTTTCCTAAAATGGAATATAAATTTCCCTAGTCTTATAGTGACACATATTTTTTGCCTAGACTAAATGGGTAGATATGCACAAACTATAAAACCAGCAAATAAGCCTCACTCAAATATGTTAGTATAAGAGTAAAGCAAAAAAATGATTCTATTCCTCACACCATACACCAAGATAAATTTCAAATGAATTTGAGAAAGTTAAAAATATATATAAAAAGAATTAAACATGGGTGATTCCTCCATATCCTGGGAATGGGAAAATTGTTTTCTATCACTTAGAATCCAAAAGCAATAATAGAAATGTTTAATATCTATATACTAAAAGAAAATCTTTGGGGGCAAAAATTGAGCAACACTTAAAAGACAAGTTGGAAAACGCTTTTGCAGCTTTTATCATCTTAGTATGAAAAGAAGAATTAGTTATTAATCTTCGAGAGAGATTAATAACTCTATGGAAAAATGGACTAAAGTTATCAGGAGAAAAATGACAAATATATGCAAATGGCTAAAACCTAGGAACCAGATACTTAACTTATAATAAGAGAAATTCATCGAGATGCCATTCCTCACCTGTCACATTGGCAAAAATCCAAAAGTTTGGTATTCTTTTCTGTTGATTGGCCTGTAGAGAATGACATTCTCTTACATTGCACGTAGAAATACAAAATGGAACAACCTTGCATGGGGGAGAATTTGGCATTATCAAGGAAATTTATCTATGGATTTGTACTTTCGCTCTATTGCTAAAAAATCATCTCAAAAATACATTGACAAAAATATGAAAAGGCAACAACACTGTAATAATATGAAAATACTGAAGACAACCTATATGTCTCTTGGTAATGGGATGGACAAATAAATAACAGTACATCCATATGTTGCATGTCAAGGCTCATAGTAAAATGCTAGGCAGAGACAAAGACAAAGGAATGAAGACAGTATTTATACAGGGGTCTCTAGGATGTAGTTTTATTTTTATTAAAAAGGCAGATTTAGGGCTGGGGTTGTGGCTGAGTGGTAGAGTGCTTGCCTAGCATACATGAAGCTCTGGGTTCAATCCTCAGCACCACATAAAAATAAAATAAAGATATTGTGTCTACCTAAAAAACTAAAAAATAATTTAAAAAAAAAAGCAGATTTAGCTGCATAGCATAGGCTTTCATTTATGTACTTGCTTATACCTGTTTTTAATGGAGGAATATACCATAAAGCAAAATTATTACCAAAAGAAAAGAGAAAAACAGATGGGAGTAGATAGAAGTAGAAACTAGAAATCACTGAAAATATCTTGTTTTGACCTTGTAACTGTGTAAGTATTTTACATAATTAAAAATCAAAATTAAATTGAAATGGGGGAGGAAATCCTTAAGAAAATAACTAAAATGAAAGAAAGATGGTTGACTAAACAATCAGGTATTATTTTAAATCACTTTACAACATAGTAATTTCATTATACTTCCTAAGTGGGTTATAGCTTGAGAGTAAAAACAACTACAAAAAAATCTTACAGGGACTAATTTTGGTAAAGTTAAGTATTGTTACCCAAATACTATTTTTATAATTAGAAAGGTATAGTTACAGATGTAGATGTAAATAAAACAATCAAATTAATATTATTAGGAACCAAAATTTTCAGTGTAAGAGAAACAACATAGAAATACAAAATAAAAATAATTAAATTTTTTTAAAATTAATACTTTATGTGTATATGTGTGTATAGAAAGAAGTTTATTGCAAATGTACTTTAAAAAAAAAAAAAAAGCCTTACTGAGATACAATTTACTCTTTTTTTCCCCCTTGCAGTGCTGGGATTAGACTAAGGGCCTCACACATGCTAGGCATGTGCTGTATCACTGATCTATATCCTCAGCCCTACAGTTAAGCTATTTAACATATTAATTTCAGTGGTTTTTAGTACACTTACAGAGTTATGCAACTTATAGAATATTTTTATCAATCCCAAATAAACTTTGGATCCAGGATAAACTTTCCATTTCTTTCAGTTAGAAATATTGGTACTAGGTGGGCTGGTGTTGTGGCTCAGTGGTAGCGTGCTCGCCTGGCATACATGAGACACTGGGTTCGATCTTCAGCACCACATAAAAATAAAGACAATAAAGTCCATCAACAACTAAAAAAATATTTAAAAAAAAAAAAGAAAGAAAAGAAACATTGGTACTAGGAATTGAACCCAGTGGTGCTTTACCACTGAGTTACATCCCCAGTTTTCTTATTTTTTTAGTTTTGAGATAGAGTCCATAAGTTGCTGAGGTTGGGCTTGAACTTGGTGATCCTCCTGTCTTAGCCTCTCAATTGCTGGGATTACAGGCATATGTCATCATACCCAGCAACATAGTATTTTCAAGATCTGTTCATGTTATACCATATGTTTTCTATTGCATTTCCTTTTATTGCTAAATAATATTTAATATGGGTAATATTTTATTTGCCCATTCATCAATTGATGAGCACTTGGGGTTTTTTTTTTTTTCTACTTTTTGTCTATTAGGAATATTGTTGCTACTTAGAATTTGTGTACTATTAGAATTGCTGAGTCATATACTCTGCATTTAGCTTTCTGAGAACCGCCAAATTTTTTAAAGAGTTTATATTTATACCATTTTATATTCTACCCAGCTCTGAATGAAGGTTACCACTTCTCACTAACAACTGTTATTATCTGTCTTTTGTGGTATAGCTTTCTTTGAGTGGGGTTGAAGTATGGTATATTATTGCAATTTTAATTGTTTCCTTGATAAATAATGTTAAGCATCTTTTCATGTGATTATTGGCCATTTATGCATTATATCTTCTTTTAAGAAATGTCTGTTCAGATTCTTTGCCTTTTGTTTCTAAATGGGATTGTCTTATATTGAATGGTTCTTTTTATGTCCTAGGTATAAGTACCTTAACCAGTAAGTGATTTGCAAATATTTTCTCCTTCTATGGGTTTTTTTAATACATTGTTGATAGTGTTCTTTGAGATCCCCAAGTTTTTAATTCTGATGAAGTGCAGTTTATTTTTTCTTTCATTGCTTGTGTTTTTAGCATTATATATAAGAAGGCCTTGCCTAAACCAAGGTCATCGAGATGCAGTCTTATTTTCTTCTAACGGTTTTAGGTCTTTGATCCTTTTTGAGTTAATATTTGTATGTGATGTAAGGATGGGGATCCAACCATATTCCTTTTGTATGTGGATATCCCAGCAGTCTTGAAAAATCCATTTTCCCATTGATCAGTCTTGGTACTCTTATCAAAAATCACTTGTTTGTTGACTGGAGTATAGCTCAGTAGTAGAGTGCTTATCTAACATACAAAAGGCCCTAGGTTTGATTCTCAACAACACACACATACACACACACACACACACCAGTCAACTGTAAATATGAAGGTATACTTCCTTTAATTCTATTCCATTGTCTAGACACACATACCACATTGTCAAGATTAGTGTAGCATTGCAGTAAAATTAGAAATTGGGAAATAGGAGTTCTCTACTTGTCTCTTCTTTTTGAGCTTGTTTTAGGTGTTTTGAGTCCCTTGTATTTCCTTGTGAATTTTAAGATCAGCTTGTCAACTTCTGCAAAAAACAACAAAAAAAGCCATCCAGATAGTATTCGAACAAATATCATAAGCACAGAGCCAAGGCGAAATGTATATGAAATATGTTAGTCTTACTATTTGCCTTCATAAATCTTAAGGCAGTAATAGCTTACATTCAAACAATATTTAGCTTGTATATTCTTACTGATATTATTGGTAGTTATATGTGATTGATCTTATTTAATTTTTATGGTTCTGCATTATAGGTATTTTATACCTAAGAGCTCAGAGAAAGAAAGTGACTATCCATATGCAAGTGAATTAGAGGAGGGGATTGATGGTGGCCAGATTAAGAGGCAATCAGAGTAACCTGTACCTGAGGGCTCAACTATAGTGTGAAAGCAAAGGGATGGGATGTGGATAGAAGGTAGTATTTATCAGAAAAGATTTTGAAGAGAAAAACAACCTAACTGCAAAGTGAACACAGGAATGACAGAGCAGAGAGTGTAAAGGAGAGCTGAGCTTGTGATGGTCAGAGAGCATTAATCTGGGAACCAGATTCTGAACCATTAGAAAGCAGTGTGGCCTTGAGCTAACATGCAACATCTCTGGACTCCCAACTGCTATACTTATTAAAAGAAGAGTTAAATATGATGGTAAAGTGAAAAGAGGATAGACTTCAGAGCCAGACAAACTTTGTCCTGGCAACCTTACGTCAATCTTTGGAATTTTGGGTTTCTAAAAAGTAGAAGTGGTTATTTATGAGAAGAGTTAAGAAAAATATTTGAAATAACGTGTGAAGCACATTGTAGAATGCCTTCCACACAGCCAGCATTGAACCAGTGTTCTTGTTCAATCTAGCTTAGAGCTTTGCCTGTGAAGTTACCTCAAGATTTTAGTGGTACTAGAAATGGAGATTTGGGAATTATCAACAAAGTAGTTATAGTTAAAGCCACAGGTTAAAGGGATTCTGGGTTAAACCTCTTGAATTCCATAGTTTCTATATTTTTGCAGCTAAATGTGACTGGAGAAAAACTTAAAACCTAGCTGACTTATCTCATTTTAAATTCATGACCATGAACCTCAAGTAGATCTTTAATTCTGCCAGGCAATCATACTATGCCTTTCTGGCTCATTCTTTCCCTCTTTTCTTAAATGATTATTTCACACTTTGTTCTCTCTACTAACTCCCCATCCTCATTTTCTCACGATGACCTTGCTTCCAGTTGATTAAACACTCAGAGGAGAATGTCCACAAATACCTACTTGCTAGCTTGTGCGGATTCACACTGTTTCTTTGTCTTGCCATATCCAAAGTACCTCAACAATATGAATTCTCCCTAGCATATACGTCAGCTTATGTTAAATATGCATCATTCAAATATATGTATACGAATATTTTTTTTCTTTTTCCTCTTCTCTGATCATTTTGTATCATTTATTCCACATGTTTGAATTCTAAAATATTCAGTTCCAGCCAGGCTCAGTGGCATACACCTATAATTCCTGCTACCTAGGAGGCTGAGGCAGGGGGATAGCAAGTTCAGGGCCGTCTCAGCAACTTAAAGAGACCCTGTCTCAAAATAAAAATAAAAACAACTGGGTATAGCACCCCTGGGAACAATCCTTAATATACCTCTCAAAAAATTTGGTTCCAGAAGCATTTATTATCACAAAGGACCATATTGTATGATTCTATTTATAGAAAAAATCTACAATAGGTTGTCTAGGGCTGGGAGAGATGGGGGCCTGGGGCCAGAGGGCAGCTAAGGGGTATGTGGTTGTTGGTTGTTTTTTTAATTTTTGTTTTTGTTTTGCGCAGGGGTAGGAGTGTGAAGAAAATTTCTAAAATTGATTGTAGTGATACTTACACAACTTTAGGAATATACTAAAAGCTATTGAAATGTACACTTCAAATGGGTGAATTGTTTGATATGTCAATTATATCTCAGTAAAACTGCTTTTTAAAAAAAAAAAAGAAACATTTATTTAATGCACTATTAGGAGCTTCACATGTATTTACCCTTCACATGTAATCCTCACTACAGTCCTTATTTAAATGACTAAACTTTTATCATTTTGTGTGTGTGTGTGTGTGTGTGTGTGTGTACACTAGGGATTGAACCCAGGGGTGTTTTATCATTGAGCTAAGCTACATTCTAGCCCTTGTTTTTTTATTTTGAGATAGGGTCTTGCTAAGTTGTTTAGGGCTTTGCTAAGTTGCTGAGACTGGCCTTGAACTTGCACTCTTCCTTCCACAGCCTCCCAAATTGCTGGGATTACAGGTGTGCACCACAACCTGGCAGATCTGACTAGATTTTAATGGATAAAATAGAATAGAATAAGATTATCAACTAATATTTATTTATTTGATCATTTATTCATAAAGCATTTGTGGTATGTTAGCACTAAGCTAGGTTTACCTCAAGCAATTTACATATTAGCAAGGGGGAAAAGGTTATATGTATTGTATGCTAGAAATACCTAAACTACAAATAATGTGAGACCCAAATGTGACTGCTTTTGCAAACCTGTCCCTTTGTTTATTCATTCAGTAAACTACCTCCTAACTTGAGGCACGGTGCTAGGGACCAGAGAATAGAAACAGTTTAGGATGAAAGGAATAAAGGAATGATGGGCCTCTGAATCTTGAAAAGGATTTTGTGTCAGAAGTTCTGAAGACTGGGTATAGGTGTCTTCAGGGAATAGGTGTAGCTCTAGAGTGTTAGGTCTGTGACTGGGACACAGAAAAAAGAGACTTGGCTGATGACCTATCCCTACTCTCATCTCATGGGAGGCAGAAAAAAGAAATCTCTGAATCTCCTTATAGATTGTTCAAGATGGAAAGAGAAACAGCAACTTGGAAAAAAGCTTTGATCAGATAGAGGAATAAATGTGAGAATACCTAGGAGTGACAGATAGAAGCAGTGGAATATAATGGTTAAGATTACCTACTTCAGAGTCAGATTTGTGTGGAAAGCTTACTTATTGCTGTTATTTTTGATCAGTGACTGAATGATGACCCTGTATTTGGTTGTTTCCAGGAAGATGCAAATGAAGACAAATGAGTCTCTCTCTCTCTCTCTGTAATTAAAGCTATCGTTTTATTTTTCTTTTGGTACGGTGTACTGTAATGTATTTTTTGTTCTTAGATTCTTTTCATGTTCATCTTCAGTGAGCAATGTAAAATAATATAAAAAATAGTAAACCCAGATCCCTGAAATCATAAATGGAAAAGATTTTTTGTTATTTTTTGCTTTAACTTTCATAATCTGCAGAACAACTTTTAAAAATTAATCCAAAATATTCTCCCCAGCAGGCAAAGATCAGCATTAGAAACTTTAACTTGAGAGTGAATGTCTCTTGCCCCCAAATTTAAGCATCTAAAAATAAGTTTTCAGAATAAGTCTGTCTTCATGAACAAAAATAGTATCACAACCTCAATACTATAACAAACCAAAATCAAATCATACCTCTAAATTTGGTGTCCTTGCTGTTAACCTGACATGTAAATAACCTGTTTTAGAGGTGTGTGCCTAAAACACAAATGCATTTTATACATGTGTGTTACACATCCTGGGAGAATTTGTATGCGAGAGAGAAATTGGCTTGTAAAGTGTATTTATAAAATGTAGCTTGAGGTTTCTATAATTTTATCCTCTTGTTCTTTACTGCATTTTGGAATTTTTCCCAGGATAGTTATTAGTACTTGGATTTTGGTTTTGTTCTCTTTCTTTACTCCTTTTTACTTTTAATTTTTTTCGGTGAATGCTTAGACTGTGAAGGTTAAGACAACCAATAGTTCCAGAAACTGAATTCTATATTTAACTGCAGACTGGGTGTGGTTCAGACAACTGCAGTGCAAAGCTTGCCTAGTGTTTTGCCAGTCATCAAAATCTCAACCCGAGCACTGCTGCTTTTCCTAGTTCTCTGACTCTGAAATATGCTGAAGTATGAAGATACAGGGATATACTGCATATACTTCCCTATGCGAAAATAAAATAAGGATAAAAGAGACTCATAAGTTCAAGCTTGAAGGGCCTCTGGAATATCAGTTTTTTCTGTGTCCTTTTATAGTAATATCTAAATAATATTAACCTGCCCTGTTTTCATGATGCTGCTTCCCATTTTGTTACCTTTAATTTCCATTGCAAATTTTTTAAAAATTTAGCCAGAAAGTCCTCTTGGTTTCTCTTACTTCTTAAGCCACATTTTCTTTTATTTATTATTTACATATATGTGCATATATAAATGTATTTACATGTGGTTTTTCTTCTTGTCACCGTTATTGCAAAGAATAAGAAAGAGACCCTTATGATCATGTAGTTCATTTTTTAGACCAAGAAACTATAATTCAAAGAGGTTGAGTAAAATGTAGATGAATTCATAGAAGATACCAGGTTAAGTTGCTTATTCAGAAACAATAGTCCTGTGAACCAACAAACATGATTTTTTAATAAAGCCTATTTCTTGAACTCTCAACTCTTATTTCTGTAACTTTTACCAGGTAAACATTTACTGAGTGTCTACTATATGCCAGATTTTACACTGAGTTGGCATACCATGATGAATGAGGCAAAAAGGTCATTGACCTCTTAATCCTTTCCCTCTTTTTTTTAATGCATCTCTTATTCTTCTCAAGCCCCTGTAATCTTTCTTTTTTGAATTCTTTCTGTATCATTCATCCTCTTCCTTCCTTAATGTTGTTTAATTTGCCAGAAAAAATCTGCATGTCATTTTCCTTTCCTCTTATACTCTGATTTTAAGCATACCCTCTGCCTGCTTGCTACCTGTGTTCTTGGTTACTTCTTAGTTAATCGTAATGCAACACAAAAGTCTATTCTTTAATGTTTCTTATACTTACTGAATAAAGTATTATGCACTTATTTCTTTAAAAAATATACATATTTTTAAACAATTAGTAAATAAGTAATTTTGAGTTCCTAAAACTGTATCATTCTATGATTCTAAATAATCTCTTGTTTTGTGTGGGGCCTTTGTTCTCTCAGACTCCATTGCTTTGGGTAAGAATATATTACCCACCCTAGAGTTAAATTTTGGACAATAATTAGTGCTTAGCCTAACAGCAGAAACAGACTGACTTCAAAGAACAAAATCATCTCCATGATCACAAAGCTCTGTCAGAAGACTAGTTTTCCCCGGACTGAATTTTCATGCATATCCTCATAATCTGTTTTAGTGTCTTATGTGGCAACCAGCTTATTTATGGCTCCCTCAATTTCTATGTTTATATATTATAACAATAAATACCTTGAGGCTTTTGTAATCTGAAAATGCAAAGAACTCATTGTTCACCTACCATTTTATCTGTTTAGATAATTAGAATTACTTTCTTCTTCTTTATAAAATGAAAAAACTAAAATCCTATATTCTTACTGCTTAAAAGAAATTGACTTCTTAGTTTTTCAGTTTATCTCTAAACTTTCTTCAGCGCTTCATAGTTGCAAAGAAACTTATACTGTGCATTCTCCTTTGTTATATTGCTGTCAAATTGAGCAAACTCACTAAAGAAAATCTCTCCCTCACATCTAGGATCACAGAGGCTATATGTCTAAGCAAGATAATGATTTTGTTTGAATAGGAAAGTCAATGAATTGTTTTTCAACTTCATTACATTTAAGTATGGTAGCTGTTTAGCACGTGGCTAAGTCAAATATGGTGAATTTATTACATTTAATGTCATGCTGAAATGATTTATGGCTTATGTAAATCAGGGGAAAATATAAATGAAACAACTTTAAGAAGAAACAAATTGTATAATAAGTAAACATCATAAACACACAAAGATAAGGATTGAGAGCAGTAATAAAACTTTGAAAAATTATTTGCCTTAAATGTTGAATAATTTGTATATTTTTATCTTTTTATCTTTTGTTTGTTTCCAATGCATAGTGGTTAAGGACACAGACTTTGGAGTCAGAAAAAATGGGGCTCCAATCCCCACTCATACTCAGGTGTACTTAGGTATCCTCAGGCGAGTTTCTTGCTTATAAAATAACTATAGTAATTAAACCTGTCTCTAGGAGTGCTGTTATTTAATGACTATGAAATGTTTTCACAGTGCATGACACAAAGCAAGGTCTTTAATAGATCTAGGTCTCCTATTATTAATAGTATAAAATTATTAAACTAATATGAACTTTCGGAAGGAATTTTGAGTTTTCTTAAAATGGAAATTTCTGAACAGCTAATGTTTTCTGTACTTCTAAGCCTCAGTCTATAAAAGTCTGCTTAGAATTTCTTTATTCAAAAGAAAGTCATTCAAGCCAGGCGTGGTGATCCACACCTACGTGTAGTTCCAGCTACTCCGGAGGCTGAAGTAGGAGGATCATTTGAGTCCAGGAGTTTGAGGCCAGTCTAGGCAACACAATGAGACCTCCATCTCAAAAAAAAAAAAAAAAAAAAGAGTGAGAGAGAGAGAGAAAAGTCATTCTTTTTGTATGCCAAACACTATATGACAGTTGGAGCCTTCGTGGCCTTAAGCCAAAAGGGGTCAGGATAAAGCCATACCAGAGATGGATCCACTAGAGGGTATAGTAAGGACACCAAGGAGGGTGACACAAGGAAAATAAACACTGTGGTAGTGTTGGATTGAGTCCTATAGAACAGGATGGTTTTGACAGGTTGAGAAGAGGAAAAAGGGCATGGCTGACAAGTGGGAGCAGTGTGTGGAAAGGCATGGAGGAATGAGGCACCATGTGTATTTGTTCAGTCAGGCAGGAAACAGGGCTGGGTGGTAGGTTGCAGTCAGATTGGAGAATGACCTTGAGTTGCCACAGTTACTATATTTATCTTTCTCAAAGCATTTTTATTTGTGTCCATGTCACAATATGTTCTGAGAAACAAAAATAACTTTTAAATCTATTTTCTAAGTTATTTGTGCCACTCTCCTCCATATATAACACAAATTATAGGGTTTTTTTATGCCAAAAGGAGTGTATTTTGGGGTTGGGAGTAGATTATATTTATTAAAACATCTTAGGAATTAAAAAGTGGGGGTTTTTTGTTTGTTTTTGGTACCGAGGATTGAACTCAGGGGCACTTACTGAGCCACATCCCCAGCCCTATTTTGTATTTTATTTAGAGACAGGATCTCACTGAGCTGCATAGTGCCTTATTTTTGCTGGGCTGGTTTTGAACTCTCGATCTTCCTGCCTCAGCCTCCTGAGCTACTGGGATTACAGGCGTGTGCCACTGCATCAGCTAGGAATTAAAAAAGTTTACAACTAGTTTGTAAAGCTTTTAAGCCTTTCATTTTAAGGTGAAGAGACTAAATAAGATTCCCTTGTCTACACATTGTCAAGGAAATGTCTTGAAATTCTGGCCATTTTTCATGTTTAAAAATCTTGAGTTCCCCCTCCTTTTTTTTTTTTTTTTTTTTTGCTGATTCATATAATAAAGATACATTATTATAAAATTTAGTGTTCCTACTCATTTAATGAAATTTTAGGCAGTATATTTGCAAGGATCAATTATTTCACCATCTGCTAAGTAAATTATACCTGGCATTTCAGTAACATATTTTATGTGCTCCATGGACTAGGGTTTGGTTACACTCAGCAGGGCTGTAGGCCAGAATAGTGCTGTACATAAGGTCTAATACTTGAACATGATGGAATTCAATGTTTAAGAAGACCCTACAGCTTTAACAAAATTACAAAATGCTTTCCTATTCTCTCCCCCACCAGGTGTGTTAGACTCAAGTAAGGAGTAGAATCTTAAAAATTTGTAAAGCCTCCAGTTCAAGGATAAGTAATTGAAAGATTTAAAGAGATCCAATCAAAATAATTCAAAGATAGCAGAAAAATTACCTTGAAATGCCTCAGTGTTGTTTTCCCTTAGTTTGATCATTGTACTCAAAAATGATTTTGTGGAAGCGTAAGTGAGTCTTTTAAAACACGTTTATCCTGGTCTGAAGTGAATGAAGATCTAAAATTCATGCGCTCTGCCCTCCTCAGGTTGTTTTGCCATCACTGCAACGCCTGGCATGCTGGCCTCTATTTCCTTTCCTTCTGGTGTCATTGCTATTCTAGGATAGAAAATGCTGGAAGAATACACTAAATTTTGGAATTAATAGATACTGGAAGTTGAATTTTAAAAAGTTTATCCTCTTTCATATCCTGTGGAATGACTCAAGTGGAATATAATGAACTACACCTCCTGTATCTCTGCAAATAGAAGGAAGTTCTTAACATTTATATAAGACAGCAGGAGCCTGGACATGACCTCATTTCAATCCATTAGACTATTTGAGGAAAAAACAACAAAACTTTCCCACTTATTGACAGGTAAAGTTATCCCAATCCATTTCTCATAGCCAGTAAGAAGATGAACTGTCTTTAAATGCATTTTAAAATTGGCAAATTATACTTCCTGGTTCCTTTTTGGTCAAACAGAAATAGCCAGAAGAAATTATGATGTTTTTGAGGCATATTAAAAGTTTTCCCCATCCTCATTTAGGTGCTTTGTCAGCAGTTTCATTTTATGCAAACAACGTACTCCTATTTCTCTGATCTCTGAGCCAATTAAACAGACCCTATGGCCACAATTTACAAAGAATTGAAGCATAGTTAAGTAAATATTGGTGTTGTATGTAAGGAGTTACCAATGATGCATATCCGTTCACCCTAGAAACTACTGAATTATAAACATCATGTTATAAACATTATTGAGGAAGATCAATTTATATAGGCTAACTGGAAACTAGTGAACTTTCTCTTTTTAAAAACACAGATACTTAAACTTCTACTTTGTTATCAGTCATTGTGATAGATTCTAGGAGATACATTATTATTAAAAAGATAAAATGTGTTCTTGGCCCTTATAATATTGCATTAAGAAGTAATGTTAAGGGGCTGGGATTGTGGCTCAATGGTGGAGCGCTCACCTAGCACGGGCAGGACCCGGTTTCAATCCTCGGCACCACATAAAAATAAATGCATTGTGTTGTCCATCTATACCAAAAATAAATATTGAAAAAAAAGATGTAATGTTAATAATAAAGGTAATTTAAAAATTTTAAAAAGTCATTGTTAGATTCAACATGCACAATATGAACAAATGTTTACATATGTGATTGATGTTTGATAATCTCAATTGGTGTAACTTGTGAGTAACTGTTCTACTTCATTGCTTTTTGGTTGAGGAAACTTAAACAGGCTATGAAATTTTAGTGCTTTGAAGCATCTATAAGTGATCTTTAGACTATACTTTGAAAAACTGTGTACCATAGAAATCCTGATCATACCAGTGTCTCATCCACGTATTCTGTGCTGTTGGCTCTTTCTTTGACATGCTACCCATTAAAAGGCCATACTAAGCTATGGTTCTATCTTGAAACTCATGTAGTTGTCATCATCTTACTGAGAATGTAAACTTTGGTCTGACATCGAAATATCTTTGCTCTGTAGTTGAAGGAGTTTATTTATCTCTTGTATAGTTGGTAGGTGACCTTTTAGTTCCAAAGCACATTAACAAAAAAAAAAAAAATGTGTTTTATCAAATGTTATCAGAATTAAAAGGCAAGAGAAGACTCATTTGTCTGTGTGCTGGTAGTTTGATTGACTCCCACTTAAAAATGGTCACAGCCCCAAAATACAGGAAATCAAAAGCCATGTTTAAGAAAAAGTAGTTAAATACCCCTGGGTAAAGTATTGTGTTTCTGTCTGCCTTCAGAGAAGTATCAAGATAATCAATGCATCCGATTCTTAAAAGAATCTATGCTGCTCTGCACTTGGTTTGCTTCTTGATAAGATTAAGACTTTAGATTGATCCCTGGAAACACCAGTTCTCATGTTAGATCCAGAAAATATCCCTTTAGCGTGAAGTAGTCATTTTGTAGAAGCACAGTATTGATCCTAAGAAAAATCATGCAGATGATAGTCTTATCAATTCTATTGTGTTCATCTTTCTATTGGAATAGATTGTTGGTCAACCAAGTATAAGAAACTTAACCAATCCAGACCACTTTATGAATCTCTTTTGTAAACCTATTTCCTACCAGCAAAGGCTGATGAACAGAAAGGGAGATGCTAATGGCAAGGCAAATGGCAGCAAGAAGCACGCCAGTGGCAGTGCCTCAGTAGAGTGTGAACTAGATGACGCAGTTCACTTTTCAAAGTGCCAGAACTTGGCAGTTTTACTGTTATTCCCTAATATATTTGTTTTTCCCCATAAAATTGTCTCCATTCTTTTCACAGTCTTCACAGAAAGATCAAGAAGTAGTAGACATTATGGCTGGGGTTGTAGTTCAGTGGTAGAATACTTGCATAGCATATGGGAGGCACTGGGTTTCATCCTCAGCACCACATAAAAATAAATAAATAAAGGTATTGTGTCCATCTATAATTTTTTTAAAATGTGTATTTTTTTTATAAAAAGTAGTAGGTATTAGAAGCTAACTTGCTTTTTAATTGCCGTGTAATAAAACAGGCACAAAGTCTCCAATATGGCAATACTTCATTTAGGGTTAGATGCTATTGGATGAGTGATAGCCTATGTTGTTTCTAAGGCTTAATGATAGATCAAAATGTGCTAAAAACTCAGCCTCTACATCCAGCGTTATCACTGATACCTTTTTATCACATAGAAAGTAGGGTCTAGTGACAGTTAGCATGCTACAAATAAATAAAACACTTAAACATAGAATCTTTGCAAGGAAGGACCTCAGGAAATACGAACTTTATGTTAGGCCACATTGCATACATATCCATAATTCTCTGAATGGGTTTTTCTTTCTTTAAGTAAGTGAAGAAAGAAATCTTACCATCCTGATAATGATTTGGGAGCTTTTTTCTTTTTTCCTGCTAGTGTCTGAAGAGTCAGTAATTCTTCTAAGATACGATAACTGCACTGCAGACTTAGACTTTTAATGTGTATTGATGTGCTTCAAGTGAGAAGTTCCAGGATTTTTGTAATTCTTCTGTGCCCAGGTATAAAAAAGATAGGTCAGTGTTTTGTCCCCAGAGCAATTAGATTTCCTTTTCCCAAGACCTGTGGTCCTAGGGTTGTCATGAGTTTCTTACTGATGCATCACGTCATGCTTCCAAGAAATCTTGTGAAATTAACCAAATTTTGGTCTGTAGGATTCCTTGCTTAGGAATTTGCATCACATATTTGAAAAGAGAGTGGAAACAACACCATGAGTAGTCAAATAGTGGCTGTTCCTGGTAGATGCCTTTGAGCCTGTGACCTGAGTCAGAAAGCTTGAATTCAAGTTCATTCCATCTTAAGCAAGCTAGTTCTTCTCTGGCATCTCATCTGTAAAGTTCATATCCTCACCTGCACAGTAAAGAGGTTGACCTGGTATGCCTCCTTTCAGCTCATAGGTCCTTGATTCTTTGTCAGGATCTACTCTGGTTTTTCTAAATCTGTATGTAATGAGCTGTGCTATGGGATCCCATATGTATTTGGGAATTGGCAAAAAGGTCAGATTCCCATATTTGAATACTTTAATCTGTCCATGGTCCAGTCCTAATTTTTCCACTTAAAACTCTTTTCTATTTTAAAACTTGAAGATGCTACAGATCCATGAAAACATCTAGCCCTTCTGTAAAAGAACTCATGCATAGTTTAGCTTTTCTTGTACCTGCACCTTCTAAAAGGCCACTGTGGTGAGAGCTATTGTTTTACCAAGCCTGTAGAATTAAAAATAAACTCATCTGAAGAAAGACATTAATGTAGGACATTTTCTGTTTTTTGTACCATAATGTTTGCAAAATAAACTTTTAAATGTAAATGTGTTGCAAAAAGGCATTAAGGTAAGCTAAGAAAGCTTATTATTTAAAAATAATAATATATGGGGCTGGGGATGTGGCTCAAGTGGTAGCGCGCTCGCCTGGCATGCATGTGGCCCAGGTTCCATCCTCAGCACCACATACAAACAAAGATGTTGTGTCCGCCGAGAACTAAAAAAATAAATATTAAAAAATTTAAAAAAATAATAATAATAATAATATATAATTCCACTTTCCTCATGCTTTAACACAGCAAACTTTATTTTCAAAGAATATTTTTTAAATAGAAAGTTAACCTGTAATCCCAGTGATTTGAAGGCTGAGGATTGCAAATTCAAGACCAGCCTCAGTAAGGCCCTAAGCAACTTAGTAAGACCCTGTCTCAAAATAAAAAATAAAAAGGGATTGGGGATGTGGTTCAGTGGTGAAGTGCCCTAGGTCCAACCCCTGGTACTAGAAATAGATAGATAGATAGATAGATAGATAGATAGATATGCTTGCTGCTCATTGTGGTGCATACCTGGTTGGGTGGTGAAGTGCCCTAGGTCCAATCCCTGGTACTAGAAATAAATAGATAGATAGATAGATAGATAGATAGATAGATAGATAGATAGATAGATAGATATGCTTGCTGCTCATTGTGGTGCATACCTGGTTGGGTGGTGAAGTGCCCTAGGTCCAATCCCTGGTACTAGAAATAAATAGATAGATAGATAGATAGATAGATAGATAGATAGATAGATAGTTAGTTAGTTAGTTAGTTATGCTTGCTGCTTACGGTGGTGCATGCCTATAATCCCAGCAATTTAGGAGGTTGAGGCAGAAGATTCACAAATTCAAGCCAGTCTCCGCAACCTAGCGAGACCCTGTCTCAAAATAAAAATTAGAAAGAATGGGGGTGAAGTGCCCCTGAGTTCAATCCCCAGTACCAAAAAAAATACATAAAAAATAAGCAATTTTAAAAAAGCTTAAAATATGAGGAAATGCAAGAAAGTGTAGAAATTAAAATACCCCTTCATACTGTCACTTAGAGATATTCATGTGTAATATTTGATGTATTTTCAGTTATTTTTCTTTATGTTGTATACATATCTTTTTAAGCAAAAGAGGCTTAAACTGTTTATGTAGTTATGTACTTGTTTATCGTTTATATAATACTTGAAAACAGAATTTTTATTGACTAAGTCCACTTTACACTATAACTTATGATGGGGTCTCCTGTGCTTGGACGTGTAAGTTAGCAGCTAGCTGTATTACTAGCTCAAGTCCCATCTTCCTGATTATGTTGCCAGTTTGTAAATAGAGAATATTGAAAGAGAAGAAAAATACTTTGAGAAATAGTTTTTAACTTAATCAGAGGTAGGGTGTTTTGAATACTACATGACCCAGATTTATTTTTATTTTAGATACATTTTTTAATTTAAAAATTAATACTTACACATTGTTAACTATTTTTAAAACACTGGTTTAATCATTTTGTCCCTTAAGACTACCCATATTCACTGGGGTGTAGTGGTGCACACCTTTAATCCTAGCAACTCTTAGAAGCTGAGGCAGGAGGATCACAAGTTAGAGGCCAGCCTGGGTAACTTAATGAGACCCTTAGCAAGTTAACAAGACCCTTACTGGAAGGCGGGGGGGGGGGGGGGACTAAGAATATAGCTCAGTGGTGAAGCACTCCTGGGTTCAATCTCAGTTTAAAAGTTTTTGTAGTTCATCCAATGTACTTTAGCTTCTTATGGTTGACATAGAAATTGGTGGGCCTGAAACAACCGAATTTTATTATCCCATAGTTCTGGATGCCAGGCATCTAGAATCAAAGTGCTAGCAAGTTTGGTTCCCTCTGGAGGCTCTGAGGACCCTACCCCACTTCCTGCCTCTTCTGGCTTCTGGCAGTTGCTGGCAATCCTTAATACGCATCCTGGTTGTGTCGGCTTCCATCTCTACGTTGCCTTCTCTGTGTATTCATTCTGTCTCTTATAAGGATGCTGTCACTGGAATTAGGGCCCAGTGTGAACTCATCTTCATCCTTACCATAATTACATCGGCAAATACCCTATCTTCGCATAAGTTTATATTCTGAGTTTTGTGGGACATCAACCCCAAACTCCCAGCAACTTTTTAGCAGACAGTAGTAGGAAGCATATGGGACCAGAAGAGGCCCTGATCCATGCCAGCTCTGTTACTTTGGGGAATGCACCTTGTTGTGGTCCCCATTTTCTCAAATGAGCAGGTTTGATGATGAATAAGATCCTTCATTGTCCTAAAGTCCAGGTTGAATGAGGAAGAGTCATGTGCATCGATGATGTCTAGCTCTGCCCTTATTCCTCTCTTGCAAAGTAGGATTAGTATTAGAGGAACTTCTATCTTTAGATAAAAGATGGAATATCACTGTTCTAGTCTGTAAGTAAACAGAGTGTTCCTTAGGCCTTTTTAGGTTAGCAAAAGAAGGATGCTCTACTCAGAGAGGGTTTTCCCATTTGCTTCATCTCTGTGCCTTCACTTCATTTTGTAAAGTCAAAACAAGAAGAATGGGGAAGTTTTTAAATAGTTTTGTTTGTTGCTGAAGGTCATTTCACACAAAGATGCTCTCAAATAGGAGATGAGATAGTGGGGTACCAGGCTGAGGTGGGAGGATCGCGAGTTCACAAAAGCGAGGCACTAAGCAACTTGGTGAGACCCCGTTTCTAAAATAAAAATACAAAATAGGGCTGGGGCTGGGGCTGAGTGGCTGAGTGCCCCTGAGTTCAGTCTCTGGTACCAACCCCCATCCCCACTCCCAGCAAAAAAAAAGAAAAAGGAAGGAAATATCTGTTCCTTCAAAATAATCTAAAAGTTAAATTGTGCATGCTGTTCCTAAGACTTTTTAAAGGCATTTAGTACCATTCCAAAGTATCCCACCTCCTCTTTCTCCATGACTCAATTTACCCCAGGCGTCTCCTAACCTATTGCTACAGCTGCCTAATGGGCTTCTGCCTCTAGTATAACCAGAAGTATTGTCATACAAAGGAAGTTAGATCCTACATTATCTTGGCTTCAAACCATGTCTTCCTATAAAGTTGACTACACATCCTTGAAAGTCTAGACCCAATCTTTCTCCGCTTGAACCCTGATTACCCCCTCTCATGCTCTGTTTCAAGAATATTTTAAGCTCTCACATGATTCCTTGCATTTTTTCACTGTATCCACCCTTCCTTCTCTGAAAACCTTTGCTCTTTTTTCAAGACTCTGGACAAATGTCTTCTGCTACTACAGTACAATGTTCATACAAGTAATATGGTTCTTTTTCACAGTACTTTGTTTCTATATGCACTGTATCTCTTGGTGCCTACTCTGGGAAGTTTTGTCTAGTTCATCTTTACCACCCTTAATCAATTGTGTGGTATAAACTAGGGCTCAGCATTTTTCAGTGATTAAATGAATGATTAATTATGCCCAAATTTAAAGTCATTCATTAGACGTATTTTCCAACTTCATTGATAGTCTAGTTTGGTTATGTAGTTTTAAAAATAAGCATAATTTTGATGTAATCATATTCAGTTATATCTTAAGCTAAAACCACCAAATGTACCTGGAGAAGATATTGTACAACATGGTGAGATTCCAACAGTCTTTGTCCTAAAAGAAATGATTCTGGGTTTCACCCAAAGCCTTAACTGGAACCATTCATGTACTCCGTAATGTATTCATTTAGTCAGTTATTTGTAGATCAAACAAATACTTATTGAAAGTCTGTTATGTGCCAGTCAGATTCTTTGAACTTATATACCTCCTTTTATGAGTAGTTATTTTCTTCTTTGATGCTACCTTTTTTTCCCCTGATCAATTATCATATTTTCTTTCATAGAGTACATATGGGAAAGACTCAGATCATTTTAATTGACATCAAATTCAAATCAGCCAATAATATGATGTGGTCTTAAGGAGTGTACTGTCCAAAATGGAATACTTTGGGGTAGTGAGACATGAGTTGCTTATATACTCCAGATATTAGCGCTTATCAGATGTATAGTTTACAAATATTTTCTCCCATTCTATAGGTTGTTTCTATATTCTGTTGATTGTTGTTTATGCTGCACACAAGCGTATTAGTTTGATGTAATTCCATTTGTCTTTTTTTTTTTTTACTTCTGTTTTCTGTACTTTTGGGGACTTGTCCATAAGCTTCTTGTCTGTTCTAATGCCTAGACAAACTTTCTTATTTTCTTCTAGTAGTTTCATGTTGTATATTTAAGTCTTTAACCCATTTCAAGTTGATTTTTGAAACATGAGAAATAGGGTTCTCTATTTTTTTACATGTGGATATCCAATTTTCCCACCACGCTTTATCAAAAAGACTTCGTTCTTCAATGCATGTTCTTAGCACCTTTGTTGAAGATCAATTGATTATAGATGAGTGGGTTTACTTCTAGGCTTTCTGTTCTGTTCCATTGGACTCAGTTTCTGTTTTATGCCACTGTCATTCTGTTTTTTTTTTTTTTTTAAAGAGAGAGTGAGAGAGAGAGGGGGACAGAGAGAGAGAGAATTTTAACATTTATTTATTTTCTCTTAATTCTCAGCGGACACAACATCTTCGTTTGTATGTGGTGCTGAGGATCGAACCCGGGCCGCATGCACGCTAGGCGAGTGCGCTACCGCTTGAGCCACATCCCCAGCCCCTGTCATTCTGTTTTTATGACTGTAGTTTTGAAGTATCGTTTGAAGTCAGGTAGTATACTATCTCCTGCTTTTTTCTTTTCACTCAAGATTTCTTTGGCTAGTTGAGGTGTATTGTGGTTCCATACAAATTTTAGTATTGTATTTTCTAGTTCTGTGAAGGATATTGTTGGTAATTTGATAGGGTTTGTGTTGAACCTGTAGAATGCCTTGAGTAGTACCGATATTTGAACAATATTGATCATAGTATGACTTTCCATTTTTGATGTCTTCTTCAATTTCTTTTCATCAGGGTTTCATAGTTTTCATTGTAGAGATCTTTCACCTCTTTGATTTAATTTATCACCTCCCTCCCTCCCCCTGTTGTAAATAGAGTTGCTTTCTTGATTTCCCTTTTAGATAATTCTATATTGGCATATAGCAACAGAACTGATTTTTGTACATTGATTATTTAACCTGCAGCTTTGCTGAATTCATTCATTAGTTCTGAGCTTTTTGGTGGAGTCTTTGGGGTTTTGTATATGCAATATTATGTCATTTGCAGAGATAATTTGACTTCTTCTTTTCCTCTTTGGATGCACTTAATTTCTTCCTTTTGCCTGACTGCTTTGTATAGGGCTTCCAGTACTGTGTTGGATAAAAGTGGGCATTCTTGTCTTGTTCCAGATCCTATGGAGAAAATTTTCAGATTTTCCTTATTAGTACAATGTTAACTTATGATAAATGGCCTTAATTGTGTTGAAATGTATTCCTTTCTCATCTCATTTGTTCAGATTTTTATAATGAAAAAAATGTTAGATTTTATTAAATTCTTTTTATCATCTGTTATCAAGATTTTTCCTGCATCCTGTTTATGTTTTAGGTCTGTTTACTGATTTGCATGTGTTGAACCATCCTTGCATTTCTAGAATGAATCCCACTTGATCATAGTGAATAATCTTTTTAATGTACTGTTAGATTCAGTTTGCTAGTATTTTCTTTTTTTAAAATATTTATTTATTTTTTAGTTGAACACAATACCTTTATTTTGTTTATTTTTATGTAGTGTTGAGGATCGAACCCAGGGCCTCGCGCATGACAGGCGAGCGTTCTACCACTGAGCCACAACCCCAGCCCTGCTAGTATTTTCTTAAAGATTTTTACACCTATGTTCATCAAGGATATTGGCCTATAGCTTTCTTTCTATGTGGTGTCCTTTTCTGGTTTGGGTACCAGGGCAATGCTGGCTCTGAAGAATGAGTTTAGAAGAATTCCCTCTTCTTCAATATTTTAGAATAATTTAAGAATTGATATTAGTTCTTTAAATATTTGTTAGAATTTAGAAGTGAAACTGAGCTGTACATTTCTTAGTTATAAAAATAATAGGTTGTTGGTCTGGGGTTGTGGCCCAGTGGTAAAATGCTTGCCTAGACGAATGAGGCACTGGGTTCAATCCTCAACACCACAAAAAAATAATAAATAAAATAAAGGTATTGTGTCCATCTACAACTAAAAAATATTTTTAAGAGTAATCATAACAGTAGGTCTTTATTAGTCCTAGAGAAACTATTGTGAATAACTGCATTTTCTTGAGCTTTTAAATTTAGAAAAAGTTACTATTTTTTTGCTTCCATCTTCTTTATTTTATATAGTTAGATCCTGAAAAATTACAGATTAAAAATAAAATTTAATACTTTTTAATGCAGTATAAAACACATAACACAAATAATTGCAATTTCTAATTTAGCTTGCAAAAATATGGCTTTATCTTTTTAGTCTTTATAACAGCAATCATAATCTTAATGTTTTCTATCTGATCCAAAACTTTCAAAACATAAGTTGTTTACAGAGTTGTATTATTCAATAAGCTAGTTCTTAATTATTTCAGTGTTTCCTCAAATATCTTTAATTAACAAGAAAATTATGAAAAATAGCACATTTTTTTTTTAAAGAGAGAGTGAGGGGAGAGAGAGAGAGAGGGAATTTTAACATTTTATTTCTTAGTTTTCGGCAGACACAACATCTTTGTTTGTATGTGGTGCTGAGGATCGAACTCGGGCCGGCCGCTCGCATGCTAGACGGGCGCAAAAATAGCACATTTTTAAAAGAAATTCAATAGATAAGTATACAAAGTAGGATGTGAAAATCAATCTTAATTACCACCAGTGTTTCCCTTATGTCTCCTCTACTCCTAACCTTCTTGCTCCCCAGAGATAATAATTCCTAACATTTTAGTATGTATCCTTCAAAACCTGCCTTGTAACATTTCTGTACTTTCAGTTGACAGCAGTTCACAGACTGTGATGTCATTTCTTTTGGAAGCCCCACATTGGGTTGGTGGTGATTCTGTCCATCATTATTGCTTTGTCAACTGTGCCAAGGAGGAATGTTGATTCAGACTTGCACTCTGACCTCGTGGTTTTCTATATAGAAGAAAAAAAGATGCATATAATGGTAACTATAATACAAATTGAAAGAGTTGTAAGATAGGAACAGATGAGGTGCTGTGGGATTCATAAGGTAAAGAAAATTTGCTTGACTGGCCAAGAGTGAATATTTGATCTGTACCCTGAAATATAGGCAAGATTTACATTGGGGGAAGGGCAAAAAACAGATGTACTGGCAAGAGAAAGCACAGTAATGCAGTCTTTACAAGGTTGTTCCATTTTTCTAGGCTATGGGAGCAGCAGCAGATCAAGATGCAAAGTTACTGTGAGGGGAGACTCAGCCTCCCATAAACTTTTGGAAACTTCTGAATAGTCAAGCGAAGCTCTAAGTAGCTTAGCCCATCATCAGGGCTCAACTCAGCACTCCTCTGGATGTCTTTTCAGATTCCTGCCTGTTACACTCTGCACAGTACTGTCCGCAAGTCCTATGTGTAGAAATGGAGCAGTTACAAGGATAGTGACTTGGGAAAATCCTCAGAGTGAACAGTGGGCCTGAAAATGATAGCAGGAAATCAAGCAGGAAAATATGCTTAAACCATAGGATTCAGAAGGAAACTGTGGGGAGGGTGGTCAAGGTGCCATCATGGAGAAAGCTGGACAGAGCAGGGGTCAGCAGCAGTCAGACTTGGGAGGTTTGGGTGGGTGTGGGGGTACTACTCCAGGGTATTTTTGCAGCAGTGTCCCTAAAGAAATAGTAGGTACTAGAATTTGATAAGGGGTCATTTCCTTATCCTACATTTCCAGGCTTAAGTTGGGAATATTCTCTTGTTTCTCAAAACTCATAGATGATAGAAAGAGTAGAAATAATAATAAGCATTCTGTTCCCACAGAGTGTCTCATGGGTCTGATAAAAGGGTAGATGTAGCAAGTCTAAATTCCTTTAAAAGTACTATTGAGCAAAAATAATACCTACTTTTTTAACATAGGAAAAATATAAACCTACTTTTTTAACATAAGAAAAATGCAAAGAAAATGTTTAAATATCCTCCTACTAAACCCTTTTCCCCACAATGAATAATTAGTATTTTCAGGCTAATGTATATTTTTCCAGCTTTTATCCATGCAAATTGGTGTATACATAGACTGGAATTTTAAAATTCTGATAATAATAATTTTGCATGCATATTATTCTGCAGATTGTTTCTTGCACTTAGAAATATGTCATAAAATTGGGCTGGGGATGTGGCTCAAGCGGTAGCATGCTCGCCTGGCATGCGTGCAGCCCAGGTTCGATCCTCAGCACCACATACAAACAAAGATGTTGTGTCCGCCAAAAACTAAAAAAATTCTCTCTCTCGCTCTCTCTCTCTCTCTCTCTCTCTCTCTCTCTCTTTAAAAAAAAAGAAAAGAAAAGAAATATGTCATAAACATCCCTCCAAGTCAGTGGACAGAGTGCTAACTTATTTCTCTAGTCATTTTTAAATAGCTGTGTATAAATATAAATATTCCATAATTTTTTCTGCCATTCTTTTGTTAATGGGCATAATTTCCAGGTTTTTGCTACTACAAACAATATGACCAAAAAAAAAAAAAAAAAGTCCTGGGCATTGTGACTGTAATCACTCATACATATCAAAAATCACTTTTATATTGATGACATCTTTTAATGAAATACAGCAGTGTGTGCACTTTTGCTGTACCATAGGCTAGGCACTAGGTGACATAGAGCTATATAAGTTTAATTAGTTAAAATTAAGTAAAAGTTAAAATTCTTTCCCTTACGTTAGCTTCATTTCAAATGCTCAGTAGTCATGTGTAGTGGCTGCCATACCGAACAGCCTACAAGAGTCCATTTCTATTCTACAGAAAATTCTGGAAGACCACCTGAACTAGACACTTGAATGGTACATTTTAAGGAAGAACATGTTTTTCAATGAGTTAGTGTTTTTATGAGAGCACATTTAGAAAAGTAAAAAGATTGTGTCTTTATTGGTTGCCTCTGCAGTTACTTCAATGAGAATCAATACCCAGATGAAGCAAAGAGAGAAGAAATTGCAAATGCTTGCAATGCAGTTATCCAGAAGCCAGGTGAGGGCCAAGCCCAGGCTGCTCTGTGTGCTGCTCTTGTTATGCTACATCATTTAGGCCACTGCATCTCCGACTCATTTCAAGTCAATGCTCTCTGCTCAGCCTGTGCCATCCTTCTGCAGGTCACTGCCTTGTCTTGTCCTGTCCAAACAGTACTTCTGAGGGATATTATGGCATTCAGAATCAAATGCTCACATACACTGGAATTTCCAGGGAGAGACCCTGCAAACGGTTTGAGACCTTGAAAAATTTTTTATTTTATGTATAGATTTTTCTTTCCAAAATTTAGCATAAATATATCAAGTCCAAAATGAACTTACAGTTTGAAATATTTAAATAAGCTTGCTAATAAAAAGATTAGATAGATTTTTCTTTTTTAAAAACAATTGTTATACATTGTGTGATTCTGTATTCCTTTTTGAGTTGGCTCCTGTCTCCTCCCCACGTTGGGACGACTTCTGCTTAGGAAAAACTTAGGTAACACCCTTTTAAAGTCCTGTTGTTTCTGTGCAAGTCAATGGAGCCACTTAAATCCTTCATAAGTATTTTATTCCATGTACTTGACTATTTCACGTTTTACAGATTTTTGTTACCAAAAACCATTCTCAGTTAAGGTTATCTAATTGATTTCCATTTGGCCAGTTACTTTGAATGGCTTAAAGATTATATGCTAATGTATCCATGTCTTATAACAATGAAGCAGTAATTTATTTTCCCTTCTGTTAATGGACAATTGGGCATAATTTCCAATTTTTGCTACTACAATCAATATGACAATGAAGCCAGACTTCTAGCCACACTATAACAGCTCCAACTGTATGTAAGTGAGAGGAATCTGTACCCTTTTTTACATAAGCCAAAAGTCCTAGTCCTAAAGCTTTGCAGGTACTTGAACTCTCCCTGGAAAACACTGTACCCATATATCACCAAGACCCTAACAAATCTGTTTTCTGGTTTCTCCACCCACTGTGGACTTAAAGCTGAAAAACGGAAATGGACAGGAGAGAAGGGAATGGTACAGGTGGGTCCTTATTGGCAAGCATAGTACTTTTTATAAAAAATTACATTCAAACCAAAGAAAATAGTAAGTCTGAAATGCAGCCTGAGTGATACTGTGTATTCCAGTGTAGTCACAGTAATGCATGGTCACAGTGGCCTTTAGCCTTCAAGGAAGCATGTGTCATATATTCCTGGTCTTAAGACAGGAAGAAAATAATTAATAATGAAGGCCTTAAAGATGTAAGTAAATTTCGATTGTTTAGACACTTGATAAATAATAACAACATTCCCTGGAATGATGCTAATTAAATGAAGCCTCCACAGTACTATCATAAGAACTTTGAATCTAGCACCCTAATATACTGACTTTGTGGAATTATTTACTATTATGTTTGCCCTTATGAATCAAAGCATATTATATAAAGAAGCACATTGTATTATTAGTTGCTAGGTATGTACTCATGTGTGTCTTTATTCATTTCATAATAATTTTAGTGTGCACATGGTACTAGGTCATGCTAAAAAAAAAAAAAAAAAAAAAGATTCTCCCTGCTGTTATTTTGACAATAAATGGAATCAAAAGCAACTTTTAAAGAAGAAAAGTATTATCCCTTAAAACTAGTTCGTTCTTGGGTCCAAGATATAGATTATCTGAATTTTATTGCATGCATTCACAGGCAAAAAATTGTCCGATCTGGAACGAGTTACCTCCCTGAAAGTATATAATTGGTTTGCTAACAGACGGAAGGAGATCAAGAGGAGAGCCAATATCGGTAATGTATCAGAGAGACTGCTTTCTCTCATGAGGAAGTTACAAACATTGTGTTTAAGAGTGACTTCAGTTTATTAACTGCAGGTCTAAATGATCCTAATAAAAATCACCCTGTTTTTTCTCATTGTATATTTATTTATTTGTTTGTTGTAGTTTTAGATGGACAGCATGCCTTTATTTTGTTTATTTTTATGTGATGCTAAGGATTGAACCCAGGGCCTTATACATGCTAGGCAAGCACCCTGCCCCTGAGCTAAAGTGAAAAAGGAAGAAATAAAGCATTTCTTTCCCCGATCAAAGCTGTAACCAAAATAAGAAAAATAATTTTTTTAATTGATGAGATTGGGATAGGAGATTGGTTTTGCACTTCTAAAATTGTATTTCGTTTAGACATACACTTCCTGTTCATCATCCCAACTCTGTGATGTTCTGTAGGACCTCAAGACCAGTTAACAAGTTTTATGAATCAGGGTGGACCACATGACATGCTAGTGGCAGGGACAATAGGATGGCAAATGTGCATCTCTCTGAGCTGCATGCTGTTGGCTTCCACCCACTTGTAGTTCAAAAGAAACAAAATGTTGATGAATTGTAGGCTCTCGTTTAATGATATTCCAATTTCCTCAACATGAAAATTAATTGTGTTTCAGCCACTGTGATAAGGCAGCAGATAATTTAGGGATCTATTTGCTTTTTTCGAAGAAGCAGCAATCCTGGAGAGCCATGGGATAGATGTACAGAGTCCAGGAGGCCATTCCAACAGTGATGATGTTGACGGGAATGACTACTCCGAGCAGGTGAGCAGCTGGCACCTGGGCCAAGGTTCCTGGTTAGTGAGCAGTGGGACAGTGTGAGGACAACTTAGATCCTGGGGTGTGGTGGTGTGGGGTGGGGGAGGGGAAGCAGTCAGTGTCCCTCCATTCTGCTCACGTGTCTAGATAGAATTTCATGTAATTTGAAAGGAATGTGGTAAGATTCAGTTGTCCTGTTGAATTTGTGAGAAATCGCTATTCACCCACATGGATTTATTGTCATACAACAGGATACTTGGCAAGTACGCAATGGGGAGGAGGAGGAGGGAAGAAGTTCAGAGGGAGGCAGAGAAGCAGAGAAGGTAGAAGAAGAGAGGAGGATCTGATCCAAACAAGCAAGTTACACCATTCACCACACACACTCAGTGTTTTTGAGAAGTACTAGGGGCAACTGGGCAGCTGTGTGACCCATGCCTAAACATGTACCGACGCAGGGCGCAATGGAAGGCCCCACCACTCCAGCCCCATTGCCGTTGGAGCCCTCATGCCAGAGGAGCTGTTTCTCCACAGTCTCTCTGGCACAGTAACACACGCATCCTCTCATAAGTACACCATCTGCATGTCTTTTCATCTCACATGTATGGGAACTCACCAGTGTGGTTTATTCTGCATTGCTTGGGGAAACGTGTATTTAATTGTAGCCACTGCATGGAGTAATTCAGTAACTAAGACTGTGGGAGTCCCCCCCACACCTATGTGTTGACAGATTTCATCAAAAAATTTTAATAGGACTTAAGTTTCATTTCCATTTTGAAAATGTCGAGAATATATGGTCCCTTCCCTTCTACCAACCCAGCAAGAAAACTTTTGCTCTTTCCTGTGGCAGTTTTCCCTGCCCCTCAGCCAGTTAGTAAGCAGTCCATCGTGTTCTTCCTTCTCCTGGCTGGTTTACTGACTCTGCTTACCAGCTCAAGCCCACAAGGTACTCAAGAGCGCGTGCTGTTTTCCGTGGACCCCTGCCTTAATCCTGAAGACTAATATGTGAAATGAGAGTGAAACAGTAACACCACACATCTCAGGGTTGCCTTTTAAGGACTCCAAGTCATAGCCCCACCTTTTATTCAGAAGAATGTTCTCTAAGTCTTTCTAGTTAGAAACGTTCCTGTTATTTTTCAGTAGACCAATAAAGAGGGATCATTTCCATCTTTTTTTTTTTGCAGATGCTCTGAGGGCAGCACATCCCATGCTTTTTTCCCAATGGGTTTACCCTTCCAAAGCTCTGTGATACAGAGTTCCCCTGAAGATGTGAGGGTGAGAAACATCCTCCTTCCTTGTGACATTGTTTTCAGTGCCTGACATGCACCCTGCTGCACCAGTTTTCTTCACAGCTTTACTGTTTAAGTGTTGTGCTTCAAGGGAGAAGAGCTTCAACTCACTCTAAGTTAGACACCCACTCCCTTTCCACAGCTACTTTCAGCTACTTTCTCCCTGAGCCAGTTCAGGCCACGGCACTTTTGTCCTGTTGTAACTGAGATTTTTCTTCTTTTATCTATAGGATGTTGGTGCCTGTTGTTTTAAGTCTTGTTTACATGGATTCTAATAATCTATGAGTAGCAATCAGGAATTTAAAAACTCACTAGTGTGTCCTTCAATGACTAGTGCTATATTTGTTGCATACAGATCCAAATTGTTGGGTTTTTAATCAATCAGTCCAGGTTTGATCACTACTAACCATTTTTTTGATAGAATGAATAAAATTGAGTGAGAACAAAACCTTTTAGTTATTTTTATTGGATGAGTCATAAAAATGTCAACTGGAAGTCTCTGAAACTATATCCATTCAGTGTCTACTTAAATACAGTTCACCTCTACTCTGATATGAGATGCTTCCCAACCATGTCCTCCACAAGTGTTCTGTTTCCCCGGCCCCTGCATGCTTCTCTGTGAGCTAGAGCACAGCACCAGTCAACTGATAACATTCATTTCTTATTTCTGCACATCTAGGATGACAGCACGAGCCATAGTGACCACCAAGACCCCATCTCATTAGCTGTGGAAATGGCAGCAGTGAACCATACTATCTTGGCATTGGCCCGACAAGGAGCCAACGAAATCAAGACAGAGGCCCTGGATGATGACTAATCAGGGAGGGTTAAACATGACAAGTTAACTTAGTTTAGACGTAGCACCTTAGCAGACTTTCCTCAGTCCTTAACATGTGTTCTTACAGTATAACTTGCAGTTTCTTGTATGTCAGGTAGCCGTTAGGGTCTTGTTCTGTGAAGATGGCATGGTGCCCTCAGCCTTTGCATATACTCTCTCAGTATTAATTCCCAGTAAATAATAACCAACCAATCAACCAAACTCCCTCTCCCAGCCCCTGAGGCTAGAAAATCTTGCTGCTCCGTCTTAGCATTCCACAAAAGTGCTTCCAGGTATTTAGATAGCCCTCAGTTTTCAAATATTAGGCTGTGTGTAAAATCTTGGGTACCTTTAGATTCATGTAACACTAGTCTGTACCCCCTTTTCCTTCCCCAAGATTGGTAGAATGCAAGCTGAGGTAGTGGCACAGGATTGACAGACACCATTTGGGGAGTATGCACAGAGTGAAAGGAACACTAGAACCCCCACCTCAGTGTGAGAATCACTGATTTCAGCTGCAATAAGCCGTGCCTCATTATAGTCACACTGTGGCTAGACTATACTTCTTTGGGTGCTGTGCTAAGAATGTCAATGGAAAACTCGATCTCAGATTTTGGTTGATGTTAACATGCCTGACACAGACATCCTTTCCTCTCACAAGCTGTGTGACTTAGTAGATAAAATACTGCCTTCTGCCTTTGGGACCATGATTTAAAACAAAACAAAAAGACAAAAAAGTTACAAAAAAAAACAAAACCCAGCTTGAAAGCAGTATGAGCCGAATGTCCGAGGGATGTTAAGTCCAGCTCTCTGAACCACTGTACATTCCGCAGCACAGTTCTCGGTGCCTGCCTGGAAAAGTCTTGGAGGTTATCGTGGAAGTTGCTTTCCTCCTATTGGTGTCCCCTTTCCCTGCTACCAAAAAAAGTCTTTCACAGATGGAGCTAAGGTCAAAGATGAGTGAAAGAACGTAGTCTTTGTATCCATTAACAGAAGCCCCTCAATCTGAGTCAGTAGAGGACTTTGTAGGGGATTGTGCTGACTATCACAGATGCAAAAACTTGCCCAAATAGAGCGAAAAAAGCAGGGGACATTTACCATTTACATTGTGAGTGTGCAAGATACAATGGGATGTAACTGCTTTGTTGTTCTCTTTACTCTGTCCTTGTAGAGGTATGAAAAGCTATATTGCTACAGGCAATTTATTTAATAATTGGAAGCCATATTGATAATGGATGTGGTAATATTTGTAAAGTTTAATCTACTTTAAGCAGCAGTAACTAATGGAATTTTTTTCCTTGATCACATATGTAGCACTTTTGTTACTTTTTAAAGATATTTATATTTGATAAATCTTTTTTCATTTTGAGAACTCAAAATACCAAACAGTGAACTTGCGTTTAAAGTCACCCTGTGATCACCTTGTCATCCAGTAGCAAAATGATGAACTATTCATGCATCAAAGAAAATTACATCTGCTGGCCTTGTATGAAAGTGATCTCCTGGCGTCTCGATTAAATGACACACTGTCACTATGGGTGAGAAGAAAGAGCCTTCAGTGGCAGGGTAGGGTGCATCTGAAAGAGGCACAATGGCTGTGTGTTTTCTGCCTCATTCCGTCTCCTTCATATGTCTTCATATATCTAAGCCTTGTTTAAAGGGGTGTGTGGGCTGGCGTTGAGCAAGGCTTGTGTCTCTACCATTATCTAGAAACAGTTTCTAAGATGGAAGGAAGGTGCCATTTCCCCTTCTCCCTCCTCCCTCACCAAATGTATTCGAAGTGAGAGAGAAGAAAGATTCCTGACTTTGTCCTTGTTTTCCCCCTCTCGTTTGTGGGATTTTGAATATCTGCCAGTTGTTAGCTGGTCTCACTCCACTTAAGACATACACTGACAGGTCCTCCCCTTAGCGGTAAATCCTGCTTATATGTAAGTATGAAGAAGTTTGTGAGGGCATTAGAATGCCATCTACCTAGTCTGTGACTTTAAAGATCTGCAGTAGGGCCTGGTCCTGCCCGTGGGGAAAATATATGCACTTTTTCTCCCAGCTTCCAAGAATTCAAGTAAAACTGAGCAGTCTTCTCTGTCTTACTGTGTTACTTGAACCAACAAATTCAAGAGTAGCATTTATTATTCTCAGGAATGAGCCCACCACCACCACACCTAGTCATATTCTTTCTTGGTTTATTTGACTTATTTCAGTTGGGAGATTTTGTTGGCTTTATTTTCTTTTTAGAAGAAATATGTTGTATCTTTCCTTTTTAGTGGATTTTTTTTTTTTTGGCTTATTCTCAGTTGAGTCAGAAAAAACAAGGGGAGAAAGAAATGTATTCTCTGACAAGCTACTTCCATGATTTATTGTGGGGAGATTATTGTAATTGATGGCTTCTTTACGATGGGATTCCTGTGTCATCTGTTCTTGCCTTTTTAAAGGAACAGACCCAAACTGCTAAGACAGCTGCAGTTTCTAAAGAAATTCAGTGATTGCCATAGAAAGAGCTAGAATGCTTCATTGTTTCAAGGCCTTAAAAGAAGCAAAGAGATGTCGGAGAATATGGTGGAGCTGGCAGTGTGTAGGCAATGCGGACCCTGTCTTGGAGTGTGGTGACAGTGAGGTGGCAGGCACCCTGGGGGTGGGACTGTGGAGGAAGGCTGGGGAGGGCTGCCTGCTGCATAGCCCATGCCTTATCTAGGACTTTTGCTTTTCACCAAGAAGAAAAAGTTCCTTCTTTGGGGTTAAGATTGAAATATACCATCGGATTTCTGTTTGTCTCCAGGTTCACTTTGGCTATCTTGTCCAGACCACCTTTAGTTCTTATAATGGCAAATAGAGCTGCCACTGTTTGATTTTTAGTATCTTTGGATGGTAAATATTTTCTTAAGTTTTTTTCAGGTTTTAGATGTGGTATTAAAATAGAAACCCTACAGTGCTCTATTACTAAAGGGAAAGGAGCCAGGCTCTTCAAACTCACACTTCTCAGTGTCTCTGCCCCTGCTTTCATCTCCGTCTGTATTTCTCCAGGCCCCAGGGGGCTCTTTCAGGGACTATTCTTCCTGGTTGAGGAAGACTCTTAACAGTGAGGTGTGAGGTGACCTTGCCAGCCAAGTATTCATGTGGTTTGTCCTTTGTTATTTTTTAGATACTTTAATCGGATGACTGTGGTCAGATGGGTAGACTTCCCTTCCTTCCTGAAACACTGGACATGGGGACTTTTCAAGATGGACCATCTGCCTGTGGATAACCTTACTAGCAGATGGAAGCAGGCGAGGGGACACAGGAAATACACTCTTACCTAGGCTTTCTAGCACCATTCAACACTAAGTAGACAGTCTCTTTCAGCATAACATATAATGTAGAAGTACCCCATAAAACAAATTTCTTCCCAATTTTTGTCCTTTAAGTGCCCCATCACAGGAAAAGGACACCTGGGACAGACAAGCAAGGAGCCCAGTTTAAAGTACCTTTCACCCCAACTCAGTAGAAGTAACCCCACAAAAGACTTGAAAGAGGATGATCATTAATACTGAGTTACACAAATCCAGTCCTCCAGTTCCTGAAAGATTTATGATTCAACAATACTCATTTTAGGTCCAGATGTCTGGATATATTTTTACCTCAAAGGGGATAACACATGAAGAAGTCACTGAGGTTGTTTCAATTCTACCTATTTGGCCTTTGTCTTTAGGGAATCTTGATTTTAAAAACTTGCCTCTTGGATACCAATCATCAGGCACCAAGTATAATGGACTCTCAGTCAATAATCTGCCACTTCCTGTCTCTGAATAGCTCCTCTTCCATTTTCTAAGCGTTCTACCATGGTGCCCTCATCTTGAGTTGACTTTACTAGAACTGTTAATCCTCTGGCCACAGGCAAAGTGGGTGGTTCACCCATCTCTGAACACAGACCCCTCCTGTGATGGCCAGCTTCATGATGTCTGCCCACAACAGTGGAATTGAGTTCTATTCCCCAAACAACTGCCCACCCTGTCCTAGAAATGTGAACTTGAAGCCCTTTTTCCCTTTGATCCTAAGGAGGATTTGATTAGAAGTAGTCTTCCCTTTTAGCTTATGGCTCTGCCTTTTAAAATTGCCTTTTATCTTTTGTTTAGAGAACAACCAGAGTATTTTTTTTTCCCAGTGAGTCTCACAGATTCTTAGGCAATAATTTTCCTTGTGGTTGATGATCTTGTGTTCAGTAGTTCTCCACATTTAATAGTTATGACCTCCTACGTTTTGTGTTGGTTTCATGTTAATCTTTGTGATCAAAATCCTAAGCCGGAGTGGTGGTAGATTTCTTTCCTTTTGTTGTGATTTTTAGTGATGTTTGACTACTGTATTCATTGGGGCTGCATCAAGACCAGCCAGGTCCATTTATAGCTTTACTGAGCCAGATTTATTTTCAAGTTTTTCCAAGTAAAAGTTGGGCGCATTGACCAGCTCTGCTGGTGGTGTCTTCAGGGCAATGGGAGTGGGGCGGGAGGTCGAGGGCAGGAGTGGGTGTTTCATGTGTACAGCATTCCTTTTTCTGTGTGCTCTTTAAATAGCAAGGATGTTTACTCAGGATCACTCGTCAGCCATATTGGTTTTGGCAAACTTAGCTCGTGCCCTGAAAACTGTTTCTTCACTTACAGTTTCTTCATTTCCATAGTGTCTGGCTTAACGTAGCCTGAAGGTAGTGTGTACCCTGATGGGAGTGGAAGATTTCCTGGGAAGGAACTGTGAGTGGCCAGCTTATTTCTGAGGATTTCATGGTAGCGTGCTGTCAGAGCAGAGGCCCTTTCTTTTTCTGTTTTGTGGTTTTCTTCATTATTCACTTTTGGATTCAAAGATGCCTATCACTTAAGAAGAGAGATCTCCTTATCGCTCTCAAGAGAACTAACATACAACAGCAGCAGCAAAGCCTGTTGAGGTGCAGCACACCAACACACCAGTTTTCTATTGACTCAAACTCCTCTGCACACACAGGGTATATTCAGAAAGGCCATTGTCAGTGCCCTTTCTCTACAAACTGGAAGTGAGAAGCCCTGTCCTTGCCTCCTACAGGACTGATGTTTGACTCGCCTCCCAGGAGTGCAACTTCGTTCCTATCTAGGTACCTTCAGAAGCTGGAAGTTTGTAAATTGAGAATTTTCTGAATCCATTCTATTATTCTTTCTTTGTGGGGATGAGAAATCACAACAGAAAGAAAGTTGACAATATGAGAAATAGAGTTTCCGATACCAGTTTCTTTTGCAATCAATAGGGGAGTGAGGGACGGTCTGACTGCACCCCCTTCTCATCTCACTGACTATGTATAGATGTCTTGGCATTGCAAATGTGCAGGTCCTGGGACTTTCTTTCATTATTCTTAACATTTGGGCAGAACTAACTCTAGCTGATCTCATTGGGGTGAAACCTGACTGGTCTTTCTGCAATATGCAAGTTTATCATGCACATCCCACACTCATCAGCCCCAACAACAGCAGGACACATCAGCAGAGGAAGCTTTGCGGCTGTCCTCTGCTGACGCCCCCTTTCTGTGGCCAGTCTCAGCAGCAGTCCTCATGCCCAGAGTCTGAACCTCAGTGCAGTGGCCTTGGCAGTGGGCAGCAGGAGCACATGCAGCTTGGTATGTGCTTGGGAAGTCCTGGGAGGGCAGCTTCCCTGACTCCATTTTCATTTTCTCTCTTTTAAATAAGACTGGCTGTTTTCAGCCATAATTAACTCACAAATTCACATTGGTGTGCTGTGATCAAATGAAGGTTTGGCTGAATCTCTTCAAATTGTAACCATGGTAATTGAGGGGGGTGGCATAGAATGAATATATAAAAATATAATGGCAATTGTTCTGAATGACTGAGTGTCCTCCTGACATGTAATTAGCTGTTTTAGCAGGATGTAGATTGGCATGGTCATAATTAAGAGGATTTCTGTCCTTTATGTGATTGAAAATAGCAGAGCTTCCATCCCTGTTCCTTTTTAGCACTAATGCTCCCAAGAACATTTGGAACAGCAACTCAGTAAACTAAAATAATGACACAGTATTCATGTGGTCCCAAAGTAGAAGAGAAAGATTTGGAGTTATTTCAGTTCCAAAATGGAAGCCACTCATTGTTGCCCACCATCTGACTTCTAGTTCTTGAAACTGCTCTCACATCCACTTTCAGCCCGCTTCACCTGGGGCAGGAACCGAAGTCGGAATCCCAGCTGCCAGCCTGGGAAGGCCTGGGGCTGCCTGCACCCACTTGCTGGCCTTCACTCCTGGTGCCTTGCTGGCCTGACATGGCGACAGTCACAGCCTCCGGGTATTTCTATTGCCATCACCGGTCACTATTCACCAAGCAGCACTTCATGGGGGCGAATGGCATTTTCCTCCCTGGATCATAGGATCCAGAGCAGATGATACGAATGGAACCTGGCGCCTGTAGTATTCTGAAGTCACCAGGGAAGGAGGACGCGTGAGTCTGCCCCAGCTTCTCACTTGCCACGAGGAGGGTGCCACCTTAGGTGACTCCACTGTGTCAGTGGCTTGTCTCCTCTCCCTTCCGCTGTCCTCTATCCCCGCTGCGCCTGCCCCGAGGGGCATCACATGATCTTTACACTGTCTGTGGCCCTTGCTCTTCTCCTGCTGAAGCGTCAGTCACATTGGGTAGGATCCAAGACGTGCTGGCCTTTCTCTGGCTGGCTTGGTGTTTTTTGTCGCTTGCGGGAGCCTTTACCTCACTATTCCATCAAGAGCCTGCAGGAGCGCGGCGGCCAGCAGTGCCACGGGCCTTCTTAACCCATCCCCTGTGTGCTCAGGAGTCATGCTCTGGGAGCTTGGGGCCACTTGCCCGTCCTCCCCAGGGCTGGACACCCCAGGACTGGTTAGTAGTCGCTGGAGAGAACTCAGCACTGGCTTTTTCCCTTCTTCTTTTAGTGTTTGTCCTTAAACAAGCCTTTCTCACACCTCAGGAGCAGCCCTTGCCTAGCTGACCTGTTAGTTACACTTCCGTTTCCTGAGGATGCCGAGAGGTGGCTGCCTGTTTAGAACTGTCCTCTTCCCCTGTCCCCAGACACACAGTTTAGAAGGTTTTTATGCCTTTTATCCTTCCCAAAATACCTAAGAAATGTATAGAAGTTGGGCTGGTACAGGGAAAAGAACCTGTGAAAGATTTTTATTCAGCGCTTCTATAAACGCCACCTTACCCGTCACCACCAACACACATGCACGCGCACGTGCGTCTACAGTTGCTGAAGACTGCTCTCTTTGGGATCTGTCAGTCTCTGGGACAATTGATTATGGGTTTATAACCCCAAAGAGCAGAGCATCCCTTATCTTGTTTTCGAAGCTACTGAAAGGGGACTCTGCATTAGCACTTGGAATCTGCCCTAGGACTAGAGACTCTAAGGACTGACCAGATGGGCTAATTCTGTGATCTGTGAGACATGCACCAAGACAGCCAGCAGAAGGTGGGACCTCCTTACATGAGCTGCTGGCCTAGGGATCTGAGTCCCAGATCTGAGTCCCAGATGTGCTGCCCCAGGGACAGTGCTACTTACACAGACGTGGCCCTGCTTACATTCTCAGATGTTCCCAGAGGCTACTCTGATCAAACAACCGTACACCAGATGTTCCTGTACCACCAGCAGCCCACCCTCCCCCAAGAAAACCCCTCACCAAACCGATGAAGACCTAGATAATACTCACGAAGTCAGCTTTTTGGAAGAAAACAGCAAAAGTAAATTGTCTTTGTAAGAATCTAGAGGGGAGATGCTATCATCCGTAACCCTGATAGTACCGGAGACACTACTGTTCCTTTGAGTTCTCAGCTCAGAAGAGCACCTGACACACATGGTGGTGTTCCCTGGGCACTGGACCAAGCATCTGTACTGCCGCCCCTGATCCTCAGGGAAGCCCACACCCTCACCCTGCAAGCCAGATGGGCCTCCAGCGCGTGCTGCTTCTAGTAGGATGCAAGGCAGGGGGGACCTGCTCACCCCTGCTGCTGAAGTCGTGTCTGCCAACCTGCTCCCTTGTCTCCTGAGACAGCACTGGCCGTCCAGTGCAACAGCACACCATCACATGGCCCCTTCTCTGTGAGCTGAGTACCCTTTGACGTGGAGCCAGCCAGGAAGAGGACCCAACCCCACACCCTTCCTCCGCAGGCCCCACAGCTTGTCAGGGGGGGCAGAGCACATGCGAGCGGGTGCTCCTTGCCCCACCCCGCCCCCGCACAGCAGTGGAGGCAGAATGGCACGTCCAGTGTCTGCTGCTCTCTCTTCAGCTCTCTTAGCAACTTCCCAGGTTCCTGCTCTGTCCAAATATGATTTTGCTCAGCCCTTTCCTCACCCTCCGTCCTCTGCACTGTAGTCGTGATGAGAGGCAGCGGGGTGTGGGAACTGGGCTCTGGGGTTGTGGTATTGAGCCTCCACCTTGCCTTGTGCCTCCCTGGCTCCTTGGGAGCCTTAACTGGCCTATAAGTAGCAGCTACATGGAGACAAACCCAGATTCAGGCCCAGTAGGGAACTCTAGTGTCCAGAATCCAGGAAAGACTGAGCTGCCTTGGGGTAGAGGTTTTGGGCCCTGTCCTGCCAGGGTTCATGTGGGGGCTCAGTGACTGGTCAGGAACACTGAAGAGGAGACACAGGCTCCAAACAGACCTGAAAATTCAGCTAACTAAAATTCTGTGCCCTCTCCCTTTTCAGCTCTTTCCCCATACTTGATGGGTTCTCTGGGTACTAGTTCTGTCACGTTCTCTCTTCTGATCTGTGTCACATCATAGGCATCCTTGAAGCCCAAGAGAGTGAAAACAGGAGCAAGACCACAGGTGTGGGCAGTCCTGGTAAGACAGTCTACCAGGTGACTAGTTAGGGCTGGTTGTGTTGTTAGCTGGCAATGGGGAGTATCTTACCCAGCCCTCATCCCCCATGAACACCTTAATTTGGAGGGGAAAGGGTATGTGTGCCTTTCATTTTTGTACTGATCCAGATTTTGCTTCTCTGGTGGTGGTCAGATGACGTGGAAATTTAGAACAGGGGCCACTGCTTGGTGCTGTGCAAGGAGGGAGCCTACAGGGGTCCCGGGCAGAAGCAAGACTTAGGACTTGTGGTTTCAAGGTGTGTTCCTCCCTCTAGGAATTACCAGTGTCCCAGCACTTCCAGGTGGAGTCTGAACAGTCTTGTTCTGTGGCTTCCTTTGAGCACAGAAACCTCTCCCATTTTTGCTTTATTGGAACTAAGAGCCCAGCATAAATGTGAGCGTCACTTTCCCACCTTGACGTTCACTGAAGCTGTTAAACTGGAAACAAGGATGTCAGAGCTGCGTCAGTGTGAGCCTCCGTGGTGCCACACTGTCCTCTCTGTGTTGGGGCCAGAGCCAGGGGCAGCACAGGCTGAGTAGCCCACGTGCACTCTCAGGGGATGAGTGAAGCACCTCCCTGCAGCTCTGGAAGTGGCCACCAGGAAGGCCAAGCCAGAGTTCCAGGGTGAGGGCAGAGTTGGCTCTCCACACTCTGGAAGCTCTGGCTGACCCTGTGTGTAGCACGTTGGGGTGGCCCGTGGCAGCCCAGCCTGCTGCCTTAATGGCTGCAGAGTCGGGACCTGGAGAGGCCTCTGCAGGCCCCTGAGCCCTACACAGATCACTGGCTTCTTCACACCTCCCGGCTGCAAGGTGGGATGCTCTCTCTGCCAGAATGTGCCAGGATCATGGCAGTGGCCTGACCCGAAGAGCCCACAGCCTTCTCTGATTTCCCCCGGGCTCGCCTCCCTCCCAGGGGCATGTTGGGTGTATTTCCAGGATAAATTCTTATTTATGTTTAAGTGCCTAAGCAAGTTACAGACCTCTGGGACCTGCCAGAGAGTCAGCCTGTGCCCTGTCCTTCCCACCCTGCACCTGGCCCTCAGGGTGGGCATCGGGTGGCTGCCCCTCCCTACTGCCCCTAGCTGTTCTGCAGGCAGAACGACCACAAGGGTAAGCAGCGGGGAGAGCTCTTCCTGGCCCGCAGGCTGGCTTTGTCACTGTTCCCTGTTTCTTTCGTCGGTGTGCTTATGTTCTTGGTTCTTAGAGAATTTTGGGGAGTCTGCTTAGCCATCTCGCTGGCTACTGAGCAATGGGGACAGGGGAGCAGGACAGTCTCAAAGCAGAATCTGTCTGGTAGCAGTTGGAGGATGCACCCAGATCCAGGAGGACAGAGGTGAAGCAAGCACAGCCTGAGCCTGGTGCCTCATCCCTCCCCAATCGCAGGGGCAGGGCGCCTGCTCACAAAGGCTGCCGGTAGGGTGTTGAGCAAGATCCAGCGCGCAGCTTTGGGAGTGAGTGTGAGAGTGTTTGCTTCTTTAGAGTGATGTAAGTGTGACCTAGCTATGGCCTTTATTCCAGGTGAGTGTAGGACAGATGTGTTGTGACTGTGCTCTGTTCAGATCACATTGCCAAGCAGCACACCGAGGACCTGTGGGTACATGAAAAGGTTTTGCAAAACGGAACAATCCATACTCAGGCACTTTATTTTCATTAATAACCCAGCATTTTTGTTCAGACCATGTAACAACCCGAACTCTGTGCATTCACACGCGGCGTGTGGGCAGGCGTGCCAGTGGAGTTCTGCCAGGAGGAGAAGGGCAGGTGGCTGGGTTATGTCACACCGGAGTACCACTGAGCTGTGGTGCAGACCAGGCCTGTCTGGGGGTGAAGTCACACAGCTAGGGCAGCGGCACCGTCCTCCCTTAGGTCCTGCCCAGTGCTGGCAGTTGCAGTGTTGCTGAGCAGAGGTGGTGTGAGTGGGGGCACAAGGAGAGGGAGGCAGCAGGGGACCTGGCCGCCCTTCACTGGATAGAACACTCCAGTCAGAGCAGAGTGCTGAGGAGTGAGGTCATTTCTAGACAAGTACGCTTGTTTTAGCATCTGCTGTGGGCTGGGCACTGGCTGGCATGGCAAGTTTTGTAGGAGGGACTGCAGATGTGATGCCTATGGTCCAATCAGGTGCCCCAGGCCAAAGGGGCCATGATTCCCAAAAGTATTCTGCTGCCACCAGACTTTGGGTGTCAAATGGGCCGTGAAGGATCCTGCCAGATGAGCACAGCCCCTCCCTGCCTTGGCCATTGTGTCTTAGTTTTTTGTTTCCCTTTGGGTCCCCCCCATCTCTATCCCCATCTTGTGCACCATGTGTCCCTGAGGGCGAGTCACACCTGTGTCTGAGTCTGCTGTATGGTGTTCAGTCTACCTCAAGGGTCATCATGGTAAGCTCTGTCCACACGAATCCTCCTTACACGCCACACACTGGAATGTATATCTCCCTGCCCTCCCGCCCTCCATAGCCCCTGACCCCGTGTTTCCTGTAATCACAACTCCTAGTGCAAATTGGATGCTGCTTTAAATGTGAAAACAATTGTTCAAAAGCTATAAAACCTGAATGAAAGCTAAAGCTGAATTTATAAGCCTTGTTGCATATGAGCCAAAAGTGCAAAAAGCTCTATATACTGAACTAACCTGCCACTCGTATAAATATAAATATATATAAATATATTAAAATCAGACTGTTCTACAAATTGTGTATTTGTATTTTTGTGTACGTACAATTTTCTGCTAAGCAGAAGGAGGATGTAGTATAGGATGCTGTGAGAAAAGACTTGGTTTAATCCTGTTTCTTTGTTACTTATTTTTGTTAACATCAGATGCCTGTCCTTGTCTTCTGTGTTGACACTGTTTGGAAAGCTGCAGCATCTCTTCCTTAGGTCCAGGGTCCACGAGAGGATGATGTCTGGGGCTTTTGAGCTGTTGCAGCCAACAGCCACTCAACAGGGAGTGTGGCTCATGGAAGCCCCGGGTGGAACCCAGAGCCACTCATGGACCTTTGGTGGCACGGAGGGGAGGGAGGGCTGACACACTTCAGACCAGGCTTGGCATTCTGACTTGCCTCTGGGAAGCAAATCCCACTTCTAGAAACCAACTTCCCACCAGAAACGTCAGCTCCCCCTAACAGACTCCACTGGGCCCATGAGGAGCCAGGCGGGAAAGCTCTGTCTTGGGAACAGGACCTCTGGTTTCTGGGCCATCGGTCTGCCCAGGAAGCAGCAGGTGGCTCTGCCTGGCTGCCTCTTTGAGGTCAGATTTCCACATGCCTCCCGCGGAGCTGCCCCGCTTCACCACCAGACCTTCAGCCCACACCCTGGGGCATCTCAGAGCCCACTCTGCCGGTGCTAAATACAAGAGGGGGTTAAAGTGGCCACCAGTAAAGACCAGAACCTGCCTCCAAAGGCCAGGCTGAAAGATGAGCTCCGGGTGCCCACCGTTGCCCACCCACCTCAGCCCCCCAGTCCCTCGCTGGGAAGTGTCCCTAGGGAGAGCGATGCTGCATCTTCACCTGTAGGACTCAGTTCACGGCAGTGTGTGACTGTAGCAAGCGGCCCTTGTTTCTGGATGTAAATGGTCAAAGAAACAAGTGCTCTATTGTATTGATTAAAATAGTTCCAATGAGTCCTGTTTCATTGTATCTCCTATTCTGGATTAGTGCCTTTTGGACAGTAGACTGTTCTGTAATTAAAATGTAGTATATACTGCTTTTTTGTACAGTTTTGTTTTAATAAAACTTTTTTTTAATTTGTGTTTATTTTAGTATTGTACCTATTAGAGAATAAAATGTATAACTGAACAAAGACTGACTGGGATTTTTTTTTTTTTTGAATCAGAACATGCTCATTTAGAATGCCTGTCACTGCTGAAGGGGTTCAAGGGTCCTATTCTTGGCACTCTTTTGTGCTTTTCTCAAAGGGATAGGGGAGCCCAGAGACCTGTGGAGAGGCTCACAGCACCGGGCACTACGAGCTTCAGAAAGCCCCCGTCTCCCACTTCCTGACCCTCCAACCTGTGCTCCTGGGCACCTGCTCCGTGTGGTCTTTCAGGAGCTCCCCTGCCCCAAACCACCTTCCCCAAGGAGGGAGCGCTGCTCAGCCTGCCTGCTGGGTCTCTCCTGGGACTCCTGGCTTTGCGGGCCTCAGCCCTGGGAGCAGCCTTTATGGTGCCTGGCAGCTTCGTCTGTATAAAGGAGCTCGCTCTCTGGCTTCCCCTTGAACAGGAGAAACAACAAAAGCTGACGCTCCGTCTTGGTCTTCTTTCTAGGCATGCAGTTTCTGAGCAGACTCATGCCACACTCTGGAGCCCACTGATTTTCCTCAGAGGAGAGGGGCTCTTTTTTTTCTTCTCAGTAGAATTAGAAAAGTCTGCAAAATTTTAAAGCTGCCCCAAACCTTGGAGTTGCCAAAGGGAGACAGGTAGGGCAGGACAGCAGATGTGGGCAGAGGCCCAAGCCAGGACCATCCTCACCCCATGCTGCTCTGCTACTTGGCCTCAACTGCCATTTCTCCTTACGCAGAAACCATGAGCTGTCAGTACCCAGCCTGCTTGCCTGCCTGCCTGTCTTCCATGTGTGCCCTGCAGCCTGGCGTCTCCCCAGCTGCCCTTCACCAAGTCCCCTCGATGGCGTCCCAGGGCAGCCTTCCTCACACCCCACCAAGGCAACAGGCCCACCTACCGTGAGGCTCATCAGGAGGCTGTTTCCACTGGACCATCTGCTCCAGGAGGCTGCACTCAGCACAGGTACCAGTGTTCCAAGTGATTCAATTAGTGAACAAATGAACTAATGGTGACATCCACTGGGAACCCGTCCTGGGGTCTGAGCAACTATAAAACCCCAGAGCCTGATGCAAACAGAAGACATCTCATTGAGTTGCAAGAAAGCAGCCGCTTGAGAACTTAGGATTTACCCTCAGACCTCGATAAATTCCACTCAGATTCCTGCTGCTTTCAGAGCAGGGCTGCTCATGGCTGCCGCATTTCTGTCCCTAGTTGGCAGTGCTTATCTCTTGAGAACAACTCATCTGCACTTAGGAATACAAACAAGTCCCATTCAGTTGTGTTCTGGCGGATGGCCACAGCCCTCCGTTTGGCAAGGAGGCCATGGCTGTCGGCCATGAGGGGAGGGCCGAGTGATGCAGCGGCCAGGGAGGAAACCTGCACAGGGCGGCAGTCCTGTGGCTGTGAGTGGGACTTCACAGGCAGAGCCAAGGGGCCTAGCCACCTCTCCTGGCTCAAAGGCCAACCTGCCATCCTCGGGGTGCTCCAGACCTGTGCTGGGCACACAGCTCGGCAGATGGCGGTAGGAGGTCAACCTCACTGGCAGTAGGGCCCAGTAAAACTGTCAGGCCCCACAGCCCACCTGGACTTGACCCAGACCCTGCCAGCCACAGCCGTCATCCTCCCTTCCCAAAACCCCTTAATGCAGAAACGTGCGGGGTCTGCCTACCTTTCAGCTGTAGAAACCAGCCTACGCTGGTTTTCTGAACAGGCTAACGAGGGGTGTGTGCCAGGCCCACCCTTCTAGCTTCCATCTTGAGATGCCCACCACCACCACCAGTGACAACAGGGCCATGACGGGGACAGTCTGCATGAGCCCCAGTCTGTGTAGAAAAGGGAGGAAGCAACAAGACCAACCCCAGACAAGGCAAGAAGTCATTGGCTTTATTCAGAAGCTGCTGGTCATTTGATGGGAAGGCATATATGGTACAGAGTTACAGCGTTTAGTTCACCACACAGAGGAATCATTAAAATCTTTACAATTCATTACAGTCTTTGGATTTTTTTTTAACTCCCATTTAATGTGTACCAAATCACTATAATCCCCAAATCAAATCACTTCTCTGTGTGAATTCAAGATATTTACAAAATCCACACAGAGAAGCTGTTCAGACTCTCCCAACACCAGTAGCGTGTGCAGCTCACCAGGGCACCAGGCCTTTCAGAGAGAAAGAGGCTTTGGGTACAGTTGTTGTGGGGGTGCACCCCAGGGAAAGGCACTACAGATGGCCCCGCCACCTCAGTGCCTCCTGTCTAAGGTGGCATGGGGCTGATGGCACCAGAAGCATCAAAATACGCTCCACACCCTGTAGCCTCCGCAGACAGGGCGCCTAAGCAAGGACAACTCGAACCCAGAACCTCCTGCTTCATGTACAGACAATGCTTAAGCCCAAGGGAGAAAAGACCAGGAGTGAAGGGGACATGGACACCTCTAGGCCTTCCCAGGAACCCAGATACACACCTTCCCTGTCCCTCCACTGCCCAGCACTTCAGTGACCATCCCTACTGCACACCCTTGTTTCTCCAGCCACAAGTTAGTGTTAATCTACGCCAAAGAGCAAGAGGAAAGACTAAACCTGAGCAGGCCTCACCCAGCGCCTGCGCAGCTCGCCTAGCGGGAGACAGGGCTGCCCAGGAAGCCAAGGGTAGCAGAAGTGCTGAGAGCCTCCCACAGGGAGCAGCTAGTGCCTCCCTCTGCCCTAGGGGATGAGTAGGTTCAGTGCAGGAAGGACCCAGGGGCAAGCTGCGGGCAAGGCCCAGTGGGGTGCTGTCCACCAGCCTCCCCTCCAGCGGTGCTGTCCTTCCAGAGGCCCACATCCTGCCCTCGGGGCAGGGGCAACAGAGGCACGCCCTGCGCCCCCTCAGCTATGGACACAGACACTCACAACACCAATAGGACCAACTCCTCACAGGCTCACGAGACCCCAAGCACAAGACCCTAAGCTGGAAGAAAACTCCAGCCAAGAGCGCAGAGAGGTCTCCACACCCCAGCACACGCCTGTCCCCGCAGGCCTGCTCAGGCCTGTGAACAAGGCTGGAAAGGAGGCTGAGCTCACTGCACCAGGTAGGGGATGCCCCTGGGAGATGGGGAGAAGAGGCCTGGGAGAGAGAAGGTGTCCCGCACTCTGCAGGACAAGGACGAGGAGCCTGAGCCATGTTGGTCAAGCCTCCCGGCTCCTGCGCTCCTGCTCACAAGCTCTTCAAGTCGATGATCCCTTTTTATCCTCCTCCACTTTAAAGGCCCAGAATGATGAAGAGCAGCACCAGGTTCCCCTCCCGGGCCTATGACCACGGCTCCAGCAGGCCCTGCCCGACTCCCACCTCCAGCTTTCTCTCCTGGGGCTCCCGGGGCTTGGCCTGCCCGAGGGAGGGGCTGGTCCCTGCCCAACAGCCACACAGGGGACACTGACTCCAACTGAACCAGACTCCAGAAGAGCCATGCTGCGCAGGAGGGAAAGGAGAAAAGCCAGGCAGAATCCACAGCCCACAGTGTCCCCAAAACAGGAAGGGAAGGCCGCTGGTCAATGCCTGCCTCAGGATGGAGGCTCCCTCCAGTCATGCTGTCCCAGAAAGGGGCAGACCAGATCCCCTTGGCAGGGCCTTGGCCAGCCCTGACCCCTCACAATGCCCGCTCACAAGGGGGGATCATGAAGACGCCAGCCCCAGGACGGGCCTGTGCAGACACAGGCTGGACGCTGACCCTGCCTGAGGGACTGCTCCGGCCTGAGCCTGTTCCTGGCCGTCCCCTGGTGGTCAGAGTGCCCTGGGTTAATTGTCCTGGCCTCTGGCACCATGTGCTGCCCATGCTGGCCAGAGTAATGCAGGGGGGCCAGCTCAGGCTTGGTGGCCCCATCTGGAGATAAGGTCTAGCACTGCTTCTCATAAGGGGCTTCAAACCTCTTTAGAACCGGATTCCTCACCAAAAACTTCCGCGATGGTTTTTCCAAGAACCAAACCCAGCCGCCAGGAGTGCCCAGTGCAAACTCCAGCCCAGAGGTGCCCAGTGCAAACTCCAGCCCTGAGCTGGGGTCGGTGGGCAAGTTGGGGCTGCTGGAGACAAGACAGTTTGGGGGTGTCCTCCACCCACCGGGACCAGGCCTGGCCCAGTTTTGTGCGCGCGCACACACACACACACACACACACACACACACACACACTCTCAACACAGCTGACACGAAAGGCCCCAGGATGAGAAGCCTCCCGTCTGGCAGGGAGGGGAGCCACCCCTGGGGAGGCTGTGGGCCTGGGAGGGCAACCGGCCTCTCCCTCCCCAGGCCGCCTGCCGCCAGGTGGAGGAAGTTAAAATGCCACCGCGCACCAGCGAGGGGGGTGCCCCTCTGTGCTCCTCCCCTGTCCCCTGTCATCGTGGACAAAGGCCACCAACAAACACGTGTGTGCAGGACACACACACACGTCTCCCCCAGGAAGCGCTGCCCAGGCAGGAGGACCAGAAAGGCCAGGGCACTCAGGAAGGCTCAGCACCAGCCCAGGCAGAGGGCGATTGAGCTCGCAATGATTTCAGATTTTAAAAATAAATATAAATAAATATATCCCAAGCATCCGGTTAGGAGAATCAATGGCAAACAGAAGACCTTCCAGCCAGGTCTAGAAGCCAGGGCTCCCAGAGACCCTGCCGGACGCCCTCCGCCGCGCCCCTGGCCCTGACGGGACTTGTCCCCTGCGGGGAGGCGGGACAGGGACAGCCAGGCCCACGGGAGCCCCGCAGGTGCTGGGAAAGTCACTCCTTAAATTAAGGCGTCAGGGTGCCGGAAGAGAGGGGAAGACCCTGGGGGGTGCCCCAGGCAGGCGGAGTGCCCGGGCCTCCCACGGGGGTCCCACCACCCGGGCTCCACACTTCCCACCCGCCACCGGGAGGCACAGCTGGGGGCCTCCTCGGCCACGGACGACAGGGAGAAGCCAAGCTTCCAGGGCCGGGAGGACAGGGAACGGGCAGTCACCAGCCCTGTGTCGTGCAAAGAGCACTCCTCAGCCTGCTTGGGGAGGTCCCCAGGCGTCACAGGGGGGGCTCGGCAGCTCCCTGGGTGTCTGCCTCGGGAGGCGGTGGCTCAGCTGGCCCAGGACTTCCGGTTCTCGGGGTTCTTGTGGGCCCTGTCGGCCTTGGCCAGAGCGGCCGTCAGCGAGGCCAGGTTGCTGGCGGAGCCCGAGAGGGTGGCGCTCCGGCGGGCCTCGGGGGCGCCCTGCGGCCGGAGCCCCGAGCTGCGCCTGCGCCCAGCCCCCGCAGCCCTGCGCACGCGCCCGGGCCTCACCAGCAGCCCGTAGCCCGGGTTGCACTTGAAGTACTGCTTCCCACCAATGGAGCCGTCATTCTTTCCTGCAAGGGAAAGGAAAAGGTGGCATCAAAAAGGGGCGCCCTGTCACCTCCCTTGCTGTGTACCCCAGATTGCCTCTGTGCCTGGTACCAACCGCTCAGGCCCTGCTTGGTCCAGCAGAAACCAGGGCATGGGGTGACCATTGCCCGGGCAGCGAGCAGTGGTCACCAGAGCTGGCTTCCCTCAGCCCCGTGGCCTTGGGCGACAAGCCCTGCAGAGGAGGTGGGGAGACGCAGGCGCAGACACCTGCCACAGCAGAGCGGGCTCGGCCACTCCAGGGGCACAGGTCACTTCACTGAGTGAGCAGAGCAGGCTGTGGCCGGCGGCACTGGGAAGACTCAGCCCTGACTCCACAGGGGGGGACCCACAGACGCCACGCCTCATGTGCCCAGAAGGGACAAGGGGGACAAAGGTTTCCTTGTGAGGGCCAACAAAACACATCTAAGAGGAGGTGCAGGGCGGGGTCTGTGGCCGGAGGAGCGAGAACCCTGCAGCAGGACCAGCAGCAGCCTTCCTGGCCACCGCAGCAGCTGGCTCGGCCAGCACAGCAGCCCCCACACTCTGCTTGGGGACAGCTCCTCGCTACTTCTTTCCCCTGCTCTTCCACATCCTTTCCACTCTCCAGTGCTGGAGCTGGTTTGCCTGTCTGCCCATCTGCCAGGCCCTGGGCCTCTCAGGGGGACGCCCAGGCCTGGCCTGCAACTAACATGTGCATCCAAAGCAGAGTCCTTGCAAGTCAGTCAGTGACCCCTTATCTAGCCTGTCGTCACACCTGAGCGGTCATCCCTGTCTCTCCTGAGGGCCACCCAGCCCTCTGGCTGTGGTCCCACCTGCCCTGACAGGGGGCCCTCTCGGCCTGGGATGGCCACAACCTCTGCTCCACATCCTCTCTCCAAGCCACACTCTGTTCACACCCTCCAAAGCAGGGACACAGAATCCATGGTGTCAGTGGCCGGCCTTCAAGCCTGGCCCTGCCTTGAGGTTCACACACTCGGGCCCTTGGCTACAACTGCCCTGCCTGACCAAAGGCCACCTTCCCACCTTTCTCCTCTGTTCATCCATTTGGTTTTCCTGCTTAGTATAAAATACCCTCTACACCCACCCTCCTCACCCCTTAGTACATTTTATTTTCTTCATAGCATTTATTACTATCAAATTTTTTGTTTACTTGGTAATTTTATCCCCTCTAAATCCCCTCCTGAGTTGCAAGCCCAGCAACTCAGGAGGCTGAGGCAGGAGGATCATAAGTTCGAGGCCAGGTGACCTAAAGCAACTTAGACCTTTACTCAAAATAAGAAATACAAAAGGCCGAGGTGAAAGTGTCCCAAGTTTAATCCCTGGAACAAAATAAATAAAATCTTTTAAAAAATACAAGTCCAGTTATATCAGGGGCTTTGTTCTGTTCACCAAGGTATGTTTGGAATCTAGCAACTTGAATACAGTATGTGTTACTAGTCATAGATGAATTATTTGCTAATACCCTTTTAATCCTTGTTTTGTTGTTTTTTGGGTACTGGGGATTGAACTCAGGGGTACTTGACCACTGAGCCACATCCCCAGCCCGATTTTGTATTTTAGAGACAGGGTCTCACGGAGTTGCTTAGCACCTCACTTTTGCTGAGGCTGACTTTGAACTCGTGATCCTCCTGCCTCAGCCTCTTGAGCTGTTGAGATTACAGGTATATGCCACCGTGCTCAGCACGTGTACACTTTAAATGGGTAGAGCTTATAATATATGAATTGCTTCCCAATAAAGCTGTTTTAAAACAATACTGAGGGCTGTAGCTCAGTGGCAGAGCACTTGCCTAGCATGTGTGAGGCACTGGGTTCGATCCTCAGCACCACATAAAAATAAACAAAGGCATCTGTCCATCTACAACTATAAAAAGTAAAAAAGTTAAAAAAAATAATATTGAAAAAACTTTTGAAGGACAAATATACCCTCAAGTCTTGCCCCTGTTCTTCTCATTACTTCTAAGATCTGACACTCAATCACATGATCCAAGAGGCTGCAGCAGATCACAGGTCCCCTCGTCACCTCACCCAGAGCTCCCAACCTGCGGACTGAGGCCAGGAAGTCCAAGGAATAGCCAAGAGAACCCAGGAACCAATGAGGGCAGGGGCTTACGCCCTGAGCCCAAGCTACCCTTCTATTTCAAAAGCAGGCGCTTCTGTAACTTAAAAAAAAAAAAAAGTGCTGGGTGCGGTGGCATGCACCCTAGTCTCTGCTACTCAGAGGCTGAGATAGAGGGTCACCTGAAGACACCAGGGCAACACCTGAGACCCTGTCTCAAACAAAAAAAGCATTTAAAACCATTACTAAATCTATAGTAGCTTTCAGTGACAATCTTGGGTTTCTTAGAAAGTTCAAAGTTAAACAAGAAAACTTAACTCATCTACTGAAGAGTCCTGGTTTTGAGAAGCCACAGCTGGGAGACTCAGCCAGGTTGTGCCCTGGGAACCCAGCACCCCCGCAGTGCCACCTCATGTGGAGCTGCCTCCCTGTCCCCACTGGCCACCCTCCAGGGACCACTTACCTGACGGAAGGTCCAGCTCCACACCAATCCATGTCCCCTCCTGGAAATCAGCAGGCCCGACGTACCTCACGATGCCTGTCTTGTTGGTGCCCACAGCAACGTACTCCCCCTCTTTGAGCCACTCGGGGACTTCACTGGTATCCTCAGAATCAGAGGCCACTTCTGGTGTCCCCAGGGCCTGCCCCCCAGTGTCACCAGACCCTACTGTGGCAAGCAGGTCCTCCTGGATCCCAGAGCCACCGCCCAGCATGCATGTGAACGACTTCAGCTCCGAGGTCCGCACCTTCTGGATTCTGAACGGGGACACAGGTGCCAACGGTGGGGGGTCAGGGAGCAACAGGGCCTTGGAGGTCTCAGGGTCCCTGCTGGGGGCAGGCGGGGGAGGCTGGGCAGCAGGCTCCTCTCGTCCAGGTGGGTGGCTCTGCGCACAGGAGGGAAAGGCCAGCCCAGCCTCCGGGGCAGCCTGGCTGGGCGCTGGTGGAGAGCCAGGCGTCTGGCCAGCAGGGACAGCAACATCCAGGCCCAGGCAGAGTGCATCGGACAGGGTGGCAGTGGAGACACTGTGAGAGAAGTAGCCGCTGGAGGCCTCACTCAGGGGGCTGGGGGGGCCGTCCTGCCCTTCCGGGACCTGGGTGACCACAGCGGCGGGCGGTGGGGAAGGCACTTTGGCTGGTTTCTCGGAGCTCTTCGCCCCAGGGGCTGCCGTCTGCGCCGCAATCTCAGAGGCCACACCAGGCCCAAGGCTGCCATGCGGGGCCTGTAGCAGGAGGGAAGCACCACTGAGAACTGCAGGTGGCACGTGCCCAACACAAGCCCGGGGAGCAGCCCCCCAGGGAACAGGCCTGGCTCTGGGTAGGACAGCCCTGGCCACAGTGCAGCCTGAGTCTAACGTGACCCTGGTCTTGCACACAACTACTCCAGGTGTGCACAGCACTGATGCTGGGGAGAGCACTGAGCAACACGGCAAAGGCCCGTCCCTTGCACCCTTAGGTAAACACAGATGCCCATCCCTGCCACCCAGAGGCAGGGCAGGAGGCAAAGCCCCTGGCCTCAAAGAGCAGCACACTAAAACCCTGCTGCCCCGTCATGGCCTCTGTGGCCTCCCACACTCAGTGGCAACCGGGACACTGTGGAAACAGACCCTCCCACCACCAGCCTCGAGAGGCGACAGGAGAAGCACTGAAGAGGCCAGAGAGCACTTTCCCAGCAAAGTCCAAGTGATGACCTCATCGGAGGGTCTGAAAGTGCTCAGCAGTGCGGCACCAGGAGGGGCTGACCCTGGCTGGGGTGGAGGGGGTCCAGGGGACGAGGGGGACAGAGTCGGCCTGCGGCCTGCCCTTTCTTCTAGAAGCTGTTTTTCTGGCTGCTGTAGAAGCCAGGGCCAGTCGGGGCTCAGGGACCTCTAATCCTGGAACAAAGACCAGAGGAGCCACTGGAGGACAGAGCTGCTGGTGGCTGGGCCAGCCTCTTCTCTTCACATGGCTCCCGGAGTCCCCAGCAGAGGACACACACAGAGCCAGGTCTCACAGGGGGGACAACAGCCACCACTTGTCCAAACCCCAGTTTCCGAGCTACGCGAGGTGCCTGGTCTGTGACTGAAGCCCTGGCAGGAACGGCGGTGCTGGGGAGAAGGCGGATGGGGCGAGCTGGGTGGGGTGGGATGCTGTTCAGAAAAAGAAATATGTTTTCCAATATTTATGGAAAATTATTTATATTACAGGAACGGTCATTCCCCATTTGAAACACAGGATTTATTTGAACTGGGAAACGGCTGAGATCTATAAGTCTCTTACAGTTACTTGGCTTAACTCAGCAATTTGATAAATCACGCATTTTCCCCTGGATTGTCATTTATATTCCTGTTTCCAGGGGCCTTCTCTCCCCACAAGGCACACTTTCAGGGGATGAAATTAACGGCACCTCCTGAGATTAACAGCCCATTTTTGTGATGGATCTCTGGGCTGCAAAATTTACTCAATCCAATAGATCAATAACTGTCACCGTCATAAATACTCTAAAAGATTAGGCAATCCTTCAATCATTTTTCTTTTGCAACTTGTACATGTTTTATTTATTCTTCTGTATTTTAGTTTTAACATAAGTGACCAAGTGGGGAAGAATACGCAGACTAGAGGAGGGCAGAGCCTCAACAGCTCCACCCCTGGCTGCTCAGGGCCAGCGGGGGGCCTGGGGTGGTCCAGGCTGGTCCAGAGATGCTGCCATAGTTTGCAGGTGTCACCTCAACGGTGCCACAGGCATCACTGAGGAAGGACAGGCAGGAATGTAGCACGTGCACTCTACCCCTTGGCCAGCAAGGCTGAAGGGTCGTCCAGGCCCCGAGAAGGGAAAGGAGCTGGAGGTGAAGCGACAACAAGAGACCAGAGAGGGCAGAGGTGGCCCACTGCGCCCCAGCCCCCCGGCCCCCGGCCCACAGCACTTCTCCACTGGACCCGGTGGGTGGGTGACTGGAAACCTAGCTGCCACCTCTTGATTTTACCCTGACCATTAAGAGAGGCATTTCCAGAAACTTCTGTGAAGGCCGAGCTGAAAGAGCCGCCAGAGGCTCTGTGGGAGCTGGGTGGGTGGCTGTCCTCACCACAAGGCCCTGCTCTCCCTCCACGGGCTGGGCAGAATGACCGCTGCACTCCCAGGGAGAGGACACTGGGCACGTCCCCGGGGAGAGTCATGACACCCACAAGCAGTGGAGTGAGAGGGCCTTAGAGCATGAGGGGTGCCGGGAGGCGTGAAGCATCTCTCCAATTACGGGGCCTTTTTGGCTGTTCTAATAAATAACATTTCCCCATGAAGATGGAGCATCTCCTAAGAGAACGACGGCACAGTGGGGAAAGCAGCTTCTCGGCTCCGCAGATCCCAGGTGCTGCTGATCTGTGGGAGACCGTGAGACTGCTTCCTCCAGCTTAGCATCCGTGTCTGCACGCTGCTACCCTGAATCAGAACGGAATGTAAAACTAAGAACTAAGCCAACACTGAGAAGAAGGAGACTGTTCTGCTTATAGAACCCCCTCCGCCTAGCAGTGGGCTACTGCAGCCCAGACGGCACCAGCAGCCACACGATTAGCAGGGTGGAAACAGAAGGGGCCACAGAGGGAGAAGCAGTCACCTGCACTGTGGTTCACTATCAAAACAGGAACGAGAGGAACAAAGGGCAGGTGTGCATCAAACAGTGCTAGTGTCGGGGCCACCCACAGCAGCTGGGGCAGCCCCAACCCGAGCCACTCACCTCCTCTGTCCTGGTGACCAGGGCATCGGCGAAGGCTGGCTGCACCAGGATCCGAGGCACCAGCTGAGGAGACAAGCATGCTGTGAGGGGGCTGGACAAGGGGGACCACTGGCGCAAGTCTTCCCTGGACAGCGGAACGCCATCAGAGGGCCCCTGGGAGAACCTTCACAACCCTTGGGAACTTCACACACCTGGCCAGCCAGGTGCATGGTGCCAGGGCTCCAGGCCACAGAGGAAGCAACTAAGCCAGCGAGGGCCGCCAGCCAGCACACAGGCTTGAGCGCCCCAGCAGACACAGCATGACCAAGGACTGTGCTGGGCAGACACGTGGCGTGAGACTTTGCATGGAGAAGTAACCAGGTCAGGAAAGACCCAGAAAGACTGCGGGCAGGAGCTGGAAGCTGCCCCACACGGGATGGCCAGGGAGAACTCATGGACACATGCGTCAAGAAAGCAGGAGAAGGGAGCCAGTCTCTCTGAAGCAGAGAGAGCAGGGGTGACCACAGGAGGCCTTAGGTGCCTGAAACTAACCCACCTAGGTGACAAAAGGGGGTCACCCGATTCCTGAGCAAAGCAAGCAGAAGACACTGAATGTCAGGCTAATCTGGCAGTGGAATGCAAACTGACCAAAGAAGCATTTAAAGTCCAAAGAGAAGATCAGTAACCAGGGTCCCCAGCAGAGCAGGTGTGAGGCGAGAGTCTGAACTAACAGACACAAGCAACACACAAGAAAGGACGTGGTCACCATGGACACATGATCCAAGGACATACAGAACGAAGATCAAAAAATAACAAGAGCCAGGATAAGGAGAAGGAAGCCAGGAGGAAGAAATGGAAACGAACGGTCACTTTGCACCTGCTGGGTTTAAAACACAGTGGGACCACGAGGAAAGGAGTTGATGATTTGTCTCGGGAAGAAACCAGGCTCCACCATTCCTGCCTTAGCTGCTCACCAGCCTCTGGTTCCTCCCAGGTCCCCCAAGGTGCTCCAAGGTGCTGGACGGAGCCAGCTCTGCATGCTAAGCCCTCAAGAGGGGCCGTCCTGGCAGGGTGGGTGCAGACAGGCTAATGACCGCAGGTCCCGCTCCCCTACAGAGTCCACCTGTAAGCCTTCCTGTTCTTCCCTAAGCCATCCAGGTGCTCTGGCTCCTGTGTGTCCTGGGGCCCTGAGGCACCCACAAGGTCGGGACTGACTACAGGCCCAATGGCCTAAGCAATGCCCGACTTCCCTCTGCCTAAGCTGAAACTTGCCTGAAGGGAGAGGAGCCTTCCTGGACCAAGACGGTCCACTCAGCAGGTGTTAATCGCGTCCACAGCCACGACACAGCCACACGTGGCAAAGGGTGCCCCTCCTGCCACGGGCAGACGTGGACGAGCAGAGGTACTGGGAACTGATTCTGCTAAAGGGTTTGAGGGAGGGCACAGAAGAGAGGGGGTCCAGGAGACCACAGAGATATAGCTCAGAGGGTGGAAGGACACCATAAGCACACACACTCTACCCAGCAGACACTGGGGTGCTACCACGGCGGGGAAAGGCAGGAGAGGGGCTCAGAGGCGTGTTTCAGAAAGGTGGAGGGGCAGGGTATCTGGCAGCAGGGCCATGCAGCTGCCTCCATTTCCTAACCATTCGGGGTCTGGCTGGTGACCCCACCCGTCTCCCCACACTCTGTTCCTCTCCCTCCCGCCCTGCCACCTGCCCACATGGACTCCCTGACAGACCAGAAAGCGTCCAGCATGCACCTTGCCCTCCAGCCACAGTCCTAGAGTGGGGGCTGCTGGCTCGGTGTTTAGTTTTTTCCCCACAAGTATCTAAGGTCCTCTGCAAACTGGAAGATAAATATTTAATACATACTTCTTAGTAAAGGCAAAGTAAAGTTTCTTATGCTCGAAATCTAAAATACTTAGATTCTTCAGTTAGATCTGACTTAAAATAGATAAAAGACTGTGGTTGATCATTTCCACCCAGGTGAAGCTTAGACCTTAAAGCACAAAAATATAGAAACCCTACTAAAGGTGAAATGGTGACAACCTAGGATGGAACTTTTCCTAAAATGACACTCCTTCCCCTTTAGAACAGAGCTTTGAAACACACTTTACACTCTTCCTTATGACTCAGGGTGACTATACAACCCAGGAGATAACTAATATCTGTTGAAATGAATTCAAGGACCAGACTGGATGTGACACTGGTTCTGACGCTCGACACAGATCTCCAGGGCTTGAATGCACAGGGCCTTGCACAGTGCCACCGGCAGCAAGGAGCCCAGCCAGGCCTGCACTGTCCAGCCTTGGCAGGGCGTGTGCACGCAGGCAGCAGGGATGCAAAGAACCTCTGAGTGGAAATGTCGAAAGCAGAAGGGATCCAAAGGACGGAATCATAGCTGGATGTGTCCTGAACACCTGCAGGGGTGGGGGGCGCAGACTGCCGGCCTGAGCAGCATGACAGGCAGGGGGCAGAAGAGGCCCAGTTTGTGAGACGTTCTGTGGACTCGGCTCAACCCTGGAAAAGCTCTCCTTCCTTCAGGTCTTGGGGAGGAAAGGCCTTCCCAGAATGACTAGCACTGGACAGAGGGCAGGAGGCCTGTGCGCTCTCAGGTGAATCTCTTGGGCAGCAGAGAGCCACCACAGGCCATGAAATGAAAGGGCAGTAAGACTGTGCTTCAGAGGTCAGCCCTGAGGAAGGAGACACTGGACACAGAGATCCATGAAGAGGCAGGTTCAGTGGCCCCACGGAGGGCTACTCAGACCTGCAGTTGGACAGTAAGAGGAAAAGGAAACAGAAATGGAAGTTCAGAGACAGAAGGCAATTAACACTCAAAACAACTGGTTGTGTTGGCAATTTGTTCAAGACAACACCCAGGGCGAGGGCGAGGGAGGAGAAGGCGGTATCTGCACACGTGCGGCTGGCAGTACTGGACCTTCCATGTTTGGCGATGGCCTCTGATGTGTCCAGCAACCTCTTTAAGGGCATCAGATAAGTCTGCGGAGTATGGAATCTTAACCATGCCATTTCCCCTTCACACATAAGAGCTCAAATGCTTGTTGTTTGCATTTTAATGCTCTTTACGCCTCTGTGCAGGCATCGCCTCTATTTCAGGAGCTCAAACATTTCAGATCATAAGTTCATTAATCCTTATGACACATCTGGTAACTATTAATAAAAATGACTGCAAAGTATTCTGCAGCTATAAATATCATAGAGAAGTCCCACGAGGGAAGCGAATATATTATCTACACTCCACACGACACAGTCGGCTCACAGAGCACTGCCTGCCGGAGCGACACACTCAAGAGATGGGACAAGGAGAGTCCTCCAGTGCCACCAAACCAACAGGCACACGGGGTACTGCTGGGGCTGCAGACAGCAGGCCCCACAGCAGACGCCTCAGAGACACTGCAGACAGTCACTTCCCGGGTCAGACCTCACGGTCTTTAAGCTCTGATTTCCACATCCCACACCAATACGGGCGTGTGGCTCCGAGTTTCATGACTTGGCATAAAGGCTGTTTTGGACCCCTCTGCCTAGAACAATAATGCCCTGGCATGACACAGACCACGTCCCCATGGCTGCACCCTGCCCTGCTCACCACCCTTCCCACTCCCAACTTTGCAATGCACTGCTTTTCCGACCCAGTCCACCTGGTGAACATCTCTTCACCTGCAAGTCTCAGCTCAGGCATGACCCAGCCTTCCTGAAGGCAGGGAGAAGTGTGTGACAGCGTTGGCAGAATGTGCTACGTGTGTCTGTGTGTCTGCACCTGCTGCTCTCAGGGAGCCTCTCAACCCTGACCTCCGATGGCAGGAAGTAGGTCTCAAGTCTCCATCCAAATACAAGGCCCTCGCTGGATGCTTCGTGGATGAAGAAACCAGCATCTGCGTGATTACTTAACCAGTGACACAAAGAAGACGGAACTGCAGACAGAATGTGGGAGAAACAGATCTTCTGAAAATTGGACACAAGGTTAGGCAAAGGAGGGAAAAGTTGAATCGAAAAAAAATAATCACTTTAAAACTTTCCCAACACCGAATTTTCTGATGCATATTTTTTCTTGTTTGAAAATAAACCTTTCCAAATAATCACCCTTTACACTGAATTTGATCAGTTGTTAAATGTCATTTTTAATGGTACCTAAATTAATATAATCCTCTTTTTTGAAAAACACTAACCAGTGATTTAAATCCAATTATAGGAAATTCTTTCTATGATAAGAGATGTAATAGTTCATTTTTTGCTACAAATAATCAAGAACTAACCTATTATTTTCCTACTGCTAAAGTGAGAAAAAGAGAAGCAATAAAAGCAAGCAGTGCATATAACAAAACACTTTATGATCTTCAAAAATGTCCTGATAAAAGTAACACACAGTGGATAAAAATCTAACATACATAATTACCCAATGATCAAGACTTGGCAATAATCAATCGAAAGACACTTTTTGAAGGTTATGCTCCTTTTCAGAAGGAGCTGGGTGGTCCTGTGGAAGAAGGGAAAAGGCGGGCAGGTGGCTGGGGGCAGGTGGCTGGCTGGTGGAGCTTCCTGCCTGGCCCAGAGCCTGCTGGAGCCATGCCTAGGGACGGACCTTCAGTGCCTGGTACCCACCACTGCTTCCAGGAGCCAGGCTGACCCAGGTGGTGTGAGCCATGATGACACCACCACTTCTGTTCCTCCGGCAGCTGTGATTCTCATTTTAAAAGGGGAACCCAGCATTCTGATAGGTCAGCTTCTCATTGGTGAAAACCCGATCACTCTGGGGGATGTGCATCTGGAAGGTGGAGATCCCCATGAATTCTCTAGGCAATATTACCCGGCAGGCAGACTGGTGGCCACAGCTGGGTCTCTTTGGAGACACCATTACACTGCCTGCCCCTTGCCAATTTCAATCAGCACATCACAGTACAGATATGCCAGGCACAGGAAGGTGGCTTCAGATGCCTGACCACAACTGTAATCCCTCTGAGGCTTTTACACACTTTCACAGAGATTCCATTTCATCCTCTTTGAACTCAACTTCCACCCCACAGCCAGAGGGAGCTTTCCACAGACAGATGTGACCTTGTCGCTCTCTGCTCCCCAGCTGTCCATGAGCAGGCACTGCCCACGGGAACGAGTGCAACAAGGAAAAGTGAACAGGTCACACTGGCAGATTTTCACGGAGGGGCTGGTTCCTCCTTCAAATACTTAACTCATTTACTCTAGAATAATCACTTGGCCATTTTTAATTAAACAGCTGAGTTTTCCTTTGGTGTGGGGGTGGGTACTGGTGATTGAACCTAAAGGCTACATCCCTGAGCCCTTTTTATTTTGACACAGAGTCTCAAGTTGCCCAGGCTGGCCTTAAACTCGTGATCCTCCTGGCCTCACAAGTTGCTGGCACTACAGGTATGAGCCACAGCCCCTGGCTGAAATCTCTCAAGATCACATTTGTGCTTTAAATCTTGCTTTCTGAAACATAAATCTCAGTTCTGTCACTCACCAGGCTCTGTAACCTGATGAAGGTACTTAACCTATCTGAGTCTCAAGTGTCCTCAACAAGGGTGCCATCTTGATATGGCAGCCACTGGCAGCACATAGTAACTGACTTAAAACACAGCCAATGTGACTGAAGAAGTAAGTTTATTTTTTTGTTTAATTTTAATAAAATGCAAATTTTAAAACTGAAGTGCTTTTAAGTAGCTTTGGAATAGCTTGGGCATGTGGCTCTATCCACTTTTTCAACAGTAAATCTTATGAATTCTAATTGCAGATTAAGTATGTCCAAAGAAAATACAGCATCTGAATAGGAATGTGCCAGAAATGCAGAATACAAACCTAACTTACAGGCCTTTGTATCTCAATAGTTTTTTTTTTTTTAATTGACTATAGGTTGATATAATACTTCCTGATTAAAAAATCATATTGAAATTAATTTAACCTTTTTTCTTTTTAGGGTCTTAAATGAGTCTACTAGGAATTTTTAAATTACACATGGGGCCCATGTTATCTCTCTACTGGACAGTGTTGGCCAAACTGCACTGATACTAAGACTGTGTCTGAAATGCTTGGCACAGTTCTAGACACACAGTATATGCTCGGTACATTTGCGAAGCATTGTTATTACATAATTACTGAAATTTTATGTGCTATCTTTCAAGGTATTTCTTCTTCTTCCTTTTTAGATTTAAATTTATTTTTAAATGCTACATAATAAAAAAATTGTACTTATTTGTGGGGTATCTGGATATTTTGACACATGCATACATTTGTATACTGTGATTCAAGTTTAAACATGTCTTTCTTCCCAAACATTTACCATCTTTATGATGAAAACATTCAAACTCCTTTCTTCTGACTTTTTAAAATACGGAGTTACATCTATTTTGAAAGAGAGTGTAACATTGACTTCATCCAAAATGATGGTTATTAGTGTTTCCAGCGTCCATGAAGGATGAAGGGTGTTTCCTGAATCACGGAATATTTATTAATCTAAAAGCCTTAAAAACAAGGTCTAAATTCAGCCTGATTCCTGCTTGCTAATGTGCCCTGTAAGTTAAGAAATGGCTTTTACATCTTGAATGGTTGAAACTTAAAAGAAAAATCGTAACATGTAAGAATTATGTGAAATTCAAATTTCAGATTATAGTTTTTTTGGAATGCAACCAGACTTACTTGTTTAACTTTTTTTTTAAAAAGGTCTGCTGCGCAAGGCCTGTGTCCACTTCCCTTTGTTAGCTCCAGGACAAGACGATGCAGCATGCCCTGTCCAAGTACCTACACTGGTGGAGTTCAATCACAGGGGGAAAGCCCATCTGTATTATTTTTAAATTGACCTGAATGATTAAGGAAAGCAAAGGCTGGAAAACAAGGTGTCGCTGTGCTTTCCTGTTTCAGCTAGATGGTGGGCCTCGGTCACAGTGCAACGTGCTTCCTGCGTGCAGGGGAGGGCGAGTGCGCCCGTGGCCCACTTCCTCGTGGAAGCATCTCATGGAAACAGGTAGAAAACCACAGGACATCCTCTCCGCAGCCCCAGGGATGGGCAGGCTGCTGCCCTCTGCTCAGGGCCTTCCCCACATGCCACAGGAGGCTGCCCTGACCAGAGGGATACCAGAACAAAGACAGGCCGCAATAAGGCCAGCTTTTGACGGCAGAAATTAAATCTGACCATTAACTCTTTAATTCCCCAGATTAATCAACAACACCACTTAGAGCCCTGAACTTTGAAGCACATAAATAGCTTCCTGTGAACAGAGACTCCAGATACGTGAAAAAAGCTATCATGCCAAATTAATTCAATCTAACTAATTAGAGAGCAGGAAGTTCTTTCAATTATTTTATGTGCTGTCTGAGAAACACACTTGAATATGAGTGCAGATTTCATTAATTGCAGTTCATTATTTTCTAGATTCGTTACTAAACTTGCATCAGAAGGTCAAAGACAGCAATTTTGTCAGCTGCCACCTCTTTCCGTGCAATATCTTTGCATTTCTGGAACTCAGACAGAAATTGATTACAACCAGAACCAATCTCCATAAAAACAAGAATTCTAAGTCTTTATGAATATGCTAAAGCCAAAAGATTCTGTAGGTTATGAGAATCTTTGTTTTTAAAGGAAGGAACTGTTAACTTCAGCTTACAAGAAAAGATCCATGACCTTTTCAAATCAATCAGATAAAATACAAGTCCAGGAACACAGCAGCATCTTGACCCGAGAACCTGCTCATTTTAAAGAAATGTGAACAGACCTTCACCTTTCACTGGATTCCCGAGCTCACATGTCTGTGTACCTCGCGTGAAGAAGGGAACTGAACGTGTCGGCCTGAAAATGTCAAGGACACTCTGATTAAAAGTACCTCTGTGATAATAACCACTCTCTATCACACAACCTGTGCTTCTCTTCCACCTCATCTACCAGTGGGAATGCTAGGAGTGACTGGTGCATATGAGACCGCCTCCATCCTGAGTCCTTACCCAGGTTTTTATATTCTCAAAAATGTTTAGTATTAAAAAAACAGGAGTGGCAGAATCCCACAGGTATGTTTTAGAAAGCACTTTGCTGTCTATAAATCACTGTTGTTCTCGCCAGTTGTCACAGTTCTCTTTGTTAATTTCATGACTCTCATCCCTCTAGTGTGGTTAAATTGCCCTTCGGAGGCTCTATGCCTCCTAGGGTTGAAGAGCCCTGAATGCTTACATGGTCGGCTTCTGTCACTGCATGGATAAGCTATAAACAACTCCTTTAATCCTTCCGCATTGCTGATGACATCCTCTCACATAATTCCAACTGGTCACTGTATTTCAGCATGATACATACAGAACCACACACAGGATCTAAGTGTCATTGATAACACCAAAGAGAACCCCAGCGGGTCTGGATGTTTAAGGGAGACGGCATGGGCATCTTCACTGCCAGAACTGTCTCAGAGAAGGAGATTTAGGTCTCCAAACTAAATAGGGATAGAAACATTAAAAGGAAGTGTTATGGTTTCCGCCTCTAATATCCCCTGAGAAGCTCACGTGTTAGACAACAAAATGTTCGGAAGTAAAACAATTAGTTTATGAAAAGTGGTCATCTCAGCAGTGGATTAATCCATCCGATGGTTGGATCATTTGAGTGATGTACTGGATGGTAACTATAGGTAGGTGGGGCATGGCATGGCTGGAGGATGCAGTCACTGGGAGCGTGCCCTTGGGGACTATATCTTGTCCCTGGCTTCTTTCTCTCTCACCCTTCCATCATCTCAGGCTCAGAGCAATGAAGTCAGCCAGCCATGGGCTGAGACTCTGAAACCATGAGCCCAAAATGAACTTTTCCTCCTCCAAGTTGTTCCTGTCAGTATTCTGGTCACAGCAACAAAAAGCTGTAACACAGGAAGTCTTCTTAATTTTTTTCATCATAGGTGGGAAATGGAAAGAGAAATGGTTTTTAAAATGATGCACATGTTAATGAACATAATCTGTTTGGTTACCATGTACCGCCTCTGTGTATTCCCAAATCGTTTGAAGATTTTAGTTTTTTGTCCATTTCACATTATAAAACTTAAGTAATATTACTATTTATTTACTATCTCTAAGTCTTATTGATATTAATAATGATATTTATATGCTTCTGTACTATAGAATTAATTTCTTTGAGTCATATGCTCTGATTTGTATTCCCTCTCCCCAATAATGGGACTTGAACCAACCCAGGGGTGCTCTACCACTGAGCTACATTCCCAACCCTTTGTATTTTTTTTTTTTTATTGTGAGACAGTGTCTCACTAAGTTGCTGAGGCTGGCCTTAAAATTTCAATTCCCCTGCTTCAGCCTCCCAAGGTGCAAGATTACAGGTGTGCGCCACTGCACACACCCACTGATCTGCACTTGATGTTGTTCTCAACATCTAAATGTCTGGTCATGTTAATTTAAAGATCTTTTGTAGGGACCCCTGAAATGGGTGTAACAGGCATTAGCAGCAAGTAAAAGATCATCAGAACAGAGAGGAAGCCTCCAGTGCTGGTGAGTCTCACCAAGCTGCTGCTAAGGTGCATCGTTATGTGCATCAGCGTTTGTTTTGTTCTAGATGTCCTTGATTGTTGATGTCATCTGTGGCCTCTCCTTGCAGATGACAGGACTCTGCTTTAGTCCCTAATAATGTTCAACATTGGTGACTGGCATGCAGATGGGGAGCTTTAAAAGGTGTGCAGATGATAGCTAAAATGTTCTTTTAAAAACTCACAAGGATCCTGATATCCCAGGAATGTTAAAAATCAAAATGAAAATTTTAGAAATGAATCTGAAGTTCTTCATTTAGTATTTGTACACTTCAGTTAGACAACATAATAATAAAAGGGAAAAGGAACTACCTTGACGAGAGGAAAAATCGCCAAAAAATTCCGGCATCGTTAACTGACAAGAAGCACAAAGAACTGATGCTTCTTCCAAAAAGCAAACAAAAAAGGCATAATCATAGGCTACTTTGGTAAAAGTATATGATTTACATGAGAAAGACAGAGTTCCACTATTTTCAAGACCAAGAATAACTTGCTCCCTTCAGGGCTCCCCACCGTGCACAGGCCCTGACAAGACGCAGGGTGGGAGAGCACTTGTATCTGGAACAGCACAGACCTCTTGAGCTGCCCAGCCTGGAGGAGGCCCAGGAGAAGGAAAGACCACCTCGCCCCACCTCACCCGGACTCGGCAGAGAGCTCGGAGAAGACCTTGTTCAGCAAGCGGGAGGGGAGTACAATTTTTTTGTGAGAATCTCAAACTGTAGGCATCAAAAGTGCCCACTCAGAAGTGCCCAGTGAAGGAGACGATCACTAGAAACAAGCAGGGCAGGATGCGTCCAGCAGGCCACCAGCTCTCATGGCTCCTGTGCTTTCCACGGCACTCGCGGCTCAGTCTCTAAGATGACCAGGCAGGAGAGGCCTGGATGCTGTGAGAAGTCATTTCCACAGACACCGACTTCTCCCAGAGCTTCACCAGAGACTGTCAGTAAAATGAGGGGAACACGAGGGTCTTTGATCAGCTGATTCCCAAATGAAAAGCTAAAGTTTTTCTCTCCTTCAGGAACATTCTTTCTTTTTACAGTCCTGGATATTGAACCCAGCGATGATTCACCACTGAGCCACACCCCAGCCCTCTTTACCTTTTATTTTGAGACAGGATCTCTAAATTGCTGAGGCTGGCTTTGACCTTGTAATCCTCCTGCCTTGGCTTCCCAAGTTGCTGGGATTACAGACCGCGTGCCATCATGCCTGGCTGCCTTCAGGAATGAATATTCTTTAGTGACACTTCTATTGAAGAAAGTTTATAAACAGGTCTGGATGTCCCAAGCCCCCACTCAGCTGTGATTCTCTCACCTCTAATTGTAAACATGGTCCCTTCTATCACTGAATGCCACTGTTGTGCAGTCTGACATTGCAGTCTGTATACACGTCAATGGTGAGCCAACCAATACATACTGTGTGTCATACATGTCAGGCCCCAGCCAGCACAGGAAGCTCTGTCCTCAAGGTTTACATCAACAAACATATAAACCTAACCATAACTCCCAGTAAGAAGCAGAATCGATGGGACTGGGGCCATAGCTGAGTGGTAGAGCACTTGCCTAGCACGGGTAAGGTACTAGGTTCGATCCTCAGTGCCACATAAAAAATAAAATAAAATTTAAAAAAAGAAAAAGAATCAAGAGAATATAGTGCGTGTGTTTGGTGGAGGCTGTTTCAGTTTGGTGGTGAAGAGACACCACTGTAAACTATGCCTCCTTGAAATGGCTGCCGCTCTCCTGGCCCTGCAAGGACTCTGGAGAGAGCACTCCCAGCAGAAGGAAAGACAGGCACCAGAACCTGTGAGACAAAAAGGCACAGATACAATTCAGCAAGGAGACTGAAGAGAAGAAAGGAAATAACGATGAAAGATCAGGGCACCGGAGGATGTGTACCAACTGCAGAAGAACTTAGGTTCTATTCTGTTTCCAAGGAAGGTCTCAAGCTGGGGACTGATGTGTTTTCACAGCCTAAGCTGTGAAAGGCCATTGGCTACTTTGTATCACTATGGTAAAGCCATGGGGCGGAATGAGACCAAGAAAGAAAAAAATGCCCACACAGCGATGGCCACTGAACATCAGAGGCTTCATGGAAGAAACAGACCCAGGAAAGGCCAGAGAGGACGGGCAGAGGGCAGCAGGGCAGCTGAGAGCTTTATGCTAATGCAGTCAGGGATGCAGACAGAGACTGGGCTGGTGCTGCCAAGAAAAGGGAGTGGCATCTTCATAAACCAGAGGAAAGAGTTTGACCACTGGACATCTATCCTCATTCACACCAGCTTCAGTGCTATGTTTTCACATATTTATAAACTATGAAATATTTGCTCAAGGCCCATTCCCTCAATACCTTTGCTCATATGTGCTCAAAAAATAAATACACTTGAGTAAACGAACATAAATTGCTAATATTTCAATAACACATCTCAAGTGAACTTCTCGTCCTGGACATGACATACTGCAGTTCTCTTCCCATCACCAAAGATCTGTTTCTGACACGCTGCTGCTCTCCACGTCTCCAGTCGCCTACTGCCAGCACAGTGAGTGTACAAACAAGTTCCCACTGGCAGGTGCTCTGACATGCTACATCAAAAACTGAAAACAGGGGCTGGGGATGTGGCTCAAGCGGTGGCGCGCTCGCCTGACATGCGTGTGGCCCGGGTTCGATCCTCAGCACCACATACCAACAAAGATGTTGTGTCCGCCGAGAACTAAAAAATAAATATTAAAAAAATTCTCTCTCTCTCTCTCTCTCTCTCGCTCTCTCTCTCTCTCCTCTCACTCTCTCTTAAAAAAAAAAAAAACTGAAAACAGTTTAAAAATAATTGTGACCACAGTGGGCTGATCCCATGACTTTTAAAGTCATTCCAACTTCCTTCAACTTAGATTACCGCCTTCACTGAACAGCAACAGAAAAAAAAGTGGCTATTAAACTCCACATAAGCATCACCTCAGGGCTCATCAATACAGATCAGACAGTGTCCCCAGGTGGGCTGTGGGTCACCAGGGCAGTCTGAGAAAATGCATTTTTTTTGGAGGGTGGAGTGGACTGGGGATTGATCTCAGGGGCACTTGACCACTGAGCCACATCCCCAGCCCTATTTGGTATTTGATTTAGAGACAGGGTCTCACTGAGTTGCTTAGTGCCCCACTTTTGCTGAGGCTGGCTTTGAACTAGCAATCCTCCTGCTTCAGCCTCCTGAGCCGCTGGGATTTCAGGCATGTGCTACTGAGCCCAGCTGAGAAAATGCTTTTTTTTTTTTTTTTTTTTTTTTTTTTGGTAACTCAGACACTTCATGACCCTTAGTTCATGAAACACTGATGGGAAGTTAAGAGGAGACTAGCACACATGACAACAAACTATGGGGAGAGACACCTTTGCCTGCCCCGTCCCTCCCGTGGCCAGGAGTTCATATCAGTAACTAGCGAGCACTGTTATGTGCTGCAGTGAATATAGTTTAAACAATTCCAGAATCCCGACGTTTAAGTCTTTTCATTCACTCCATGTGTATTCTTACGTACATGCTTATATAATGCTAGATTGAAAAAATTACATATCTACACAGCAGTCTTATACAACCAACCCCACTTTCCTTGAATATGCCTTCATAAACTTAGAAAATTCTTGTAAATAGTTGAGTCTCAGACAACTACTGACCTGCATTTCTGCAACTGGAATGCATCAAAGAATATGGAGGGCTGGGGCTATAGCTCTGCAGCAGAGCACTTGTCTAGCATACATGAGGCACTGGGTTCGACCCTCAGCACCACATAAAAATAGACAAATAAAATAAAGGAGTTCTGTCCATTTACCACTACAAAAAAATTTTTTTTAAAAATGATATGGAAGTGCTGATGTCAAAACCACTCCCAATGATGGTACTTGTCCTGGTGCTTCCAAGTGAGTGTAAGTAAAACCTCGTTTATCACTTTCTGCTGAGCTAACACCTATGTAAGGCTAGAAACTGCATTTCCAAGGGTTCCCATTCGACATTACTGCATAAGAACAGCTTCCTGCATGTTTGGAAACCCTTTAACATTTTCTCCAACACTTATTCTAGGGCAAGGTAGAGCCACAAAAAGGAAATAAGTGATCACTTTTAAGTAAAAGAAGAGATTATCCACAGTAGAGGAAGCAGAGGTTGAAAGGGAAGGACAGTCATGACATAAAATTGTTTGAAAAGAGAAATGAAATCAAGAATTAAAAATAGAATTACATTTTCTACTTGGCAATACACAAACAACACTAAGTGCACTTCATAAATTTTACTATTGTTGCTCTAAGTGATATTACCATAAATCACATTAGTAGCGTACTTGGCATTTTTAAAAGCAGAAAGGATGGAGTGTGTCAATAAGTTTAAACAGCTCTGTTATCTCTGAAGAGAATGGAAGAGAAATTATCACAAGCTTTTACCAGGCTTGAAAGCCCAGTCTTAACGCCCCGTTTTGCTGTCCCTCTCCCTCTAGCTCCAGGGACAGAGTCACTCTTCAGCGACCTATCAGAAAACACACTGCTGCCTTCTCGATGCTTTTTACCTGATGTGCAAGGGGAGGTGGCTGTTTGCCCCTTCTGTCATCGCGGACAGGAAAAAGGGACTTCAGCAGCTTTGGCATCTGTGGCACCAGGGATTTTACTGGATTCAAGTAGGAGGCTGCTAGGCTACCAAGCCCTGTCAACAAGATTGAAAGGCACAAGATGAAACAAAACAATGACACAGACATTTCTTTCTTGCGAATTTGCCAAATATTATTTGTAAGAAAATCTAACAACATAAATTTTAAAAAGCATCCTTAAAAGACTAATATTAGAAAAAGAGAGTATCATCAGTTATCCTCAAACACATGGTGTTTCCACTACCAGTAAAAGAGCAGTAACTGGGGGCCTCTAGAAGGTTCTAATATTCAGTGCTCCTAATATGCAGTATCAGAAGGCAATCCACCTGAGTCCTTGTCAACAAATAACTTCTGCCCTAGAATCAAAGGGGGCTCAGCTTTTCAGTGACGTAACTGCCAACATACAGGTGTAAGTCTCCTTACAGACTTTAGGCTTTCAGTCCATGACTAAGTCCTACAGACTCAAGTTTCTCATCACTATTTACTAAAGAAAGATGATGAACTTGACCTTCAGGAGAACAGTGGTATTCAGTTATTTTTAAAAGAGAGAGAGGTCTGAACTATCTTCTTACCTGCTGTCAGCTACTAAAGGCTAGGCTGAGAGGTGCAGACGATACCTGTGATGTAGTAAGATTTCCTTCCCCTTACTAATTTATAGGAAAATCTACTCCAAATCCTAAATGTTAGAACACCATATCCACACAACAGCTTAAAAAGAGCAAGCAGCCACCTTGAAGAATAGACGTTTTCCCTGAACAGAGGTGCCCAGGGCACCCAGACCTCACTGCACACGAACCTTGAGGGCCCCAGGCTTCCTGGCCATGCGGTTGGTAAATGGGCTCATACAGCTGTGAAGTTTCCAAAGTTCACACAAAGTAGTGTAATGTTAGCTGTGAAAGCTCAGGACCTACCGTAATCACAAGAGCAACCTCTAAGAAGGTAAAGCAGAGATGGCTCCAGCACCAGGGGGTACATTACAATTGAACTTGGAAAAGTCAAATAATTTACAAGAATGCAAAAACAGAGGAGAGAAAAAAAAGAAAAGTAAGTTCAAGATACATAAAAAGCTACAAGAACTAATCATCTCAAGGCTGAGGGGAAATTTACAATTTGAGCTCTAACATTCTAGAGGGAGTATGATCCATAACCAATCAAAGGCTGAGAACCAATCAAAGGCTGCACATCTCACAAGAGATAAGGGGCGAAGGAGGTAGGAGCATAGGCAAGTCACACTGGTCATGGGTGGATGGAAATCAAGAGGTGGGTGTTTGCCAGCACATCACGTTACTTCTACATTTGTACCTTTGATAGTTTCCACAAAAAAAAAGAGTTTCTAAGTGAGACCAAAATAAAAACTTTAACACTGAAAAGAAACAAGGGGTTGTTAGTAAAAGACAGTTGCTGAAAGCACCAATGATGGATACGTGTCACCACAGAAGAAACTAAACCCAGAACAGAGTGGGACACGAGACCAAAGATGAGCAAAGCCCAACAGCAAACATGTCAATCAATTCAGACCTGCCTGCAAGTGTGAGCAAAGCACAACTACTTTAGGGAATTCAGATCTAGGGCGCACCATAACCCAGCAACTTCACTCCTAAGTATTTACTTCAGAAAAAATGTTCACATTGAGATTTGTACAAGAATAAGCATTCTTCTTAGTAGCCCCAAACTGGAAACACTTAAATGTTTGTGAGCAGGAAAAAATGATTAAAAACTGTGATAAGGGGTTGGGGTTGTAGCTTAGTGGTTGAGCGCTCGCCTCGCACTTGCGAGACCCTGGGTTCAATTCTTAGCACCACATAAAAATACATTAAATAAAATAAAGGTATTGTGTCCAACTACAACTAAAAAATAAATATTTAAAAAATTGTGATAAAGTCAATTGTGACTGTGAGATATTTCAGAAATAGAAGTTAATTACTGATGCCAGCAACAATATGTTAAGACAAACACGTGTGCTGAACAAAAGAGCCAGACGCATAGACAGTGCATACTCTATTTACGTGGAACTGCATAAGCAATCTCCAGCAGTCAGAACAGTGGCTGGCTACGGGGAGTGGGGCTAACTGGAACCATGCAAATTCCTAGACTTGAGCAGGGTGCAAGTTACACAGGTCAAACTCATTAACTATGACCCAAGTCGAGGAAACAGGAGTCTATAGAAATAAGAGCTTTTGTCTGATTTAGCAGCTTTTATAATCAAGTTCAAGGACACTAAAAAGATGGGTTTAACACATACACAGACAGGGAATATCAGCAGAGAAATCAAAACCAAAAAAAAATCAACAGTAAATGGAAATTCTACAGGAAAAGAACAATAGCAGAAATAAAAAATTCCCTGGATGTGCTCAAGAGAACACTGGAAATGGCAGAAGACATTATCCAACCAGAAGATATGAGATGAAAACATTTTAAAAAAGAGGAAGAAGAAGAGCAGAAGGAGGAGGAGGAGGAGGAACAACACCACCAGAGACTGTGAGCTCCACCCTCACCTAGGATCTCAGGAGGAGTGGAGATGGAAAGGGACAGGAAAGAAATTTTTAATGAAAACCAGCTAAAACTTTCTCAAACTTATTGAAAAACATCAACCCAAGAACACTGGTGAAACCCAAGCAAGGTAAATACTAAGAAAACTCTAACTAAGCAATTCATAGTACAACGCCAAAGACAAAGATATGGAGATATTCTGAAAAAACCAACTAAACACATGTGGGCAAGTGACACAAATGATAGCTGAATTCTCAGCATGGAGGGGCCTGGGAGAAGAGGTCTTGAAGCACTGAAAGAAAAAAGAGGTCTGAAGTGCTAAAAGAAAAAAGCCAGCAACCCAGAATTCTCTATCTGGTCAAAATAGCCTTTTTAAAAGGAAAAAGAAAAAAAAAACAGTGAAATAAAGACACTTAAGAGAGCTTTTCTCTTCAGGAGAACTACACTAAGAAGTACTACAGATATTCTTCAGGCTAAAGAAAAGTGAAATTGGACAAAAACAAGGTCTTCAGAAAGGGCTGAACAGGGCCACAAGCAACGGACATGGGGACACAGCAGATCGCCACCTGCCTCTATGCCCTCATCTCCTTCAACAACAAGTGGCTGCTTTAAAACAAAAAGAATACCATTGCCAAGTGCCTTTTATAACATCTGGAGACTGAAATATTCAAGAATCAAAATGAATTTAATTAGGAAATAAAAATACTCCCACATATACACAAATGAATCAGCATGCTAGTAACATGTTTCAAAGAATCAAAGAAATTTTAAAATATTCTGAGTAGAATAACAATGAAAGCACCAATTACACATGTGAATGACAGAAAGAAATTCTTAAAACCAAAGAAATAGAAAATAATAATAAACAAAATTAAAGCCCAAAGTTGGTTCTGTGAAATTATTGCTTCTGATAAACCTGTAGCAAAAGTATTTAGGAAACAGAAAAAAATTAACCATCAACAGAATAAAAAGAAGGAACTGCATGGGAGAGCCTACAAATCCTAAAAGAAGAGTAACGTGATGTGATTTTATGCAAATAAATTTAATAATCTAGATGAAATAACAAATTCCTTGGAAAACCTAACTTGTGAAAACTGACCCGGAAGGAATACAAAAAATAAAATAACACTGTAGTACAGAAATTCAAGTCATAATTTGAAATCTTCCCACAAACTAAATTCCAGGCCCAAGACAGTGTCACTAGGGAATTCTGTCAAATATTTAAGGAAGAAGTGACACCAATCATACATAAACCCTTCCAGAAAACGATGAGAAGCATCTCCCAAGCCATTTTATGAGGCTAATGCAATCATGATACAAAAACCTGACAAAGATATGAATAAAAGAAAATAAAAACTTGTACATATTCACACAGCGCACACACACAGAAATCCCAACAAAAATAGCAAATAGAGTCAGAGGACAATACTCCAGGATCCAGGGGTATCCAGGAGAGAAACACAGGATGAATCCACACTCCAAAGCCCACACAGCTCAACACGTTAAGACAAGAAAGGGGACACTGGAGATGGTCGCTGGTAGAACAGTGGTAACCCAGCAAGAAATTCTGATAGAAACTCTTGAAAGATGCTCAGATTTCATATCAGCGATTGACAGACGAAAAGACGACTTACCTGGATCTGGCGAGTGGTTATTTTGGGGACAAGCAGAGAGGGCAGGGGGGACTGGAGCTATTCCTCTGGAAACCGTTGTTTGGGATACATCCTGTTGACTTTCCCACCGGCCCTGGTAAGGACAAAATTGGTCATTTTGTTTCAGATTAATCAATTAACAAACAAATTAAAGATACTCAAGAAAAATCCTTGTTATGTTACTACAGCCATGTTCTCTTTACTGGACGCAAGCTGGCTACAGAGCACTTCACACTCCTCATCCTGCTCACAACATAAATCCCCTGAGATGATGATACCACCTCACAGGCGGATGGCCCAGTTCACAGCCTGCCAATGAGTCCACCCTAACATCTGCTACCTACTGAAAACAGATGGACAGATTAGAATAATCCTTTTGAAATCAATTCTCCCTTAAGTTCTGTTTCTAAGGCTACTCTTGCTTTTTTGCTCAAGACCCGCTTTATCACTCTGCTTTGAAACTGAAGCCCAGAAACAGGCTCTTTTGGAAGGGGGCTCTTCCTCCTCCCCAGGACTGGGTGTTTCCACCTGTTCACATTTAGATCATGCAAGTACAAATTCTGGACTGCACAGTACCAAGCCTCAAATTTTTAATAGATCTTAAATTCCTTTTATCCTCTGATAATTGCCCAGACTTCTTCACTAGAGCTTAATTATGGTACTGAATGTTATTTTAGGCTAGCATTCCACAGAAGAGTGAGCCTAATGGTTAGCTTGAGCTGGCCAGAGCATGCCTGAGAAACAGCATGGCAGGACCCACTAAGCGGGCAGGCCTCCCAGGTTTCTGATGTATATCGGGAACCTATCTGCTTTTAGCAGCAACCTAAGTACTGATCATAAAATCAATAAGCCTTAAGTGATCTGGATCATGTTTACCTCCGAGAATGCCACTGTTCCCTAGGAACTCACTCAGCACTGATAGCATTTAAAATGGTATGTCTTTCAGCACGTACTATGAGGCCAGACATGGGAGGGGAATGTGGACCCTCAACCCTGCACTGCAGGAGCGTTCATCTGCCTTACTAGGGATCATATGCTGATTTACATACTTTAACACTTTCCTAGTGTTTTTTTGCATTTAGATTTAATTATCTGTCTGGGGGGCTGGGGCTGTAGCTCAGCAGTACGGCGCCCGCCTCGCACGTGTGAGGCACTGGGTTCGATCCTCAGAACCACATAAAAATAAATAAAGATATTGTGTCCAACTACAACTAAAAAAATATTTTTAAAAAATTATCTGGGAGGCTGCAGCTTTGTGTTCCCTGGGCTACCACTATCAGGTATCTGAACACCAAGGTCAATAGTCTTCAGAGCTTCACAGAGGAAGAAAAGCCTCATGCTCTGTTTAGTGTCAAGTTCACACAAGTTGTTCTGAAGACAACTTACTTAATTTGAAAATAAATTTATTTTCATTTTCTTCCTCATTTGGCAGCTGACATGGCCACACTCTGTCCCTTAGGAAAGCTAAGTATCATTAGCAAATTATTAGAATCAGCACCTGGGCTGTTTGATGTAGGATGGTCCAGTGACCAGGCACACTCAGGGCTCAGAGAGCTTCTGAGGACATTGCCCAGCAGGGACTCCCCACGAGATGCCACACCACAGCAGATGGAAACAGTAACTCTTCTTGCCCCACATCCAAATATTCCAAGTGAGACCACCTCAAAGGCTAAATGCTGCTTAGATGCTGCCTGAGCCACATTGCTGGCCCTCGGACAATGAGAGAGGGAGACGTGCAGCACCTGCACCCAGCCACCTTCACGGTCATGACAGTCTGGAGGAATCTGAGAGCTCTGCTTCCCAGGAAAGAGGAAATCTGATGATACAATTCCCTCCTTCTGCTGACATCCACAGCGCTCTGGGGGGACGCTCCACTGAAATCCTTCACTGTGCAGTCTTCTTCCTTCCTGCACTACCCAGCTATTCCCTGGCCACACCTGAAATCTGTGTTCAGGGTGTGGCTACACATACTTCCCCTGGGGGCAGGGGGTGTACAACTTTTCTATCAAATTTGCTACACTTAGGGGCTAGGGTTGTGGCTCAGTGGTAGAGCGCTCACCTAGCATGCACAAGGCACTGGGTACGATCCTCAGCACCACATAAAAATAAAATAAAGATATTGTGTCCACCTAGAACTTAAGAACAAATATTTTTAAAAAAATGTTGCTACACTTAGATGCTCTACAGTTTTCCCCTCTTCCTTGAAATGTTAGGGGAAGGTAAAAAAGCAACCCAGTTGAATGCACTTCAGAGGGACATGAACTCAGCACTATAAATAAAAGGGCTTTGAAAGACACTAAACTGCCGAGTCTCTTGAACAGCTCAAATCTCAAGGTGAAAGACTGTGATATCTTTCTACTCCTACCACAATGGCATGTATCTGCATCACCTGGAATCTAACAAGATCATACTCAGGTCTCTAACATTCTGCATGTCCACTGAACTCCAGAATGGGCCACAATGGGGAGACACCAAGAGAAGACCCTGCTCCATCTGAATCTCCAGATGAGCTCCATGACTATCAGGGATTATCTGTTCAGAACTCAAAGAAATAAAATCCCCTTCCAGATGGCAATGGGCAATCATTTGGAGCTGGCACTGTGCTCAAGGCAAAGTCAGCAGGGCAAGAGCCAGGGAGGCTCCCAGCAGACCTGTAGACATGGCTTGGTCCCAGTGGGCACCTACAGTGTTCCTGTCCCCATCTTCTCCACAGTGACATTTCAAGTCCAAAGTATCTTCCAGTGCAATGAAGGAAGTGACTCATGTCTGGCATCAGCCTGCAACAGCACTAAGCCAAATATTGACAGTCCCAGGGAGTGACGATGCCAAAACACAGCTCAGTTTTGTTAACCGAATATCACCCGAGTTATTGACTAATTTCAATTTCATTAAAAATTCCAATCAGAAGATGACAAATGTACCACATTACAAAAATATAATTTCCTGTAACCTGGCTTTAAAAATAACAATATTTTTGTTGATAGTTTTCTTTGCATTGCAAAAGACCTCAAAGCACAGCCAGCTTTGAGGTGGAAAGACAGGCAACAGGCTGAAATTAAGTTTGCTCTAAATATCTATTGGTAGATGATCATAAAAAGCCTGCTAAGTTTTCATTATGCCTATAAAAATCTCCTCACAATAATGATGAAACATCCAGTAACAGTAAACAGCAATATCGGTTCAATTAGGGGTCATATTTTATATTTTTAATTGAAAGACTTATCTCAAGGGTGATTTCTTTTAACTATAGGTAAATTAAAAATTTGGAATAATTGAATTCTATTTATTTTCTGAAGATTAATCAGTTCATTAATTCAATCCTGATGGAGCTCATAAAGAAATTTCAGTTTTCATATTTTGGAGCATCAATAAATAAGGGCATGCCAAACAGGCTGGCCTGCATCAAAGTGTTATTAGGCAAAACTGTGAGTTTGTTTTTAGGACCATTCTGCTTCCTCTCACCCCAACTGCCCACACTGACCAGAGTCCTCCACTCCTGCTCCCAATCACCCTTTTATTGTCACTCTTGCTCCAATGACTCTGCTATGATATTAACTGACGACTAAGGCAGTGGGGGGGTGGCGGAGACTAGAAGCTATCTAGTGGCCTCTCCTGCCTCGAAACACTATGTCCACCAACTGGATAGCTTTTGTATTAGGGGGTGTGATGTGCAAGACGGCACTTGGGTTCTAACCTACAGTTCTGACTTGTCACCCACATCAGGAGTAAAACAGGGACCAGAAGCAGAGCACCCAGAAATAGCCTCGTGCAAGACTGCAGGGCAGATGTAACTAATGGAGATATAATGATGGGTGATTTCAAACACCTCTTCAGAGTTACAAGCCCACAACTGTACGTATACAACAGGTGTATTTCTGATCTGACTCTCCTGGACATTAAGTGCTTTCATGCACGGAAACCAAGATGCACAAAATTCTGGAGCCAAACAAACGTTCAGAGTACTTCTGCCAGTCTTCTGCTCCACCTGCCCTTCCCTTACCCACAACTTCCAATTATTTGCATTATTTATTTAATATGAATTAACTCCAACTTCTTACATTCCAGAACCTCCGACATTCAGTAAGATGCCTTAATTCCTGTTTTTGATTTGCTTTGATTTGGTTTTTGACAGATAAATACTTTTACAAATAGTTGGGGCCAAAACATTTGCCAGGAATCATACACACTGATTACCAAAGTCATTTTTCACAAAAGCCTAAGTGCTAGTACAGTGTCCTATCCAGGCAGCCTATAAAATCCACATTTAAAAATGCACTTGTATGCTGAAAGTAAGAGCAAGCATGGTAAGGCGGAGAGAGCAGGACAGCGCTCACATCCTGCTCATTAGGAAAACCCACTGGATTCGCCACCTCTCCCTGGATCTCTGAAAACTGAGGAATGCAGATAGTCTCCAAAAGAAAAAAAGAGAGACAAACATGAGTTTTTTGAGAATAAAAAAACTGGAAATCCCCTCAAATACCAAATAGAAAGGAACGGAAACTTCTAGTGCATTTGTGACACACGCATTTCAGTGCAACGGTGAGTCCTTTAAAAGGCCAGGCGAGCTGCTTCTACTCCTTGCTGCTGCTGAAAGGAAAGATTTCTTTCCTCACATTCCTAGTGAGAAGACATAACTTTAAAAATACTTAATAACTGAGCTGGGGATGAAGCTCCCAGTGGTAGAGTGCTTGCCTGGCATGCATAAGGCCCTGGGTTCCAACCCCAAGGGCATTAAAAAAATTCCCAAGGGCTGGGGATGTGGCTCAAATGGTAGCGCGTTCGCCTCAGCACCACATAAAATAAAATAAAGATGTTGTATCCACCGAAAACTAAAAAATAAATATTAAAAAATTCTCTCAAAAAAATAATAATCCCCAAAATTTATATTTCCTAATAACCTTTTTTAAAAAATTGTAGTTGTAGATGGACACAAAATCTTTATGTATTTTTATGTGGTGCTGAGGATCGAACTCAGTGGCTCATCTGTGCAAGGCAAGCGCTCTGGCACTAAGCCACAACCGTGCCCTCCTAAGAACTTTTTTTTTTTTTTTAAAGAGAGAGAGAAAATTTTTTTAATTTATTTTTTTAATTTAATTTATTTTTTAGTTTTCGGCGGACACAACATCTTTGTTTGTATGTGGTGCTGAGGATTGAACCCCGGCCGCACGCATGCCAGGCAAGCACGCTACCGCTTGAGCCACATCCCTAGCCCCTAAGAACTTAAGATGCTCTACCTTAGAAGGTAAGATGACTGTAGGCACCGTCAGTGGGAAATGGGGCTGTTCTGTTCCCCTCCTCAAGCAAGCTTGCATAAACCCTTTGGCTAGAATCCTGACTCTTATCACCCGCATGTCCTTAGTCCCTGCACAGCCCTACCCATAATAATCTGTCCAAAAGCACTTCTCCCTCATCTGGTCCCTGTGCAAAAGCAACTATGCTCTCATTTTAACCTGTGGACCTTCCTTTCACCTCCTGATATGGACATGAGGCAATGACCAGGGGCTGACTACAGCTCAGGTGTAGCCTTTCAGCTTCAAAAGAAGACAAAAAGATGCTTCCGTGTGGAAATGGGTGTGCTGTTGGGACTGGCAAGTAGCACCCTCTGATTTTCCCAATAACACTTCTCTGCTGCTCAGAGGGGGACTGCTACAGTCAGGGTGGGTGTGGGAGGACAGCACAAACCCCAAACACAAGCAGGACCTTTCTGCTACAGTCAAGAGCTACGGGAATGGAAAGGGAGGGAAGAGCCAGACCATTCTCCCCACACTGGCATCACAACATGAGCAAAAGAGGAAATGACACTTTCCTCTTCTTTACCAAGTTACTCAAGCACCCCAACAAATCAAGAACTAAAGAAGGGAAGGAAGGCCCCGGCACTACAACAAAAAGGTGTAATGTTCCCTTTATGCATTTAAAGTTATATTATAGTCTAGATATGAATGTCCCCCAAAAGCTCATGTGTGAAAAAATGCAAGAATTTTCAGAGGTGGAATGAGTGGGTGATGAGGGGGTAATTTGGTTGATGAATTAATCTACTAACATGAATTAATGGGGTGGTAGCTGTAGGCAGGTAGGGTGTGGCTGGAGGAAGGAGGTCACTGGGGATCTCTTTTGGGATTATATTTGGCCCTGTTGAGCCGAGAGCTCTGAGCTGCCTTCCTCTGCCAGGCCTTTCCACCATGATGGTCTGCCTCTCCCGGATCCCAGAGCTGTGGAGTCAGCTGACCATGGACAGAGACCTCCGAAACCTGACTGTTTGCCAGGTCTTTTTGTCATGGCGATGACGATTCTGACTAAAACACATTACATGTCCTACTAAGACCCTGGGCTTCTCCCACCCCCTGCAGAAATGGCCCTGGAAAGGTGCAGAGTAACCCTCCGTGCCACGTCCCAAGCAGTCTTGCCAGCCCTCATTTCATGCACCCTCTCCAGAGCTGGAAGGGTTCCTTGTAACACTTCCCCCGCACTCCCAACCCTGGCCTCTCAGCCTTCCCTCACAGCTCCCAGTGACACCTAATTCCCTGCACTGTCTCCACTGTCCCTGGGGCTCCCTCACCTGACCCCAGCCCTGGCTTCATCTTCAATCTTGTTACCTCAGAAGTAGAACTTCCCAAACCTGCTTCTCCTGCGGTTCATCTCTCAGTGATCTCGCAGTCACCCAAACCCGGACCTCACTCTCGTCCTCCCTCCCTCAACCTCCTTCATGTCCACCGACTCCTGGAGTCCATTTCTCTATTCTGGGGTCCATCTCTCCTAGCATCCCATCTCTCTTCCTCTCTCCCTCCCCTAGCTGCTCTCCCACTTTCTAATTCAAACAAGTGTTTCTCACCTTTGCACTGTATATAGTTTGCTAGTGTAAGCTTACACACTACACTGGCATGTGCGGAACAGGTAGAGCTCAGCTGGACCATTCAAGCCAACTGTCCAGTTCAAATGTGGGCCAATCCCTGCCCTGTCTTCCAGTTCCCCATGGCCTCCCGGCCCCATCACTCCTTGGCAAGGAGTTTTAGCCCTATAAACAAGTCCTCAGCTATGGGCACACGCCGCAGCTCCCGCCACCTGACTGGCAGCAGGTGCTGTCGTGAACAGGCCAAGCTTATCTTCCTGGGCCTGTGTTCACGTGGGTGCTTCTGCCGGGAACCCGGGCTCTGGCTCCTCGCCTGCCTGTGTGCCCCTCCGCACAGCCCTTCAGGCTCCACACAGCCTCCCTGCCTCTGAGCCCCTCCCAGCCCCTGCAGGATGCCTGGAAAGCGGGCACTGCCTCCAGGTGCTCTCACTGTGTGGGTCTGGACCTCTGGAGCAGCATCTGTGTGCCTCGGTCTGTGCACTGGGTGTGGATGAAGCACAGCCATGCTCTCTGAAACAGATGCTATGACCGTCTCCGTTCTGAGACAAGGAAAGTGAGGGGAGACAGGAAAGACAGCAGGAAGATCTGGGTCATATATACTTCCCAAAACACAGGAAGTCATGCTTGTTATTATATTTTCCTTAAGATACATTCTTCATTCACATTTAAAAATCACTATACAAACCAGGTGTGGTGGCACACACCTAAAATCCCACAGGCTCAGGATGCTGAGGCAGGAGGATCACAAGTTCAAAGCCAGGCTCAGGAGCTTAGCAAGACCCTAAGCAACTTAGTGAGACCCTGTCTCGAAATTTAAAAGGGCAGGGAGGGTTGTGGCTCAGTGGTTAAGCACCCCTGGTTTCAATCTCAGGTATCCCCCCCAAAAAAAACACTATACAATCAAGTTTTCAAGAATTCTATTTTCTTCAGGTCCTAAGCTGAACTAATTGAATAATTCAGTGTTCTAGCATAAATAAGAACTAAGAGACCCACACACATGTAGTGCATCAGTAAACTGAAGAAGAGTAGTTTACGTGTGTGTGTGTGTGTGTGTGTGTGTGTGTGTATGTGTAGGCAAACCACTAATAATCTAGATCTTAAAATAAGTCCTTCATTATTAACTTCTTTTTCACTGTAAATTTTTATAAGGAAAATGTCAAACATGCAAAAGGAGTATAGAAAAATTATTAAAAAAAAGAAAAGAAAAATTATCAAGTAGAGAAAGAGTAGTATATAGAAAGAGCATCAAGAGCCCACTCGGCCATGCTGACTGCCACTGAAAAGCCCTTCGACCTCTCGCCCCTGGTGATTCTGAGGCAGCCCACGCCACAGCACTCACATAGCAACACCACCGCCAATGCAGGGCCATAGCATTATTAGGGAGCATGACACAGGCCAGCACCAGCACTGACTAGGTCCCTCAGAAAACACAGGCACCAACTATGACATGCAGGCTTCCAGAAAGGTGGGTACAGGAGCACCAACCTTTCTCAAGTAAACAGTGTTGGGTTTCTATTGCTGGAAACTCTGTTACAGGGCAAAGCTGTATTAACAACAAAATAAGTAAATTCTAGCTAATAAAATTTCTGTTCCCTGATTTTTCTTCCTTTTAACAAACACTATTAACTTTCAGGTATAATTGTCTTCTTCCTTATAAATTTTGAATCACTATATCAATACTTCACTATTCAAAAGCTGATATGAAATTCCTTTTCTGGCAGAAATGAGAGAATACTGTAGATAGAAATATTAGCAAAAAAAAAATTGTTTTTTAATCCCAGTAATAAGAGGGTGTTGTGGCAGATTAGAACAAACGAACTCTAAACATCTCCCAGTAAATGCCACACGGTGCACAGGAGCAGGAAGAACTCTGGCATGCAAAGTTCCCCTGGGAGAGGGGAGCAGATGAAGGCTGAACGGAAACAGACCGAAACAGACAGGAACAGGGACCGCCTTTACCTTGTTGACGCCCAGACTGTACGAGGGGATAAGGTCTTGCCGGCTTCCAGACAACTGGGAAGAAACGGAGGCAGGGGATCAATACTTCAGTTGTGAAAGCATGAAACATCTCATCTAAGAACCAAATCAAGACCAGTGCCCTTGGGACATGGAAACACTGAGCTGGTCACGGACAACGTTCTGGTGGGAGGCTTATCACAGACCAGTATGTGGGCGTGCACTGAGGCGACCCACCATGGCCTGAGCCCTTTCTCTGGGTGCTAGTAGTAAATGGAAATTCACAAACTATCTACTACTACCTACTCCAGACTTCTCAACATAAAAATAATCGACTCCAGCTGAGGAGCCAAGCTGGCTTGCCCTTGGCACGCGGCTACCCTGGGCTTAGCTCCACAGACACCTGTGACTCCACAGGTGCACTAGCTGTGGTGGCAGGCAGACAGGAGAACGTGTGGAAGGCACGAAAGGGCTCCCACAGGGCTCCCACAGCAGCAGGAGGTGGAGTGAAGAAGGGCCAGGCGTCCCTGAGGAAAGGAAGGGAGTGTCACCTGGGGGCTCAAGGCGCCCACATTTAGCCCAGCAAGGAGGAGAGAAGGGTCTTGGCTGCCCCGCGAGCCAGCCGGCTACTCACTCTGTTCACATTGGGAGAGCTAATGCTCCTCCTGCTCAGCTTGCCTTTCCCGGTCAGCTGCTCCTTCACGGCCACTTCCTGGAATCAGAACACAGGCAGGGGAAGGCAGTTACAGGTGCGCCCAGAGCAACCCAGTCTGCAGCAGGCTTCCCTCACGCTCACATGAGGGCTGTCACTTGGCACGACAGAATGACATCATTTCATCACTTAGGCTATTCAAGGTTAACTAGAATTCACATGCAATCACGCTGGACAGGTGTAGGACCAGGCCAAGCAAGGGCACCGCTGACCTGGCGCAGGCGATCCAGGGTCAGCAGGTTTTCCACGGCCAGCACACTCCGCAGGTACTTCTCGATATACGCCTCTGAGTCGGCGGAAGCCGGGTTCTCCACATTGGCAGCCATCCTTGCTAACGCCTCTCGCTCCTCCACTCCCTGGGCCTCCTGCAGAAGAGAACACCATTTGTTGAAATCAAGCAGGGCGCAGACGCCAGTGCCCAAGAGCGTCTTGGTCCACTCTAGGTGTTCTGAACTGACAAAGGGAAGAGATTCAAACACTCCCATTCTTGTTGGCTTCTGGAACTCAGAATTTTCCACAGAAACTGTGACGTGGCGACTCGGGCAGCAGCTGACGTGAAGGGTAAAGCTGCAGAAGCACCTTCTGACAACCCTGCTCCTACTCTATGTCCACTGCAGAAAACAGGTCACTGGTCAGAAACGCCTTTGTGGGCCAGCCAGAAATAAGGCCACTAGGACAAGAGCGCTGCAGGCACACAGCTCTGGGGCAACTCAGGGCACGAGGAAGGGAAGATGACCTGCCAGACACAGGGACCCAACGACTCAGCGGGAAGCAGAGGCAGGTGGACAGGGCTGGGTTTCAGCGGTCGCTGAGCAGCCCATCATGGGTGGCAGAACTTCAACGCAGTGTCCATCCTCACTCTGGGCTGCAGGGGCCACAGGCTCAGAGCCAGAAGGAAGAATGGCGGCAACTTCTCACTGGCCTGCTTCCAGTAGAGGCCATCCTACCCTCTGAGCCAGCTGGCCTGAGCTGGCCATGCACGTGAACGGGAAACTCATGAGTCTGTTAATGTGTGATCTTATTCATGTATGTCCTTGTTTCAAGAAGAACATCTTCATGGCAAATTCTTCTCAGGGAAAATCAGGTACTACGTTTACTTGTGAGTTTCTTATACCAAAAACTACACGATGCACATCCAGATGTTATCACATCTTAAATGCCATCAACATAAGACAAACATTTATACACAACTAAGGAAAAAGACCTGCCAATTAATTTTAAGATACCATCAGTTATAAGGCATTCTAATTTCAGGGACTTTTTTAAAGACTATAAACAAGTCTTAGAACAGATCAAATACAGGCGGATTTATCAACTGGCTTAAGTTCACCAAGACACTGCCTCCTACAGTTTCCTCTGGGCCTGTGATGACCATGGAGAGAGGAGTCAGCCACGATTAGCCAGAGAGGGAAGAGGAGCCCCTGGGCCTAGGACTCCTAGGCACTGAGGACCCCTCTCACCAGTCCACACAGAGCTAGTGAGAGGCTGTAGGGAGCAGTTTCCCAGAGAGAGACAGAACCTGTCTCGCTGCCGTCTGGCTAGACCGCTCCTTTCTCATGGCTTTTGGAACATGCAACACAAGGCACACATGAGACTTTTTCATGATGAAACCCTAGCTTGATAAAGGTTCTTCTCATTTTACATCTAAGACTAATCTCACACAAGCTTTAAGTTTCCCTTTTCCTTTTTCTTTATCATCAGGATTTGATAATGTAGAAACAACGGTCTACCACTCGGTTGCTCAGCTAGCTATCAACACCTCATCCCGTGAGGGTATTGTCTCCAAACCGACTGCCCCCACATGTTTTCTCTTTTAAAACTATCACCCGAAAAATAAAGCACTTTTAAAGAGAATAAGAAACCTCCAAGGAAAGAAGAGGGAGCTGTAGAGGAAAAGGAAAGAAGGAAGACAGTTCCTAGGTAGGGGCAGGGGCTGTGCCCTGTGCCCATCTCCTCACTCCCCTTTTGACAAAGTGAAGGTCCAAGAGAGGAAAAGCAGAAAACAAAATACAGGGAATAAATGTTAGGACTCCAGCAAAACGTGTAAGTTTACTTGTTTAAAATCTTACAAACAAATGAATGAAGCACAGAGAGTGATCCTTCTTCAGACCAAAGATTACACAGTGGACTCAACTCTGCAAACATCTTAATTTCTAAATGCTCAGAAAGCTCCAAATTAAACAGTTAAGCAGTTAATGGTTTCTATCTAAGTCTAACTTTAAAAATCTAGAAAAGAACCATTGGACACTAATGGAGAGAAGAAAAGTGTCTTGCAATACAAGAGATCTAAAGCAAAACCCAAGTGCTGTGCAGTCCACTTGTTTCCTTCTCAGGGTCTGGCTCCTGCTTTAGAACACACATTGCCCACCTGCAACGCAGACAGGCAGCAGAATCCATCAACATTCCTGAGGTATGGAATGCAGGTCAAGATGCAGTGCTGATCAGGGCAGGGGCTGTGCCCTGTCCCATCTCTTCACTCCCCAGGAAACTCCATCTATTCTCACTCCCCTTTTGACAATGAGGGAAGGAGAAGGAACCACTCCTTTGTGTTTTCAGAGTCCTCTTCTGAGGACCCACACTTCTGTCCCTACAAGGGACACTTCCTTGCCCAGCCCAGCAAATGAAGCTAATTCAGGGCTTAAGTACTAGGAGTGTGTATGAGCCACATGCTTATCATGTTTCAATCACCAAATCCTCAGAATCATCTGAATCCTCAGAATATCTCAACTAATTCACAAAGGGAAATAGTAAAAATGGTAGTAAAATATTAATACTCATATAACAATGGCCACAGCAGCCATGACTTACTGCCTAGTCATGTGGACTACATTTTACACACACTGTTTCATTAACCCTTAAAAACAACCCTGCATAGAATGTATGACTAACCCCATTTGAAAAAAAAATTACATGAGAGTAACTGACCCAAGGTCACTTTGCTAATAAGAGATAAGAATGAAACTTGTTTGATTTCAAAATCCAGCACGAATCTCAACACCGGGTTGGGCTGCCTCCCCGAGGGTGACGCCACATCACACATCACTATGCTCTTGTCTTCTTCGGTGTGCCGTGAGCAAAAAGATGCTGAGATGTTTTCCAAAAGAAAGCTCTTCTTTAACAAAACACAATCTAGAACTGCTAAGGCCGCGAATTCATTGTGTTCTGAGTTAAGATTAGGAATTCCTCTAGAAACCTCCAGCATTTCCCTAAGTACACATTTTCAGTTAATATGTATTTCTTGCATACGTGAGTTTTCAGGGAGTTATCTCTTTTTAAGTTCTTATTTTTAGTAAATTCAAATTGCATATGATCCTTCACCTCTGGAATATTGGAGACAATTTCAAAGGTCACTCCACATCCAGGAATAGAACTTCGATGAGACATCTTTTTTAGGAGACTTTGAGCAAAACCCTAGAGAAAAACAAAACAGAAGATAAAGTTTTCTGCCTCAAAAACTGAGTTTACACTAGCACAGAGGTAGCATGACGGATACTATGTTAGTTCTGATCAAATGAAAACAGCACATTTCCAACATAAGGCAATGAAATTCACATCACTAAATACAGCTTCCTCAACTTCCTCCCCTGCACAGAACCAAACGACTAGGAGTCTACAGTGACAGGTCCCCATACCAAGCACATGAGGACGACTTGGAAACTGGCCCCAGGCATCTGGATAAACTTTGCTTCAACACTATAGAAATAAAACACATGAAATGACCTTCCAAAGAGGATGTAAGCAAGGACTGGTGACGCTTATGCTTCTCCCTCCCAGTACGATGGACATTTTGTACCATGAATATTGACAAGTTCGGGCATTAAATTCTTGACCAGAGCAGGATCGTTATAAAGAATGATTTAAGAGTGCCTGGTCATTGTTTATGCTGACTGCGCTCTTTGCACAGTTCAGAATTGAACTGTTGAATTAATGCAGAGATGACTCATTTGGAGATGCTGCTAAGACTGAGCATCCTGTAGAGGTTGAGGAGAGCAGTGATGAGGGCGGAATACAATTGGTGAATAAAGATAAGGACGAGAGAGAACAGGAAACGGGCATGGAGCCCTTTTCCCTAAGCAAAAGGGAAGGCAGTGACTGGAAAAAATTAAAAACCCAAAGGAAAGACAAAAATCAAGCCACTTAGTCTCAAAAATGCATAATTTCACAAACCTAATAAGAACTTATTTCCCATTCAATCTTTTTAATCATTTTTTAAAAGATCTGAGCCCCTCAGAATGCAAAGACCATCGACTTCATCCTTCATGCCTGGACTTTGGTCTCACAGCGCAGAGCCAAGGTCAGGGATACTGTGGGCAGTGGGTGGCTCTGAGCTATTATTGAGCTACTACCTCGAGGCGGGTAGTGGGGGCAGTGTGAATGCCATTGTTACTGCACTCTTTTGTTTTCTATTTGCATGGAATACAAATAGAAAGGGGCCATGTGCAAGTTCCTGTCCTTGCTATAAAGAAGCAATGTACAGCAATGAAATATCTTAGATTGGAGGAGAAATGGGATGTCTTAAAAATACCAGGAAGAAAAGTAGCAACTCATTGTCCCTACAGTGAAAACAAACAGTGCCCTCTCTGTGGGGGACGCTGCAGGGCTGGTGACTCTGCCAGGCAGGTTCAGGGCCTGCCAACCAGGATGGGTGATTTGGAATGGAAACCCTTTCTTCAAAATGTTCCCCAAGAGCAGTGTGTCTCATTCAAGCCCTCCCAGACACGAGTGCATGGAGACTTGCGTGGGCATCTGCGCTCACCCTGTGGCCGGGGTCTTCCTGATGTGGGACTGGCAGTTAAAGAGCTGTCATTTCAACAGCATACGGCCAGTCTTCACTTCAAAGGTTGATACCAGTGTGACATTTAGAACTAAAGATTAATTTTTAGGGGAGGAGATTACATTTAGGAGTCTGTCAACCATGACTGTGCTCTTTTAAATGACAAGACTGATTTTCATCTGTCCTGGTTTCAGTCAGTTTGAGAATGCCTCACAGAAGGGAGCGAGACGGTTACTTAGGATCCATGGGTCGACCTCCCAGATCCTTATATTTGAAAAGCCGTAGAGTTTAAGTTCTCAGCTAGACATTCCCTCCTAACCCTTCCTGTGGCATGAGGTTCTTCCCAACCATGCTCCTTGGCATGGGCTCATCTCACCACACTGCAGTCCCTAAGTTCCCCAGCTGCCCTGGCCCTCCCGCCTCACGATCTCTGCAGAAGTGCTCTCCTCCTCCCCATGAAACGCTCTATCTGTACGGTACCAGCTCAACGCATGCTCCTCTGCACAGCCCTCCCTCCCTCTGTCTGAAGTCTGTTCTCTGGCACATGGTGAGGCCCACACCCCAGCACTCAGCACAGAGCACAGCAGCTGCTGCTCAGGGAGCTTCGGTGAGGACACTTTTGCCCTGTACAGCCCCACACTGTTTCCTACTCACCTTTTTAACCCAAAGGCAAGGACTGCTATGAAAGAAAGGCCTAGAAAGAGAAGCATAAGCAGCCCGTGCTGATAAACTAACAGCTGATCTGCCAGGGAACAGCAAGAAGAGGCAACAGGACTGCCGAACCTACCCGGGCAGGGCCCAAGGCACCCCAAGAACAGCTGCCACTGGCGGATCTGCCCTAAAGAGATTCGGTGTAACAATCTAGTACTATTAGAAGGAAGTCAGAATGGCAGCCTGGGGACTCGAGTGAGCACAGTCATGGGACAGTCACTCACCTAGACAATGTCTCTGGCCAGAGTGACCACTCCACAGCCCTGGCCACAGGCGGGCTGTGGTGACAACGCTGTTGAGTAGGAGTAAGGCCTCACCTGCCGGCCGTGAACGTGCACACAAATTCTTTTGCGTAAGACCAGCTGCATGTCAGCGGGATGACTAAGCTGGACTGTCACACGCACGATCAGGAACAGGCGCTGGTCTGTGGGCGTGCCCTTGCTGAGCTGAGGACAGCTATGCACTGCGGAGTCCCAGGAGGCCTCTGCTTTCACCTGCAGAGAAGGTAGGACAATGCACTGTGCTTTCCACCAAAGAAACCAAGGTTAGGCTAAAGTCCTCCTGTGAGGACCGCTCTGAAAAGACAAGACTGTGAGGATGTGGCCTCCGGCACCTGAGTCTGGAGAGCAGAGAGCAGGGGCTTTCCTGGCTGGGCTGCTTGCTCTTCATTTTCTTTTTTTTTTTTAATTTTAAAAAGTGCTCAAACATCAAGAAAAGTAGCAAAAGTCAGTTCCATGGACTCCTATACGCCTTTTGAGATCTACCTATTGTCAGGATTTGGTCACTTTTGCTTCTCTTTGTCACAACCAACACACACATACTACTTTTGCTGAATCACTTTGGAGTGAGTGGGAGAGAGCTGCCACACTCAGGAGATTCACCATAGATACAATACTGTCATTTATTACACAGTCTGTGTTCAAATGTCTCCCTCTCCCCTGCCCCAGGTCATACAGTGCATTTGGCTGCCATATCCCAACACCCACTTTATCTGCAACAGGCCCCAGTCCTCGAGGAAGGGCCTGCCTGTCCGCCATCCTGGAGCATGCAGCTCAGAGCGAGTGCCCGAGTGTGTCCTCACGTTGAATTCAGCTCTGTGTCTTAGAAACACATCAGCTTTCCTCCCTGAAACACTTCATGATGTAATTTTTCAAGCATGTTAAAAAGTAGGGACTAAAGCCCCCGGATATACCCATCACACAGCTTCAAGCATTTAAATCAAGATTTCAACACACTACCTTCATCCGTTTTTTTCCTCCTTTCAAAAAGTTTTTATGAAACAATTTTAAAGTAAATCCCAAATGTGGGGCCATCCACACACCCTGTGCTTCAGCAGTTCAACTTCCACCTCAGGGGCTGAGGACAGAGGACAGAGGACAGCTGCTGACCACTGCTGGCCTGCAGGGGCCACACGGACACGATCCTTCACCCGGGGAGGAGGAGGAAGGTGAATGGGCAAAATGGAATGTTCAGGCCTCACTCTTTTTAGAAGTCAGAAGGAAAGGCTTCCACGGGTTTTGGTTGAGAAGCATATGCACTGAAATGACCACCTTGGTGACTGCTTCCAGAGGCTCCAGGGAAGTCGATGGAACTAGTTTTTATCTGACCCTCCCGAGCGCTGCTTGACTCACCTCTCCATCATGGTGTTTCACGACCTGGAGTTCAAAGAACTCGTCCTCCTCTTCCCCAGTCAGGGTGGCATCCCATCCTCCAGCTTCTGGGTCGTCAAGGTTATCCTGAGAGCTGAAATCATCAGCTGACGGCAAAGAGGCTCCGTTAAACCTGGAGATGGTCCTCAAGGGTAACCCTGACCAGCTAAATTTCAATGTGCTTATTATTAAAATTGTGTTTCACATTTCATTTGCTTTTGCTATGCAATCTCACGTGACACAATGATGACCATTTAAGAGTTCACAGATCTTAGAGGGAAAGTGCCTCAAGAAACCATCTCTCTCTCAATGCTCCCTTTACATCTACTCTCACACGGGAGGCAAGGAAGCCAAGACACCTAGGAGGTAACCCAAGGTCTGCTCACCCATGTAATGACAGGACTGTAACCAAAGTGCCCCACCTTTTAATGCACTGAAAAAATGAGAAATAAACGAGAGTGATTCCAGTTACTTGACAGTTAAGTTCAACAAAAGGATCGACTGACTACATGAGCCAGAGGCCCTACTTAGGAATGCATCACGGTGTTTCGTTCCCAGCCCAACCCTCTCCCAGTCCCCATCCACCTTAAGCTAATGCACAAGCATCAAAAGCAAGTGGGGGTGGAGGGATGGGAATAGGAAAGGCAATAGAATGAATCAGACATCACTCTCCTAGGCTCATATATGAATACACGACCAGGGCAACTCCACATCATGTGCAACCACAGAATGGGAAGTTACACTCATGTTTGTTTGTATAATGTGTCAAAATATACTGCAATGTAAAACTGAAAAGAACAAATTAAAAATTCAAAAAAAGGACTAGTGGGCTTGGGTGGATTAAGAACATGTATACCACTCAACAAAGTCCTGATCATCTCTGCAAATATCCAGACTAACAGGCCTTCTTCCTCGGGCTCTTCCCCCCCCCCTTTCTTATACAACCCCCCCAAACTACGTACATGGCCCTCACCCATCAGGGAAGCGTGACTTAAGAGACCACAGTCACCCTCAGTCCTCAAGGTTCTAGAGAACAAGAGGCAGGACTGCGTCTTGTAGCAATACTTACAAAAACAAATAGCTCCCCCCATTAGGTGGCCGCGCATGCCATGGCAGGGCCCAGTGCTCTACCTCTGGGTAAATGTGAGGACCCTCCATGCGAGCGAGCTCAGGGCCACAGGTGCAGAACCCTGGCGCACCACTTTCTGCTCGAGGAAGGGATCCACCAAGGACACGCGGCTCGTCTACCTAGGGGCCTTGACCTTCACCACACAGTTCTTTTTCAAAGGCTGTAGGAATTTCACTGCTGACATTTAACTTAGTTTTAGCTCCTTTACTTGCCTTTTCATGTCCTATTTTTTCCTCCTACAGGCAGAGTACATTGTGGGGGGGACAGACAGCAGTTATTTACCAAAAAAAAAAAAAAAAAGGTAATCCAGGAATGAGCTCATAAGGACTCACAGAAAAGGTACAAAAATTATTACATAATGTTAAGAAAACATGCTACATAGTATTATTAGTCCCTTCTGGAGAGGAGTCTTTCCTAAAGAATAAAGAGAAAAGTTTTTGCATGTGTGGTACTGAGGATTGAACCCAGGGTGCCCTACCAGTGACCCACACATCCTCAGTCTCTTTTACTTCTTATTTTGAGAAGGATCTCACTAAGTTGCTGAGGCTGGCCTCAAACTTGCAATCCTGCTGCCTTGGCCTCCCAAGTCACTGGGATTACAGGTGTGCACCACTGTACCCAGCCAAGAAAACATTTTTTTTAAATTTTTTTTATAGTTGTAGATAGACAGCATGCCTTTATTTGTTTGGTTTTTTATGCAGTGCCAAGGATCAAACCCAGTGCCTCACATATGCTAGGGAAGTGCTGCTGAGCTACAGCCCCAGCCCAGAAGAAAACATTTTTAATACAGATAAACATTACCACCATCCTGAACTGATGGGGGAAGCATGCACACAGAACCAGGGTTGCAGCAGTGAAATGTGAGGAGGCCTCATAATGAAACAGATGTCTACTGCTGTTAGGAAAATAAGACTTACAACAGCTCAGTCTTTGAACAGCATCAGAATGTGTGAGCCACAAAAAATTGCCTCTAACCTCAGGAGGACAGGATGCGTACTGACACACTTGGTTAGTATCTGAGCGTTAACCTGATTTGCCCAGGTAAGCCTTCAAAAACTCCTTGAACTTACCATTCAGGTCAAGGAATATAACAGGAATGTGGGCTTCCATCCCAGGAACTGGTGTCCTGAAACACAGAGACAAACGCTCCTCTAGTACACTTGAGGACATGGCCCCAGCACACACTCACGGCTAGCACAGTCCCAGCCACAGCACCTGGGCACTGATCTCCTACAATTTAACATGAGAAATGCCACAGAGACTGAACTGTAACTGCCACTTCTTACGCTGACACTAGAACTGGTCTGCAAGACCACTCATCTGTTCAATAAAGCCCCATTTCAACTTACTTTCTTATTAAAGGACATACTCCAGGGTTCTGTGTGGCTTAACTTACTATTTTTAATTTCTATAAAGTGGCACAGAACATTTGCTGACAGTACAGTTTAAGCTGGTACCAAAATCAAAAAACTGGTGCAGATGCAATTTTCTTATGACTGAACATTCTTCTAAGGCAATGAATAATCCAAGTAATTTACATATTAACTATTTTTTTAATGCTAAGTACAGTGGTACTAAATATTGATTTAAGTTCTCAGAAATCTTAATTACTTTGGCCAATAACAATGTTATTTAATAAAGCAGCTATTTTAGACCACAGTTATTCTAGTAATGAAAATAATTTAATAGTTCCTTAAATTCACACAACTCTGTCACATGCTATCACGACTCTTCCATTAACAGCAGCACACCCAGAACTCAAATGGAAAGCAGGGGTTCGAGAATGCTCAGAACTCCACAAGAACTGAGGGGTTCCTACCACTCTGCAGGGGCCCCTGGAATGCCACTGCCAGCAGAGGGGACCATCACAGCGTTCCTTTCCTCAGTTAGAGTCAACCTCATCTCTAGGAGCTGTGCCTCACGGTCAGCATCATCTTCTGTTTTATCTAGAACATCAAGAATGAGGATTAGGCCAGGAATGGAGGTGCACACCAGGAATCCCAACAACACAGAAGGCCAAGGCAGGATGACCACAAGTTCTGGGCTAGACTGGGCAATTTAGCAAGACCTGTCTCAAAATAATAAAAAAAAAATAAGCACAAGGGGCATAGCTCAGTGATAGAGCACCCCTGGGTTTAATCACCAGTAATGCAGGCGCGTGCGCGCGCACACACACGCACACGCGCACACACACGCACACGCACACACACACACTTGATCCAGAAATGCTACTTGATGTTTCTACCTCTGGAACTATCACGTGTTTCAGTTGCTGGCACCGGGTGCTCACAGTGAGAAGAGCTAACCCAAGCAAAGGCCAGCTGGGCTCCTGCAGAGACGCCCCTTCAGCCCCTGGGCACATGGCAACCTGGCCCAGGCAGAACACTTGGGAACATCAGCGCCTTTCCTGAAGCTGTTTCTAATGACCAGTATGTGCTCTGCCCACTGCATTCCCTTCCTCTGTTGGGGGTTGGGGACCACACCAACATATTATCACAACTGGATGAATGTTCTCTTGAAGGGACATGGCACAAACCAGTCACACTCATGTGCTCTTGCCATCCATATTGCTGACACAGGCTCTTCATTTACATGACTATGAACGGGGTCAACTATTCACCAACTTCAGGGAGGGAAATATTGAGTTACTCTTCCTACCAGGTTTGCTGACAAGCTTTTGTAGCTGTTGATCCAAATACTCTTGACGCTTTGTTAACACATTCAGCCATTTTCTACGTAATCGCTCTAAATCCCGATCCTGGAAGAAAATAAGGGAAACCATATTCACCACATACAACATGATGTCAAGACAGTACCTGTGAAACCGATGCTCTAGTCCACCTTTCTTTAACACGATTAAAAGATGTATCACACAAAACTTCATTATTAGCACCACCAGATACCTTTACTGTAGTTTAAAAGAGAAACTCTCAGAATCTAAAGCATTTTCTTCTAAATCAGAATTATTTCTGAAAGGGATATCTCTGGCACCCAAGCCAGTGTTATTTCTAGTGGCTCATGGGACAGAACTCCAAGCAAGGAAGGTCTATAAGGCCTCTTTGATGGAAAGAACTTACAAACTCCATTCACTAATCTTCAGATTTACATAGCCCAGAACCATCAGAAGGAGCTTTAAATGCTACAACCCCTTTTCCCACGTTGCACTAGGCTCTTAGAGACATGCCACATAAATGCTTCTCCCATTATTGTATATGGGGGAGGACAAGAGGACAGGGATCATTACCAGCAGACCAACAACTCTACCAGTCAACACCTGCAAGCACGCCAATCTTCCCTCATTTCCTCTGTAATAAGGTTACAAGACAGAGTAGGTCAGTGGAATGCTGCAGACGCCATGGATCTGGATTTCACCAGGGCACTTAACCAAATAGCCCATGACATTCTTGTGGACAACATGGAGGAATGCGCATTGCATCTACTTGAGTAAGATCGCAGAGGACTCAAATACCACATCTAAACAGCAGTGAGTAATGGAATCATGTCAGCTTAAAGAGGTCTCTCCTGCTGTGCCATAGGACCCTGAATGTAACACCATCTGATACAATGTGTTTTATCAGTGACTTGCAGGAACGCAGACGTTTCTATCCAATTAGAATGATGCAAAGCCAGAGAGAGACTGCACTGGATGACATCATCAGGCTCCACAGGGCTGAGACAGTCCTCAAGGATGACTAACAGGATGAAACTTCACAGACACAGACAAAATATGGCAGATTAGGGAAAGAGAAGAAAGGGAAAAATAATACCACAAAAACCCTGGATGAGTGCAGGGTGGGCATTCAAGGAGAACTGGCTTCAAATAAGGAAAAACACCAAGGGCTGGACCACGCTCAGGGTGACACTGGAACAGGAGCAGGGCCAATGACTCCACTTAAGCAGAAGCCAGGGAAGAGCAGCTGGGGAAATTGCTCTTTAGGAGCCTGGATGGAGAGATCCAGGTGTGGGGAAGGACAGGGAAGTGATGTTCTGCTCCTAACACACCTGCCTTCATGACCCATGATACCCATGATACAATACAGTCCTCCTACTCTGTGTTACTTTAAGAAGATGCACCATTTGAATCAAAATTACTTAATTATCAAGTAAGAGCACAACAAGCTCCTAGAATGTGTAATTATGTACTTGAATCAAGCTGACAGGCTAACCGACGCTCAATTACCTGGTAGCTGTCCATGTCCTCCTCTTCCTCCTAAAAGAAAAAGTGCATCATGGAGAACCAAAATAATTATCCAAGAATCAGGCTACACAGTCTGAATCTTCCCCCAGAGTTTCTGTTCCTCGATTTAATTAAAATACAGTGTCACCTCCCACCTACAGCACCCTCAGTCAGAGCTTTACAGTTGTCAGGAAGTGGAGGAAAACCTTGAGCCCCTGGGGGTTGGGGGTGAAGAGCACTGTTTGACCTTTTCGGGAGCCAGTACAATACTCACCCTGCTGGGCTTACAGTCCCACTCACCAGGGGAAATCAAACCCCTGCTGGCAAGTAGGCTTCACAAGCCAGTGGGGGGCTTCTGCAGAGGGGCTGCAGTGCAGAGCGGCTAATCACCACGCACTGGGGAGTGGCGGAGGCTGAAGAGTTTTAACCCTCTATTTGCCAGGACCAGGGCAAGCCAGCAGAGTCTGCTAGGTGACTCCACAAAAAAGCAATGCCAAGAGCACTGTTCCCTGAAGGCAGTGTGCCCGGGGTTCCCAAAGACTCTGGTCTGGGTTGGTCTTTGAACAAACCAAAAACAGTCACAGAAACTTACCTGGAAGGCATCAAGAGTTCTGGGGGACCTGAGTGGTCTAACTTTCAGGCATCCAATGCCAACAGACAGTATACACTCTTCCACCAACGGCAAAGTCCCAGACTCCTGCACAGACTTCACTTCAACTTGAACTCGCCGGGACTGCCCCTGGACCACAGAGAATTTTCAGTCTAAAAGTCAGTTTCTTATTTCCAAAAAATTGGTTTAGAGAGACCCCTACAGGTCCACGCTGAGAAAAACATTTAACTTTGGAGACAAGATCTCTTAAGTACTAACATACAAATCCAAAACCAGACAGGAAAACTTATGTTCCTTTTTACCAAGTAAAAAGACATTTCATCAATAAAAAGAAACATTAAAAGAAAACATTTTAACAAAGGAAATGTGAACCATTGTCTAATAAACAATGTTCAATTTATCTGATAATCAAATACATACAAATTAAAATAACCACAACACACTTTAATTTCTACTTGTTACACTAGCAATTATATGTGAAACAGGCAATTTACAATACCGCCCAAGATTTGAAAAATAATTTCAAAACTGTAGGGCACGAATTTAAGTTGGGCAAAATGACTTAAAAATATAAGTATCCTATGCCCCAGAATTGACTTTGTAGGGATATGTCCTAAGTAAATAATAGTGCATTTTTATAAAGAATCTGAAAGCACTGTGAAAAATAGCAAAAAATAGATATAAATCAAATGTACAGAATCCATAACTGTTCAAATAAGCCGGCATGCATAATGAAACACGATGTAGTCATTAAACTATTACTGTGGGAAATGTGTGGCGTGCCCAGGCAAAGAGCAAGTAACCAAGGGCAGGAGACACATATGGGCCACTTCTAAACGCAAGCATCTAAACGCAGGTATCGGAGTTAGAAACTAGAAAGGCTAACTACCTTGGAATCGCTGCCCTAATCCCAGAATAAAAAATAATTTTAAGCTAAACAGCAAAAGGAACTGATCAGAAAAAGCTGTTCCTACTTAAAACTGTTTTCTGAGTAACTCCTATGTGACTCCACATATTTACCATGAAGTACATGGTCAGAAAGAATTCCCAGTATCCTCAAATTACTGACTTCAAACTTAGTCTATAAATGTTAGGGACAGAAAACAGAGTATGAAAATGGAATCTGAATATGTTTCAAATCAATTACTCTTGTCTGCTTCCACTACACTTAGCTCCCAAGAGATCTGATGATGAGGAAAATCTACTTATGCATTGATCCCATCAAGCTGCGTTTGAATGGATAGGATACAGACATCTTTTGAGTTTATATTTTCTAAGAATTATGCATCAGTTATTCTGTGGAAAAATTCCTCAGAAAATATTTTAATAGTCTAATATTATTTCAATTTGCTACCTTTTAAACCAGAAAGCAATCTGTTTGGAACACATAAACAGTGAACATGGACACAGTGGGAAGATGCTAGGTATGGAGAAGGAAGGGAGGAGGGCAGGGTGGGAACGGCTCACTGCTCCACAGCAAAGCTTTGCAAAGTGCACTTCAACTAGTGGCTGAACTTGTTGCAGCTGCTGATATCCCAGCATTTGTTGTGTACAGCAGTTTCTATGTGGCTAAGCCCTATCAGCTGTCCTCTGCCACTGTCCTGTTCAAGAAGAATATATCCCAATTTTAAAACTTATCCTACTCAGGTGCGCTCAGTCTTTGAGCCCCTCTCAGTCGCCTGCCAGGAGCTTCTGCCATCCTCTACTGCTTCCAGCTCCTCGGGCATGTGACTCTATGCAAAGAGACCCAGGTCCAGCCTCAGGTCTTTATTCTGCCATTTGCACAGGAGAAACCTTCCCAGACCTCATGTGACGTTTTTTGGCAACCAGGTAAAGAGACAATCCTTCAAAAAACCCCTTCCTGACAAGTCCAGTGATCATCAGGCACTCTTAGTAAAGGGTGTCAGAAGTATGACCAACACTCAACTCTGCAACTACACTAATTGGTAGAAAAATCACCCAGTCTTGCTTCCAGGAAGGAATTTCTAAGGCAGCCAAGGAAGTAAGGATACTGCAGAGATGGCACTGAATCCAGCATGTTGGCCCGTGAACACATGTTCTTTTGGCCATGTCACAGTCCTTCTCCTCTTTGTTTTCATGAATGTGACAATCCTGCCTGATGTTTGTTTTATGCCCTATAATTCCAAGTTTATCTTTTTAATAACACAACAGAAGCTGGTTTCAAAATATTGTAAGTAGAAAGATTCATGACAAGGAAAGAAAATGCACATGAAGTAGGAAATTATTTCAATTTAAGATGGACTTGGCCAGTCTAGATATCAGCAGCAGTATCAACTTTTCTATTAAAAAGAATCCAACATGTAGCTCAGAGGTACAGTGCTTGAACAGCATGCATGAGGCTCTGGGTTTGGTCCCCAGCACCACCAAAAACAACAACAAAAAATTAAGTATTCTGGTGCCAAAGAATTTTCGTAAGCACATTGGTGATATGTTACCTGCCGGAGCTGGAAGACTCCTCCCGTTGGAACATCCTTGGCGGGAATCACTTCTACAGGGCAGTATTCACCATTCTCATTCTGTTCCAAGATCTGAACCCAGAATTCCAATTTCCTGGTGACTTCGCTCCACCTAGGAAACAGGTGCAGTTCTTGGGAAGTCACATTTCTTTTCTAATACAGGCAGCTTAGGATCCTACACATGAGACTAAGAAACTAAAACGACCACCAAACGGGTAACTGATCTATGGTTGAATTAGAAACATACAAATACATGCTAGCAAATACAATGAACAGCAAAGTTAAACTAACTTGATATCAAGACTAGAAATGGATCCTTTATTTTGCTCAGAAAGATATGATGATAAAATCCTTTTCAAAGTGGCTACTCAAAAATCAGAGCATTCTAGTGAGATGTGCAGAACAAGTACAGAGCTACCTTCCCATAAACAAATAAAGGTAGCACTTTCCACTCCCATGACTTGAAAAGAGTCAAGGAAAAAAAAAAACTCACCTTCTAATTAAGTATTTGCTAAAACTTTCTAAAGGAAGGAAGGAAGAAAGGGAGGGAGGGAGGGAGGGAGGAAATCTGGCTCCTGTCTATAATTAAATGAAAGTAAAAACATCTTCTATTTCAGTGATTCCCTTTATTTTATTTAGTTGTTGAGAGACACAATACCTTCATTTCACTTAGTTGCCTTTTTTCATGGTGTTGAAAATCTAACCCATGCCCCACACATGTGAGGCAAGAGCTTCACCACTGAGCCCCAGCCCCAGCCCCAGCCCCTCCCTTTTAAATCTTCCTTTTAAAGTCAACAATAAGGCTCTCTCCTTCCATCACGGATGCCACTAGCAAGAACTAAAAAGAGTAAATGTAATGATGCAGACCTCCATTTGTTTCTCTGACAATAATTAGAAATAATTCACAGTGATAAGTGACCATTCTCCACATTAATTTCACTATTTCTTCTTAAATAACCACATACTTAGCTTTCTTGCATCATTCTTCCAAGTTCACTGTCCTAGGAAGTTTAGCTGTGACATAAGCACCCTGGACACAACACCATCTGCCCTGGTACCTGGTAATGCTCAGGAAACAGTGAGCTTTATAAATGGCAGTATCAACCTACAGCAATGTTGTAAAATTATAAGTAGAATTAGATGGATATTTAAAATTCACCTGTCCCGAAGACTTCGTGTTTTTGCTTGGATGATTCCCAAATCCCACAGGGCTGGGTTTTTCCGGGGGTCATTCATTTTATGTCCATATATTTCAATTGCCAAGGCCCCTTCTGATAGATGCTCAATGAAGTCTTCCGTGATGTTAACAGAAAACTCCTGAAAGATAACAGCTAATTACAAAACAGAAACATTTTCTGGTAATCCTACAATTACTAATACCAGGAATCATGTACTTAAGTTTTATCAGGGAGGAAAGAAACAGAAAACAGAATACTTCCGTTACTGAGCAGAGGGTCAAAGCACCTGGGTTTGATCCCCAGCACCACCAAAAACAATAACAAAAAATTAAGTATTCTGGTGCCAAAGAATTTTATAAGCACATTGGGAGTGCCCAGGTGGCCAAAGGTTCTTGCCTTTAAGTTAACTATGAATTTTTAAAATCTTCCACTTTTTTTCTTTTTAGACCTACATGACATAGAATTTATTTTGACATAAAGGCATGGAATATAATTTGTTCTATTCAGTCCCAGGGACTTCCCCCTTCCCCTCCCCACTCCCCTCCTCCCTCCTCATTCACTTCCCTCTGTTCTACTGATCTTTCTGCTATTATAGATTTTTTTTTAATTAGTGTCTTGTGGATGTACATGATGGTGAGATTCACCATGGTATATTCATATATGTGCATAGGAAAGTCAGGTCAGACTGATTCCACTGTCTTCCTTATCCACTCCCCCTCTTCCCTTTATTCTCCTTTGTCTACTCCACTGATTTTTCTTCTATTCTTTTTTTTATAACCCCCATCGTATTTTTCTCTACATATCAGAGAAAACATTCAACCTTTGATTTTTTAAAACCTTCCACTTTGAAAGTCTAGTATGTAAGAACAGCACTGCATTGTATTTTCAAAATCTATTGTTTAAATGTATAACTAACTATATGAAGCATTATAATAATTTATAATATCTTGATATAAATTTCTACATCCAATAAGGTAACTATATGTTGCAAAAATTACTTTTTCCAGTTTCTTGGACATTATATACAATAAAAGAATAATGATTATTAGCACAAAAAATAATTTTCACAACCTGTCCTTATGTGTGGCAAGGGGGTACTGGGGATCAAACGCAAGGGTGCTTGCTACCACTGGTCTACATCCGCAACCTTCTTTTATTTTTTATTTTAAAACAGGGTCTTGATAAATCGCTACAACTGGCCTCCAATTTGGGATCCTCCTGCCTCAGCCTGCTGGGTGGCTGGGATTGCAGAAGTACACCAGGACACCCAGCCCAACCATTTCTCCTTTACAGAACAATATTTTGCAATAAGGATTTTGCTGTATTAAGAAAGTCATGGAATTTAAACACACTGGGGGAAAAAACCTCACTCAAACAAACAAAAAAAAATGAGGTTGATCAAGTGTGGTATAATAACAAAAAAGACTGATAGACCAGTGCAGGCTCTGCTGGTCACAAGCCCCAGGAAACACGATGATAACTACTGTGGACAAGGTAACTTCTGTGAACGGTTCCTTCAGCTGAAAAAAGAAGTGCAGCAATGAAATATAACTGGCAAGGACAACAGGAAAGAATGGCAAAGGGCTCAGCAGAACCTCAGACCCAGCAAAGTGATTTCTTGTCTGTTGCCTTAATTTTCACTAGCTTCTTAACTGTTTCCGATTTCTTTTCTTCACTAATGTAACAGAAAACACGGATTCCCTTAGAAGATGAGCATGAGTGTCCACGCGGGCGTGCATGCACACACACACACACTTTTTTTTTTTTTTTTTTGAGAGAGAGAGAGAGAGAGATTTTTAATATTTATTTTTTAGTTTTCGGAGGACACAACATCTTTGTTTGTATGTGGTGCTGAGGATCGAACCCAGCGCCCCGTGCATGCCAGGCGAGCGCGCTACCGCTTGAGCCACATTCCCCAGCCCCAAGTTACCCTTTTTTTAAACCAGTAATCGAACCAAGGGCCACTTAACTACTGAACCACATCCTCAGCCTTTTTTTCTATTTTATTTAGAGACAGGGTCTCGCTGAGTTGCTTGGGGCCTCACTAAGTTGTTGAGGCTGGCTTTGAACTCATGATCCCAAGCCACTGGAATTACAGATGTGCGCCACTGTGCCTGGCTGTACAAGTTACCCTTGACTGTGGACAAGTCAAATGCATTGACTTTAATTCTTTACTCCATCCCCATTGTAAGACATTCTGGTCCAAGACATAGATTGACAAAATTATTCAAAGAAATAAGGATTATTTTTTGATTTTTGGTTACACATGAGTAGACTACAAAATCAACTCACGCTGCAGTGATCAAAGACAACCATGCATTGAGGCTCCTTGCTGACAGGGGAGGAGGAGGTATCCACCTCAGGCACGACTATCACTGGTTCCTGCTGATCCCAGAAGTCGTATTTGCAGAACACGAAGTGGGCCAAGTGCTGTGGCAACCCCGTGGCTTGAAGTATTTTCACCTGAAAGGAAGAGAGGGCTCTGTTGGTGTTTTAACCAGAAGATTCCAGGTGGTACTCTGAGTTAGGGGTATGGGTTCCTGTCCTGACCACATCCTATTCGCTCTGGAGTATTTCTGCATCTGAAATGGTGCCCACAACTGTCCTATTTAGTAAGAGGCCTGATATAGAGTGACAAGGACTTGATGATAAAGGTGGGTATACTGAAGTATTTAGAGGCTGATGAGGATAATTTAAATTCCAGTTTCTTAGAACATAAGAATATAACAGTCATCAATTCAGAAGAAGAAAGTTCTTGAACATCAACAACATTCAGTTATATGAATCTGGCAAACTATGAATATGTCCTAAAAAAAAAAAAGAGCCAGGTACAATGAATTTTTAAAAAATCAGTATATGTGCCAACAAGCAATAAATGTTCGAGGAAGGGCAAAATATTTATTCAAAACAATTTTTTTTTGGTACTAGGAATTGAACATTCGGGCTCTACCACTGAGGCTGAAGCCCCAGTCCTCTTTTATTTTTTGAGACAGGGTCTCACTAAGTTGCTTAGGGCCTGGCCAAGCTGCTGAGGCTGGCTTTGAAGTTCAGATCTTCCTGCCTCCACCTCCTGAGCCGCTGAGATTACATATGGGCACTACCACACCTGTCTTGATATTTTGAAGTATGAAGCATAACAAGGTTCTCAAGTAGAAAGGTTACATGCTACCAAATCATTTTTTGGAGAATTTTAGAGGCACTGAGAATGTGGCGTTAAACCTCTGGGGGAGAACGGAGGGAAGTGCAGAAGGCGACATTTTGCGCTGTCGGTATCAATGCTGACCAGATGCCTTCCCTACACAGACTTAGTGGGGAGAGGCGCCAGGGCTAAGGCTGGACTACAGGACTGCAGAGTTCTGTGATGACGAAGTTGGGTGGAAACGCATGCCTCAGCAAGTTAAATTAGGTTCTGACTTTACAACTGACTGAGCCAGTCTTCACACCATTGAGTAATAATCAGAAACTTTGTTCTTCACCCGATCACGCCCTGCATGTTGTACAATCCCCTCTACCTCTAATAATAAACTTAATGAAAATAAAGTAGAATATATGGCATAAATTCATGTAAGTTCAGCAACCACAAACACAACCTTCACATTTGGGAAGCATTAGTAAGGATGGGGAAACCACAAAAAGTGGGAACTCCACAGTAATTCATTTTTCCCAGTGATGCTAATAAGTCTGAAAGATAGCAGTTTTCCTCCTAGGCTACAGAAGACTGGCCAGCACAGTTCATCTCTCCATACCACCTGAGCAATCAATGTTCTGTAACTTTTTATAATTAAAAAAAAAGAGGTTTTCACCAATTTTTATAAAAACATTTTCTTACCATAATAGTCTTTACAGTGAGGCACAAGATTTTGAGGTTACATAAATCTAAACAAAATCTGTCACTTATTAGCTTGTGTTCGGGTGCAAATTACTTCAATTTTTAGTTTTCTCACAATGGTACTGGCACCAAAACAAACATGAAGACCAATGGTACAGAAGAGAAGACACAGAGACAAACCCACATAAATTCAGTTTCTCATACTAGACAAAGGCACCATACACTGGGGAAAAGATGGCCTCTTCAAAAAATGGTGCCAGGAAAACTGGAAATGCATATGCAACACAGTGAAATTAGACTCCTATCTCTCACCCTGCACAAAACTCAACTCCAAGTAGATCATGGACATAGCATTAAAACAGAAACCCTGCACCTACTAGAAGAAAAAGTAGGCCCAAATCTCTACCTTGTCAGCTTCGGAACCAAATTCCTCAACAAGACTCCTAAAGTGCAAGAAGTAAAATGAAGAATCAATGAATGGGGGCTGGGGCTGTAGCTCAGTGGTAGAGCGCTTGCCTAGCATGTGTGAGGCACTGGGTTCAAGCCTCAGCATCACAAATAAAAGTATTGTGTCCATCTACAACACACACACACACACACACACGGACTATAAATATTAAAGGAACATAAAAAAAGAATCAAACAGGATAATATCAAACTAAGAAGCTTCTTCACAGCAGGAAGCAATCAAGACCATAAAGAGAGAGCCTACAGAATGGGAGAAAATCTTTGCCACCTGCGCCTCAGAGCATTAATCCCCAGGATATATAAAGAACTCAAAAAACTTAACACCAAAAAAATAAATAACCAAATCAATAAATGGGCTAAGGAACTGAACAGACACTTCACGGAAGAAGAAATATGATCAGTCAACAAATATATGAAAAAATGTTCAATATCAACAGCAATTAGAGAAAGGCAAATTAAGACTACACTGAGATTCCATCTCACTCCACTCAGAATGGCAAGTATCAAGAATACAAGTAGCAATAAATGTTGGTGAGGATATGGGGGGAAAGGTACACTCATACCTTGCTGGTGGGTCTGCAAATTGGTGTAACCACTCTGGAAAGCAGTGTGGAAATTCCTCAGAAATCTTGGAATGAAACAACCATTTGACCCAGTTATCCCACTCCTTGGTGTATACCCAAAGGACTTAATCAGCATACTACAGTGATACATCCACATCAATGTTTATAGCAACTCAATTCACAATAGTTAAATTGTGGAACCAATCTAGGTGTCCTTCAACAGATGAATGGATAAAGAAAATATGGTACATATATACAATGGAATATTACTCAGAAATAAAGAGGAATAAAATATCATGCTAAGTGAAATAAGCCCATCTCAAAACTCCAAAGGGCAGATATTATCTCTGATTTGCAAATTCTGACTCACAACAGGTGGGGTGGGGGGTGTAGGGGGAAGGGAAGGGAAAGGGGAATGGGAAAGACAGTAGAATAAATCGGACATAACTTTCCTATGCTCATATGAGTATATGACCAGTGTAACTCCGAATAATGTATAATCATAAGAATGGGAAGTTACACTCCATGTATGTATGATATGTTGGAATGCAGTCTGCTGTTGTGTATAACTAAAATGAACAAATAAAAAAAATTTTAATTAAAAAATACAATATTTAGTTTTCTTAGGCTCAGCTTTCACCTGGGAAATATGTGAATGTTAACGGCCACCCTACTGTCCCGGGTGACACCATGCCAATGAAGAAAAGGAAACGAATGGAAGCAACTGACCAGGTATTCAATACATACTTCTCTGTGACTGAATTCTGTCTGAAAGCCACGTTTTCCCTATAGAAATTCATCTAAGTTTAAGAATAAGAAATAAGATGTCATACACTGACCCATCCTCTGCAAGCAACTTCTCAGGACTGAGACTCAGGATCTAGAACATAGGTTGTCTGGGGTTTTATTAGGTTTAAGTTTTTACATACAAAAATGAAAATCACCACAAGGTGTCAGAATACCACAGACTTCAGCTTGCAGCTGTCCAAGACAGAGGGGCAAAATGACATCAGCCAGCATCACTGTTGTTTGGGGTTTTTTAATGGACTCAATATCACTGGAAATGTTAATGTGTGTACATTATTCATTAAGGAAAATAAGCTCAGACTTCTTCCCTGGGCCAGTGACTCTCAGCTCCCATGACATTTTAGCTGTCCCGGGGCTGGTCTCATTTTCCCTCCCTCACTTCCTTTACTGTTGAAGTGTATTTGTCCTTGACCTCTCTACACAAAAGGCTACTGCATACTAGAACCTGGGCTCTAAAAAGAACCTCCTATGACAGGGAGCAGGCTCTCTGCTGGCTACACTGGGACAGGGGACGTACGGGATGCACAGAACATCCATCATACAGAAAGCCACTAAGTCTTCGAGGGTCAGGGCCACACCAACACAGCCAGCTGAGGTGACTGCCACCAGCCAAAGACAGGGACCTTACAGCTTCAGTGCAGGTAATGAGTGAAATGGACCAAAACCCAAGTGTGCTTAAGTCCAAGAGTCCATGATAACAGTAAGAGAGAGAAAATCTCACTGGTAAAGCATCAATTCATTATTCTGAAAACCAGTTAAATAAAGGGAGAGAATGGAACACTTACCCTGTCTTCTCTATACAAGCTCCACCTCGGAATGGCAAACTAGCTGGTGGCAGAACCACTCTCTCTATAGAAGCACTTCAGCTAACCATTAAAACGAAAGACTCACAGTAGCCCTCTTTCGTAACTTCTAACAAAATAGTGCATTTAGGTGATGACCATCCATGTCTGTAACACCCCCAAAGAGAAACAACCAGACATAACAATAGCCCCATCCACAAAGAACCTTGACCTCCCTCCCTACCACACAGCACCTGCACCTCCAGCCACCAGCTTGCACCTGACACATGTGACACATTCAGCAGTGATAGTCATCGGACGCCGGACTGTGAAAAACTCCTGGGCAACAACCCGGTCTCTACAGCAAGTTGCAGGGTGAGTGTGTGTGTGTGTGTGTGTGTGTGTGTGTGTGTGTGTGTGAGAGAGAGAGAGAGAGAGAGAGAGAGAGAGAGAGAGAGAGCGAGCTCTCTCAAGTTATGAATTTGGGATAATGAAGCTACGTCGACTTTTGTTGTAAGTACTCACTGTTTTGGGGAGCCACACTAAACTGCTCACAGGTAAAACAGGACACATGGGGTGCTTACAGGGGGCAGCACAGAAGCAGCTGGGGGTAGGAATGAGAGGAGCCTGGCCTCGGGCAGCTGCTGTCAGCTGGTGATAAAGAGGGTCAACTAGACTATTCCTACTGCTTTTATGGGCTTAATTCCTTCCATTTAAAAAATCTTAAGATATATTGTATTGTACCAGCATTTTTTAAAGCCCCATCATTAAAAAAAGGTTACTGGATGCACTACTTTTTTTCAGTGAAGATGATAAATTTCCTGGAATGTTGTTTTACTGCAGTGGTAAAAGCTCATCTTTCAGAGTTGTACTTTCTAGTCCACCAGCTTGACTGGGCCACACGGAGTCATCAAGCTTGTCTCCACCCCTGAGAATCGCAATACCTCAAGGGACAGATTCTGAGATCAATGCAATAAAGATGAACCTTCTAGCAGATAACGGTGTTTCCCCCTTATTCTGAAGTGGTTGGAGCCACGGAACACGGCAGACCTGCTTAGCACATGCTGCGACCTGCAGAAAGTGGCCCTCCCTGTAACAGCATTAGCTTCTCCTACTTGAGGCAAACATATAACTTACTCCTGAAATTCTAAGAAATGAAGACCTAGGATGGGTTATGAATTAAGAGTCAGGTCTAGGACTGGGGATATAGCTCATTTGCTAGAGTGCTTGCCTCACACACACAAAGCCCTGGGTTCAATCCCCAGCACCACCACCAAGAAAAAAAAAAAAAAAAAAAAAAAACAAGAGTCAGGTGTAGCTTCTTTCCCTGACCTTTTACTGGCCTCTCTTCATTTTTCCTTTTTCAGTCCTGGGGACTGACCCCAGAGTGTACAAGCACAGCATAGCAAAGGGACACTTAGGCATAACCTCAATCCTTTTTTTACTTATTATTTTGAAACAGGATCATGCTAAGTTGCCGAGGCTAGCCTTGAACCTGAGATCCTCCTGTCTCAGCCCACTTAGTCTCTGGGATTCCAGGTGTGCATGGCCATTCCCAGCTACGGGCTGCTTTGTAAACAGCACAGGCCACTGTGCTGATTTCTTGTCACTGAAACCTTTTTCACTGGATCCTGCAAAGGTTCTCAACCAATGGTATTGCTGGCCTACTAGAGAGTGTTTTGAGATGTGGGAAAGGACATTCACAATGCCATGACGAGTAGGGGAGGTGGCTCTCCCCAATCTAAACGGGCAGGAACCGACAACTGTAATGACCAACTACCCTCTACCTAGCCATTATACTCAGAAACACCAAGAGCACCTGTGGAGACATTTTAACCCAACACCCCAACTCCTTCAGGTTTAGCCTGTCCCATTTGCCCAGAAATCATCCCCAGACCCTGCTGTCTGAATCACCTTCTCTCTCTGTGTCTCAGGACCGCTGGTGCCTACTCTATGAAGCCCCTGGATCACACACAACACTGGAGTCTTCTGTACACCAACAAGAAGACCGAGCAGGCCCTAGCTACTGAAAAGCAGGAACCTCTCCCAGCTCATCTTCATGTTGCTGGGATCTGACATGAGGCCTGACCAGTAACACCCAACAAAAGTGTGATGAACAGCACACCAGGGAAGAGCAGGCAGCAGAGGGCTGCAACTGGGGTGTGCAAGCACAGCACGGCCAAGGCACTGTGGGGAGGAAGAGCAAAGGTCGTGCAGAGAGGCTGCAAAGGGTGGCTAGGGCTGCAGCTCAGGGACAACACCAGAGCTGGGGTAAACACCTATTTTCAGCAAGAAGCAAAAGCCCCAACAGGAGGAGCAAACAGTGGGAGACAAGGGCTTCTCTGCAGAGAGGTGCAGATAAACAAAGACTCCTATGATTTTGGAATTGAGTGGCCCAGAGAAAAGAGGTGACTTGTCCATAGCTCTAGAAATGCTGAACCCATACTTCAGGATCCGTGTCCCAAGAACACCCAACACTACAAAGTTTACTTGGTGACAGATGTTTTCAAAATCCAAAAAAGAACACAGATTCATCATCTAAATACCCACAATCCTCAAAAACAGTCCCGCTTAGACTACTTCCCAGACAAACCTGGGACTTACCATGCACACCAGTCTGCTCTCCTGGGCCTCCTTCTCAAAGGAGCCCTCGGTAGCGTCGTCACCTCCTGCGATTCTCTCCCCAATGGCACCACTGAGTCGCATCACCTCTACATGCAGCCGACCAGCCACCTAGAGCAATGGGGCAAAGCAGACACTGGCTTCCAGATCCCTGAGAGGCCCTCTCCTCTGCATCAGCCACGCTATCAGGTCAACGGTATCAGAATGCGGAAGGCTCCTTTCTGACACTAGTTCTGCTCTCAAAGTATCTGGACTAACCACCATAAAGTCTGTGGAAACAAAGTATTTACCACATACATCCATAGCATTTGTCATTACTGATGTTAAAAAAGGCAGCAGCAAGATCCCACTGCCACCCTACTATTCCCTGCACTGTACTTTGCAGAAACCGAGGCATGAGCAAGCCAACCTCTCCCTTCTGATTGACGATCGGGACAGCATACTGTAACTTCACATCATAGAACAGGGACTCCAGGAAGACATTGGCCACCCCAATGAGACTGTGATTTTCCTGCTCGTCATAGAATGGGTCAGCACGCTTGAAGTACGATCGGATAACCTAAAAGAGAATTGGAGCACAAAACTTCTCAAAAATCACATATAATAAATGCATTCAACCTACTGATTTTTGATACACTCTTAATTTAAGTCATTAAAGTAAACTTTTATCGCTAGTATTCTTTACTGCAAAGTAAGTTCTTCCCAAAGCACAGCACTGTATTATTCTCATACACACATTCCCTCATTCCCACTTAGAATGGAGGTCAGTGTCCTTCACCCACAAAGGATAATCCCAATAGTAGGCCATTACTTTTATCATTTCTTCTCCTTTACATAGAAATCTTCCTGCAAAAATAAATAAACAAAGTATACTGACTACAAAAGAAATGGAGTGCACTAATATTCTCCATTTTTCTGTTATGGAATAGGGTCACCCCATCTCTTATAACTCATTAGACACACTGCTACAAATAAGAAGTGACACTCAGAGGGAGCAGTTTTTTTGTATTAATATTGTTATTTTACTTTTCAGTTGAAATAGGAGAGGAACAAAAAAGATTTTTTTAAATGTGAAGCAAAAATGTCATCTAACTATAAAAAGTCGGTTTTACAATATCAATTTTGAAAAATAAACATTTTTACAAAATATGAAGTTAAGGTAGTCAACAACTATATGTAGAAACGGGACCAGCAGTATTGAAGATACATTATATGCATTATTCTATTTTACTATATATTCTATTTTATACACGTACAAGTACATGGCTGAACTCAATGAGAGAACCTGCAAATCAAGCAGCAAGTACCAGTACAGAGGTTTACAGAACCACGTCACAATCAAAGCTTCTTCAAAAAACGTTCCTAATAGTGTAAATACTAAGGTGCTGCTGAATTAAATTTAAAAAAACACACTTCATAGGGTTTAGTTTATTGAGAAACAGAAGGAAGCTGATAAGGCCTGGTCTCTGACCTACGGAGAGCCCCAGAGCAGCAAGGGGATAGACACACCCCTCCAAGAGAAGGCAGAATCCAAAGTGGGAGCTCTGTTAGAAATGCAGAGAAGAGCAAGGAGAAGGAAAGGGACACCTGAGGGACAGGTTTCTAAAATTCTTAATTAACTAAACAATGTAAAGGATTAAAATAACTTTTGCTGTAGAACCAGGACAACCATTTTGGGAACACAAAGGATTTCCCCATGGGCAGCCCACTGCAGCCAGGTCCCTTCCCTTGGTGCTTACCGGGGTGTCCTCGTCACACTCTTTCCACTCCTGATAAAGATCTCTCATATCCAGCAGCCTGTTGTCCAGTTTTTCCAAAGACCAAATCTGCTTTCCTTTTCCTCTTCGTCTCACTTGGATTGCAGGCTCACTGAGGAGAGAGCCTCGCTGCAAAGACAGCAGAGGGGGGTGTGAAATGCCACCAGGCCACCACAAGGCCAGCGCTGAGTGCCCACACCCACTGGCCAGGTCATCACACCAAGCTGATGGTTACAAAGCCTTTCCAACCAGCTACAGTCAAAACTAAAAATTTCAGTGTGAACAGGTTTAGGTATAACTTTACATTTAGACTTCTACTGTAATGGGATATAAATTCAAATTGAAAACCCCAAATCCTAGATTATTATGCTCAATGGAAAGCTGAAATAAGAATGCTTTGTTCAGGGGCTGGGGTTGTGGCTCAGTGGTAGAGCACTTAACACTAGCACGTGTGAGGCACTGGGTTTGATCTTCAGCACCACATAAAGTCAAATAAATAAAATAAAGGTATTGTGTCCATCTACAACTAAAAATATTTTATTCAGAATGTTTTTATTCAGACTTCGTATGACCACAGAACATCAACGGGGAGAAAGAGTCACACATACAGGAGGGCAAAGGGAAGTCTGCTGAGATGCACGGTAAAGAAGTGTCTTTATACTTTCAGAAGTGTAACTTTCAGTTTTTTTTGAATGGGTAGGATCTTAATGCTAAAAACAGTAAATTCTTAGAAAAGTTACTGTAAACTGCTTAAAAGATTAAACTATGAAAATTGTCCCATTTGGAAGCAATAAATGATACTAGATTCCGAATATACAGATTGAATTTATTATTAAATTAGTAGAGAACTAGACAGTTAGTGGTTGCACAACACTGTGAATGTACTAAATGCTTGTGAATTATTTACTTTAGAATAGCAATGTTGTGTTATGCAAATTTTGCTAGAAAAATAGTATTTGATGAAGTATTTCCAGCTTATAAAAGCAACCTGTGTTTTTCTCAGTACCTCACACATACTAGGCAGGGGCTCAACCATTGAATTATATCTCCAGGCCATTCTCCTTCCAAATTTTTTTATTAGTACATTACAATTATCATAATAGTGAGATTCATTATTCCAGACCTTTTTATTTTGAGACAGGGTCTCACGAAGTTGTCCAGGCTGGCCTCAAACTTATGATTCTCCTGCCTCAGCTTCCTGAGTAGCTGGGATTACAGGCACAACCTACCAAACTTGGGTAATGATGCAGTTTTTGGTTGTTGTATTTGTGGTGCTGGGGATTGAACCTTGGGCCTCAAGCAGGTCAGGCAGGCACTCTACCACTGAGCCACATCTACAACTATGCAATGAGGTTTTTTTTAAAAAATATTTTTATTAGTTGTTGATGGACTTTTATTTTATTTATTTATATGCAGTGCTGAGACAGTGCTTCACACATGCTAGGCAAGCATTGTGTCACTAAGCCACAATCCCAGCCACAGGAATGTGTTTTTAATGTAGAAAAACTTTTAGGACATTTTTAAACCACAAAGTAGAAAATAAAAACATCCTTCTACATCTCCCCCAAACGATGTATTTATCCATCATCTATCAATTTAAATGTACTGGCTTAATTTATTAACTACTCCTATATGTCTACTTAGAACTTAAGTGAACCATGAAATACAATAATGTTTCATTAACATCTTGCATATGATCATTTCCAAAGAAATAAAATTTGCATAATGAAATAAAGATTTGATAATTCTTCTTTTTGGCAGTGCTGAGGATCAAATTCAGGGCTGGGTGCATGCTAGACAAGCATTTTGCCACTGAATTCAAAACACAGCTGGAGATCTAATAATTCTTAAAATTGAAAATCCGTGTGCTTTAGGCCCTTCCACCTCATCTTCAGCCAGCTAGTGAAAAAAACAAAAATCCCATTAGTGATCTGTGGCTACTGACTTTCCAGGGGCAGAATGCTGGGCCTGGGACTAAACGTCCAGGAATCTACCTACATCATGAACAAATAGCTGCTACCGCACCTCCGTCTGCAATGCACAGCCCCAGGGAGCACACGGGTGGATGGGAGGAGAGAGACCCGAGGGGACATGAGGCACGAGGGGCTGACTTGGCTGCCCCAAAGCAGTAGAGCTCCTTCCAAATAAAGCTCAAAAATAGGATACAGAGAAAAGCGCTATCATTGTGCTTACGGGTAAAATGTTCAGTTCTCAGATACCACAGGGTGAGAGAAGATTTTATACTGCTCCATCTTCTAGAAAAAGTTAAGCCCTATAACTTCTGCCCATGATTGGCCTCCTCTTTTGACTATGTCTTTGAGTCCCACTGCACTCAGATTTTGCCCTATAACTAAGAAGCAGAATGAAGTTTGGGTAAAATCTTTCCAACTGCACACCGAGTATCCATCAAGAGACAAGGATCTACACAGTAATGATCAGGTTTGCGGTACCTTTATTACTCAAAGGATTGAGTCATATTTGCTAAATATTGACTGTGCAAAATGGTGAGCTCGATTCTGAGAGATCATTGGGAAACAGCAGCTATCCCTGCTGTCAAATTCCCACAGAACATGGAAACAAACTGATGGAGACGTGTGTTAGGTAGTGCAGGAGAAAGAGACCACGCAGACTCAGCAGAAGTACGTATGAAGAGAAAAGTCCTTCTAATCCGTTAAGATGCACACACACACAATCAGAGCTAGAGAAGGTTCAGGAGGAGGAGCATGGGGTGGGGGGGGTGAGGATGACAATGACTATAGGTCAGAATAGGGTATTTGAGTAGGACTCTCCCACAAAATACTATTAAACTCATTATATTACTCAAAAAAGAGATTTGTTGTCTTAAATATATATAGGAAACAACTAATGAATGGTTTTATAGAACAATCTATTAGCAAATAAAGACAACATGATATACATAAAGTGAATACCTGACTTGGGAAGGGCCATGGAGTGGTAATAAAGGAAAAAGGTACTGTGGGAGGACTGATAATAATAGAGTTCTCAGAAATAATTTAAATATATTTGACCATTTGATTCAGCTATCCCACTCCTCGGTTTATTTAAAATCAACATACTACAGCGACGCAGCCACATCAATGCTCACAGCAGTTCAATTCACAATAGCTAAACTATGGAACCAACCTAGATATCCTTCAGTGGAGAAATGGATAAAGAAAATGTGGTTCATATACACAATGGAATATTACTCAGCCTTAAAAATGAAATTATGACATTTGCAGGTATATAGATGGAACTAGAATATCATGCTAACTGAAATAAGCCAATCCTCAAAAACCAAAGGCCAAATGTTTTCTCTGAACAGCAGATGCTGATCCATAGTGGGGAGGCAGGTAGGGGAAAATGAAGGAGCTTTGGATTGTGCAGAGGGGCTGTGGGGATGAGGAGGACAGTAGAATGAGACCAACATTATTATCCTATACACATGAAGATTATACTAGCGGAATGACCCTGAGCCATGTACAGCCAGAGGAATGAAAAGCTGTGCTCTATTTGTGTACAACGTGTCAAAGTGTATTCTACTGTTATATATAATTAATTGGAACAAATTTAAAAATAAGAAATAAAAAAGGACTGGGACTGTAGCTCAATGGTACAGCACCCCTAAGATCAATCCCTAGTACAAAAAAAAGGAGAATTACTCATCTTCAAAATTAAAAATAAGACACTTTTCTCATTTAAGAGTTAGTTATAGGGTCAATACAGGTGTATTTTTCCTTCTGTTAATACTCCTGTCTTCAACGCTCAGCATAAATAAAACATGTTCATATTTAAAAAACATGACCACATTGCTAAGAAAAAAATGTGAACAACTTTGAGATGGACTCCCCCCTGCCAAAAAGAAAAGATCGCTGAGTGTCTTATCTAGCATCTAGCATATCATACTTGTCTGTATCTTAAGCCATTTACAATTTAGGAAGTTATTGAAAACATATAGTGATTGATTGCTGTAAATGATTGATTGCTGTCCAAAGAAATGCATGTTATCTCACAAGATACAGCTGACAACGGCTCTGTGAATCCTGACTTTCCTTGGGTCTATATGTAAATGTATCTCATAATCCTACTTTACACATGGAGGAACAGATAAGAAGTTACATTCCTGAATTAATGAGTTAAATAAAATATTTGACACATGTTTGAATAAATAAATATGTGTACATATATTTGAAATAAGGGAGTGAAATATACTGTGAGGAGGTAGAGAGTATACTCCTAATGGATAAATATACGTACACATGTACATATTTTTTAATGTAAATGCGTGTGTATATATGCACATACACACACACATCCATACGTATACACATGTGTGTGAATGTGTGCACATGCACGCATGCACACAAAGGCAAAACGAAGTGAATTCTACTCAATGGAGAAGAACCGAAGGACCTCCGTGGGTGGGTCTGGAAAGCAGCGGGGCACAAAGCCACCAGCGCCCTGCACAGCGCCGAGCCCAGCAACTCACACGACGACATCTGTCTTTGCTGAGGAAGGGCCTCACCTTCCTGTTGGCATCCAGGCTGGAGGCAGGAATCTGCAGGGTCACTTTGTATTCGGTTCTTTTATCCAGCTCCTCTGCAATGTAACTAGCTTCTCTCACCAACAGATTGGCCTTAACGATCTGCTCCCTCAGTCTCATCAGGCTGTTGTTCAACGTTGCTTCTCTTTAGGAGAAACAAAGAGGAAAGGCCGAGGTGAGCAGGAGCTAACAAATACCCAAAGCAGACCTCAGAACATCGGAGTATGCTGATGCCCAGTGCAAGCCGAGCTTTATGACAGTCCTGCACACAAGGACTCTACTGCTGACACTCCCATGCACGCACTTTTGTCTGGGCTGCACTGCCAGCACCTGGCACACCTGTGCAGTAAGCTGACCACAGAAAAGGGCAGCGCTTCACAACTGTGGACAGGAATCATCCAGGGATCTTGAGAAACTCAAGAGTGACTCGATTTCTACCCAGCAGGCCTTAGTGGGGCAGGAGGGTCTGCATTTCTATCACTCTCAGCTGATAGGGATGCCGCAGGCCCAAAGACCAGACTTGGATGAGCAGGTTAGTGATGTCCGATGCAGCCACGAGTAGGGCATTTCAGTGAGATGCTAGTTAGCTGCACAGAGGTCAAACTGCAATCTGCACCTCAGTGGCACCATGCTTCACCTACCTGAGCTCATCAGTCCAGACAATTTTCTTTTTTTCCTTTTTTTAAAAAACACCTACCCAAGCTTCAGAACCTAAAGCATGATACAATGATAAAGTATACTTTTTTATTCAAATCCAAAAGCCGTACAAACTGAAAACCAGACAGCACCTAACAAGGGCAGGGGTTTTTTGTTTGTTTGTTTGTGTTTTAGTTGTTAATAGTCCTTTATTTATTTTACGTGGTGCTGAGGATCGAACCCAGTGCCTCATACATGCCAGGCAAGTGTGCTACCACTGAGCCATAGCCCCAGCCCAACAAGGGCAGTTTTAAAGAAAGAAATACAAATTGGAGATTTCCATGTTTTCCAAAAATGAAAAATAATGTGAAGTGGTTCTTGGCTGTGACGCACACTCTCTTGCAGTGTGACGAGTTTACTGAAGCCAGGGCCTACCTCTCCTCCGCCCACTGCCTCAGGCGCTGCTGGGCGCTGGGCGAGTGGAAAGACAGCCGGTCTCCTGTACGATAGCTCTGCTTCTCGGGGGACAGCCTTCTCCGGAGCTGCTCCAGCTCCTGTTCATACATGAGCCTCTGCCGTTCTAGTGCGGAGCGTTTCTCTTCTTCATGCTGCTGTTCTAGGCTGTTCAATATCGACTGCATTGGATCTAAACATGTTTTTGTTAAAAAAAAAAAAAAAGGATGAACAAAAGGACAATGCACTTCAAATGTCATCCCACTGTGTTATACTGTTGTTGGTCAAACCAGTACCACCGAATATCCCTAAAGACAATTTGGAATAAACTCAGCTTTCTGTACTTCCAGTTCCTGTTGTCCTCTCCTATCCCATACCATGCTCTGTGTAACAGAAGCAAGTCTCCTGTGTGCCCTATCGTCACCCACGACACAGTGAGTGCTCTAGAAACATGACAACAGTAGCCTTACACCTGAGAATTTTCACCAATGAGAACAAAGTGTGCAGGAATTTGACGGCATATCAAGATAGCACTGGGGGTTTTATAGATACAGTAAGTTGTTATAGTCAAAGGCACACGAGAGTAGAGTTCAGAGACCAGTAACACAGATTTTCCCTTCTGCAAAACATGAAAAGACCTGAACTGTAAATACTTTTAAGCCTGTCAACCCTGGAAGATTCCAGAAGACAGGCAGACCACTCACCATTACTGCCCAGGGCCTTCATGGTCACCTCCATCTGTGCATACTCAAAATTGAAGCTGATCTCACTGGACACCTCACTAGAGGAGTCCCCATCCACGTCCAGCTGCTCAGAACTGTTATCGTTCCGCAGGGAGGCGTCCTGCTCCTCTTCCTCTCGTTCTGCTTTCTTTTTCTTTTTAGGCAAACTGAGTCTTGGGGTTAAAAAAAAAAGAATATCATTTTTAAAGTCAAGATAGGCATTTATGGACTGGGGCTGCAGCTCAGTGGCAGAGCACTTGCCTAGCAAGCGTGAGGCACTGGGTTTGATCCTCAGCACCACATAAAAAAATAAACAAATAAAATAAAGGAATTCTGACCATCTAGAACTACAAAGAAAGAAAGAAAACAAAAGATAAGCATTTAGTCATTCTATTCCTTAAAACTGGCATCTGCCAGATGCCAAAGGAATGCCATGTAAATACAAGGAAACTGCTGTATTCAGGAGCTTTCCATTCTGTGTGTGCAAATAATTATAACAGAGAGTGTGACATGGGCACACGACTGTTACCAGCCAGGTGGAGAAGAAAAGCCAGACCCCCTTCAGAGCAGAGTAGTCAAGGAAGGAAGGATGGAGCAGGAGATCGTCCGCCACACCCCAGAGGAGAAGCAGAAAGCAGGGCGAGGGCAGTGTGGGAAGGTGTGAGCCAGGTGATGGCAGGCTCTGAGAATGCGTGAGCCACCACAGGACACACAACCTCCACGAAGCACAGGTGAGAGAGAGCGCTGGGAAGACCAACCTAGCCCAGACCAGGAAGGGTATGGAAGACTAAGCCAAGCAATTTATACTTGCTTTAATTTGGGAAGGAAAAACATGAAAATTTTTTTCTACAACATTTGTATCCATCTACTCTTTCCTCAAACATCAAAATACTAACAGGCCTCCAAGCAAGGGCCTCTACTAGCCGTATGAAACGTCGCTGACCAGGGGCAGGACGAGGGGAGACCCAGAAGTTAATGCACACACCACCCAGCCTGTCTGTCCTGGCCGACACGACGCCACGCTTGTCTGGGAAACTGTGTGCAGGCCCAGGAAGGCCTTTCCTCTCGCTGCCCTCCAGCACCCAGCAAATTCCAGCAAAGGGGACACAGTGGAGGATTGCCAGGGTCTGACCAGAGGACTACTGGGGCTCGCGAGGTCCCCTTCACCCTCCCTTCCTCCTGGAACAAGCGAGCTGCTCTCAAGGCTGCAGGGCACAGGCATCTTTAGAGGGCAGGAAAGCGCCAACCCAAGGGTGGGCTTCAGCAGGGCACTTCTGAGAGGCTTGCCCAACACTAACGACCATCTCCCTTCAGATTTCTTGTTCTAACAGAGAAATAAATCATCTGTTTAAGCAGTGACTATCAAGTGTGCTGTTACCAACAGCTAAAAGCTCTCCCAAGGGAATGCCATCCTGATGCTATGGATAAGGCCACCACCACAAGTTTTCAGAAAAAAAAAAATCACATGTATCTTTTATACATACAAAACCACATCTGTGTGAATACACACACAAAGATAAACATGTCAGAAAAACAATGAATTCTTATACCAGATGGCAGAACAATCATCTTTCAATGGGAAATAAAAGGAAAAATATATATAAGTAAACTCAGTATTTTTCCTGAGTGTACACCATATATCCTAGAGTTCAGACACTTATGCAGTGAACAAACACATAAAACATACATATACTGTATTTACACATATACATATACCTGCATACACAAGATTATACATATGATTTTTATAAATTAAAGTTGACTTTCCAATATGTATGCTTCTACTCCAGAGCATCATCTTCAGTAACCTACCCCTTGAAGGGCCATGAGCAATGTCATACCTGAAGAAATGATTGTTCCCCCATAATATCCTGTCTCCATGGTGCAGCTGTATTGGACTGGAGACAGAGGACCCGTTTACAAATGTTCTGTGTGGGGAAAAGGTCAACCATGAGTAATGATTTCCCCATCCTCTGCTTCGTTTTCTAGTACTACAGCAGCCTAGTTACTAGGGAAAACAAAATGATTAATTCCCCAAAATAAAACCTGTCCTTGGTGAATCTTAGTATTTGCATTTACTTCACTGGATTATATAAAATGCTTACTGGTACTAAGTATAATACATTATTATGCACAATTTTTCAAAGTTCTAAATGTCATTTGGCAAATTAATGACAAATGTCCCTTACTTCCCACCACTAGTATATATTCTTCCCTTTAAAAATCACTGTGATGTTAACACTCATTCGAGTACGTTACCTAGTGTTCTTGTGAGGAGTGAGCACAACCTGGCCTTCTGACGTGATGTCTATGATGCAGTGTTCAGGAAGAATCCCCATTCCACACAGCTGGATGTCCTGGGAATCTGCTGACCCTATCAATGTATGTTCCTAAAAAAATCAAAATTTACTCATCAATACTGTATTCTTGCATGTACATAAACTAAAATCACCTGCATTGAAGTCCTCTTTGATCCATTACCTTAGATAATAAGATTTTCAAAGCAAATAGAGTAGAAATTTACTCTGAAATTCCTTTTTTTGTGTGTGTGAGGAAGGGTAACAGGGATTGAACCTACTCAACTACTGAGCCACATCCCCAACCCTTTTTTATATTTTATTTAGAGACAGGTCTCACTGAGTTGCTTAGGGTATTGCTTTGTTGCTGAGGCTAGCTTTGAACTCATGATCCTCCTGCTCAGCCTCCTGAGTAGCTGCGATTACAGGCATATGCTACCATGCCTAGCTCTCTGAATTTTTTTTTTTTTTTTGGTACCAGGGGTTGAACCCCAGCACTCAGCCACTAAGCCACCTACCCTGCCCTATTTATATTACATTTAGAGACAGGGTCTCACTGAGTTGGTCTCACTGAAATCCTCCTGCCTCAGCCTCCGTAGCTGCTCAGTAAAATTCTTTTTGCAAGTTTCTTTATAAGAAATAACACATTCAGCTGAGTAATACCTTTTAAACTTAAAATTATAACTTTAGGGCTAGAGTTGTAGCTCAGTGATAAAGCTCTTGCCTAGCACGTGTGAGGCATTGGGTTCTATCCTCAGCACCACATAAAAATCAATAAAGGCATTGTGTCCATCTACAACTAAAACTATAACTTTATATCCATATTCCTACTATATTCATATTTTTCATCACAGTCTGAACTCTAATACTCTCAGATCATAAGCCATGTGTCACAGATGTACCAAAAGCATGGTGTGGAGGCCAGGCACGGTGTGTATGCCTATGATCCCAATAGCCTGGGAGGCTGATGCAGGAGGAGCCAAGTTCAAAGCCAGCCTCAGTAACTTATCGAGACCCTAAGCAACTTAGTGAGACCCTGTCTCAAAATACAAAATGAAAAGGGCTGGGTGTGTGGCTCAGTGGTTAAGTGACACAGGTTCAATCCCTGCCCATGCTCCCCCGAAAAGAGCAAAACCATGTGTAGAAACCACAGTTCCTTAAGCTAGATATCACTTGCCTGGTCTTAATCAAAATAAACCAACTACAAAGACAAAAGCTATTCAAATATGAGAGTACAAAAAGACTAAAATTATTCTATGAATTTCATGGTCTCCTCAAACCTCATAAACAAGATTTTACAGATAAGTTCTTACCTTGGGCCCCAATGACTCATGTCTACCCCCACTTTTTGGAAGGTGACTTACCTAATCTGAATGGAGAAAAATGGCCTCTAAAAACTGAGCCTCTTCTTATCACAACTGTTGACTGCTTGTATGTGATTAAGGTTTGATGGGAACTGGGCTGTGTTCCCAGGCCCCTGTCTACACACCTGGACCAGGGGTCAGATATGAAATGTCTGAGGCTTTCTGGGACGCATGCCACCACTCAACTCTGCCCTTGTCATGCAGAATCAAACAAAACAGAAATAAATACATGGGAAGGTGTCCCAATAAAATGTCACTTAAGAACACTGAATTTTGAATTTCACATAACTTTCATTTTTTTATAGTTTAACGTTTTCTTTTTTAATATATATGTATTTTTTAGTTGTTGATAGACCTTTATTTATTTATAGGCAGTGCTGAGAAGCGAATCCAGTGCCTCACACATGCCAGGCAAGTGCGCTACAGCTGAGCCACAGCACCAGTCCCTTTCACAAAACTTTCACATGTCCAAAATATTACTGTTCAACCATTTAAAAAGGTAAAGACTATTCTTAGTTCTTGAGCCATACAAAACCAGAAAGGGCATTAGATGTGACCTGTGGGAAGCGGTCAGTTGACTGGTGACTCAGGAACCCATCCCCACCCATGGCTTTAAATACTGCCAAGTGTAAGCTAAGTCTCTATCACCAACCAGAACACAGACTTCAGGTCCACCTTCTCCCACCTCCACCATCAGCATTTGCCTACTAGACGCAACTGGAATGTCTGAAGACACTGAAAAGTCAGCAGAGCCAAAGAACTTGCTCCCCTCCTCCTGACCCAAGGAAAGTCCATTCCCCTCCCCAATACTAATGGCACTACCAACACCCAGACCATCAACCAAAAAGCTCAGACACTACCCAAGTCCTCCCTCTTTCCCTTACCAGCCCACCTGCGTCAATCGGGAAATCCTTAGATTTGACCTCACCTCCACCACCACACCCTAGTCTCAGACTCCCTGGGGCAGAGACCAGCCTCCTGCTCCCCATGGTATTCCACACACTTAACGCAGGCCTGGCACAGTTAGACATTACACAAACACGGAAAACAAATGAACACCCCCCATTCCTCAGGTCCAAAGGCAGCGATCCTGTCCTCCTCTGGCAGGTCACCCTTCAACGTAAACACCCTGCTCCCCCTCTTTTGGGACTTTAGCCTCACAAAATGCCTCTTCCTCTGCAGGATTTTCCCAGCTACCTATGGTGCCCAGGGAGCGCAGAGGACATCCCAGCACCTCTCCCTCCTCACATCAGCTGGGGCTTCCAGGCCAGTCCCACAACTGCAAGGACTCTCCAAGGCAGGCTGAAGAATGGACTGCACTGCCTCCCTCCCTGCCCTGCGTGCCCCATGACTGTCATCACCACCAGCAAGGTGATGTTAAAGGAAAAGCAGGGGCCAGCAAGAAGCATCCAAGACCACCCACAGAAGGAAGAAACATCCCTGAGCCAGTTCTACATAGATTCCCTCCCCTCCCATGAATGAGCCTCGTGCCGAATCCTAGCTGTGCCCTAGAAGTCCTTTCTGTCCTCAGGAGTGGGGTGGGAATGGAGAAAGCCTCGTGATGGCCACTAGACAGGTGGAACCAAAACTCCACTCCCAGGTTCCTCCCACCCCTACTCTGGCTCTGCTGCTCTGCCTGCAACACTCCTCCCTCCCTCTCCATACAGAGCATCTCCCACACCTACCTCTCCCTCTTCTTCCACTGAAGGGTTTCCCTTTTACCAAACCCTGATTGCACCTAAGACTCAGCAGGTACTGAGACTTGCTACTTCCCCTTATTTGGAGAACAACCTATGGAGGACTTGTGCACCAGTACAACCAGCATCGTACACAACATGCACTGGGTGCCAAACAAAAAGTGTGTATTAACAGGAGCAGAAGACATGAACTCCAACAGGCAAAGGTCTAATCCAAGTTCCAGAAGAAAAATTTCCTTTTATCAACAATTATACTGAGCACCCAACATGAGCTGGGCACTGAACCACTTAGGCATATAAAAAATAGATAAACTCCTAATTACAGACCTTACATTAGGAATGACAACTTAGATGTCTCATGTGAGGTTAAAAATCTCTTGTGATGTAGCTGATGATATCCTGGAATCTCAAATACTGAATTCAAAAAGCTCAATTCTGCCAAAGCCACACTGTTTGACGTTTACTAAGTCTATAAGCCCCTCATATTGTGCCTCATATTTTGCAATGCAGCAAAAACTAATGAGGAAGAGGAGGCGCCAGGAGGCTCCTGAGGAGCTCCTACATCTGGGGGTGCTGGGGAGCAAGAGGAGACGAAGTCTGGGGGAGCAGGAGAGTGTATGTGACTCCATGTGCAGAGCACACTGGTGAGGCTGTGCTGAGAAGACTGAGACCACCAAATCCCAGAGTTAGGAAGAACTTGAGATGTTGTAATCCAGCACCTCCACTTATAGCTGGGTGGCTAAAGTCATCTCCTCTGAAGTCAAAGGCCTAGCACTGGAACAGGCTGAGAAATTAAAGGCAAAGAAAGAAAAAACACTCAGTTTCCAAATTCCTCCAGCCCACATTGCGGTGTCACTTTCCTACAGTGAAAACTGTTCTTGGCTGAGTTACCCTTTTGAATGTGCTTTGTCATGAGTATGTCTTGTCTTGGGGCTGGCTTGGCAGCCAACACAGTATCGCTGCCTCTGACCGCCCAAACAGCTGACCACAGTCTGAAACCCAGTGGAACACCTCCGTGCAGACGATCAGAGATGCCAGCTCCTCCCCACAAACCTCTCTTCAAACAATTTCTTTGTTTAACTTTTAGTTAAAGAACAGATATGAATCAGGGGTTTCTTAGGATGTGCATCTGCATGTTCCAATTTTAACTCTATCACACCAGAAAGGAAAAGAATTCTTAGTTCTGAGGAGCAAAAATGGCTGCCTATTGTAAGTCCCACCCTAACACAGCATCTCCCCTAAAGCATATGGATATCTGTGGCTGATGCTCCAACTGAAAATGCTGCCAACGTCATTCAGAAGCACGGTAAGGGAACATCATTTGTTATTGCTTCTAGGAATCAAATCCAGGGACACTTTACCACTGAACTACATTCCCAGCACTTTGTTTTGTTTTTTTAATATTTTTAAAGGGGCTGAGGTTGTGGCTCAGTGGTAGAGCACTTGCCTTGCACGTGCGAGGCCCTGGGTTCGATCCTAAGCACCACATAAAAATAAATAAATAAAATAAAGGTACTGTGTACAACTACTAAAAAATAAATTTAAAAAATATTTTTAGGGCTGGGGATGTGGCTCAAGCGGTAGCGCGCTCGCCTGGCATGCGTGTGGCCCGGGTTCGATCCTCAGCACCACATACCAACAAAGATGTTGTGTCCGCCGAGAACTAAAAAATAAATATTAAAAATTCTCTCTCTCTCTCTCTCTCTCTCTCTCTCTCTCTCTCTCCTCTCTCACTCTCTCTTTAAAAAAAATATTTTTAAAATTTTGTTTGTTTTCAATGGATCTTCTATTTCTTTCTTTATATGCAGTGCTGAGGGTCAAACCCAGGGCCTTACACATGCCAAGCAAGTGTTCTACCATTGAGCCACATCTCCAGCTCTAGCACTTTGATTTTGAAAGAGTCTCACTAAGTAGCTGAGGCTAGTATTGAACTTGCCACTCTCCTGCCTCAGCCTCCCAAGTAGCTAGGATTATAGGCATGCACCACCATGCCCACATCATTTTTTAATAGGCAAGGTTATTACACATGTACTGGAAAACAAGAGTATCAAATGAGAAACTGGAACATGAAATAAAAGTGTATAGTATCTGTAAAGTGCGTCTATATATCTAACCCCACATGAACCTGCCAGAGATGGCTTCTATCTATCTGCACGGAAGAACCTGCAGAACGCAGGCCTCCTCCCTCTTCCTGCAGCACTGCTCCCACTGACTATAATACCTAAGAGATGCAAGCATTATGGTGTGTGTCAAAGACCCAAGTTGACTCACCAGATAGCCAAACACAGCACAGGATACTTATTAACAAAGGGACCTTAACAAAATGGCACAAAGCAATTCATACAGTATACTTCTGATAAAAACTGAGAAATTAGCCAATGTGAGTCTTTAGAAAGGCAAGCACACAATTTTCTAATCTTAAAGCTGTTTCCAACTTAATCAGTTCGTCTGCTTTATTTTCCTGGTCGTGCTAGTTAATCCCAGATATATGTACTAACCCTAGAATTATGCAGTCCATGATATAATTAATTTTCGCTGTGATCCTGACAAAGACTATTTGGAGTACTCCTCACATTATGTGGTCTCAGGTTGATGCTCTTTCTAGGTAGGCACTTACTACCACTGAGCCACATCCCCTGGGGTTCAGGCTCTTACCAAAGCTGCATCTTATCTTTTTTTTTTTTTTTTTTTTTTTTTTGGAGACAGGGTCTCACTAAATTGCCCAAGCTGCCCTCAAACTTGAGATCCTCCTGCCTCAAGCTCCCAAATAGCTAATGTACACATTATCACATGTGTACACCATCACATCCAATTCAAGTTGTCTCTTGTCTTAATATATCCCATGATTTACAAATTTCAATGTGTACCAATATTTTGTCTTTTTCTGTTCCATTCTCTGACTTTCTTAGTTTCTAAGTGACTGACTCTTTAAAAAAAAAAAACAGGTTAGGGGCTGAGGTTGTGACTCAGCAGTAGAGAGCTTGCCTAGCACGTGCACGGCCCTGGGCTTGATCCTCAGCACCACATAAAAATAAATAATCGAAATAAAGGTATTGTGTCCAACTGAAAAATAAATAAGTAAAAAATAAAACAGGTTAATAATTCATAATTTTTTAATTTTCCTAAGAATTACTGGAAATATAAATTTCCTATCAAGTGGTCCTTTAACATTATTCTCTATTATAAATCATACTAAATAATGGTAGGTTAGTGATTTAACTTGCTGGAAATACTAGAATATAATTTTTTATGAGACTAGGCCAGATGACATCACTCAAACAATTAAAAGGGAAACTGATCATAAAACCCAAAACTGTTCAGCTTATTCAAATAAAAATAATTTTCTAACCGTTCTGCTGCTATTGTTGCTGTTTTGAGGTGCTAGGGATGGAACCCAGGGCCTTGCACAAGCTAGGCAAGTGCTCCGCACTGAGCTAAATCCTCAGCCCACTGTTTTGAGAAAGCATGGCTCCCCAAGTTTAAAGAAGTACTTTACTGTACTCTGTGTGGGCATGTTACTTCACCTTTAGATAATACACCAGGAGTTCATTCAGAGCAGGATCAGCATTCAGATTAACAAGGAAACACTTGTCATCCCCAACTTTGATTCCTGAAGACTGCAGAGAGATTCCCAGGCTCTCCAGCTGTTTCTGCCGTTCCTGTAAAAGTATTAGAGAAGTGTTATTCCTCAGCCACCAAGGCAGTGAGATATGGAAGGCCCTACAATATTTGAATAACTATTCATTACCTTTATAATTCAAATATTATTCTTCAAATATGGCATTCGGATTACTGCTCTTTGTTCTTTATTCTCAACTATGTACAACTTTCTCTGTTTCATGGTACTGGGGTTTGGATCCACTGAGACACATAACCAGCACTTTTTATTTTGAGACAGGGTCTCACTATGTTGCTGAGGGTCTTGGTAAATTGCCAAGACTAGCCTTAAACTTGGGATCCTCTGGTCTCAGCTTCCAAACAATAGATGGGATAATAGGCATGTATCACCACACCCAGCTCAAAACTATTTTAATTTGTTAATTAATTTATTTAAAAAATAAATCCCCATCAGGGATGGTGGTCTGTACCTGTAATCTCACCTACTTGGGAAGCTAAGGCAGGAGTATGACAAATTTGAGACAAGCCTCTACAATTCAGTCAAACCCTGTCTCAAAATATAAAGGTGGTAAAGTACTCTGGATTCAATCCCTACTATGGGGGAGACGGGACGGGACTGTAACAACTGAGATATGTCTAATTTGCCCAAGCTAGCCTCAAACTTGCACTCCTCCTACCTCAGCCTTCAGAGTTGCTGGGGTTGCAGATATGCAACATCACCCAGCTCAATTTTCTTCTTTAAAAATATCAAATTTCTTCAGTTCATCTCATTTAATTCTATGTATGTGAGCAAATGTGAGTGTATTTTACTCAGCTGTGGTCTTTCTTAAAAGCAAAGTTTTCAATATCCTCTCCTCCTTGACATTTTCAGTGACTCCTCAGGACACAGGCCAAAGTTCTTCAATGAAGTCCATGGGGCCCTTCCTCCTGGCCCATGTGCTCTCCAATTGCACATCTTGTCACACCTACTTTCAAACCCTGCCCTCAACTCCATGGAACAGGTTCCAGGCCCCTCAAAGTGTCATCAAGTGTGTCTGTGCCTTTCCACCCAGGGGTTTCACACCTCTGCCTTCTGTGTGGAGCAGACACTGGCATCTGCTCACACTAGGTGACCATCAGTTTACTTGACCACTCCCCTCACACAGACCATGGCTATGCGGCTGTGTTCCTACCACTTAGCACAGTGCAGGACACACACTGAGCACTCAAATCATCAGTGAATTCATTAAAAAAAAAAAAAAAGAAGAAGGAAAAAAAAACCCTTGCCTAAGCACTGTGCTGGAGCACTATTTCACTTGGACACGAACCTTTCTGAAACAGGCTGGATAACCAGGAAACAGAAGAACTATCGAGGAGGTCTTTCACTAAAGACAGATTTTTCAGACATTTTCCCCCAATGCTAAAGTTACTAGAGCGTCCTAGGCTAGGTTCATGTTCCCACCCTATGCTCTCACAACTCTACATTATTATTTTCTAGCAATGAGAAAAAGTTGCCTCACATTTCGTTGTTTTATGTTACTTTTACTGAGTTGTCATTTGGAAGCGAGATGTTCATAACCTAATATCTATACCAGTGATATTGTAATTTCACTACTAAGTTCCTCAGTTTTACAAACACGTAACAGAATGAGGTGTTCACATCAGAGGCTACAAATTATTTGTTTTTGATATTTTTTAAGATTACTGGCACTAAAAAATTAACGATCCCTTCCATAGCAAATCACTGGAAATTATACCTTCTGTATCCTTCAGACTGATTTTGTAAAGTGCAGCTCATGGATCTGAATTTCCACGGGTGCTAGATTTGCCAACAGCAAAGGAAAAACTCAAAAGGGGACCAGGAGCGTCACCTGAACCCCACTGTGCAAGTGGCCAAGAACTTTGCTCTCCTGATCAGTTGGGAAACAAACCTGTGCAATCTCCTCGGTTTTCCTCAATTTCTCCTCCCAGGTCACCGTCATTTCCTGGATTAGCTTCTCCGATTCTTCTAGCCGGTCTTTTAGCTCTGGAGATTTCATTGCCTACAAGCAAAATGTTCACTTCATGAAACTGTCTGGACAGTGCCCCGGAAAAAGAATCAGCCAAAGCTAAAAGGACAAAGGTGACTGTCGGCCTCTCCCCAGTGCACAGTGCCACGTTGTCCACCTACCCACAACACACCAACCAGCAGGTCCCCAGTGACACCAGCACCTACACACTAAGAAGACCACAACAGGTCATCCAAGGAAGACTCACCTGACCCTTCCTCAACCTACTGTGAAGAGCTCACTCTCTTAAGGAGATAAACACATGAGGCTAGTTAAGAAGGGCTTATTAATTCTAAGTTCCAAAAGATTTTTACCTAGACTCATGCAAGAGACTCAGTCTGGTTTCTACTTCTGACTTCTGGAATTTATTCAAGAACACACAGACGAAATGTGTTCATGCTGAAAACTGGAAGCTGTTATTAATACCAGGAAGAAAAGACCAAAATAGAGGACCTTTAAATCTATAAAATTACTTCTGTAAATACAGGCTAAAATTCAACAGGCAAAAACATGGTCAAAATAGCCATCCTGCCCATGCATTCAACTTACTACCAGAAAACAGGTGAAACAGGGTATGGGGAACAGGGCTATGGGGCCGGCTCCCAAAAGAATCCCAGACAGCTAAGGGACTGGGCAGAAAAGCTAGCTGCAGGGCAATCCTGAATCTGACACCACACACCATCACTCAAGGCTGTTACCCCCAAGGCTGTCCTACAAAAGGAGCACCACTTGGTTACAGGATAGACTTGAGTGGGATACACAGAAGACAGCTGAAATAGACCACAGCTACTTCAGTCATAGTTTTCTTTTTCCTACGACACAACCTACAATATAGAAAAACTGGATTATTAAGGTGAATGAGACCTCCATTCTGGTTTCTATCTTAACAAATGAGAAACCAAACATCACCACATGTTTGATTTTTCTGCCAATTAGTCCATGCCCACTCTCATTTTCTAAATGAAAATCCAGTTATACACACTTTCTTCTCATTGTCTCTCTCCTCCTCCCCTTTATCCTATTAACGTTTTTCCTGACATCTGCTGCCTGAATAGAAATGAAAAGAAACATTTTCTCATTTTTTAAAAATCTCTTTATCCAATTCTTGTTAACACCTGTAAAAATCTCTCAAAATTTCCAATATGACAAAATTCCTTCATTTATTACTCAGCTCAAATTTCTCTTCCCATAGGAAACACAAAAATTCTTAAAAAAAAAAAAAAAAGAGTAATTCTTGCCTACAGCCAAGGGGAGGAATTCAAGTTCTAGCTCATCTTAGACCAAGCTGAGCACGGCCAAGCTGAGCCTCATACCTCTGCCTTGGTCAGCTGTTCACGGAGCTTCTCAACTTCTTCCCGGAGGTCCCGGATGATACGTGCGTTGGGATCTTCGTTCACTACAGCGTGATTGACAATGTGCTTGGCTCGATCCGCGTACCTCAATGTTGAGAGGGTTTCATCGTAGTTGTCTGCGGCTGGGCTCACCGTAGCCACCATGGCTGTCTTGCTATTACCCCCAAGGCTGTCCTACAGGGAGGGAAAAGAGTGAATAAGGCCAGTGTGGCAAATGCCCGCAATCCAGGAGAGCTGCAGGAGGATGGCAAGTTCTAGGCCAAACTAGGCATCTTAGTGAGAACCTGTCTCAAAATTAAAAAAAAAAAAAAAAAAAAAAAAAAAAAAGATTCAAGGGGCTAGGGATGAGGAATGTAGCTCAGTAAAGCACCATGTAAGTGATCAGACCCCAGCCCCCCCCCCACCCCGGGGGTCAGGCCTTCAGATGACCATAGCCCCAGCTGACACCTGGACTGCAGCCATGAGAGACCCAGCCAGAACCAGTTTAGAGCTCCCAGAATCCTGACCTATAGAAACTGCAGGGTGATAAACAATTGTTGTTCAAGTTTGGGGGCAGGTTGATGTGTTCCAGCACAACAGGTAACCACTCCTACCATCCCAGACCAGCCTAGGCAACTTAACACCCCCAGGCTGCAAAGAAGGGAGGGGAAAAGGGAAGAAAGGAGGAAGGGGGGGAGATTCAATACCCTCTTTCAGTAACAGAATATCATTAAATGAAGGCTGGGGATGTGGCTCAGTGATATAGCATCTGCCTGACATGAGCAAGGCCCTGGTTTCAACCCCTAGCACTGAAGAGAAAAAAAGAAAAAAAAATCACTGCATGATAGAGTCTCAAAATTAAGAAAAAATACTCCATCTGGATAGTAATAGGGAATTCATCAGATCACAAGAAAGCTAACTGTGTTGGGGTAGTACTAACCTAAAGTCTTACTTTGGGAGGGTACCAGGGATTGAACCTAGGGGTGCTTAACCACTAAGCCAAATCCCCACTCTTTTTATTTTTTATTTTGAAATAAGGCCTTGCTAAGTTGCTAAGGCTGGCTTTGAACTTGTGATTCTCCTACCTCGGCATCCCAAGCCACCGAGATGACAGGCATATGCCACTAGCCCAGCTAGAAAATTCTTACTTTTGAAGACATGAAGTTTTCCAACTTCAATAAATGTAAAATTTATTAGCATAATCTCTGTGTATAAACTTATTTCTTAGCCTTCTGTGAAACTCTTAGTAATCCCATTTTATCAACGAGAAGACAGAGGTTTTTTCTGATAAAGGAGGTTAAATACCCTGCCTGAAATATTCAGAAGCAGTAAGTTGAACAATACTCTAACCCGGTTATATTCTGCTATCAATTGCAATAGGATTTCCGCTCCTTCACAGCTCCAGATACATACTTGGTAATACAGAGGAAGCTCAGACCTGAGAACTAAGTCAGATGACTTGACACTTCTCCAAATTATTTTGCCCTAGTGTTTGCTTCTTCATCCATTACTGACAAATTTGGTTTTCCAAAGAAAACAAAGATAAAATCATATTGAAGAAGATACACTTTTGATATTTGAAAAGGCAGGAAACAGAACCAATCTGGACTTCAGGAAGTGAAAGTCATAACTGCTTATTTCATTCTTCACTTCTAGTCACTGATCTCACATTGTTGGTGCCCCGGATTTGGCAACTTCCAGAAAATTGTCACGAAGAGTTCCATGAGGCCTTAGACAGGTTCAGATGTGATATAAAAATGTCACTCTGCGATTCAGTTCAACACCAGTAGCACTGTGCAGCCCTTCAAAGACTACTGCCTGCTGCTGGCCCACACGAACAGCAAACCCAAGTGGGAGATTTGTAACAGCAACTACCAAAGGAGAGAAGTGCATGCATTGTGCTTCGATGTATGTGAGAAAAGGAAACCTGGCAAACGACAAACGCTTGGTATTTTAAAACCCTTGATCGTGGAACAATATGCTTATATTTAAAAATGGCCTCATGCCATTAGGAAAAAGGAAATAGCAACCAAAGAACTGGCACTCATTCAAGGAGAAAGTATAAAGTTTCTTGTTTACTCTTCAATTGCACAATTAGGCAAATCAGACAAGCTTTGTTTCAAATTTTGCAACTGCAAATTAAATGGACACTGGAAAGAGATTTAATTTGGAAGTCATAATTTTTTAAAGCTGAAAGAACTCTGAAGTCATCAAATTACTTGTCTTCCAGATGAGAATGGGAGCCAGGAAGACCGACAAACTTCTCCAGGTCAGATGCTAGCTGGGAGCACTGGGGTCCTGGTGGAGCCAGCGCTGTGCGAGCACTGAAGCCCGATGCCCACAACTGTGGTCGGAGAGGGCAGAAGCCCAGCTGGGCAGAAAGGCAAGTCCTGACAGGTCAGGAGGCTGCCTGGAAGGCGACACTGGAGACCTGCAGGTGAAGGAGCAGAGAAGGGGAAGACCACTCTGCACAGAGGGAGCCTGAAGCCCCAGAAGTAAGAGAGCACCAGCTCTGCACTAGGCTAGGGGTGATGACTCCCGGAGACAGCAGGCGAGCAGTCAGGGGTTAGGAGGCGGCAGGCTAAGCAGGGACTTGTAAGTGACACTCAGGAAAGAATCTGGACTTGATCCCACAGGCCTAAGGGCAGTTTCTGAAGAGATGAAGTAATTAATTTAGAAAGAAGTTGCAGTGTACTATGGAGAAGGGATTGGACCAAGAAATCTCAAGGGAAGTGTCTGTCATCTAGGCAAGACACTGGTGCAGGCTTCATCAGAGAAGTCTCAGCAAGAATAAGAGGGGGTTAATTCGAAAGCTATTCATTATCTAAGCATTCATCACCACACGTGATGAGAGATCCACATTTAGAAGGTTACAAACATCAAGAACACAGCACAATTATTACGCAAACACAATGAAAAAAGATCTCTAAAGAGAAATGGAAAATCTTATAAAAGACCAGCAATTTTATGAGCTCACTGGAAGCAATGTTAGGAACATGAGATTCTCACCTGTGTTGAATGAGGATCAGGAAGAATTAGAAAAAGAATCAAAGAAGGAAAAGGATCTGGGGAATCCACAGATCTGGAGAGGCCTTGGGGAAACTATTTATGTTCTGGAATACATTTTCCCCCTTTTATTGGCGCATCATAATTATACATTGGAATTATACATCGGAATTTCTTAAAAAAAAATTCCGATGTATTATTTCTTAAGAAATGCCCCTACTTATGATCTTGGTGCAAAAGTCAGAAGTGATAGAAAAAAGGTCTTATGAGTTTCTTTGTTGTTGTTCTAATTATAGATAGACACAATATCTTTATTTTGTTTACTTATTTTTATGTAGTGCTGAGCGTCTCACATATGAGAAGAGCTCTGCCACTGAGCCACAACCCCAGCCCCTCTTACAGATTTTTAACGGGGAAAAAAATGACAAAGTCAAGTATACATTCAATTTATTTCTCAACCTAAGAATTAGAGCTGCAATTACAACCTAAGTTCTTCAAGTATTATGAACAGTTTTCTCATTATATCCTACCAAAGATTGGTGAAGTCAAGCAAGTCCCCTCCTGATGAACCCTGCCACTAGAACACAGCCTCCACAAACACAGATGCATGGGGCACTCAGCCCAGGCCCCAGGCCCAAGCCTGTCTTTGGCGAGTTCTGTGCCCTCTTCCTCCTCTGGCAAATAGAACACTGCCTTACCTATGAAAAGTGACTGAGATGCCCTGGAAAGCACCTGACTGTCCTGAAACAGGCTCCCCTGGTCTCCAGCTTATGCAATGGACACTCAATTATTTCTAGGCCATTTTAACTACTGTCAGCATTTTAAATAATCTGAAGCAGTAACACTGAAATGACAAGGACAGTAAAACTATTCTTTTACTTACTTACTTATATATTTATTTTTGGTACTAGAGATTGAAAAAAAATATATTTATTTTTAGTACTAGGCCACCCCCACTAAGCCACCTCCCCAGCCCTTTGTATTTTTTTTTAATATTTTAATATTTATTTTTAGTTTTCGGCAGACACAACATCTTTGTTTGTATGTGGTGCTGAGGATCGAACCCGGGCCGCACGCATGCCAGGCGAGCACGCTACCACTTGAGCCACATCCCCAGCCCCCTTTGTATTTTTTATGAGACAGGATCACACTAAATTGCTTAGGGTCTCGATAAGTTCCTGAGGCTGGCTTTGAAATCGTCATCCTCCTGCCTCAGCCTCTGAGCCACTGGGATTATAGGCATGAATCAACTCCTTTAATTCTTTTAAGCCTTTTAATTCAGGTACATCCAGAGAATAGTCATGTGTGATCAGGAATGCTTCTGTGAAAGTTGGAAGAATAAATGTCCTATGTAGACGATTTCTGGAAGACCAGGAGGTTATCAGGGTTAATTACACATTCCTGGTAGTAAAATGACTGTGATACCCATTTCCAAGTGGTTTTTAATGGTCAACATCTATTTATCTTTTTGTTTTAAATTTCTAATTATATTGCCTTTTGGCCAAAGGAAGCAACTCTGTGTCAAATTCCTCCATTGTCAGCATTACACAGAAGCAGAACCCAGGACATGTATATAAAGGGTGCAACAAAGCACATCCCAAGTGGTGTACAGTTTCAGGTGCAAAGATGAACACTAGGAAGAAACTCTGGGAGCATGTGGAGGCCAGGAGAAAACTCTGCCTCCCTCAACAAGGCTGCTCACATCAGCACCAGGCCCTTCTTCTACCTCCAAATCTCCCCCAGCTCCTGGCCTGCGCTCCACTCCCTACATATTCTCAAACACAGTGTTTTCTCCCACCAATGAGAAAATGAGCCCCACAAAATTAAACCAGGCATATAAACTTATTTCTTCCTTATAAAAAGTATTAGATGAAAGATTTTGTTCAAGGTTGACCCCCTGTTAGTAATTCTACCATCCTAGAATTTACATCCTCTAAGACCCAGCCCAATATCTTTTATCACAGCATCTCTATGAAGCCTGAGGCTCTGGGGAATCTGGAAATAGTCTCTCTGTCACCTACTTCGGCCACAGAGCCCCCCATAAACTCATGCTCTACTGTGTGTGAGCACCTTGCCTTCCTACCTATAGACCTGCGCCACTGGGGGCCGATTGGCTCCACTGCCCTGTCCATACCCTCCTCCCACACTTCATACAGATCTCCCTTCCTCCCTGTCCCTCTTTCCAGCGGAACTGAATTCACCAGCAAGCAGCCATGCTCTCCCCGGTACCCTTCAGCAACTTCTCCAAGAAGGTGAAAGCACATTAAACGATCATCAGTGAAGCCAAACAGAAAACAAGGTCACAACTATCAAAGGAGTCGGAGAGGATGGGGCAGCCCAGCAGAGGGTGTCCTTTCCTGTGACTCCTACTGTCACATCAGCACCAGGCCCTTCTTCTACCTCCAAATCTCCATGAACAACTGTGTGGTTCAGTGTGAGCCCCACAACCCAGGCATGCAGACTCCGGAGGAAGAGGCTGCCAATTACTAGAAGAAACCTGGGCTCACTCAGCCCATGGAAATCACAGTTGCCAGACCCCTTCAGTAATTATAGATCTGAACACCGATGGAGGGAATGATCACTGGAAGAGATTAACAGTCTTTTCCTTTTTATAAACTATCAAACATTTGCCAAGAAAGAGAGGGAAAAACACTTACTTTGAGCAGCCACGTGAGAACTGAGTCCCGATATGGAACAAACTTATTTTTGTTTTTGCCAGCACTCTGATCTGCTAGAGCCGAGATGACCAGACCGAGAGTTGTAAGAGACCTGCATGGTGCAACAACCAGAACAATTAGGAAAAATGGAGTATGTCAAATGTCACCTTTAGCCAGAGATCAGACACCAAGATGCTCTCTACCTGCATGTGAGCAGCACTGTGGTCAGCATTTTGTTACTGTTTTAAAACACAGCAATTCTAAAGAACCACTGTCCCTTTTGCTTAACTCCTCCCCTTTTTTGCATTTTTATAGATAAAAATGTGAGTGGTAAAACATTAGGTCAAGGTGAACACAAACACTACATATCTTACAGACAGAAGTCATAAACACAAAATAGTAATTAACACACAGAACAAGGCAAAAATTAAACCTATAAGATTCAATACCAGCCCAGCCTCTGGATGACGGTGCCTTATAATCCCAGTTATAGTTGGGATTATAACTATAGTTATAGTTGGTCACTAATGATTCACTGTATGTCCCTGTGGGAGTCCTAAGGACAAAGAGACTCCCCAACCACAAGGAGCCTGAGGGAGTATGGAGGAACTGTTGACAAAACATGATTTCATAAAGTCCTGGCTTGAACTAGATAGCAGTCTTAAAAGGGCAAGCCCAGTGTGGCTAGGGCCCCTGGCAGATGTCCAGACAGTAGCACACGGGTCACAATCAACCAGACTGAGACCAACTGTCATGTTCTCTTCTATAATTCAGATCAGTGGTTCTCAACTAGATGGTGACTATGCCCCCACAGGGAAACCAAGCCATATCCAGAGTCTGAGTAATCACAACTACACTGCCCTCTAGTGGAAAGACACCAAGGATGCTGCCAAACACCCTGGAGGCCAGGACCCCCAACCCTCAGGACAGAGAGTCACCCAGAAATGCCACTAGGGCTGTCTGACAGAGGCTGGACTCCTCAGCCCCATCAGACATCTCCATGGAACATAAGATGAGCCCATGACATTGAAAATACCAGAAAAAAAACCTTAATTGTCCTAGAATCATCTAATCATTTAAGGACCACGATGTCCCCCATTTGGCTGTAATTCGGGAAAGCAATAGGAAGTTGCTTCTGAAAGGCTTACTTGTTAATGTTGCTGCCCTCCTTTAGCCGATCACCAGCAGCTCCAGTTTTCGTTGCTCGTTCGCTGCCAGCTAAATCAACTAAGCTCAGTTTGCCCACTTTCTCCCCAGATGTCTACAAAGTAAAATGACACATACAAAGGAACAGTTAAAATGGCAGAAACCAGGCTGTCTCAACCAACTGGATTTATTATCTAAATCTTTTATTAAAGTCATTTGTTGTTATTGCAAAATCATTTTGTGCCTCTAAAAACACTGTAAGAAAACTGTACAATCCAGCAGTGGAGGCACACAAAATTTACAGACCTCTACTAATCCATATAAACTGAGTAATTATCTCAGAAAAACAGTGCCCCCCCCAAATGGGAGATTTTGAAAGGAGTCCAATAAAATTTTCAGAGCAGTATACAAAAGACTTAGAAGATGCAAATTTTAATATGATTCGCAACTGTGCTTAAAACTTCATGTTTACCAAAATCTTTAGACAAAATACATTCTTACTAATGTAAAAAATATTAATCAGACTTATCCAACAGAAGAATCCTCAAAACAAAATTTCATCTAATGCATATATAATTTCATTTTTATTTTTTATAGTTAAGATATTTTAAAATATATTTTTTTAAATTTTGTAGATATAGATGGACACAATATCTTTATTTTGTTTATTTTTATGTAGTGCTAAGGATGAGCTCAGTGCCTCATATGTGCAAGGCAAGCGCTCTGCCACTGAGCCACAACCCCAACCCCTAAAATATTTTTAATAGCTGGGTGCAGATGCACGTGTTTGTAATCCCAGTGATTGGGAGGCTGGGACAGCAGGATCACAAGTCAGAGGTCAGCCTCAACAACTTAGCAAAACCCTCATCAAATTAGCAAGATCTGTCTCAAATAAAATATGAAAAAGGGCTGGGTTGTGACTCAGTAGTAAAGACCCCCTGGGTACAAAAAAAAAGATATTTTTTATATAGTGATATTTTCCTTTCTCAAGTTGCATATGTAAAACAGATATTTTATAATTCAGCAGCAAAAATAAAAGAAAAAAGAAAAAAAGAAATGTAAGAAACCAGTGCCAAAAGTCTACAGACTGGATCATTTGAAAAACTTTCCTTTTAACATACATTTATATTTATTTCCATAAAATAAATATATTGCTAACAAAAGGATATTTAGCTTCCCAAATCAAAGTACTTTTAGTTTAAAAAAAAAAGTCTTCAGTATGTTTTTTGTTTTATGCTGAAAAGGAAATCGGAAACAAAGAACTTTTTGTTGCTACACTAATCTTGCTGTGATGGTTTAAAAAAAAGAAACAAAGAAAAGAAAAATACACTTTCAGCAAATAAAAATCCTGCCAAAATAAAGCACTTTGCCAGGGTGATTACTTTAGATTCTGGTATATGAATGAAAGTGATGCTCCGAGGAACGGGCATCACAATAAAATATGTAAAAATTCACACAAAGAGAAAGAAAATATATGAGTCTACAGATAAGTTCTTAATGTGGCAGAAACATTTACATATCTGACTCAGTCTACTCGTCACAAGGTTCCAAACTACATAATCAAAAAATACTCTACAAAATCTAGCAGCTTTGTAGTGCCATTCCCCGAGGGAAGCGAATCCTGACCCTGGCGTTTGGCAGAAGGTAACACTGCAGAAGAACCTCTACTGATGAAGTGGAGCATTAACATCTGCTCACACAGGCAGCCAGCAGCTAAGGGCTCTAACACTGCTGTGACAGGGCTGTGGGATGGGTTCCACCTTCCCATAGCTGGACAGCGTGGGAGCTAAGGCCTCCATCTCTAAGACTCCCTTACAGCCAGGATTCAGAATGTGGTGCAAATTCTGTCAATCAGATCTCCTTGTTAAAGATCTGGAAAGCAGAAGTAAAATGCCCCTTTTGGCTTTTTCTGATGGCAGATAGGATCATGGAAACATAAGGCTTTCTAGCACATTCAGCTTCTAGGATGCTAAGAAGCAGCTGCTTTGACAGAAGCGATTTCCTTATTCCTGCTTCCTGGTCACCCCTGTGGGATGTGCCTTGAACCCAAAGCTCAAAGGGTATCCTCAAAGATGGCACCATCCTAACAGACCAGATCCAAGTGGTTCATGGAATTATTCCTAGAGATTCCGCCTACAATACAATGTTTCTCAGGTATTCCAACAACTCTGCAGTCACCTAATTCTCTACACTAAACCCCTTTGTGTCTACCTGAAGAGGCTTCTGCTTCTTGTTTACACAAGAAGTCCTGGTTGATAGTAAGTCTGGCTAGGTCTTTAATTCATCTAACATCTGAAGAGAAAAGGTAAATGATGATAACCTAAAAGAACTAAAAAAAAGGCCATGCATCTGAACACTTACCCCAGATTTCACATCATACAGAGTATGTGTGAGGGTGATTTTGAAGACTGCATGGGATCGGCTACTCTCCTCATTCATGTTGGTTGCAGCAACTGTCCGAGATTTGTTTCCCTCAGACATCAAAGACTCAATATCCTAAGTGAAAACAATTCAGACACACATCTTGTTATCTGTATAATAAACATTAAAACCTGCTATACTACAGAGCTCATTACAAGAGTAACTGCTATGTGAACAACATTTGGAGTTCACATTGTGTTTTGCCATTAATATTAAGACTCACAGAATACAATAGCCAATACTATCTCTGAAACCCAACTAAACTACATTTTTTCTACACTTTTTTTCCAAAAGAGAGTGGCAGCTTTGACTCAGAAAAGTTTAGAAGCTACAAATATACCACAACAAATACTCCATGACAAATATGCCACGCCCACACCCATCTACTTGAGAAAGTTGAAAAACTTAGTTTCTTTCATTATAAAAGCAGAATTTCTTTCATTATAAAAGCATTATACACCTATAATCCTACCTAGCTGAGCAGCTGAGGTAGGAGGATAGCAAGTTCCAGGCCAGCCTAGGCAAACTGGCAAGACCCTATCTTCAAAAATAAAATCAAAATGCTAGGTGCAGAGGTACATGCCTGTAATCCCAACAACCCAGAAGACTAAGGCAGGAGGATCACAAGTTCAAGGAGTCTCAGAAACAGCAAGGCCCTGTCTAAAAATGAAAAGTAAAAAAGCTGGGGATGCAGCTTGGTAGTAGAGCACCCTGGGTTCAATTCCCAGTACCGCATAAATAGAAAAATAAATATTTTAAAAGGGACGAGGATGTAGCTCAGTGGTAGAGCACTTGCTTAGCATGCATGAAGCCCATTACTGTTTAAAAAAAAAAAGTAAATAAATATATTTTTAAATAAATTAGATAATATAAATAAGCAAAAATCAAATAAAAATAATTTACTTGTAACCTCTTCACCCATGCATATTATTTCCCACATACTGGGCACATATCTTATTGGACCTGTTCTTAAAAATGAGAATATCAAGAAACTAGTTTCTGCAGAGATTTGCTACTTTGATGCTATTACCACTCAAAGAGAGACAGTATAACAGAAAGAAAGGTGAGATTTAAAAAATAAATTTGTTTAGTTGTAGATGGACATAATATTTTTATTTTTATTTGTTTATTTTTATGTGGTGCTAAGGATCAAACCAAGGGCTTCACCCATACAAGGCAAACACTCTATCACTGAGCTACAACCCCAGCCCAAGATAATGGAATTTTCATTTTAAAAAATGTTATAAGCTCTAAAAGGGTTATTTGACCAATCTGAAAAATCTGAAACTTTAATTTCATTAATTACAACAGAGAGTTATAAAACCATCTACTTAGACTAAGCAAATGGCTCAGTGGTAGAGCTCCTGTTTAATATACACAAGGCCCTGGGTTCAATCCATAGCACAGAAGATAAATAAATAAAACTAAATCATCTACTTTACAAGAATTTTCATAAGGAACAAAAAAGATGGTACATCTGAAAGAGCTGTCTAGTTGCCTACTATGAACTCAGTAAAGGAACTCTAGCTAAGTGCAAGCAGCAGAGCTGCGAGATCACATTTCCCAGATGCCCTTGCACCTCGGTCTGGCCCCATGAGTACAATTTGGCAAATAAGTATAATAGAGACTATCTGGGCCACTCTCCTTAAAAGGAGTAGCTTACCATCATATCCTGGTTCTAAGAGTTGTCTTGAACTATGAGAACATGGTCGTTACATCTCTCTATGTGGGGTGGGGAAGAATGCAAGTCCCTAATAACACCTTGGAGCCACCAAACCAGCCTCTACCTCCAGACTTCTTTTACATGAAAACCTTATTTAAATCAGCATTCGTTCCTCCACTCCGATGTATACTGAGAGCATCTACCATAAGCCAGGTACTTTCTGGACACTGAGGATAAATAATGAACAAAACAGATAATAACCCACACTTCAAAATATTAAATCCTGGGCTGGGGTTGTGGCTTAGTGGTAGAGCGCTTGCCTTGCACGTGTGAGGCACTAGGTTCGAACCCCAGCATCACATATAAATAAATAAAAAATAAAGGTCCATTAACAACTAAAAAATATTTTAAAAATATTAAATCCTGTTATGTTTTTATTTTTTTTAGTTGCAGATGGATATAATACCTATATTTTATTATTTATCGTTATATGGTGCTGATGATTAAACCTAGGGCCTCACATGTGCTAGGCAAGAGCTCTACCACTGAGCCCTAGCCCCGTTACATTTTTTATGTTATCTGCAATTGAATATTATCCTAAACTGACACACGTGTGGAAAACTTTGCAAATCATTATAAGATTCTGTTTATGCATATTAAGTAAAAAAGAATAATGTTTAAGGAAAAATTCAACATGATAGAGAAAAAGCCTCAAAGTAAAAACATTAACTGCAAAAGAAGTATAAAATGGTACCAGAATAAAAAAACAACAACAAAAGGTAAAATTCACTACCAAACCCATTTTAGCTCTGTTAAGCCTGAAAACCCTAAGGCTTAATTTTAAGACCTCATCATATTTAGCCTACATTTATTCTCTGATCTCATAATCCACTGACTCCTTTTTACAACTTTTTCTTAAAAAGTTACTATTAAATGATGCTATTGTAAATTTAATTTTTAAAACAAACAAAAAATATACTAAATTTAAGTAGTTCATATAAAGAATGCTGTTACCTTATAGCTTGTTACAGCCAGTTTAGAAAGTCCATCCACATAGGGTCCCAACACACTATGTTCTCTGACTTTCAAGGTCTGACGACTTCTGTTCATGACAAAGAACAATTTGTTTTTAAAAGGACTCAACTGTACTTTACAGAAATGTTTCATTCAAGAAAGACCCCAAATAAATAAAACCCAAACTGGCCTTATCCCCCAAAGAATTTAAACCAAACTCTAAAATCTCCACTCCAAAGAAAAACTTCATAATGTGGTGAAATACCACATTACTCAAAAGGGTACACTGTAGGACGTCTATTTACTACTGCAAAGAATGCAGAGTCAAATAAATAAAACAATCCCCTTGTCATATCACAGAATGTGGCACAAATGTTAACTGTGCAAGAAAAAGAAAACTATAGACCCAGCTCAATTATGAATAAAGACAAAGAAACAAAGACAATGAAATGAGTCTAATAATGACCTAAAAACACAACCCTGGGCTTATCCCAGGGCAGCAAGGTTGTTTTAACATGGGGTGGGGATCAACGCATTTCATCACACGACTGACTGAAGGGAGAGTGGGGAGTATGATCCCTCCAGTAAGTGTAGGAAAAAGGATTTAATAAAATGAAAATTAAATACTTGTTCATAATTTTCTTTAAAAACAAGCCAGTTTGCAAACAAGAAACTGATAAACCCAGTAAAGGGCATCTGCCAAAAACAAAGAGTATATGTAGCACACTTAAGGTTATAAGCCAAAAATTTTTGTTGAGATGTTGGTCAAAGGGTATAAAAAGTTTCATTTAGGAGATTCCAGAGATCTGTTGCACAGCATGGTGACAATAGTCAATAAAAATGTAACGTATTTAAAAATTGTTAAGAGTGTCTTTAGATGTTCACACTATAAAGATATATAAGGTGATGGACATATTAGCTTGATTTCATTGTTCTATAATATATACATATATCAAAACAGCACATTTCAACCCACAGATATAATTATTATTTATTAATTAAAAATTAATTTCTTCAAAAGAACATTTGCTGATGGTAAGATTTCTTATGTTCTTTAGTTTATTGTACATCCTGTTATGCATGTGTATTCATTTTGACTACAAAATTTTTTAAAATAAATAATGAACTGGAATGCTTAAACTTCTGTGGTGGTTCTCTAAGGTCGGCACTTGGCTTGACATCCGTATTCCTTTAGTCTACCCTTGCCTCTTCCTTTGTCTCAAATCTCCTAATCCTTGGCGTGGGCTGGAATTTACCAGTGTCTACTCTTTGACAGACCTTGGGGCTCCAGAAGAGCAAAAACGGCGTTTTATTAGTTTTGGGGTCTGCAGTTCCTAGCACAATTTCTGACACATAAGAGTCACTCAGGGAATAAACCTGGCTAACAAAGTGATATGAGAATCAGGCAATAAGAAAGACTTCAATGTGTTGGCTTACATGATGTGGAAAGAGGGCTAGCAACAAAAACAGAGAAGAGGGGAAGGAATGGTGGTGAAGACTTCATACAATGAGCAACTAGCACAGAAACTGAAGCCACACCCAACCACTAGTACCCAGGAGAAAGCAAGCAAGCAGAGGTCTTCAGGGTAAGATAATTAGCAGTGAGAGACTTATCTTTTATGTAAGCAGCAGACTTAAGGAATGGGGAAATGACTTAAATCTAAAATGTTTTGTCCTCTAGTATACCATCTATAATTTAGTATTTCCTAATGATTTGAAATCTTTTAGTACCCTAGGATCAATATACAAGGTCACTTATTGCTATATAACTATAGATGAAGTCAGATAGTCACAAAATTTAATTCTCACCTTTTACCCCAGGTTATATTCTATTATTAACTTTTTTCCTTTCATTTTTCCCTTTTTTCTGTTTTCATTAGTGCATGATAGTTGTACATAATATTGGGGTTCATTTTGACATACTCATACAAGCATGGAATCATTTGCTCCACTGCAGTTCCCAGTACTTCCCCCTTCCCTCCCCACCTCCCTCTCCCACCTTTTCCCTTAGAGATAATGTAGACTGAATTATGTCCTGAGTGCAGCAACATAATTACATAACTACACATACTAGATGGTGAATTCACAAAATTAGTACTTGAATAAAAAAGTATTTGAATAGGCAGGAGAAGGGAAGGAATGGTGGTGAAGACTTCATACAATGAGCAACTAGCACAGAAACTGAAGCCAATACTTGAATAAAAAAGTTTTCTCTCTTGGGCTGGGAATGTGGCTCAAGTGGTAGCGCGCTCGCCTGGCATGTGTGAGGCCCGGGTTCGATCCTCAGCACCACATACAAAGATGTTGTGTCCGCCGAAAACTAAATAAATATTAAAAAATTCTCTCTCTCTCTCTCTCTCTCTCTCTCTCCCCCCCCCTTTATTTTTTTTTAAAGAGAGAGTGAGAGAGAAGAGAGAGAGAGAGAGAGAGAGAGAGAGAGAGAGAGAATTTTTAATATTTATTTTTCAGTTTTCGGCGGACACAACATCTTTGTTGGTATGTGGTGCTGAGGATCGAACCCGGGCCACACGCATGCCAGGCGAACGCGCTACCGCTTGAGCCACATCCCCAGCCCTCCCCCCTCCTTTAAAAAAAAAGTAAGGAAGACATTATTTTGTTTAAAAAAAAAAAAGTTCTCTCAAATAGTCTTTGTTGGAAACAAGATCACCTTTAAAACTTTAATCCATTAACTTTGACTCTTCAGATACACTAAAAAAAAAAAAAAAAAAAAAATCCTCAAGAAACTTTCGTAAGAGCAGCAGCAGCAACAGCTACCATGTACTGAGCTCTTTTTGGATGTCAGGTCCTGAGGCCTCAGGCCTACCATCAAACATCAAATTGTGTGATAACCTGTTCCCCATGCACAAGCTAGGCCTAGAAAGCACAAGGACCTTGTTCAATAAGTAACAAGCAGAGAACCTGGATCCAGAGCTGCAGGATTCCAAAGTCCACATTGTTACATACTAAGCCACACACAGGACCAAACCTAAGACTACAGACACATTCAGCCAGTAAAGTTCAAGCTATTCCACCTAAGTACTATGGAATACAAAACAAGGGAATGAACGGGTATGAAGTCAGACAGCTGAAAATATCTGGAAAGAGTAGGTCTGAGCTGGATCTCAGAGAAAGTAATGATCTTTTTTTTTTTTTTTTTTTTTAAAGAGAGTGAGAGAGGAGAGAGAGAGAGAATTTTTAATATTTATTTTTTAGTTCTCGGCGGACACAACATCTTTGTTGGTATGTGGTGCTGAGGATCGAACCCGGGTAGCACGCATGCCAGCCGAGCGCGCTACCACTTAAGCCACATCCCCAGCCCCGAAAGTAATGATCTTCAAGGAGGTCAAAAGTGCAAGGAAAGTAGTGCAGGCTGACTGGGCAAGTGTACAGGAATATAGTATTATGCAAAACGTGGGTGCCACCCACCTCTGGTCCGCCTGTCCTATTTTAACTTTCTCTAACCACCTGCTGATCATTCTTCAAACAGGTGATCTCTTTACACTACTGCAGTGTGGCACAGGGCTGTGTCCTACACACAAATGGTTCTCACCTAACTTCTCAATGGACAAAGTACTCAGCACAAAATTCATCAAATAACCTGTGGGCACTTTCCTCTGCTCTGGGCAGTAATTCATTTCTTTTTTGCGGTACTGGAGACTGAACCCAGGGCCATCCTATCACTGAGCTACATCCCAAGCTCTTTCCGTTTTTTGAGACAGGGTCTTACTAGGTTGCCCAGGCTGGTCTTAAACTTGCGATCCTCTGCCTCACTCTCCCGAGTGTCTGGTATTACAGGTATGCACCAGTGCACATAGCCAGTTATTCCCTCTTTGCTATTTTGTATGAACCCCCCCTCATAAGTCAAAAGCAAACTACACTGTGTTATAATTATTTCTGTACAAAACTCATTCTGCCCGCAGCATGAGTCCTTCCTCTGACTTTCATGGTGCCTGGTACATACTGATTGCTCAATCGACACTTAAGTAAGGTTTACAGAAAAGCATGAAGTGCCAATCCAATCTCCCTGTGCAGGCCTAAAGATGATTATCTCTGTCAAAGAAGCAGATGGCAGTGAGGAGCTACGGGGCTGTTTTTTCTTGGTTGAGCACACTACGATTCACAGCCTGTCAGCTCATCTCTCCTCGATCATTTTCCTCATCTACACATAGCTAACTGTCCCCTTCATTGTCCTCTGCACTTTCTGTAAACCTCAGCCCAGATGGCCCTCTGACCTTCCTAGCTCTGTTCTTACACCAGCAAGCCACAGGCTCCGGTCATTATCTGTCTCCTCCTCGCCACTGCTGCACTTCCTTAAAGTCTCAACATGGGAACTCTGCGCAAAGAACACATTTCCTCAGATACCTTCTGTTCTCCTCGTTAAACTCAGTAATGGCCTCAAGGTCAGAGCACTTATGAAGGCACTTCTGAGACACTTCTCTTTCAAAGCCAATGCCATGAAATCATGGACACACTTATTTTTTCTGAGAAGGTTTAAAATTAACAATCCTGAAGATCAGGTTTCATATCCCTGATTATGCTTCTCTAACAGTCCACAAACCAACTGCTGAATTCCACCTGAAATGAACTGGCAAAATAAAACCAAAAACTGTTTAAGGCTACGATTATGCTGCCAACTGACTGTTTTTCACTACATATTCTTTGTGGCTTTGGGTGCTTCTGAGGTTGGCGTATGACAAGCACATGCCTGCTCAATCACTCTTCCCTGCTCTAAATGCCCCTCTCCCAAGTTCAAAAACCCAGAACTGGCTGCAGGATACTACTCCAGGTAACTAAAAATAAATCACAAAGACCACAACTAGATGATTCTCTACTAGAGTTCAGTGAACAAACTACTCTAAAGCCAATTTCTTGAGTCTGTTTTAGTCCAGAATGCTAGAACACTAAAGTCTCAAAGTCTTTTACCCTTTGGGATCAAGAAGGTCTCGAACTTTTTCATTATAAATTTCCATGTAGGACACTTCTACTTTAAAACTCTGCTCCTCATTTTCCTCTTTCTGGGTTCGTTCAAAGAGTCCACTGCAGAGTCTTGGGATTAATCCAGGCTGGTCCACTGTGCCCATCATAGTGTAAGATTTTCCAGATCCTGCAAAAGGAAAATCAGAGTTACTACTGTCTCTGAGAAGTTTAAACACATAATAACCCTCTTTACTTTGCTCATGATAAACTGCCAGCACTTAGTAAAATGTCCAAAATACAAGAAGAAATGTATCCAAATATAATAAAAATTTAAAAAAATACAGAAGCTTTCCCATTGCAAATGTTACAGTCAAAAGGAAACATGCTTTAGAAAGAAAAAAAAAAGCCTATTTTCCTCATCTTCACATTAAAAAAAAAATACCTAGAACAATTAAAAAACAGCAAGGATTGAAAAGTTTCCTCAAATAAACTGGGATAAGCCACATGATTAATACTATTATGCCTACCCCCAGCCACAAATCATAGCACTAAAAATATAGGTTCTCCACATGGCCCCAGAACAAATTAACTTACTACCCTCTGATAATAGTGCATGAACCAAAGAAAAATCCTTTTCTAATACAAAATTATTTTCTCTACTATAATAGAAATGCATGTTCATTAAAGAAAATTCAGAAAACACGGGAAAATAGAAAGGAAAAAAAATAAATCACCATAGTCTCATCATCCCCAAACAGCAATAACACTCAAGTGTAACTCCTTCCTCTTTTATAGTAGAAGTGATTTTGCAAACAAACTTTTTGTTTCCTTTGTTTTTGCAGTGCTGGGAATGGAATCCAGGGCCTCACACCTCCTAGGCAAGTGCTCCACCAGCCCTGCAAACAGGCTCTCCAACCATGCAAGGTACTGCTGCTGTCCACTTGAGACCCCATCCTTTCATAATACCTAAAACTAAGGTACCACTTCCTACATACCAGGTCTCTTTTAAAGTATGCATATGGTGGGGCTGGGGTGGTGGCTCAGTAGCAGAGCGCTTACCTCACACATGTGAGGCACTGGGTTCAATCTTCAGCACCACATAAAAATAAACAAAATAAAGATATTATGTCCATCTATAACTAAAAAAAATTTTAAAAGTGTGTGTATGGTAATTAATTCATCACAACAACCCTACAATAAAGTTCTATCATTATCAACATGTTACAGATAAGGAAACTGTAGGGCCAAGAGTCCCAGTGGGCAGGCAGCGGGGGAAAAATGGAGCTGGCACAGCCTGGCTTGGAGTCTCTGCTCTATGAACCATTCCACACACTGGAAGAAGAGTTTCCAGTTGGACAATAATAATGACAAGTTATATGATATATCTTATAAAAGTAACTGGTTTACTTTAAGTAGATTTTGTTTCCTTGACCACAAAGACAGAGAAGTCAAAAAGTTCCTTATCAATTATAACCATATTAACATATTAACAAGTATGTTCTTTTTAGTATTTTTTCTATAATTATCCTTAGAGCCTACAATATATGACTAGTAATATGTAGAATAGTCATAATTCTGTAATTTATTGGAAACAAACTGGACCAGTACCATGTGACAAGATTAGTAAAGAAAAAGGATACTAATCCTAATTTTATTATACTCATTTTTAAAAAACTATATTTGATTTTAGCATCTATAGTACTTCCTAAAAAGAAAAACAACAAAAAATAAATCAACAGTATATTACTCAGTAAACATGGTTCTATTTTCTCTTCCGTTGAAAGAAATTTGCTCATGTGATCTCAATAGTATTTAACATTACCTGTCTGTCCATAGGCAAAGATGCATGCATTGTAGCCATCAAAAGCATTCTGAAGGATATTTTCTCCAAGGCACTTGAAAACATCATCTTGACCTGAGACAGGGCGAGAAGGGGTGTTTTAAGTCAAATCAAAACACAAACAAAAATCTCAAAATACACCATCAGCTTATTTATCTCCAAACAGGAGCTTTAAACTTGATAAATGCTTCCAAAGGCTTATGCCTGTCAAATTATTTGTAGTTAGCACATGAGGGGAAATTAGTATAGCATTTCCTATAATACATACTTGAATTAAAAGGGAAAAAACACCAAGGAGGTCCCTTAGGGCAAAGAGCCAATGAGCCACTTATTTTACAATCAATGATCAGGAATACCTGCACTTTATATCCAGAACCTAGGAATACCTGTATTAACTATGTAGTACTCAGTCAGAACTTTTATACAATGGGTTAGGGAATTCAGAAAAATTCCATGTACCATTCTCCTCTTTTTCCTCAATGATAATTTCTAATTACAGGATCTACAGTTCACAACAATTAGAACAAGGAGGAAGACCCTGGAAATTTTCTTCAGCTTTCAATTATAGACTTAAGTAATATATTGAGTCAAGTTCTCTACCACAGGCCAAAAGAGATGTGTCAATAATCAATAATCAAATATGAACCTTACAAGCCATCCACCTCACTGAGTCTCAAATATAAGAGGAAGAACTGGATGCTGCTGTTGGGCAAAGGCATTCCATGATTCCATTACGCCCACTTCCTAGTTCATCTGCCAGTTAATTATCCTAGCTTGAATTTGAGGTGATCCTTAAAGTTGTCATTGGGCTGGAAGACCAAACATACTTCAACTTTTAAAACGTCCACAGTAGAAACCAATAAAATGTGATGTTCAATATTTAAAAGGGAAACGAAATATGGCAGTGCATGCTGTGGCTCCAGTTACCCAGGAGACTGAGACTGGAGGATCACTTGAACCCAGGAGTTCAAAGCCAATTTATAAAACAAAAAAGACTGTCCAAAAAAAGTAAAATATAAATTAAAAGATACTGCTTGGAAACAGGGGACAGAGCAGTTAGGAATACATGGATTTTTTTTTTAATTTTATTGATTTTATTTTTTAAATACATGACAGCGGAATGCGTTACAATTCTTATTACACATGGAGTACAATTTTTCATATCTTTGTATATAGAGTATGTTCACACCAATTCATGCCTTTATACATGTACTTTGTTTTTTTGCATTATAATTCTTATTACACATATATACCATAACTTTTCATATCTGTTTATATATAAAGTATGTTGACACCCAATTCAAGTCTTCATACATGTACTTTGTTTTTTTTTTTTTTTTTTTAAGAGAGAGTGAGAGAGGAGAGAAAGAGAGAGAGAGAGAGAGAATTTTTAATATTTATTTTTTAGTTCTCGGCAGACACAACATCTTTGTTGGTATGTGGTGCTGAGGATCGAACCCGGGCCGCACGAACGCCAGGCGAGCACGCTACCACTTGAGCCACATCCCCAGCCCCATCATACATGTACTTTGGATAATGATGTCCATCACATTCCCCTGCCCTTGTTAATCCCCTGCCTCCTCCCTTTGCCTCCCACCCCTCTGCCCTATCTAGAATTCATCTATTCCTCCCATGTTCCCCCTCCCTACCTGACTATGAGTCAGTCTCGTTACATCAGAGAAAACATTTGACATTTGTTTTTTTGGGGATTGGCTAACTTTACTTAGCATTATCTGCTCCAATGCCATCCATTTACCTGCAAATGCCATGATTTTATTCTCTTTTAATGCTGAATAAAATTCCATTGTGTATATATGCCACATTTTTTTTATCCATTCATCACTGAAGGGCATCTAGGTTGGCTCCACAGTTTAGCTATTGTGAATTGTGCTGCTATAAACATTGATGTGACTGAAGAATACAAGGAATTTTTAAAAGGCTATCACTGTAGCCTTCATCTTGTGGCAAATGATGAGACAGTAATTTAGGAGAGTGATAAAATAGACTTTCAGGTCAAAAATAAAATGTGGAGGAATGTGGCACATTCCTCTCCACTACAGAGAGAAAACAGGCTCCAAAGGTGCCATGATTTACTGAACATCACAGGGGTGCAGAGGAGCAGAGCCTGGATGCTGGTCACCAGCGTGCTTCTTTCCTCCCACCAGCAGCCTCTCTAGACAACATCACTGACATCTCAAGGATACATCTACTGTGTGTTCCTGGTCCCATGTGAGACCTGGGGACATATGTGAGTCAACCTCCACTGGATACCATCATCTCAAACCAAGGACAGCAGACGGTAAATCTTTCAATTTTCCAATAAACATATAACCTCTCATAACAAATACTGGAAAAAGCTGTCTGTTTACTTCTTCATAATGAGATTAGAGATTTTTGTTTTCTTCTTATGCTTTTATAAGTTTTCCTTATTTGTACTTTTATAATGAGAAAAAATGAATATTTTTTAAGATAATAGTTTTAAAGTCACACACAATTACACTACAATAGTATCTGGAGAATGTACCGAAACCCCTTTTCTGCACCAGTAGTAGTGGACAGGATGCTGTATTCTGTTACCTGCATACTTTTCTCGGACAGATTCATCCATGGACCAGAAACAATGATCATAAGCAAACACCTGTTGAAAAGTGAACACAATGTGTTTGTATTAAGACCAAAACTTTGACACTATGATGTTACAATAATGTCCTAATTTCAATGGAATTGCTCACTGTGTTTGTACAACAAAAACAACTTACTATTACACAACAGGATTAGTTATTTATATACAGTCTTACAATGACAACTACACACCCACGGGTCATCTAGCTCTATATTTCACATGGAAAACAATTCACAATATTAAATGAAAAAAACAAGTTTACAAAACAATATGAATAACATGATGGCTATCATACAAATATGTATGGTTACAAATATAAAGTTTACTTCTTCATAATGAGATTTGTGATTTTTGTTTTCTTCTTATGCTTTTATAAGTTTTCCTGATTTGTATTTTTATAATGAGAGAAAATGAAGATTTTTTAAGATAATAAAATTTAAAGATGCTCACATAGCAAGTACAAAATAGTTATATAATAGGAGATAGTTTAAATAAATTATAATGCACCCCTGTTCAATATTACATAGATTTAAAGATACAGAAGGGTTATTGACAAGAAAGTGATCATATTACTGAAAAAGTTATGGACATCTGGAATATTATTTCATATTTGTATAAAAACCTTTATGCATAAAGAGTAGGAATAATACATATTAAAATGCTATTTGGTTGGATAAAATAATTTCCATTTTGATATTTTGCCTTATCATTGCTTTCTAAAACATACACATAGTTCTTTTACAAGTTTTGTTTCACTAGTTTTGTCTTTCATTTTTTGGATTTCTAATGGCTTTATGTCCATTCATTTGTGTTTCATAACCTAGCCTGTTTAAGGATTTTAAGGTTCGCCTTGGTTCACCTTTCAAACTCCTCCGTTTGGAGTGCTGCTGTGCGTCCCTGGAGAAAGTGGCCTTTCTCCTGTGCTTCTACCTGTTAGTTTCGGGTGTGCCCTCACTGGGAGTGTCTGTTACAGTTTACACACTGCTGTCTTTTTCCTCTACTAAAGGTCCCTTCCCGTGGCCAGTTCATGTCACCATTTCTGCTATGGAAGCTCAGACTTCGGTCCTCCCAAGACCAGATGTCTCCACTCCCTCCTATCAACATGGGCATTGGCTCAATGTTGATGGCCGGCACTTTCTCAGCTTTTTAAAGCCTTCAATCACAGAGGAGCCTCTCCCAAATCAGTATTTGCACAGTGAACTTGACTCGGTCCTCCACCACACGCCAGGGCCCCACTGATTGGCAAGCGCTGACTTCAGTCAGATGAGGGCCTGTGTGATTCCAAAACCCAGAACACTGCCTTAGCTCCAGCTTACTGCTAGTTCTTGAAGTTACACGTGCTGTTTGTGAGTCTGATGACACAATTCTAATATTTTAAAATATTTTATCTGTTCCTGCTACACATTTTAGAGCTGGCAGGAACAGACTTTCTGTGTAACCTCACAAGGCTATGTGGACCAGATACTTAAAAGTCAAATTTCTTAAGAAAAGAAGTTAGATTAATACCAAAAATTGAGTATGCCTGCCAATATCCTGCCCCACTACAACCTAAAATCAACTCAAAATAAACAGGGAGGGAGTGGGGGAAAGGGCCCAAAGGGAGAAAAAAAGGAGTCCAAGGTTTGGAAAGCCAGACCGATGCTTGTTCCTGGATCAGAAATGGGGAGCGGGGAAACTGCCATGAGACTGTCAGGGTGAGGGTGGGGATGAGGCCACCAGAAAACCAGGTTCAAAAAGAAAATGCAACAGAGGGAGGTGCCACCAAAGACATGGGCAGTTCTGCGAAGACCCGGGGGTCCAAACAAAATGGTAGGAGAGATAGGAGCATCACTCAAGAGAGTGACAGGTTAAACACCGCTGAACAAGCAGGGATCAGAACACCCAGGTCTTTGCGTGATAGCAGGCAGGTGAGGCGTGTGCCTCTAGGTGGGCAGAGGTGGCTGGGGATGCCAGAGAGGCAGAGCGAAGAAACATGGCTGAACCCCCAAGAAGAGGCAGGAAAGCTGGTGCCTGGAAGATCCCCACCAGGCCACAGTGTCACGGCACCTGTTGCCAACTCTGCCCTTTTCCTAAGGCTAAGCAGATGTCCTTCTCGTGGTTGTATCTATGTTAGCTATCCTGAAACAGAAGAGGAGCAAGAGGAAGACAGTCCCAAGGGACTGTGCATCAAAAGGTCCAGTGGGGGCTGCCTGTCAAACTCCATTTGTCACCCACAATGAGAATCATCACAGAGGTACGATTAAATACAGTGTGATGCTCAAATTAACTTTCTTCTGTTCTTGCTTTCAACTCTCATCCCTTGCAATTTTAATTCTGTTATTGCAAGCTTAGCTCTCTCTTCAGAAGTCCCATGTACATTTACCAGGGCTCAGATTCTCCAGGGCACTCCCCTCTGAACCCATCATTACTGGGTGTCTCCCTTACTTTTCGATTACAAATTTCTTATTTTATTTTTATTTTTTTGCTCTTTTTAGTTATACATGACAGTTGAATGTACTTTGACATATTATACATACATGGAGTATAACTTCTCATTCTTGTGGTTAGAGATTTCTTTAACCACTTCATTTCTTACTCCCAATTCCAATAGAGAAGCCATCACTAAAGTCCCCACAGCAATACCTGAGACTGTGTGCAGGCCCTGTTCAAAGCAAACAAGGACAAAGGAGGCAAGCTGTAGCTGCCAGTAGACTGGCTCAAAAGTCCCTACCTCACACCACCAGGCTAGCCTAGGGTCGCCCCTGACCTGCCAGGGACAGGCTCCACACCACCCAGGTAGGCCTGAGCTTCAGGAAGTATCCAACTCTAGGCACACTATGCTTTTCATGAACAGACAGACCTAAATAAAGTTTAACTTATAAAGTAGGCACAGAAGAGATGAACAGTGATTAATAATAAAATAAAACTACTATGACAATATACTGCAATCAAAGTTATATGAATGGGGTGTCTCTGTTTCTCTTCTCTCTAAATATCTACTTCAATCTGCCAGAGTTTGCCTGGGGTAACTGAAATCACAGAAAGAAAAACTGCAGACCAGTGGGGACTACTGTTATGGAAGGGCCACAGCTGGCACAAAGTTGGGGACCAATAAGCACCAAGTTCTTATTTACTAACAACACTAAACAATCCTTTTAAATTTTAGTAATTTTGTAATTATGGCTATCGTCCATAAAATAGACAAGTCCTTCTCTTTCTAAACAAACATTGCTCTTTTAAATTAAAATTTTTTTTTTCAATTAATAGAGAAGAAATAAACGTCTTCAGTAATAAGTTCAAATAACACCAAAGCATAAAGTAAAAAATAAAGGTCTCCCCATTTGCCAAGTACACCTCCTCTAGAAATAAATGCTGTGTTGACAATGTGGGTTTTTTTAGCCCACACATTTTCATAAACTCTGAGACACAGTTGAATTAAATAAAACATGGACAGTTTTTAAATAGTCAAGAAACGTATTCCTCACATTTACTACAATCTCCAATCTCTGCTCCAACAAAATATAAAACAAAAATAACTCAGTACCCTCTACATAGGAAAGATGAGTAGGGCTTTACAAACACACAACCAGGGCCAGGTCCAACTATTTATTTAAGTCATCTGGAGTTTCAAACAACATGTCTATACATATTTTAGCAACCATAACAGAATGGAATTAGAATTCAACCACAGGCTCTAAAACAACAACAAATCCCAAGAATGTAGATCAGACTGAATTTCCTGGAAGTTTCAAGTAACTTCAGAGGATGGTCAACTTAAAAACATAGTACTTGTGCCACCTCAGCACATCTCTAAGTCCCCGGATGGCAGTAACTGACATGAAAAACACACACACACACACACACACACACACACACACACAGCAAGAGTGCCTTAGAATCCAAGCTCAGATCCGGGATCTGAGCCGTGCCCTTGAGGAAGCTGGGGACCTGGGGGTTTCTGCTGGCCTGGCAATGCCTTCCCAGCCGGCTTAGATGCCAGGGGGATGAGATGGCTCAGCACTGCATGACCAAGGTTTGGAACCATCCGTTCTCGCCAATCTGTGACACACAAGGAACCTGTGTGGCAGCTATGAGGAGACTGGGTGGCTGTCAGGGTGCAAACACCTTTCACAACCCCCACCACCACCACACACCAATAAGGCTTCAGGCTGTGAGGGGCTGGTGGCCTGTACTGCTTCTATAAACAGAAAAGGCCCATGTTTTCAGTTTGAGAAGAAAACCTGCAGTATTTCAAGACTATGCACATAAGACCTTCATAAGCATCACACAATGAGCCAAATGTCTTACCTTTGGCTGGCTCCTAGTTCCCCAAAGAAACGCCACCGTTGACATGGAAAAAAAAAAAAGGGAGAAGTGTTAAAAAAAAAATTAGCTCACAAAACTCTTTTTGGAAGGTAAAATAATAACAAACATGATATAAATTTGCAATAAGAAAACAAAATATTACCTTTGAAACCAAACAATAACGTGAAGGTAAATGAGTGTCAATTAGCTATTTAGGAGGGATGCTAATTCAGAAGATTAGCTTGGGGAGGAAAGACTATCTCAACACCGGATAATTCAAAAGCACTCGTCTTTTGCATTTCTGCTTATCCTGTTGTGTATTTCTTTTTAAAATTTTATTATTTTCTCTACTTTGGCAAAGCACAAGTTTACTCTCTCAACTGTCAGGTCCTTCTACAAAAAATGAGTTCTGTTCTGGCTAAGGAAAGAAGGTTAAAGCTACTAATGTCTTGCCTGTGAGTTACTTTTGCGGAATTCCACACTACTTACTCCTTTTTAGTCCTCAGACAGTTCTACTCTCCCCTCTCTCCCTCCCTCTGAAACTGCCCCTGGCTTACATCTCCCCAAGGTACAGTGTGTAAATCCAACAAATCAGGAGACAGTTTCAAACTGAGAAAACTTGTGAGAAAGCAGAGAGAACTTCCATGGACTCCTCACCCAAATTTGCCTCCTGCTGAGGCTGTGAGGACACCACTCATCCTTCCCCTCCCTCCAAAGAGATAAAAACACACACACACACATTTTATTTCTGAACCACTTGACAGTAAGTTGCAGACATGACCTTCAGCCCTAAACACTTCAGTGTGCGATTCCTAAAAACAATGGCCACTTACTTAATCCTAGCCCAATATCCAAATCTTTAGACAATTTAGGAATAAAGCAAAGTATTTTTGATACTAGAGTATGATAGGAATAGTAATGATTTTTCCTATGCAGAGGATCAAAACTTTGAAACCTGAAAGCAAATTGCACATGCTTAAATGTCTCCTTCCAACAGTCTGCGAACCTCCTTGTCCCTCTGTCTCATAAGATTTCCTTCCAAAATTATTTGTACCCATGATTCCGGTAAGAACACTAAAACACCACAGCAAGACTAGCAAACAAAAGTGACATGCGTTTGACAGATCTGGGAGTGATATCCAATGTGGCTGACATATAAAAGAAAATAATTTCTCTGGAAAGAGATACAGAGAAGCTCCTGACAAAAAGAGTTATGAAATATGAGTAGAGGTTACTGACACGTGCTATCATCTCTGTACACATCTTATAAGCAAAGCAGTTCCTCTTCCACTGTGGACAGCCTAAAACCCAGCCGCAGGTAAGAAGAGAGCCCCAGGTCTGGAACACCAGGGCGGGCCTGGGCGTCCTGGCTCACAGCTTCATTCAGTCCTCAGGACTGGGCAAGGTGTCACTGTGAGTCCAGTGTTACAATTGACAAGCACACTAATGAGCAGCCATGGATCTGGTGCAAAACAAGGTCTCTGACGTCCAAGTCCATGGTCTTGCCCTGCCCACACTGGTCAAGACAACCTGGACTTGAGAACCTGAGTCACACATTAACAACTGCTCCTGCTATCAGAAACATTTCTCAGCATATTAATTTCCTTCATTTTAATTATTACCCAATACAAGGCTGTCACTTGGTACTGAGGCCAGTGTGCATTTGCTACTCACTAAATATTGTGTATGAAAACACCACACTGACTTTTCTGAGAACTAAAGAAGATATTTAGTATATTTCAAGCTTAAATCAAACATTTTAATATTTTAAAAAATAGCTCTCCCTAAAATACAAGAAACAACTATGGAATTCAACAATATATGACACACTGTAGAAAAATCAATGGGACTAACCTGAATTCAGGACAGCATAACATGTAAATTAATTACAGGGCTAAGTTTCCAAGTAGGATTCTGGTAGCTACAACAGTAAAGCTCAAATAACCCAGAAAGCCATGGGACACCCAAAGATGTAATTACAGCTCTGTGTACAAATAAATAAGTAAATTAATCAATTAAACAAAACCTCTCAAAGTGTAGTTGCAATTCGATACAGCCATGCCTCATTGATCCCAGGATCCCATATTTAGAAACCTCAGCTATCCTGATCACTGTGGAGATTCAGGAAGCAAAGAAAACCAGCTCCTGACCGAATAAAAGAGATGTCACAAACTGTGAGCGCCCCAGCCTCCATGGCTCAGCTGAGCCCAATTACTTTTGTTATTGCTTAACTTCATTTTGAAATATTTTCAGATTAAAAGTTCCAAAAATAGTGCAAAGAATTCCTGCACACCCTTTACCAAGGCACCCCAAATGTCATGTCTTCTATCATCAGTTACAATGACTGAAATGTGGAAGATAACCATTAACACCCCATTTATCCAAGCCTTGCCAACTGCCTGCATTAATATCCTTTTTTCTTTATATATATAAATTTTAATGTGTTTTTTTTTTCCTGGTCCAAGATTACCCACTGCATGTAGTTGCCATTCTCCTCCAGTCAGGGTTATGGACACTTGAAGGTACCAGACACTTGTTTTATAGATTATTCACTCAGTGTCATAGACTGGGTTTGTCTAGTGCTTCCTTGTGACTAAATTCAGGCTGTGCACCTTAGCAAGCACAATACAAGTAACTGTACGGCCAGCACAGTGCTCCCTATGAAGCAGCAAATGACACCCATATCTCATTATTGACCAGGTTAATTCCCCTCACTTAGTCAGGGCTGTGACTACCAGGTTTCCCCCTGGTAACACAACCATTTTCTCCCTTTGTAATTTATACACATCTTGTGGGAAAAGACTTTAAGACTGTGTAACTAAACACCAGTATCTCACCAGATTTTCACCGAAACTTTTAACATCCACTTAGGATTTGTGCCTGCAACGGCAACTATCCCTGATGATACCTGCCCATCAGAGTGATGAACATGTTAACAGCACAGGAGGACTGACCTGAAGGATGTGCTTCGATGGCAGAGGACACAGCAGATGACCTGGCTGCATATTCTGGACAGGAGCTGTTACCTGGGAATAAGCTACTCTCTCATTGCTTTTTCCTAACCTGGTGCTTACTTCTCATTCAAATAATAACCCACATCATAAAAATAAGTCAAATTATGTTCCTAATCTCTAGAATGCCAAACTATGAAGAAGAAATTTAGTGATGACTTTATACAAGTTGATGATCTTTAGAAACATGTTATTCATGTTTCTGACCATGGAAAAAATAAAACTGTCTAAAAATAAAACACAGTGCCACGTATGAATAAAACAAAATAATGTCAGTAGAATGATGCAATGTAAATCAACAATTGCTGTCAACTATTGAAATCAAACATCGAATCTAAATACTACCATCATTTCATTTAATTCTAAAGATTTAAGTTGCTGAAATTTTCACAATTATAAATATTTGGAATGCTGTTATAACAACATTCCACTCTAACCATCTCTTTTTAAAAAAGGATGTGCATTACAAAGAGCTCATTCTAACACAGTCATACTATGTAATGACATTGTTCTTTTTCAGACTTAGCTGGCAGTACCAGCAACCAAACAACAATCTGTGTGTTCATTATTCTTCCTGTCACCCCCTCCCCATGTGCCTTCCACATAAGGAATAAAGCTGACCTGACTTAAAACTTTAGGCAGACTAGACTCATCATGGAAGCCTCTCAATCTCTGCTTCTTGAGACAACTCTCAGTCAGAAGTCACTATACAACCATCACTGAAAGACGATCCACTCTTTCCTCAACATCTAGAACATGCCATTCGGTTTTGAGGAATAAATGGTAGCAGCATTCTATTAGAATTCAGTAGGACCCACTTGGGAAAACAGTTTCAAGAATCAGGTCCTCAATAGTGGAATTATTTTAGGACATCTAAGCTAGACTTCGAGCCCTGCAGGGCGGTGCTTTTCACTCATCAGAGTCCAACAAAGGTTTCTGGCTGCTCAGCAGACAGTCCTCGACTCTTTAGGGGACCTGGTCTGGGCCTATGTCTCCAACCAAGCCTCGCATCAGTTTCCCCCCACACAGGCCTTCTTCTTGGCAGAATGTACCTGTTTCCCAGCTTCCATGCAGGACTTTCCTTCTACCTTGAACTCCTGAGGCCAACTCCTATTATTTTTCACTCCTCAACTTTCTTATTATTTCCAAACCTCTCTTATGTTACTCTCACAGTATTATGTGCAGAATAAAACCATTTTACCACCACCCATCCTTTCCCAAACACCCCAAAACCATAAAAAAATAAGAAACAAGTACAAACTCTATATTCAATGAAACAGAAATATTTATAACTAAAGAACATGAAAAAGACAGAAAATGCATCTATAAAACACACATAAAAAGTTTAAAAATCAGAAATGAAGGATGAAGAAAAAGGGAACTAAAATATGGGATGCTGTTTTCAATCAGTAAGTTAAATCCCACCTACCTCCTAGCCCCCTCAAAACGCTCAGGCCACTATCTCTGACAGACAATCCTTGGACAGACTTTTTAAAAACAAGATAGTTTGAAAACCCTCTTCTTCTGGAACCTTCCACCCACACAAACCACAAGTGTTTCAGAACAGAAGGACACAGAAGAACATGACTACTGAACCACAACTAGTATGTTTCACAATCATAGACTAGAAATATGAAAACCCCAACTTATAAATTCTGTAATTTAAAACTGTCATATAATGGGAGAACTAAATTCAAAATATACACTCACCACTAACTCATCACTCACAAATCACCTGCCTCTTCTCATCTGTCAAACACCAGCAGATAGAGTTTTAATTCATCATCCACTTTCATTATAAGAAAGGTTAAACCTGCCAGAGAATACTGATTTCAACTGTAGAACTTCTTATGAAATACAATGCATAGAGTGTACTATAGTATATATTACTATAGTAACCGAGTAATACACATTCATTTAAATAACTGTGCATTCAAATAACTGCAAGGGTATATGCACTCACTAGGATAGATTACTGAAACATTCTTAGACTTCAAGCAGAGAAAGCCTGTAATTTTTGCTTCTTTCAGTATTTGTGGTTTCTAACTGTAGGAGTCTATATTTTCCTGTGTGTGTGGGGGGGGGGGATCCTCTTTCTAGATTGGATTTCTTCTTGACTGGATTGCATTTATTTGAAAGAAATTTCCACCCTTGACATTATCTAACATTCCCTCAGTCCCCAACCCTGTCTATACTTCATCTCCAACCCAGAAGCCACACACCTAAGGCCCACATGCCAAAATAGCCACAGATGCACTGTGCTCAGTCCTCACAGTATTGGCCAAAAGTGAAATCAGAAGGCTTCCCACTAGGAAATCTGGATTTCCAAATTCTCTTGCAAGTTGAGAGATCTGGTCCCAGTTTCATGCAGCAACCACAGCTCATCATTCATTCAACAAATACGCACTAGGTGCTTTAAACCATCAGACAAATCTTGACCCCATAAAAGCTTAGAATGAATGGATTTATAACACAATAAGAGCTAAGGAGGTAGAATTGATGGTGGGACCGACTTAGGGAGCAGGGCAGGCGCCATGAGGCTGCTGTGGCACAAGCTGCCCTGTGTCTTTGCCTCCCCTGAGGTCTACCACACGGCTTCTCAACTAAGAACAGTGAGTCTCACATCCTAGGCCAGTCTCTTGCTGGACAGACTGAATCCACACAAAGGCACTGACCAGACCTGACAACTGAACTCTGACCACAACACCTGAAGCCGCCAGCCTAGATTGGTCAGCCTTGGTCAGTAACACCCAGTGTCTCTGTTTTGCCCTTGGTTACTACTCAGCATCAACCAAGAAGACAAATGTGCTCCCTACGCCGAGCACCTGAGACACCCCACTTCTAGCGGGCCTGCTTCCAGCTTCTGCATGACAACAGCCTGCACTCAGCACCCTTGAAGCCACCCTCCGCTCCACCCTACAGCCTCCGCCTGCCTCCCTCAGTGTCTGCCCCCACAGAGATGACACCCGGGTCCTTGCTGCAGCGCAGTATGGCAAACGGCCGCTGTGTGTGTTTCTTTGGGTAGCCTTCATTTATTTCCACAGGCTGATCAGCTAACATTTCATATAAGAAATAAAACCACTGAGGACAACTATAAATAAAAGATGTCACCTTCAGCCTGTGAATTTATGTTCCCGTAAGTAGGTGCCTATAAAACAGACCCCCGAGCCAGAAAACCAGGGGGAGAGGATGTGGGCAGGCGTCAAGCGCGGCAGGAAGGAGGTGGGAGGTCCCATTCTTAGCTCTCCCAGGGATTTTGGTTTCTTTGTCTGATTATTTGAGATGGAGTCTCATATGTGGCCCAGGCTGGCCTCAAATTCCTGGACTCAGAGTGATCCTCCTGTCTCAGCCTCCCAAGAAGCTGAGAACTCAGATGGGCACATTTATGTTTCGTAGATTATTCTGTGTTTATTTCATGTTCTTCAGTTATAACTATTTCTGTTTCATTGAATACAGAATCTGGTGCAAACTTAGCAGCACCTCAGTTCACACAGTCTCCCACTTGCCCAACCATGGAAATTCAAGAAATAAGCTCCTGCTGCCTTATGGTACATCCCAGACGAGCATGAGTCTAATGCCAGAAAGGTCAATGAAATGGGACAGTTTTATTGAGGTGCTAATTTATATACCACAAATTTCATCTATCCTGAGTGTACAAGCCAATGGCTTTTAGCAAATGTAGACTTGTACAACCACCACCACAATCTAGATCTAGCACATTTCCATCACCCCCTAAGACTGGCTTGCACCTAACTGCAGCTAGGTCCTGCACCAGCCCATGTCACTACACACCTGCTTTTTTATTGATGTTCTTTTTAGATATACATGACAGAAGAGTGTATTTTGACATATTATACATACATGGAGTGTAACTCCCCGTTCTTGTGGTCGTACCTCATGTGGAGTTACACTGGTCATGTATTCATATATGAACACAGGAAAATGATGTCCAAGTCATTCTACTGTCTTTCCTATTCCCATCTCCCCTCCCTTCCCCTTTGTCTAATCCAATAAACTTCTAATCTTCCCTCCTCCTCCCATTGTGTATTAGCATCCACATATCAGAGAGAACATTTGGCCTTCAGTGTTTTTGTATTGGCTTATTTCACCTTAACATGATAGTCTCCAGTTTCATCCATTTACCAGCAAATGCCATGATTTCATTCTTCTTTCAGACTGAGGAATATTCCATATGTACCAGATTTTCTTTATCCATTCATCTGTTGAGGGACACTTAGGTTGGTTCCATAGTTTAGCTATTGTGAATTGAGCCGCTATGAACATTGACGTGGCTACATCACTGCAATATGCTGATTTTAAGTCCTTTGGGTATAGACCAAGGAGTGGGATAACTGAGTCCAATGGTGGTTCCATTCCAAGTTTTCTGAGAAATCTCCATACTGCTTTCCAGAGTAGTTACACCAATTTGCAGTCCCATTATCAATGTGTGAGTGTGCCTTTTCCCCCACATCCTCATCAACATTTATTGTTACTTATATTCTTGACAATTGCCATCTGACTGGAGTGAGAATCTCAGTATAGTCTTAATTTGCATTTCTCTAATGACTAGAGATGTTGAACATTTTTTCATTATTTGTTGACATGTCTTGCGCTCAGTGTGTTTTTGAGGTTCATTCATGCAGAGCATGTTATTATCAGTCCCTCGATCCTTTTTATTGCCATGTCTTTTGTTTACCTATTGACCAGATAGACATTTAACAGTTTCCAGTTTGGGACTATTATGAATAGCACTGTTATGAATGTTCAATAAGAAGTTCTTTTGTACACATTTCTTTTATTTCTCTTGAATAGATACTCAAGAGTAGAACTGCTGGGTCGACTGGTAAATACTTTTATACCCAGAAATACCGACAACTTTTTAGGAAATAGGCAAACTGTTTCCCAAAGTATGTGTACCATGGTACATTCCATCAGCAACACAAGAGTTACAATTGCTACACATCATCACCAACGCCTAGTACCATATTTCTGGTCACGGGTATACAAGTAGGTGTGTAGAAACAGCTCAGTACAGTTCTAGGCTGCATTTCTCCAATGACCAATGCTAAGGGTATTCTCAAAATGTGTTCTATTTCATTTGAGAGAACAGAAAACTTTTCACAATTAAGTTTCTATGCATATTAGACTATTATAAAGATTAATCAACTCCTACCCAGATCCTAACTACTTCTTTATCCTCATTCATACTGATTTGGTTGCTCTGTATCTATTTCTTCCTTTTGTCTCTCTAACCACTTTGTATAGACATTCTTTGTATAGACATTCATTTTTGCTTCCCTGCAGCATTTAAAAGTAGAACTACTGCCTGTAATCCCAGCAGCTAGGGAGACTGAGGCTGGAGGATGGCAAGTTCAAAGCCAGTGTCAGCAACTTAGCGAGGTCCTAGGCAACTTAGCAAGGACCTACGCAACATCTGAAAATAAAAAATAAATAGGGCTAGGTGCATGGCTCAGTGCTTAACTCCCCTGGGTTTAATCCCTGATACCAAAAAAATAAAAATAAAAAGTAGAACTGTAAGTCGTAAGGCAAATACATATTTGTAAACTTGTTTTATGTTCAGAGGTATAGAACTGGCCACCTAAGGTTCAGGCCAAACTTTTCTGGACCAGGCTCACTGTGTGTTATATTTAATTACTAATGTTCACACCGGATGACTCGACGCATGCACTTGAAGCATTATGCTAAGAAATCTTTAATCCATCAAGTCTCAAGTTTCTAACTACAGAAGCATCTCTGATTCGAAGTCTGCATGAACATGCCAGCTGGAGTTCTGGGATGCTCACCATATAGTGATGAGACAAGAAGTCATTAGATAACTGAAGACACTAATCTGTCTTTACAGCCTGCTGCTGCAAGGAAAAGCTCTCTGCACTTGCAGGAAGCCCCACTCAGTTCTGCCCGGCCTGGCCTAGGTTTTAGGCCAACCTGGTTGGCCTGAACCCCAAGTCATCACTGAGCCTCATTAACTCTTTCTGCTATTTTAGTCCTGAATGAAACCAGATCCTTCCTGCACCACCCACCTCACTCTGCTCTGCAATGCCATGTGGTGATAAAGAGAGCATGGCCTGGGACACCAGCAGACTTGAGTCCAAAGCTGCATTCAGTAAATGCTGTGCTCTTCCCAGACCCAAGCACTGTTCTAAATGGATCCCATGTATTATTTTCTTTAACCCTCACCACACTCTAAATCATAGATCCTAGTATCATCCTCATTTTAGAAATGAGGGAATGGAGGCTTGGAGGAGTAAGTAATCTCCTCAAAGTCAACAATTAAATAGTAGATTGGGGATCCAAACCAAGGCAGAAGGAACCTTGACCTTTAGCAATAGTCTGCTGAAGGGGCAAAATCTAAACTAGGCCTTGAGTACCATTTGCATTTTCTCTTTTGGACATGTTGCCATGGTAAACTTTGTGCAGTAGCTCTGTGCTTCCTACATGAATTCTGTGTGTGTGTCAGTCCTCCTTCCTGTCCTCCTCAAGTCCCATCTCCTGGAGTAATGTATCCCAGCCTCCATTATTTCCTGTTCCAAGATCTAACCAACTCTTTAACGGCCCACCTTTAGAGTGTATGGAATTCTTCAACTAAGTAAAAATGTTTGGAAGAAAGCAGCAGCAATGGGGCATTAGCTTAACAAACAATAAACAACGCACTGAACACTTTCAAAAGCAAATAGACTGGGGAACAAAATTCTAATTTTAAGCACACAGCACACAGGTAACTGGTTGTGCATCAGGATGCATACCTGCAAATGACCTGCCCTCGTGCATGGGTGTGTATGCAGATAAATGGACAAAATACCTCAATCAGTATTCATGTTTCAGAAAAAGCCACAAGAACTGGCTTCCAAAGGCAGAATGCCAAGAAACCAAAGAAGGAGGTAGACAAATCCAGAACTGCACAGACTGCAATTTCTCAGGGACTTACAGACAGCAGCATATCTTGGGTGGCAGCAAGACAGAAAGATCCCAGCACCCCAAAGCAGGAGGAAAGGTTTATATGATAAGCTACACAAAGGTGTGCCACAGACAACCTGAGCATTTTAAAAATAATTTTATTTTATGTACATATACACTGATACGTCAGATGTCAATCAAGAAACAGACTGTGCTTTTAATACCCAGCACAAAATGCTCTGCTATCTTTACCCAACGGGTTTAGCATGTGTGCCAGGGTCATCTAGCAGGCAAGCTGGCTGTGGTCGTATCAAGCTGGAGCCCTGCAATTCTCTTTCCCAGCAGTGAAAAGGGGAGACTTGCCTAAGAAACTGTTTAGCTCCATGTAGAGCTGCTGTTTTTTAAGTTTAGGTTTCTGTTTTTTGATTTCTGCAGTAATAATGGAGGCCACTTTTTGTTACTGCTATGTGTCCAATATTTAGTACACTTCAGCTCTAATATGCCAACCTGTAAGCAGATCTAGCCCTCTCCAATTTACAGAACAATAAGAAAAGAATACCACAGAGAAGTTAAGACACTTGCTTAACAACAGTGCTGGATTCAAACCTAGGTTTCTCATCCTAAAACGACACTCATTCCATTTTACATTCACTGATGTCCCTCCTCCCCAGCCCACCCCCACCAGATGATGTGGGAAGACAAATTAAAGACAAATTTGTTTCAGGAAACAGGAAAAGATGATGTTAGTCTAAAACAATGATCTGCTTTGGCTGGTTGGTTGGTTTCCTTGACTTCAAATGAAGTAGGCAGCAAAGGACAGCAGGCTCCAGAGAGATCCCTGTGATCAAGGATGAGCCCTGGCACAGAGCTACAGCCTCACAAGCTTCGATTCTCGGTTTAAATCTTGTCAGGAGAGGCCAACCCTTTTTTCTTTTCCTGCCATTTCTACCAACCTAGGCTCACTCCAAAAAGACTCTGCTTTAAATAACCAAAAATATTAAGGAGAGGGGCTGGGGTTGTGGCTCAGTGGTAGAGTGCTCGCCTACCATGCACGAGGCACCACATAAAAATAAATATGTGTGTCCACCTAAAACTAAAATATAAATAAAAAATTATGGAGAGAATATTAGGTTAACATTGGTAAGTATGATATTAATGACTATCCCTAATGAGAATTTCTGCCCATGTTTCCAGGTGGAAGATCTCAAAGCAGCCCTCCTGATGTCCCTAAGCTACCTCACTGTCCTCCCAGGACAGGAAAAGAGTGAATTACCAAAACAGCGGTGCTCAGGAGAGGACACCAGGTGCCTGGGCTCCACGCCCCTCCCACAGGAGGCCTGCAGTTGCCAGCCTGCCGTGCCTGCTAAGTCCCATTCAAGGGAGGTTCAGCCAGGCCAGCTGGCGCACACATGCAAAGCCATCTTCTCTCCTGGCTTTATCAGTAATCCAGGCGAAATGAGGCACAAGAAAACACATGGAGTCTGCCTGCTGGGAATCCTGCCCCACCACCTACTGTGTGACCCTGACCAACTAATAGGACCTCTCCAGGCCGCAGTTTTCTTCTCTGTAAGATAAAGGCAATGAGAGAGCCTACTCCATAGCACTGCTCTGACGGTTACACAGCACCTGGCACAGAAGCACATCAGTGTTAGTGGCTTTAGTTTTTATTTCTCTTCTCTCTCTCTCTCTCTCTCTCTCTCTCTCTCTCTCTCTCTCTCTCTCTCTCTCTCCCCCATGTTCATCTGTTAGAAACTGAGGGAGTGGGACACACCTATAATCCAGCAACTCAGGAGGCTGAGGCAGGAGGATCGCAAGTTCAAGACCAGCCTTGGCCACTCAGCATGACCCTGTCTCAAATAAAAAGGGCTGGAGATGTAACTGAGTGGTAGAGCATCCCTGGGTTCCAGCCAAAAAAGAATTGGGTGGAGAGGAAAGGGGTGTTGTACGTGGGCATCCTAAAATCCCCACAGAAAGAGCAATGTCTTCCCAAAGTAAGAAGGTGGGAATCCCTTTCAGCTCTGGTGACCAGATGATGCAGTGTCTCAGTCTGCTCTCTGGTAAACTAGTCTGGAGAAAATTCTTTGGTCCAGAAGACAAAGTACTAAGGTACTAAATATAAAATCCCCCACTTGTGTTCCACCAATTGGAAAGCCATTGGCGATGGCATGATTGTTCTTAGGGGGAAGGCTATACCCAAACACTCACCAAGGTGGTTCACTGAAATGTCACTCACCAACATTCAACATTAAGAGCTTGCCAGCCTTTCCTAAAACCACCTCTCCCCCTCCTTATTGACTGTAAGGATCAACTGATCATTCCCTGAATTTCTTAAAATCATTTCCCACTTGTCTTGGGACACTACAGCAGAGCTACACTGAGCTTTGCAGACTGGAAAAGAGAACTGAAGAAATTAAGGATGACAATATAAGATTTCTGGAACTCCTTGAACTCATTTCCTTACAACACAAATTATACCATACCAACTACTCACGGGTGAACCTATCTCTGCCACCATTCCAGCTCCTTCCTTTGATATTCTCAGCATCTAAATTCAGTCTAGTACCTGCCAAACTGTAGACATTACATGAATGTTTACTGAAGTCCAATCCTAGGAATCAGGTTAACCATGACTACATCCTGTTCAAAAACAAAACAAAAAACCTCTCCAAAGCCTTTCTTCAAATTTCCAGATGCTACTGTTCCTAAGTATACTCTCTGTCCACATTTTTCCTTGCTGTACTGCTGTTACACATTCAACCTTGAACTACAAGTTTCCTGAACAAACTGGTATCTATGCCAGGCACAGTAGCACATGCCTGAGAGGCTGAGGCAGAAGGATGGCAAGTTTGTGGTCTGCCTGAGCAACAGAGAAAGAGCCCATCATTTTTATAAAAAAGAATAAATGAATGAATGAATTTGAGAGGAAAAATTAAGACTATGCTAGAGAACAAATAATATACATAAATCTGCAAGAAAAACCACTGTTCTAGAGAGTCATGGTCCAAATAGTAAGTAAACAAAAATGTGCTATGATCTGATGCAACTGACATTCAGAAAGGAGGATTCAGCCAAACCTCATGCTACCAGCCAGTGCAGGGCACTGAACTTGACAGAGCACTGGGCAAGAGAAGGCCAGCAGCCCTGGAAGACTCCATGCTTGGTGGTGGTGGGGAATAACCAGGCCTGGGCAGAGGAGGGAAGAATGTGGTATGTTCATTCTGGATGCAAACTTGCGTGGGGAGCATAAGAAGAACCCAGAAGCTTCAGTCAACTCCTTCAAGTTGCCAAGGGAGTGCTTCAGAGGTGGAAGACCATGTGTGTTATGGACAAAGGAAAACTACAAGACATGGAAAAGGTGAACAAGGTTCATTATGAAAGAAATGGAAACCTAGATCCCTCCGAAAGGGCACACAAAAACAAATTCAAGGATCCCACCGTTCTGTTAATCATCCCAAAATCAAAGGAGACATACCAGCTGCCCAAGGAAGCTGGGAAAGCTGTGGTAGAGCGCTTGCCTAGCATGTGTGAGGCACTGGGTGGTGAGGATCAAACCATAATAAAGGCCTTGAAAAATACATTAATATTGTTAAAAAATAGCAGAAAATATTAAATATTTTATAGGTTGAGATGAAATGAGATTTGCTGTAATTGCAATAAATATTTTATTATGTGGTTTAATCAAAATAGGTTTTAACTACTTTATTGGATCCTTATAGTGTAAAGCACAATAAAAACTTGGAAGAAACAGTATGAAAGTTTTATCCAGGTATTAAAGAATAATTCCAGTTCTCCTGCTTTGGCTGTTTGAAAGTGCTTTGCCTTTCAACTAACTAACAGCCCGTCCTAGGGATAAGCATTAGGAACAGGTGAACCGCTTCCATTTTTCAGCCTGGAAATCTACAATTTGATAGCCACAATTACAACTAAACTTATGCACAAGCCATTTATTAAGAAACCACAGTTTAAATCAGGCCATCAGTCTGTAAATATAAAAGTGAAAATTTTAAATATGGAAGTGAAACATGGAAATGCAGAGAACATCTTCAAGAGACATGAGAGTAGAAATTATAGCATTTGATCTTGGCCAACCTAAAAATCCTCACTGTTTTACTGTAGATTGAAAAAAAAATTTCAACCATAAATCTTATAAAGTCTGAAATAAAGAAGAATCTCTCCTTGCCTGGGAAAGCAAGGGAAGAGCTGCATGGGCTGTGTGAGTGATGCAGGGAGAGGACATGATGGGCTCCTAAGAAATGCCCATGAAATTAATAAGCTCCCATGACATCACTGCAAGGCCAGCAGCTGAATCTGAGCTCTACTAATAAAATAATTGGGACCAGAATCCAGCCAACTGAGCCTGTCAACACAGAAGGTGGATTAGGAATGCTTTTATAGAAATTTCACTTAACTCCAATCATCTAACGTTCCGTCTATGATGCAAAGACCTATAGACCCTGGTTACTTAACCCACTAGGGAGTTCAAATAAGTTCGAATAACTTTTATTCCCTCTCCAATCTGATTATTAGGAGCTCTCTATGCTGCCAGAAGCCTTTCCCTGGACTTGGCAAGTCAGGACTTGTTGGGGTGTTGCTGCATTTTACATCAAAGATAGATTGATTCAAAACCTCTGGAATCAATGGAATGCAGCTCTAGATGCTGCTGCACTGCTAGTCTGTCCTTGACCTAAAACTATGCTTCCCATTTCACCCTTGAATTCTTACAAACTGACTGTAACAAATAAGTCGATTCTGAAGGTCTCCTTTGCTATGGCGAAAGCAAGCATCTCACTACTGTAATCTGAGTCACCAGATGATGCATGTTTACAAACTGTGCCACTGGTGTCCTTCTCCAGTCAAGTGACCACAGTGGTGTTAGCGTAAACACCAGGGAGAACAATAGTATCCTGTCCCAAATGAACATTCTTCAGTTGGGGAAGGACATTATAAAGAACAGATTCAGCCAGGTGCAGCGAGATTTAAAACTGCTGGTAAAAATCTCTACTCAGAAACACTGAACTTCACTTCCCACCATGTAGATGCTGCCTGGCCTGAAAACACAGACATGCAGACTCCCAGGCTGGAAAACTCTTCACCTTTCCTTAACACTCGGTGTCTGGGTACCTTTGACCTCTCCAGCCAGCACTGTGCTGGCAGCCTCGCCTGACGTCCTATCTTCAGTGGCACTCCTCCTAGCCTCCCTCCCACACTATCATCAGTGTCAAATTGTATTGTAGGAGTGGTTTTGAGCCCTGTGGAGCCAGAGGCCTAGTCTTGACTCTGGGCAAGTTACTTAATCTATTTATGTCTGTTTCTCCATCTGTAAAAGGCAAATAATAGGGCTGTCATGAGGATGACACAAAATAATTCACGTCGAGCTCTCATAAGCATGGCTGGTCTCATCTGTCCCCCACAGGTGGGAAAGGCCCTGTTCATATGTGGCTCACTCTGCCTTTTTACCTCCCACCTCCACCATCGGGCTGTTCTCTATATCCTAAACAGCTTGATCTCTGAACCCCAGAGAACATCATTCTCCTCTTACATTTTCAGTGATGTCTGTTTCAACCTTAAAGAAAGAATAACATTTTTTCCAGCAGCCATAGCGTATGCCACTGTACTCGTGTTGGTGTGGATCCTCCTGTCATAGTGCTTTATTTTAAAATACTTCCACACAATCCCATAGCACTTCATAAGTGCTCACGAGGCCTCACTGTTGGTTTTTAAACAGAAGTCTCATCATCCCTACTAAATTACACTCCAAGAAGTATAAAAGAACATATCAGTTTTAATCCATACATAGGGAAACTTAGTTAACACCTGAAACCCTAATCACAAATACACAAGCCAGGGCTGATTAGGTAGCAGGTGAGAAGTAGAGATACACTCTAGAGCAGGGATTCTTAATCTGCACAGAATGATCGAGAGGGTCTGCGAACATGGATGGGGAATGTCACACTTTCATTTCTTAGCAATGTTTAAATTCAGCAGTTCCTTCCACTATTGATGAAGACAATGAATCACAGAATGGGTGGAACCCAAGTCTCTGTTACCAACAAAATCATATTACATTCTCTTCGCTGCAAATACCTTGGAGTATCGTTTACATTCAACCCAACTTTGACATTAAAGCAACTGTTCCCACATTAGATCTTGTCAATACAATAAGCAAGCACATACTACTGCATTACACACCTCCAAAAATGGTTCTGATAGTCATCAGAATCAATATATTTCAATATATATTTGGTCTTTCAAAAATTTTAAACGCACTTTAAGTTTTTAAACAATAATTCTAGGAAGTGGTCCAGAGGCTTCATCAGACTACCAAAAGGAGTCATGATTTAAAAAAAAAAAAAAAAAAAATGGTTAACAGTTTCTAGTCTGGAAGCAGTTCTTATATGCCTTCAGCTATCTTTTTCTCTAATCAACAGTAGAGTTTGTTAATCAGCAAAATAAACGTTAAAATGTATACATTAAAACAAGACTGACTGGAAATGCAATACAGGCACCGCCTCCATCCAACATGTAGACTCTAGCAAGCCTGGGCCCACCCGCTGGGAGCCGCATTCTTAGCCGGGGCTCTATCTAGACCCACACTTAGATTTGGTTACGTGACTTTGACCAGAAGTGTCCCTGAATCCTGCTCCATTTGTCTTAAGGGAAACTTTCTAGTGAAGTGCTTGTCCGAGCTGTGGCTTCACTGGACGTACAGGAACAGGCTGTATGACTCATGTCGTGACTGCCTGCTAATGAGTATGTGGCAGCAATCTGTCTGGCTCTTACTGTAACGTGCCTCCTGTTGTGTGGTGGTGAGGGATAAGGTCATGACCTGTCACCCAGCTCTAGTCCAGGGCATTCCTGTCACCTCCTTAGAAAGGACCAAGATGGCTCAGATCCCTTCACAACACCCAGCTCAGCTAACGAGTTCCATGGAGCCTGGATGAATTTCTTGTTCACCCTTGTTTTCTTGGAGTCCTCACTGCCCTGGTACATACAGAAGGCACTCAATAAACTGCTGCTGGATGAACTTTCTTAGCTGTATCTGGGCTTTCCTAACTCCAGAATATGAATTCCTTAAAAAAAAAAAAAAAAGTGGGTCATATTATCTTTCCTTCATGAGATACCTTGCCAGGGTTGTGTGAATTAGATATCAATAACTGTTGAATGCTTAGAGTTTTGCTGTAATGCCAATTAACAAATTGAACTTTTCCAAATATGTAAAATGAATATGAAGCACTTCTGTCAAATCTTTGAGGGCAGTGAGAAATAGCAAGCTCATGTGGCTTTGGAGAGATGTGCTCTGGCAGACCTGAGTTCAAATCCCAGGTCTGCCACTTACAGATCATGAGATCCAGGTGTCCCATAATGCCTTCACGCCTCTTTCCTCTTCTGGAATTTTTGAGATAATAATAGTACCTATATCTTTTGTTATAAGGATTTCGTGAGAACATGAACACTTGCAAAGACTCTAATACAATATAGATGATAATAGTATCAATAGATGCTTTTTGACAACAATGGGAAGATTAAAAAAAATAGGTCTCTATTCATGTCTTGTACTTCCAGAACTCTTTACTAGCTGTCTCTGCACTGACACCTTTTAAGTGTTCCAAGACCTGACCACTGAGTTTCTTTTTACCATAATAATAGTTCTTCTCTCAGAACATGGATACCAACTCTGGCAATATCATGCAAATTGACGCTCTTTAGAGGAAACCCACAGTCCCTGAAATAAACATGCTGTGGTTGCTATCTGGAGGGTTAAGAAACCATACTTAGCTCTACAGCTTAAGTATCCATAATTATTGTCAATTAAGAGCAGGGCATATTTGTTATGAGAAATCCGATATAGTTTATTACATGTCAAAACCAGTCAATAAATATTTATTGAGTACATATCATGTGCCAGTGTTTGAAAAGAATATTATGTAGACCATGACACATTTTGAGAAATAAAATTTCTACAGTTGATTAGAAAAATAAATGAAAGCGTAACTGCCATCTATCAAGTACCTACCGTGTGTCTACCAGTTTATACCAATAATTCATTCATGCCCACAGCAATCTTGCAGGATCCACATCATAGCGTCATCACCCACCCTTCACAGAACAGTAAACTGAAGCTCCGAGAGGTGACATGAGCATCCGGATTAACAATGTTGGCAAATGGTAGATCGGAACCCATGCCCACCTGTGCCCTACTTCACCTCAATCAACTCCTGCCAATTCCTATCCCCACCAACCATGATAATGGTGGAACTCCATTGGCAGCACCCCAATACCAGAGCCTTTCTAAATGCTTCTTGGATGGATAATTTTAAAAAACCAACTCACTCTAATAAAAGCAGGTCTATCCTCTTCCTGGTCTTATCACCGGTGCACACACCGAGACCCGGTGGGCCAAAGCAGTCAGGATCAACTGAGGGCCAGTCAACACAGAAGCAGGAGAATCCATTAGCACACAGACAAGGCACACAAAAAGGACGTCTCAGCACAGAGTCCTCAGGGAGCAAGCCTGTGACTCCACAGGAGTGCAACCCAGGAACGAGGGAAAGTGTTGGAATATGTCCACGGGAGGCTGGTCAGAATCCAGGCTGAGCTGGAAAAGGGCGGACTGCAAAGTAATCAAGGCTCCAGGAAAGAGGAGGCCACAAGAGTAGGAAGTGGCATACAGAGGTGTTTGCAACAGTACAAGGATGAAATCAGGGTCTGAAAACTTAAGTGATGCTCTGGAAACGGTGGCCCCAAGTCCTAGACTGGTGACAGGGCATTAATCTTGAGCCAATCTGGCCAATATCCTTCCTGATGTAAGCAGATGCATGAGTTCAGCTAAGACACACCGGGTTTTCCTCGACTACTTACAGAACTGGAGTAGAAGTTCTATCAGGAAATAGTGCCAAACGTGGACTTGCGTCCAGCTCCAGCCATGTTACATTATATCCAGTCCCAGCAGGCTGCAAGGGCAGCTCTCACCAGATGAGTGACAGGCAAAGGTTCTGCTCACAGGGGGGCTTCTAGGGTAAACAAAGCTGGCAAGGGAGCTCATCTGTGATGCCCACGTGGCCAGTTTCCTGCACAGAGGAATATGTAGGTCTCATAAAATCCAAAGAGCAATTATAAGAAGGGCATTGCTAGGCATAGATTCTCATGATGGTTTTCATTTCAAAGTGTAAAATTTATTTTTTAAAACAATAATTTTGTAGATATTTATATCTTCCGAAATATAAAAATAAAAATGATTCTCACCATCTTTTTCTCCCTCAGAATAATTGCATTCTGCTAAAATCTTTACAGTTAACTATCTTTTCACTTAGGAATATTTCTAACTTTTTGTTCAATTACCATTCAACAAATTCATAGTCAGATAATTCCATCTTGATGTCAATAAGCAGAATACTGATCTATCAAAGGCTTCTTGCTTTTCCCAGGATTAACACACGCACTATTTCTGCCTTTTCTGCCCTCTTTCTATCCTGGAAGACACAGGGGTTTCATACAACCCAAACAAAAGCCCATTCTCTCACCCCTGCAGCAGCCGCACCTCATTCAGAAGCTCCCTTAAAAAAATCTCCCAGTGCACCAAAATTCTAAACCAGCTCTCCAGAGCCTCCTCCCTCTGTCAATACCACAGCCCTCCAACAAGAAAAAGAGGAGAATCAGAAGGGTTTGGAATGTGGAAACCCTTGCCCTGTTGCCCCAAAGAACTGGGGAAAATTCCTTGGCATTCTAAGTTGGAACTCTGAATTCACAAAATTAGTTACTCCAAATATTTCAGTTAGATAGTGCCAAATAACTTTAGAAATATCACCAGTTAAATAAGATTGCAGAATGTGGAGGTGATTTGCAATTTTATATGACACTGCTTATTCCTAAGAGAAAATCATTATGTTCTAAAATTTGGACAAGCAACTCAGCAATTTTAAGTAATCTGTGCTAACAAATTATCAAACAGATGAAGAGATTCTCAAAATTATGGTATCAGAACGCTTTACATTCTTAAAGTATTAGTGAAGATCCCAAAGGGGTTTTGTTTATGTGGGATACAGCCTATAGATACTATTTGAAATAGAAATTAAAATGAGCCACATGTGGTAGGGCACACCTGTTAATCCTAGTGGCTCAGGAAGCTGAGGCAGGAGAATCACAAGTTCAAATCCAGCCTCAGCAACTCTTAGCAAGACCCTATCTCAAAAAAAAAATACTAAAAATGGACTGTGGATGTGGCTTAATGGTTAAGCATCCCCGAGTTCAACCCTTGGTACAAAAAGAAAAAAAATTAAAACAAGAACTTTTAGAAACGTTTAATTCATTCATTTCAAAATACAAAGTGTCATTACACATTAACAAACAATATTTTTAAGAAAAAATTTCTTTTAAAACAAAAAGGATACATATTTGGTGGAAATGTAGCAATGCTTTACTTTTTTGCAAAATAATGTAATAATTTGAACACTATGTCAAGAACACTAGATAATTTATAATTTATAAGTAAAGGCATGTTAACATTTGTTGGGGACCGCAAATCAAGTCAAGATGGCGCCTGGCAGTTTGCCAGAAGGAGTAGTTTGTGAGGCAACACCACCGAACCATTAAGATGATGAGGATTCCTTATTGGCTGACTGCTGTATCTGGATGATGCTAATTGAGTCAAGCAGTGTGTAATCAGTTAGGTATATATACCGCTGTTGTTCCGTAATAAAGCAGTTCCCGCTTCAACCTTCAAGTTGCTTGTCACCTCCCGGTTATTTTGCCCAGCCTGACTGCGGCAAACATTTATGGAATTCACACCTGAAAGCATGATATATTCAGAGAGCAGAGGTTGATGTTCTCAATAAAGAGTGTGAGATCCAGCAACTCTTCTCCTGGCAGACATGCAGGGCAGAGCAGGAGAAATATGTCAGCTGCATGTTCCCAGCAGCACATCCACACCAGCGAACATATGGAAGCAACCCAAGTGTCCACTGGCAGTTCAACCAATAAGCAAAATGTGGTCTCTACATACAATGGAATATTATTCAGCCTTTAAAAGGAAGGACATTCCAGCACATGCTACAGCATACATTAACACTGAAGCCATCACGCCAAGTGAAATAAGCAGTCACAAGAAGAAAAAAATACCATATGATCCCACTTAGATGATGGACTTAAGAGTAGTCAAAACTTGTACAGACAGAAAGTGAAACACAGTTGCCAGGGCCTGAAAGAAATGGGAGTTTATCATCTAATGGGGAAGAGTTTGTTTTTAAAATAATTCTGGAAATGGATGTGGTCAGAGTCACATATATTAAATGCAATGAATGGAATGCACATTAAAATGACTGATTTTATTTTATGTATATTTAGATCAAGAAAGGGCATCTTTTGTGACAAAAGACAATAAGTATCTACAGCACGGATTATAAAAAGAAATGTCCTCAGGAGCCTAGCAAATAACATAAATGAGAGAGCAAACCATCTAGGAACATAAGGAACTCAAAACCTGGCCAAAGGAGACAGTAGCAAATCCAGTGTTACCAGATTCTCAGATTGTTTAAGAAAAACTACAAATTTGAATTTGTATCTGAAATCCTATAGTAAAAGCCAAACAAAACACATCTATGGATAAATACAGTGTATGGTACCTCATATACAGCACCTAATCTATACATTATAAGAGAGTTACTCAACCTTCAGGAAACTGAAACCTTTTTGGAAAGTAGCATTATTTGTCTTAAAAATATTATTTATGTTAACACATAATAACTTTTTGTTTTCTTTGAAATGAATTAAAATGTTTTAAAAACTTCTCATTTTAATTTTTAATTTCTAATCCAAACAATATCTATAGGCTTCAGCCCACATTAACAAAAGCCCTTCACTAATAGGAATTTACCTCAATAAATTCCAATAGGAATTTACCTCACAGTTGGTTCTAACTGGATCATTAAGAAGCAACAAACTTAAAACATAACCAATGAAACAGACTGAAACAAAAGGTGTTGTCACAAGGACAAAAGCAAAACAAAACTGTGGTCTAGGAATGTAGAAAGCCTACCATAAAGGAAAATGCTGTCCTCTTTACTGTGCACACGAGAGAACGTCTCTAGTGGACGAGGACATCCATCACTAGAAAAGTGCACTCCTATAAGGCCTCATGTTCCACCCCTGCCTTGAGGATGCAGCCAGAATCGAGCTCCAGGCTCACAAGTTGCCTTTAAAACCTGAAGGGCAGAGGTGTTGAGAAAAGGTGCTAACAGAACCATCCTGACCAGGCAAGAGGCGCTGAGCTGCAAAGCAAGGAGGAGATGGACTGCGAGTGCAGCCTCCCGCTCTCCAGTAGCCACAGCCTAAGAGGGAAGAGGGTTTTCAAAACATAGGAAAATAAGCAAAAGCAAGCAATGCAAGACAACATACAAAAGACAACCTCTGAGCAATCACTGCTTCCAAATCAGTGGGAATAATAAGTGCTCTAAATTCCAAAGACAAGTTACGGAAGCAGGGGCGGGCCTGAAGGCGAGTCTGGTGATGGTGGGTTCCAGAAGCCAGTCAGCAGGCTATGCTGTTACCTCGGCACAGGCAGGAAGGTCCTCCACTAGGGTGATGTCAGAGAAGGAAAGGAACGCCGGGGTAAAAATATCTATTAGAAAATCTACAGGTGTGGTATCTGACTGGAGAAGGAAAATGTATCCCTTGTGACAAACTCACTTATTATTCCATCAACAAATGAGCCAGGTTCCTTCAACAAGCAAGGAAGGGGGATAGTAGACAATAGGACAGACAGCAGAATACATCAGACACTAGAAAGGCAATATGTCAATCAATGGAAGGGTAACTGATGTGATACAGCAATTTGTATACGGGGTAAAAGCGGGAGTTCATAATCCACTTGAATCAAACCGTGTAATATGATGTATTAAGAACTATGTAATGTTATGAACGACCAATAAAAAAAAAAAAAAAAAAACAAGCAAGGAACCAGTAAATTAGAAATCACATCATCTAAGCCAGGCATGGTGTCGAACACCTCTAATTCCAACAGCTCTGGAGGATTATGAGTTCAAAGCCAGCTTCAGCAAAAGCAAGGCACTAAGCAACTCAGTGAGACCCTGTCTCTAAATAAATATAAAATATGGCTAGGGATGTGGCTCAGTGGTCAAGTGCCCCCGACTTCAATCGCCAGTACCCAAAAAAAAAAAAAAAACAAATCACATCATCCAATCTATAGACCACATTCCTATTCAAAGCAAACTTGGTGGAGGGAGGTGGGGGTGCTTTATGGAACAATCAGATACTTGAATCCTGACTAAAAATGTCATGTTACAAATTGAGTATCCCTTATTCAAATGCTAGGGACCAGCAGGGTTTCAGATTTCAGGTGTTTTGGGTTGGTTTGTTTGTTTTTTGATATTTGCTTATACATACTGAGATATTTGGGGAAGGGTCCTAAGTCAAAACATGAGATTTGTGTATGTCTTATACACACAGCCTGCAGGTAATTTTACATGAATGTTTTGTTGATTTTCTTTGTAGGGCTCGGTATCGAGACCAGGGCCTTCAGTATGTTAGGTAAGCATTCTACCATTAAACTACACTCCAAACCTAATTTTATGAAACATTTTATCTTCCTACATTTCAACTACAATCTGTCACATCAAGTCAGGTGCCGAATCTTCTATTTTCAGCATCCTGGAAATGCTCAAAAAGGTTCAGAATTTGGGGCCTTTCAGATTATAGACTTTCAGATTTGGAATTTTCAACCTGTATTATTTAACTATTGTTAATTATTCCAGTATAATAATGGTAATGCAAAACAAAGAACAAAGCAAAATAACCAAAAGCCCTTTGGTAGTGGGGTGTGACAGCTGGCTAAACTTTATTTATAATTAGATTTTTAAAAATATATTTTTAGTTGTACACAGGCACAATACCTTTATTTTATTTATTTTTACGTGGTACTGAGGATCTAATCCAGTGCCTCACACATGCTAGGCAAGTGTTCTACCACTGAGACGCAACTCCAGCCCAAACTCCAGTAAATATCTATCTTATACTATCTGGCTGTTTCATACCAGATTCTGAATTCAGGGGAAATTCAAAACATGTGATTCCTATTACTTATAACTTACTTGATTACATTCTAGTAACTAACTACATACTCAGACACCCCAAAGTTTTCATTTTATCAAATATCAGTATCCAAGTAGTATTTTTCTTAAAGTTTATTCCTTCTTATTGCTATACCAATAATGTAATAAAGGCATTAACATGAAAATATTTATATCCAAAATAAAAAACCATAAACTCTATGGTAGCATTCTATGGTAATTTTTGCTCAGATAGCTTTGCTAATAATTTATCAGTTTATTTAGCAACCTGCTAGATTTCGGTGCTATAACTTGACAAAATTTATGTTTACTGCAATTTGATGATCTGCTATTAACTATGCAATTTTATACATTTGATCATACCTATTTTATCTTTTTATCTTCTAAGTCCCTCTGACTCATTTTTACAACTATATCCAAAAGCAGTAACTGAGCTACACAATCAATGTAGTACTTTTTAAATGACGAGGTTGAAGAATCACCTAAACCTCCAAGTGCACAGGCAGTCCTCTGCCCGCCACTCTGACATAATTAGAATGGACTGGCTCCCTGGGGAAGAGCCTCTTTATGAAATTAAAACATACCACATGCGATTCTCCAGGGGAGCAGATTCTATTTGAACAGAATTATTAGCCTCACTCAAGTCATTTCACAGCAGAGAGAACAAGCAAGTCTATTGTGCATACCATAATTATACTGTGCATGACTTCCTTCAATTAAAATCTCTATTTAAATTAGCATCCATATCGCTGTACAGAAATTTAAAGCCATTATCTAATATGGCCTAATGATGCCTTCCACTAACAAGGACTTAGCTGGAAAATGACTTCATATTTGTCAAAGAAATTACTGGGATAGGCCCTCCCCTCATTAGCATTAACAATGTGTCTTGCAAGAGAAATGGATGTATGGACATCCTCACGTAACTTAGCATGTATTCTAAGAGCCAGTCTGCATACCCACTACAGAGTACTCGAAACCTCCCAAGAAGCGCTGAGTGTTCTTTGTTCATATTAGATACTCATTAATTACTTAGTAAACTTGACTAAACTGATATATAGTCTTAAAAAAAAACAAAGAGATTTTAATGACTTTACTAAGCAGTTGTTGAGATCAACATCTCAGACATTCTTCTCATTAGACTGGCAGCTGTAACCTGCACACCACCTCCTGATCATTAGAACACAGCAGGAAGGAGAGGGCCACATCCTACTTTTACTGTAAAACAAGAGAAAACCCTGCTCATCTGTGTCCTCTGTGGCTACTACTTCTGACTTTGCTGAAGAGTCTCCCTCACATGCACTTAAGAACAGGTCATCTCACAGAACATGGAAGAAATCTGTCCAGGTGAATTAAGATCTTGAAATGGAGATCTCTAAATGCGTGCAATCTTCAGAGAGTTCTAGTCCTAAAATCTGACACCCGATAACAAAGAAAGGTAAGAGAAACTCCAACTTAGTGTATTATCACTGGAAGTGTCCATGCATGAACATAGACACACACCCCACACTTGGGACAGAAAGCAGGAGCTAAAGAAAAAAAATTGCATTTAGTGGTCCCAGGACTGAAGAGTACAATTAACATTAAGGACTTCTTTCTTTTTTGAGGTTTCAATGTTGGTGTTTGAAGTGGCACCTCTGAAGAGACACAGCTCACTCTACTAGAGTCTCTTCAAAGAACTGTAGGAACACTAAAGCACTTTCCACTGCCACACTGTAGGCAGTCACCACCAACAAGAGATAATGGGGGGAGCCTTTGTTCTGTTTGTGTTTAAGAGGAAGAGGGAATTTGATTAAATTGAAAATTTTAGCTTTCCTCTACCAAAGTAAATGGCTGATATTATTTTTGGTTTCTTTTAACTCATCCACTCACTTGTTCATTCAGCCATTCATTTTTGCCTTTAAAAATTACTCCATAAGCATAGTCAACCTTTTCTGAGTCACCCATTTGGGCTTTTACTAGAAAAAGGCATTCATATACACACAATATTATACAAACCATCTACAATTATCAGTGACAATGTAAAGAAATACAAGGGAAAGAAACACACTAAATTCAAGAAAGCAGTTAACTGTGGTGCTGAGGGGAAGGTTAGAATTGGGAGGCAGATCTCAAGGTTTAAATTGTATGATTTATCAAACTCAGTCACAGGAACATAAATGTTTCACTTTTTTGTTTGTTTGTTAAAAAAAAAAAAACAAAATTAGCTGTACCAGTAACCCTTAAAATTGTGTTCAAGTTTTTAAAAACCTTACAAGGAAGTCCTACTCAACAGAAATGTAACTAGACTCTAGTTTAGCAGAACCAGCGCTTCCAAACCAGTAGCCAAGGGCTGAAGCTGGCCAAACTTGTTTTGTTTGGAAAGCACAATGTTTTGTTTTGCTTTTTCATTATAACTTGAATGCCTGGAGGCAGGACATGCACTCTCCAATTAGCCAGAGGTACTACCATTATCCTTACGGTAAATTGTCATTCTTTAAAAAATAAGCCAAAGAAGAAGGAACCCTCATCCACTAGGGGGGAAGGGGACTGAAGAGTGCAGGATTTTTGGAATACATTTCGGCAGTTCCTCAAACATTAAGCATAGAGTTTCCATATGACCCAGCAATTCCATGCCTAGGCAGCAATTCCATGTCTAGATATCTACTGAAGACAATGTGGAAACACATCCACACAAAGACTTATACATAAGCAGCACTATTCATAAAGCCAAGAAAAGTGGAAACAACCCAAATATCCATCAGCTGGTGAATGGATAAGCAAAATGGAATACAGTGGGATATTCTGCTGCCATTTAAAAAAAAAGTACTGATGTTACAACAAGAATAAACCTCAAAACATCATGCTAAATAAAAGAAGCCAATCACAGACCATATAGCATATGACTTCAGCTATGGCAAATCTCAGATCTGTACAAGAAAGAAAGTAGATTAATAAAATGATAAAAATTACATAAGCAAGGCTGGTCCTGATGGCACATACCTGTAATCCAAGCTACTTAGGGGGCTGAGGCAGGAAGATCAAAGTCCCAGGCCAGCTTGGGCAACTTAGGTAGACCCTTAAAGAGGGCTCAGTGCTGGAGTACTTGCCTGGCCTGTGTGACACCCTGAGTTCAATCCCAACACTGGCCCCCACATTCACACACACAAAGACATAAAAGTAGATAATGGCACTGATTGCACAACTTGGTAAATAGAATAGAAACCACTGAATTGTTCACTTTAAAGGGATGAACTATATGGTATATGTATGTGTGTGTGTATATATATATATATCAATTAAAACTTTTAAAATAAACAAACCAAAATATTGGCTCTTACAAGTTGCAAACTGGATAAAATTCCTAAAGCAATCCCTATACTATATTGAGGGCAATTAATTCAGGGCAAGAAGGTTAATTCCAAAGATATTTCATTGCACTACTACTATATGTAGTGTGGCTGTGTATGAGAAAATAAATACAACATGTGTGTGTCCAGGACTGATCACAAAATAAAATAAAAAGTGCTCAGTGGTCAAATTGTGGTCTGAGGATTCCTGAGGGACCCCCTGAGTTTTCCAGAAGGTCTAGAGATCAAAACTATTGTCATAATAACACTAAGGTGATTTGCTTTTTTCACTGCTTTGACATTTGCCCCAGTGGTATAAAAATAACAGATCAGCACCTTGGGCACAATGATACCAACTGAAGGTAGGCACTTATTTTTTCATCACCCTGCGTCCACAAAAAAAAAGGCTTTTTTTGGTTTTTCACATATAAGAATGTCCTCCAGGAAGCAGTAAAAATTATTCATATTATTCAGCCTCAGCTCTTGAGTACACCTTTTCAGTATTTTGAGTCATGGGTCTGAAGCACTTTGGCTGCATATCAAAGCATAAATACTGCCCAAGCTGGGAGTTAAACTAGGCCTTCTTCTGCCCAAGACCAGGCTTACTTGAAACAACTGGCAGGTCCACAGGGAAATGCGCTCTATTTTCCAAACTCACCCACATGTCAGCTTTTACAACATGAGGGACTCACAAAGCAAAAGCAGCTGCTCTCCATGAGAAACCATCTTAATTTGCCCAGGAAGCAAGAGGCAGAAGATAAAATTGTGCCTAAGAAACCATTTTGCCCTATGATGGTGACAAACACAAGTATTACTATTTTCTTGTAGAATAAAATGTTAATATAATACATGATCCAAATAAAATAAGGACTAAAATTTATCTTAGTCATTTAAAAAGGGATTGTTCACAGCATGCTATTATTATAACTAGTTACATAAGACACTTATAATAATGTGCTCCCCAATGTTCAAAATTACACATTGAGAATCTGACTTGTAAAAAAAAAAAAATCTAAGAATAACCAGGTTTGGTGGCTTATACCTATAATCCCAGCTACTAAGGAGGCTGAGGCAGGAGGATCACAAGTTTGAAACCAGTTTGGGCAACCCAGCAAGATTCTGACTCAAAATAAAATAAAAGTGCTCAGTGGTAGAGCACTTGCCTAGCATGCACGAGATCCTGGGTTCCATCCCTATTACCACAAAGAAAAAATAATAATTAAAAAAAAATTTTTTTTAAATGGGCATGTGGCTCAGTGTTAAAGCACCTGCCTTGCAAACATGCATGGCTCTAATCAAGCCCTCACACTGCAAAAAAATAAAATAAAATAAAAAGACCTTTTAAAAAATTTAAAACTAGATAATAAATTAGCCATCTATTAGCCCTAAAAAACAATTTGTAGGGGCTTGGGTTTTAGCTCAGTGGTAGAGTGCTTGCCGTGAGGCACTGGGTTCGATTCTCAGCACCACAAATAAATAAATAAAATAAACGTCCATTGACAACTAAAAAAAATTTTTTTTTAAATTTTGTAAATATGTTACCAATGAAGATCTAGAAAACCCCAAGGAATCAATCTAGAAAACTATATTGAGGGCAACTGATTCAGGGCAAGAAGGTTAATTTTGAAGATATTTAATTGTACTAGTATTATATGTAGTGTGGCTGTACATGAGAAAATAAATACAACGTGTCAGTGTGTGTCCAGGACTGATCCCAATAAGTACAGGCAGATCTCATGGATATAGGACTCTGCCACTAAAATAGGATGTGTCAAAGCGGAGCTGTGGAACCGGAAGAGCTCATCATGAATCTTTTCCAACTTTGATAAAAGGTCCCTCTGTTCCTACCCTATGTTCAAAAGAAATGTTTTGACCTGGTTTCCCAAATTAGTAGATACTAAAAAGGGAAAGCCTGGATTACACAGATTAATATTTTATTCACTGAAAAAATAAATCTAGGGGGTAGGCCTGTCCGTCTCTTGTAGAGATGGCAAACTTGTTCTTAAGTACACAATCAACAGAGGGCAAATTCAATAATATTTCTGTCCTTGCAAAGCTGAACTTTTTCTAGAACTAGGAAATTTCATGATAGGCGTATATATTTAAACACTGAATTGAAATATATTTTGGTTTTTTTAAAAATTTACTACCTTTGTTAAGTTATATTGATAACTGAATTTCACATGGCCTACAATTAAACACAGGCCATAGCAATAATAAAAGTAATACTAAGAATAACAACTGGGGCTGGGGATGTGGCTCAAGTGGTAGTGCGCTCGCCTGGCATGCACGAGGCACTGGGTTCTATCCTCAGCACCACATAAAAATAAAATAAAGATATTGCATCCACCTAAAACTAAAAAAATAAATATTTAGAAAAAAAAAAAAGAATAACAGCTAACCTTCCCACAGGGTTCCCATGCACCGGCACTTTTTATATAGAGTGCTCTATCAGTGAGCGACATCCTCAGCCCCCATGTTTTATTTTGAGAAAGGGTCTTGCTGAATTGCCGAGGCTGGTCCTGAATTTAAAGATGTTCCTGCCTTGGCCTCCCAAGTGGCTGGGATCACAAGCCTGGACCATCACACCTGACCCATGAGAGAAATTCTAACTCACTCAATCCTCATAACAACCTATAACCAGATTCTACTATAACCCCACTTTACAAATAAGCAAACAGAAGCAGAGGGAAGTAAGAAGTTCGCCAGGGTTACATGTGTTAGGAGGTAGGGATGAGATTCAATCCAGGATGCCTGGTCCCAAAGTCAGTGTTCTTAATTTTGTTGGGCTTCTACTATCAATTTTCTCAGTTTCAAAATTCTTCTTTTTCAAAATGGTTCTGAAATTCCATACACAGCACAGCAAAACTGTTTCCCAAATCTCCATGATTAAGCTGTTAAATGAGATGGTTTACCTATTGATTTAACCATGGCTCCTATTGGTTTTCATAAACAAAAGGTCAAATCATTATGAAATTTACAAAAGTTAAGACAAAATTGATCAGAAAAAATAAACCACTGTTTTAAAATTCATATTGTTCAATTTCAAAGCATAACTTGAATTGTAAAGTACATATATAACTACCATCTTACAGTAATAGAATTGGACCATAAAGCAATAATATTATAGCTTTTAAAGGAGAAAATATTAAATTGAGCCCACCCTGACAAGTGATTTTAAGTGATTCAATCACTTTCACGCTCATTTCAAATCTCTAACTTGCTGGTTATAAATATAGTCCCTAAAAAGTCATTATTCGGGCTGGGGATGTGGCTCAAGCGGTAGCACGCTCGCCTGGCATGCATGCAGCCCGGGTTCGATCCTCAGCACCACATACCAACAAAGATGTTGTGTCCGCCGAGAACTAAAAAATAAATATTAAAAATTCTCTCTATCTCTCTCCCTCTATCACTCTCTCTTTAAAAAAAAAAAATTTAAAAAAAAAAGTCATTATTCATTTTCCAGATTAGTTGGCACTCCACAGCAAGATGGTAATTAATCTCCTATCATTAATTAATAAAAATTAAACTTTTAGGGCTAGGGATATAGCTCAGTTGGCAGAGTGCTTGCCTTGCATGCTCAAGGCCCTGGGTTTGATCCCCAACACCACAAAATAATAAATAAATAAATAAATTTATGTCCATCTACAATTAAAAAATATTTTTTTTAAAAAATTAAACTTTTGGGCTGGGGATGTGGCTCAAGCGTAGCGGGCTTGCCTGGCATGCATGTGGCCCAGGTTCGATCCTCAGCACCACATATAAAAAACAAAAAGTTGTTGTGTCTGTCAAAAAACTAAAAAATAAAATATTAAAAAAAATTGAACTTTTAATGTGTGTTTTTTTTCTATTTTTCCCCAAATTTAATGATATCAACATATACCACTGAACTGTTACACTCCAAAATTTGTTTTCTTTAAACCTTGATATTACACTTTAAAAAGAAAAAACAAAGCACTTCTCATAAAGTGGTCTTTTGCCATGCTAGTAGTGTTGTTTCTTTATGAGGGTGTCTATTACAGGAATGTGTCCAGTTTATGAAAACTCATCAAGTTATATTCTTCTCCATATATGTATTAAATACTTTAATAAAAAGTTTCTTTTTAAAATATTTTTAAATATTTTATTGTTGATGGGAACTTTATTCTCTCTTTTTTTTTTTTTTTTTTAAAGAGAGAGTGAGAGGGGAGAGAGAGAGAGAGAGGAGAGAGAATTTTTAATATTTATTTTTTAGTTCTCGGCGGACACAACATCTTTGTTGGTATGTGGTGCTGAGGATCGAACCCGGGCCGCACGCATGCCAGGCGAGCGCGCTACCGCTGAGCCACATCCCCAGCCCGGGAACTTTATTCTCTTATATGCACTGCTGAAAATCAAACCCAGGGCCTCACACATGCTAAGCAAGTGCTCTACACTGAGCCACAACCCCAGCACCAAAAGTTGCTTTTTAAATAATCTTTACTTAACTTTACCCCAAACCATTACATACTATCCTTTTTGGAAATTGTCAATTTAAAAAGTTCTCTTTTTTTCTAATCTAAGAAAGCAAACTATAGCACTGAGTAATTTTCAGCATATGGAAGAGGAAAATAAAACGGGGCCTGGGGGTATGGCTCAGTGACAGAGCACCTACCCAGCATGTATGCCTGGGTTCAATTCCCAGCAGTGGAAAAAAAATTAACCTCTTATCCAAAAAAAGAGCCATCTAAGATAGTCTACAGAATCAAAAAGTACTATTTAATTCTTTCACAAATGTCTTAAAATTTGAAGATCGCCAAGGGAAAGGAAACATACTTTTTTTTAGCTTCTGTGTGCTCATTTTACTCACAAGAACCTTGTCAGGTAGGTATTACTACACACTTGTGGCAGATGACGGCAGTTTCCAAAGATGGGCACAACAATACCTACCTCATTCCAGAAGTTTTTCTTATAATGCATAGTGACTGTCTTCTACTGAAAAATGGATGTTTCCTCTTCTCTAAACTGTATAGAATTTTACACCAGCCTTGAGCAAGAAAATGTTGCCTAAGTGACCTGTGAGACTCCCAAGTTGGGACACACAGGCCAAGGTGCTTCCTGCTGGCTTGGTCTCTCTCAGGATGCCTGCCTTGGCACCTGCCACAGGCTGTGAGTACATGTCCTGCACACAGCCCCAGAGACACCTCTGGCTAAAAGGCAGCATCGACTACCAGGCCTGGTTACTGAGCCTTTTCCAAGTGATTCCAACTCCCACCTTCAAGCTTTCCAGTGAGAGCCCACAGGGTGTGAGACAGGACAAGCCATCCCCTGACAGGACCCCTGACCCATAGTAACCATGGGACAATAAATAATTATGGCTGTATTAAGCCACTACATTTGAAATAATTTGTTTGACAGTAATAAATAGCTAACACACTTCATAAATAAAGAGCACTGGTAGATAACTGTGCCAGCAAGAAGCTGACTTCAAGTCAGTCAATAAATAAAACCCACACTTGCTACCAGAGGGTACTGCTTCCAGATTTGCTGAGTTGCCCACATTTCTCAATGTAAGCCAAAGTTTCCACGTTGAGCATTCTGAGAGCAGCAAACATCCCCCAAAATAAATGTCACCCAGAGCAACAGCTCATCCCATCCACAGCCTTGAGATCCCAGCATCATTTTTGACATAACTTCCCTTCACACCCTAATGACAGCATATCCCATAGTCCTCATAGCTGGAGATACTTAAATACCTCACACTGATAATCATACATACTTATACACACTTTATAAAGCACTTTGCCAATCACTAATCAACTTGATCTTTGGGGGAAACCTCTCTGTGAGACAGATATGGCAGGCATCAAACAGAGGAGGTTCAAAAAGTTGAAAATAACAAACAACAACACAGCTGAGGAAGGATTTGACTCAAAGGATTTGACTCAGATTTTCTGACTCCACACCCAGTGCTCTTTCAACCCAACTCAAAAGGAACTCTGTGGAGGGCCACACACGACCCTGCCTGTGGTGCTTATGGAGAATCCCCTGTGCGCACGGCATCACCCAGCCAGTCTCTCCACAAAATGTCCTTCCTACTTGGACCCACTCTCTACCTTGCCAATCAACCATCTTTCCACCCCCCTCAATCACAACACTGAAACACGGTCAGAGGCAGAATCGTACAGACAAGAGTACAGGCCAAATTTCTTTGTCTGCCTTCCAGGTTTTCAGTAATCTGATCCCAGTTTAGCTGATCAAATTAATTTCCCTCCATTTACTAAGAAAACCCAAATTAATCTCTTCATTCCTTCTCCAACTCACTTTCTTCCTCTCCCTCATCAAGATCTGGGGGTGCCGCCTGAGGGCTCACCCCTGTCTCTGACAGTCTCTTGTCTCAAAGACTTAAAATCAACTGCAGAGCTGGAACAAACCTGGAATGACAACGCCATTATGGCCTACAAGCCTTTAGAGAGGCATCCCTGGGCCGAAGACCGCCCTCGCCAAGGGAGCACTGAGCGGGGACAGACAGTGCTTGCCTGGGCAGAAGTGAAGGGCACCCTCACTGAGTGATGGCCTGACAGCCTTCCCACCCACCTGCTTCTTCCTTTCTGATTCCCCCAACCCTTCCCAGCCCAGTGCTTCCAGAAGCCTTCGACTGCTCCAGAACCTTACGCGCCCTGTCTTCCTACAGAAGCAATTCTGCCTGTGACACACATCCCTGCACTCATCACCCCTGCACAGACTGTGACCCTCCACCCGAACAGACTCCTGAAGACAGCAATGTCTCCACAGTGAGCACTCCAAGTTCCTTCAAGTGAACTCAACTCGGTCATTAAAAATCCATTGAACATAACATTGCTTCTTAACTTACCGGGCATCTCCTTTGGAAAGATTTGTATTTACAGGATTAAGAATGATCTTGTTTGCATCAACATCCACCACACATTTGGTATGCAAATCAATTTCTGCAAATTAAAAAAAAAAAAAGATAAATAGTCATTTTTAAGAGTAATTTATTTTGGAAGAGCATTTAACAAAAACTCAAAACTCTTAGTGAGTTTAAAAAATATATCCTATCACTCTTTTTTTTGAGAATTTTATTTATTTATTTTTTTTTTTAGTTTTCGGTGGACACAACATCTTTGTTTGTATGTGGTGCAGAGGATCGAACCCGGGCCGCACGCATGCCAGGCGAGCGCGCTACCGCTTGAGCCACATCCCCAGCCCTCCTATCACTCTTTCATGATAAAAACATTCAACAAACTAGAAATAGTAGAGAAATTTCTCAGCCTATTAGAAAGTATCTATGAAAACCCACCACTAATACCACACCCACTGGTGTGGAACTGAACAGCTGAATGTCCAATATCAAGAACAAGACAAGGATGTTTACTACCAACTTCTATGCAACACAGTACTAGAAATTCTAGTCAGGGCAGTTAGGTGAGAAAAATAAAAGGCAACCAGACTGGAAGGGAAGAAGTAAAACTATCTTTATTGCAATGATTTGATCTTATATGTAGAAAATCCTAAAGAATCCATGAAAAAAATATTCCAATAAATACATTCTGCAAGGCCACTGGATACAAAGATAAAATATAAAAATCAATTGTATTTCTATACACCAGCAATGAAAACACTGGAAATGAAATTAAAAAGACAATTTCATTTATAATATCATCAAAAATACTAAAAGGAATCAATTTAAAAGAAATGCAAGAATTATACACTGAAATTCCAAAACCTTCTTGATTAAAAATTAAAAATTTAAATAAATGAACAGAAATCTTATGTTCATGAATTAAAAGACTTCATACTGTTTAGATGGCAATACTCTCCAAATCTATAAGATTCAAGGCAGGGGCTGGGACTACATACAGCTCAGAGATAAGAGGACATGCTTAGCATGCACAAGGCCCCAGGTTCAACACCCAGCATCTCACACATGCGTGTGTACACACAGACTTAAGGAAATCCTCATCAGAATCCTAGCTTGCTTTTTTATAAAAACCAACAAGCCAAGCTGGGGTGCACTTTAGTGGTGGAGCACTTACCTAGCATGTGTGAGGCCCTGGATTCAGTCCCCACCATGGAGGGGGAAAGAAAAGGAAGAAATGAAGGAAAGAAACAAACACAGGCAGGCAAAAGATCCAGAGCAGCATAAACATTCTTGACAAAGAAAAAAAACACTCCACTATATCAAAATACTACAAAACTACAGTAACCAAGACAATGTGGTCCTACTACAAGGGTAAATATATACATCAGTGGGACAGAACTGCAAGTCCAGTTTTCTGACAAGGGTGACAAGACAGAACAAAGGAGAAAGCACACTTTTGCTGGGACAACTGGATATCCACATACTGAAGAATGAAAGTAGAATCCTATCTCACTCCACACTCATGAACTAACTATAGTGGAGGAAGGACAAGAAAAATCCAAATGGATGAAAATCTAACTTTAAGAGCTAAAACTATAAAACTCCTAAAAGAAAACATAAACATAAATCCATATGACCTTGGGTTAGGTGTAAGTAGTTTCTCACAACAATAAAAGCACAAGCAACAAAAAGAAAAAAAAATGGAACTCATCAAGATTTAAGACTTTTGTGCTTCAAAGACACTATCAAAAAAGAAAAAGACATCTAGGTTGGCTCCACAGTTTAGCTATTGTGAATTGTGCTGCTATAAACACTGATGTGGCTGTGTCGCTGTAGTATGCTGTTTTTAAGGGCTTTGGGTATAGTCCAAAGAGAGGGATAGCTGAATCAAATGGTGGTTCCATACCCAGTTTTCCAAGGAATCTCCATATTGCCTTCCAAATTGGCTGCACCAATTTGAAGTCCCACCAGCAATGTATGAGTGTACCTTTTCCCCCACATCCTCACCAACATTTATTGTTGCTTGTCTTCATAATAGCTACCATTCTGACTGTCGTGAGATGATACCTTAGAGTGGTTTTGATTTGCATTTATCTGGTTGCTAGAGATGATGAGCCTTTTTTCATATATTTGTTGACTGATTGTATATCCTCTCCTAAGAAGTGTCTGTTCAGGTCCTTAGCTCATTTGTTGATTGGGTTATTTGTTTTTTCGGTGAGATGTCTTTCAGTGGATGAATGGATTTAAAAAATGTGGCATATATACACAATGGAATTTTACTCAGCATTAAAAAAGAACAAAATCATGGCATTTTCAGGTAAATGGATGGTGTTGGAGAAGATAATGTTAAGTGAAGTTAGCCAATCCCCCCCCCAAAAAAATGCTGAATGTTTTCTCTGATATAAGGAGGCTGACTCATAGTGGGGTAGGGAGGGAGAGCATGGGAGGAATAGATGAATTCTAGATAGGGAAGAGGGGTGGGAGGGAAAGGGAGGGGGAAGGGGATTAGCAAGGATGGTGGAATGTGATGGACATCATTATCCAAAGTACATGTATGAAGACTTGAAAAAAAAAAAAGAAAAAGACAACAGATAGAATATAAAAACTACTTATAAATCATATAGCTAATAAGGGACTTGCACCAGAATAAAGAATTCTGAATAATGAAAAGACTATTAGAAATAGTCAAATTTAGGGCTGGAGATGTGGCTCAAGCAGTAGCGTGCTCGCCTGGTATGCGTGCGGCCCGGGTTCGATCCTCAGCACCACATACAAACAAAGATGTTGTGTCCGCCAATAACTAAAATAAATAAATAAATATTTAAAAATTCTCAAAAAAAAAAAAAAAGAAACAGTCAAATTTTTAAATGGGCAAAGAAATAGAATAGACATATTTCAAAAAAATACAAAAATGCCCAATAAACATAAGAAAAGATGCTTGACATCATCAGATGTTGGAAATACAAGCTAAAATCACAATGAAATACCACTTCGAACCCCCTAGGATAACTATAATCAAAAAGCAGGTAATAAAAAATGCTGGCAAGGATGTGGAGAAATTAGAACCCTAGTGCATTACCATAGGAACATAAAGATGCAGTCACTTGGGAAAAGTGTGGCTAGATTCCATATGACCCAGCATTTTCACACACACACACACACACACACACACATATACATCCAAAAGAAATGACAACATGTGTCCACACAAAATCTTACACACAAATGTTTCCAACAGCATTTTTTAGATAAACAGAAAAAAGTAGAAACAATACAAATGTCCACCAAGTAATGAATGGACAGATGTGATGAGTCTAAAGAATGGCACATTATTCAGCAATCAACATGAAGGGAGCACCTTTAAAAGGGATCACACTAAGTTAAAAAGCCACTCACAAAAGGCCAAAGAGAGTGAGGTTCCATTTAGTTTAAATGTCCCAAATAGGAAATCTAGGGAGGCAGAAGAGAGACCCCTGGTTTGTTAGCGCAGAGCTTAATGCTCCTGGGTGCATTTTTCTTTTGAGGGTAAAGAAAGTGTTCTAAAATTGATCGTGGGCTGGGGATGTGGCTCAAGCGGTAGGACGCTCGCCTGGCATGCGTGGGGCACTGGGTTCGATCCTCAGCACCACATAAAATAAAATAAAGATGTTGTGTCCACCGAAAAACTAAAAAATAAATATTAAAAAATTTTTAAAAAATAAAATTGATCGTGCTGGTAGATGTACAACTGTGAGCTTACAGATCATGAATTGGGAACAATGTTCGAGATGTGAATTTTATCTCAATACTGCTATGTTAGAAAAGACTGAATGTTTACATTCCCATAATTTTATACTCTTACATTTGTCTGCACGAAGTATCAAACTGTTTCTGTTCATCTCATTTCCACTGCCAAAAGAAAGGAGCTGTACTATGTTGGAGTCATTAGTATTTTCCAAGAACCTTGGCCAAATGTCAATGTCATATTCATTAGAAAGTGTTTCTACTGTCAGTAAGGGTAGTTTTTAAAAATTCCTTTTAACTTACATAACAAATGCAAAACAAAACAAAAACATTCCTCTTTCTGGCCCCAACTAACTTTTCTAATATCAGTTATTCTACTTTTATTACCAAATATATATTATTTGAGAAATGCAAAAAGGTCACTGTTTTTTTTGTTGTTGTTGTTTTGGTTTGGTTTGGTTTGGTTTTTTTTTTGGCCAACACATTTTCAGGCAAAGAGAATCTAAAGAAAAACTTGAGAGCTGTTTTACCTAGGTAAAAAAAAAAAAAGGCTCCTAAAAGGGGACAATGTTCTGCCATGATCAGCTAGCCTTAAATCCTATGAGTAATGCTTTGTGTTTAAGTCACCTCTACCCCTGACAGAAAAGCTTCAGGAAAGTGTCAGCAGCGGTGCAGCAAACTTTCAAACCTGCAATTTCGTCCTTGCTTCCTTAGGCCCAGAGCTCGAGAAAGTGTGCAATCATCCTGATTTGTTAATACCTCTGACCATACTGTATTAGGTGGCCTCTTACAGGCAAATCTACATTATACACAAATGTATCATCAACTGTCCGGAAATTCTGTGACTCAGAATCTACCATCTCACCACCTACCACAAAGTTAGTCGATAGTTTCTTGCAAGAGAGTTTGGTCTCAACAGAGGAGCTGCACATTTAGATTCATAAAAATACATGGCTGAAGAAACTGGGTGTTCATCAAAGTTTCTCCTACAATAGTACATTACCTTCATTTCAAAGGATCTTGAACTGAGAAGGGATCCACGCTTTTCCTTCAATATCTTTCCTAACAGCTCCTCCCTCTTCCACACCACTGCTTGCCACTTACATCAAGTACAACAAATAATTAAGGCACCAACCTCTGAATAACTCTATGTAATACAAAGAATCACCTATTACTAATACATATAACCTAAACTCACTTTGTCCTAACGTGGCAATGCTTACAAATACCCCTGCATCTAACACCCATCACCGATGGCTTTAAGTATATAAACAATTCTCTTCACTTCTTTACTAGCTTAGGGTTTAACAAAATACTCACCCCTACTCTGTTAATTGGCAGACAGCTATTGAGAAGGCTTTTCACAAGATTGTTTAGAACATGTAGGGGTAGGCCATTTAGGATGCATACCCAGGCAAATAAAGTGTGATGTGTAGAGAGTTTAAGGAACAGATATATGAAAAGAATTTTAATATAAAATGCTACAGCTAGTGTAACCCACAAATGAGATTAGCTGGTTGAATTAAATTATATTGCTATACAATTCTAAATATAACAGTCCAGTCAAAACTTTTTACTCTATAATCCCTACAAAGCAATTCACTAATTAAATAGCATAGTTAAAAGGTCTTAAATTTAATCTTAAAAAAAGCAAAACACACACACCCCTACCAAAAATCCAAAAGATAAAAAGATAAACATCTTCCTCTTAGTTTGGAATAATACTTAGATTAAAAAGATAAGAACTGCAATGCACTGTCTTTGTAAAAACAGAAAAATAGCACTACAGTACACCCATGTTCTTAGCAGCTCTATTCACAATTTCCAAAGGCAGCAGCAACCCAAAGTCCACTGCTGAATGAACGATCAGAATGGAGTAAACACACATATGGGAACAGTGTTCAACCTTCAAAAGTAAAGAAATTCTGGGGCAATTCTACCATATGGATGAAGCACAAAGACACAAGGCTAAGGGAAACAGCCAGTCACAAGAGGAACAATGCTCCATGATTCCAAGTACAGAGGCACCCAGCACAGTCAGATCACAGACAGCAGAATGGAGTGCCAGCGGGGGAAAATAAAGGAGTCAGGTATATGCAAAATCAAGGGTCAGATATATGAAAAGCATTTTAATATAAATAGTTTCTAATGACTGTGGAGTTTCTGTTTTGCAAGGTGAAAAAAGTTTGGTTGTGGACGGTGGTGATGGTGACACAATAATGTAAATAAACTTAATGCCACTAAACTGTACACTTAAAAATGGCTAAAACTATAAATGTTATGTGTACTTTGCCACAATTTTTAAAAGCATAAAAACGTATTATTATAATAAGTAACACAGGACACATTTATTCATAGTGAAGCTTAAAGTAATGAGATCAGAATTTAATTAATACTGTGTCTGAAAACTAATTAAATACCAGAGTCATCTTAAGTAGTACTATAAGCTTATTTTATAACCATTCAAGCTTTATAGTACTCAAAACCATTAATGTGATCAGTCCAAAGAAAAACAGAAAGGTAGACTAACTTACTAACATCAAAGGGCCATCCTCCTACCCCCAAAGAGGATGCCTTTCCAGGTCAAATTTTTCTTGATAAATATTAAAATAACCAACAGCTGACAACTTGGTTTATTCCGCTTGCATATTAGTCACACTGTAAAAGTGAGCAATAATTTGAAACAAGTCTTTCTTCACTACACAAATCACCTATGGCTCGCACCCCAATGACCTCATAGTAAAACCTGGGCAGGGCCTGGGAGACTCCCCTTACATAACTCATGTTCCATCTGGGGAAATGCAGCATTCACAGACTGGACAAAATAAATATATTGCCCATTTAGTAAACTGCTTTTATGATTCCCAAAAAAAATCAATAATAAGTGCCAAGACAAATCTATTATCCAGAAAGGAAGGTGTTCCTTCCTTTACCTACCAGTCATGTTCCTAATAGTTACTTATAACTTACTCTTAAAGTCACTAGGGCCAATTTAATTCTATGAGGTGCAGACCTAAAATTCCAGGAACTCAGGAGACTAAGGCAGGAGAATCAGGCCAGCCTCAGCAACTTAGGGAGACTGAGTCTCAAGATAAAATTTTAAAAGAAACTGGGGACATAGCTCCGTGGTAAACCTCCCCTGGGTTCAATCCTCAATGCCACAAAAAATAAATAAAGAAAGAAAGAACATAATAAATTATTTATAAAATTTGCTCTTTTATTAAAGAAGTTTGCATGCCATAGAGGGTCCTATTTTCAAGTCACTTAATGTATACACTTAATGTGTACTTTTATATGTGTTCACATGTTCACACAAGTAAAGTACTCACTAATATTTCATGTACAAAGATCTTACTTTACCAATTAGAATGCAATACTTATAATGGCAGAATAGGGAATATGTTTTATTTATACTTCTTTATGTGCAGTTGCTTTAGACACCTCTTTTTTATTGCAGTCTGCTGACCCAGGGGAAGAAAAAAAAACCAAGTGATGCCATATAAGTAAAAAGCATATTGAACTTGGAAGGCTGAGGCAGGTGGATCAAAAGTTCAACTGCCCAGGCAACTTAGCAAGACCCCATCTCAAAATAAATTAAAAAAAAAAGAGAGAGAGAGATGGGGATGCAGCTCAGTGGTACAGCACCCCTGGGTTCAATCCCAGTACGGCAAAAATAATAATAATAATAATAATAAAATTTTAAATTTAAAAAACCAAACTGGCCTTGAACGCGCTAGGCAAGCTCTCTACTGCTAAGATGCAACCCAGCACAACCCTTTATATTTTTACCAGTGAACATGGTATGTATTCAATAAATAGTAAAATAAAAACTGAACTCTAATATGGCTAATGCAAAGGCAGAAGGAATGAAGAAAGACACAGGATGGGGTGCCAGATAGCGGAGGAGAGGTTACAGCGTGAAAATAATTATAATTATCTTACATGGCCCCAAACACAAAATGTGCACACTCAAAAAACTAATCAATCTAGAGGACTAGGAAATAGTTAGTTAGAAACTTGTAAGACAAGGCTGAAGATGTAGCTCAGTGGTAGAGCATTTGTCTAGCATATACAAGGTGATGGGTTTGAGCCCCAGCTCCATAAAAAAAGTAAACTAAAAATAAAAACTTAAAAGAATCAGAACTGCCAAAAGAAAAAGAAAATCAAAGTCAGAGGACTCATACTCCCAAACATCAAAACTTTAACTAGACAACAACAGTAACCAAGACAATGTGGCACTATTACCAAGACAGAAAGATATATAGACTAATGAAATGGAAGTGAGAGTCTAGAACTATAACTTGGAAATATGAGTCACATTTTGGACAAAGGTGCCAAGACAGTCCAATGGAGGGAAGAACAGACTTTTTAACAAATGGTACTGGGACAACTGGATATCCACATGCAAAAGAATGAAGGTGGTCTCCTACCTCACACCACACTCAAAAGTTAACTCCAAACAGATCAAAGACACAAATTTAAAAGCTAAAACTATAAAATTCTTACAAGAAAACATAGTGTAAGTACACATGACCTTGGGTTAAGTATGGCTTCTTGGGTATAACACCAAAAGAATAAGCAACAAACAGTAATTTGGACTTTGTCAAAATTACTCATTTTGTGCTTCAAAGAGTAAAAAGGTGATCAACCAACTAGAGAAAATGTTTACAAATCACATATCTGATAAAGGAATGGTATCCAGAATACATAAACAATTCTTACAACTCAATAGTAAAAAGGTGCTAGGTAATGAACCCAGAGCCTTGTGCATGCTAAGCACACACTCTACCACTGAGCTACATCCCCAGCCCAAGGAAAGGATTTGAACAGAAATCTTTCCAAAGACACACAAACAGCTGATTTGTGCTCAACATTATTATCCACCAGAGAAAGGCAAATCAAACAAGATACACTTCACACCCACTAGGATGGCAATAATCAAAGAGAAACGTTCTGGGGTGCAACTCTGTGATAGAGGGCTTGCCTAGCATGCATAAGGCCCCGGTTCAATCCCCAGCACTGGGGGGCGCGGGGGGGGGGGGGGACAATAACAGGTGCCAACAAGGATGCAGAGAAGTCGGGACCTTCATACGTTCCTGCTGGGAATATAAAATGGTGCACTCATTTTGTAAAACAGATTAGCAGTGCCTCAAAATTTAGAGTTACTACATAACTAAGCAACTCCACTTCTATACATATGCACCAAAGAAAATGACAATGCCTATGCAAAACCTGTACACAAATGTTCATAGCAGCATTATTCATAGTGGCCCAAAGTAGAATCTAACCAAATACTCATCAATTGATTAATGGATAAACAAAATGTATCATATCCATATAAGGTAATATTATTCAGATTTAAAAAGAATGATGCAAAGATACATACTAAAACATGAAGAGACCCTAAATGAGCTGGTATATGAAAGAAGCCAGATAATAAAGTCTACAGGCTGAATCATTCCATTAATATGAAATGCCAGAATAGGCAAATCCAGAGACAGAAAGCAGATTAGTGGCTCCCAGAGGCTAAGGGAGGTAGGGTGGAGATGGAAAACACTGTTAATGGGCACAGAGTTCTCTTCAGGGTGAAGAAAATGTTCTGGAATTGCTTAGTGGTGATGGCTGCACAGCTCTGGAAATATCCTAAAAGCCACTAAATAACATAGTTTTGGTGTGAACCATAGTTAATAATAGAAGAACTGGATGTGGTGGCACCTGATTATAAATCTAGCTATTCAGGAGGCTGAGGCAGGAGCATCAATTAAGAGTTCAATACCACCTTAACATCACAGTGAGACTCCATCTCAAAAATATAATTTAAAAATGAATTTTAAAAACAGAAAAACTTGAAAGAATGAACCCTCTACCCTCACAGATAGAGTTCTGAGCCACATTTCTCCACAATACTCTGAAGATCCCCGCTCATCCAATTCCTCTTTTAATTTCCTCACATGCTACCTCATTAAGAAAATTAAGCCCTCCAGGTCTTTCCCATTATAGAATTACTCTCTACTATATTTCAAAAACTGTCCTTCTCTAAATAGAGAAGGACACTCCACAGTGTTAACATACTGGCTATTCCTGTGACATCTGAGGGACCATTCTTGGATTCATTTATCCCCCTGGGCTTCCAAACCACTGCTTTCTCCTGATTCTCCTCGGTGTCTCTCAGCCTCTGTGACCTCCTGCTTCACACATGCTTTACTGTGAAGTTCTATTTTCTACCTACAGAAATGACTCCTAAGGCCCACGTGTGTCTCCCAGCCCCTTAGCTTCAGACACACACAACAGCCTTTGGACCACCCACCGGCTGCACTCAGGCACCCCGCACTCCACGAGCAGTGGAGCTTCTCCCAGGCGCGGGCTGTGTCTTATTCACAGTGGAGGTGCGCTGCATGTAAGCACTGACTAAAGACTGCTGAGTGTCCCAGCAGGACTCATCATTTCCCACCCTCCACCCTAAAACTTGCCTCTCCCATATGTCTGGTCTTCTGGTCTCAGTTAATGACACCAGCACTCACCAGTCATCGAAACCAGAAACTCTGCAGTGGCTCCGCAGGCTCACTGTTTCTCAGATGCAACACAGACCCACTTCTTTGTGGTGTCCACCTGAACCCCTCCACCCTGCCCCACAGTGGGACCTGGAGGCAAGGGGGACTGCTCATGTTGCCTGCTGTGCCATTCTCAAACCCTAGTCCCATTTCTTTACTTCATACTCACTGTCATCACAAAGTTGTGTACGTGTTCTTATGAACTCACCAGGAAAACAGTGAGCTCACCTGGTCAAAGACTTATGCTTCTAGTGCATCCTGCGCATCTCAGGACTTCCAGGTCTCTTTAAAGATTATAACGTCCAGTGAGTACTAAAAGCACAGGCTTTGACAGAAGGCTCCAAAATACTGGTTTCATAATCCTAGGAATGTTGATTAACCTCTCTGAAATTGCAGTAAATAGAAATTCTACTATTAGCTTTAGAAGTCTGGTTTGAAAAATAATGTCTAAAAAGCCTGAATTCAGCCAGGTGCTGTGGCAAATGTAGTGAGACTGTATCTCAAAAATAAAAAGGGCTGGGGATGTAGCTTAGTAGATCACTTGCTTAGCGCACATGAGGTCCTAGGTTCAATCTCCAGCATCTCCGGGGAAAAACACACACACACTGAACACTGTAGCTCACAAATAGAATACAAAGCTCTCCGGTCTAGAGGTGTAGCTCAATGATAGAGCACATGTTTAACATGTAAGAAGCCCTGGGTTCAAGGCCCAGCAGAGGAGGAGAACAGAAAGATCTCAAGAAAGCAGCTCCTGGGGCCCTCCCCCCTACCACACACCCAGGCAACATACAGGCTTCCTCCTTGAAGTCTAACCAAAATTCTCTCCCCTGGGGAAATCTTCCCTAGTCACCAGGCCTTAGAGATCTCTCGGTCTTCTAAATTCCTATACTTACCTATACTCACCTGCACTTAATAACTGGCAGTCTATTATAGTTGTTTACCCTTTAATCTTATCTTTTCATGTGACAGTCATTTTCTCATGGGCATGAACCATAAAACAAACTAAGAAACTGAATATGACAATAGTAGGCAATACCAAAAAGTTTTTAGGAAATAAAATCCCCCTACCAAAACAGCTTCATTTTCCATGTTTCTAGCTCTGGCCCCTCCTGTACATACTTGTACATGGTGACAGCCACCCCAGTAGATTCACTCAGTTACAGGTGTGCTTCCATCGATGAGTATTCCTTGTTAAGTGGGTGTGATCATCATCACCTCTAATAGCTATCACAATTCCTCCACTGCTACTAGATCATGATTTACTGAAGCACTGACTCTATTAGACATGATTACATACTTCTCTGTGTCTTTTATTACATCAAGTATAGCAAAACACAAAGTAAACTTGTTTGAAATACCCACTGAAATAAATTTATTGCCCATGTTCCCTAACGTCTGAAACAATCCATTTCACTTTTTCTTTCTGGCTCAATTTCTAGAGCAATTTCAGTTTCACTCACTTATACAAATATATTTTCCAAACATTTTTTATATAATTTACTTTGGAAGTCAGTCTTACATATATTAAAACAAGAGCAATCCCTTGATTGAAGGGCACTTTAATACCAGCTAGAAACCTGAGAGGAACTCAATAAATGCTCACTTACCTATTAAATATTTTTTAAACCACCTGAAGTTACAAACTGTCAAATTCCTGGAAGGTATCACTCATCTAATAATGTCAATTATGCTTGTAAAACTTTCAGCTCATTTAATGATTAGACTGGTTAATAACATTGGACAGGTGTTCTGTATGGTACAGGAAAGCACAAGATTGTCTGTTGAGCTGCACAGTCTCAAAGACAACATTCGAAGACAAACAATACCTGAAAATAGAACTTCAAGATCTTGTGACAAAAGAAGGTTACCCCTTTTCTTTAGCTGTTTAGCTTCAGGTTTCAGATGAGTTGAAATGTTCAAACTATGTCAAATCACATATACATGTGAGCACAAACTGGGGGAAATAAGAAAAGCTGTTAGGATAGAGGGGAATTATTTTTCTATTTTGTGTTTTGTTAGTATAATTTTAGACTGCATAACTAGAAAAATATTCTTGACAAATTAGCCATTACAACTCTTGCTATTATTGAATTAGGGCTTAATGCTTAACATTCAGGTAACTTAAGTTTTCCAAACCCACATACTGTTTAGCAGGAAGGCTGAAGCTCTTACTTCCATGAAAAATGTTAAATAAGCCAACCCACCACCTCAGGACTCAAAACACCAGCACTGGGTCAACACTGAATCACAGGAAGAACTTAAAAGGATGTACCAAAGGTTTCTGGAAATCTTCAAACTTTCCCCAAAAGATAGCTAACGTGATTCCAAGTATCAGAGCAAAACCATGTCAGTGACCCACTCTCATCCCTGTCCTCACTAGGATTTCTCAGGCTGCTTCCTGCATTTATATGCCATATATGCCATGACAGAAACAACCAGGACTTCAGGGGACATTATGCCATAATTATATCCTATCACTTAATACATTAATTTTCCCAAAAGTAAAAACTTTTCAAAGTAATATGACTCTTTCAAAATTATTAGAAAGGAATAATTTATTTTCGCTTTTTTATATGAACTCTAGACACCAATTTTTAAAAAATCACTGGCTTTAAGATTCTACATTGCATTCGACGATAACCTTTAAATTTATGCAATTACTTCATGAAAAAATAGGAAAAGAACCACACTTAATCATCTGTGAGAATCACTGAAAAGAAGTTCATGTGCATCAGGAAAGATAAGGCTAGGTAAGACAGGATAAAGGAATTGAGAGGGGCAGATCACCATAAATAATGTACTTCTATTTATAGAGCCATGGAACCTATGTGTAAACACTTAATTTTAAAATCACTTCAACCAAAGAAACAACTAACTCCTGTCCCACAGCTAAAATTATTCTATGTATTCCTCAAAACTCAGACACTGAGCCAGGCCTAGTGGCACATGCCTATAGTTCCCAGTGACTCAGGAGGATCCCAAGTTCAAGGCCTCTACAACTTAGGGAGACCCTATTTCAAAATAAAAAATAAAAAGGGCTAGGGATATAGCTCAATGGTAGAGCACACTGGATTTAATCTCCAGTACACCAAAAAAAAAAAAAAAAAAAAAAAATCTCGGGCTGGGGTTGTGGCTCAGCCTAGCACATGCGGAGTCCTGGGTTCAATCCTCAGCACCACATAAAAGTAAATAAAATAAAGGTATTGTGTCCAATTACAAGTAAAAAATTTTTAAAAATCAGATGGAACCATCATTACAACTTACTCATGACAATTTAAAAATAAAAAGAATAGTAACTCCCCTCAAAAAGTGAAACTATTTTGGGGAAGACAGTGGGGGAGAGAGAAGGGCTCTAAATATGGAGCTAAGTTCTTTTGTGGTGGTTAGTTGCCTCTTTTCTAGCAGTGACATTTCCAAGTTGGTGGTTTTTTTGGGTTTTGGGGTTGTTCGTTCTCTCTCTCTCTCTCTCTCTCTCTCTAAGAGAGAGAGAGAGGAAAAAAAAAGGAAATTTCAAGAATGTGCTAAAACCACCTTTTCAAAATCAATTCCCACATAAATGATATTTCATTTGGCTTGGGATTTTTTTCTTCTTAATCATTGTGATGATTAAAAAAACTTCAAGTGAACTAAAATAAAGACGCCTGAATATGTAAAAAGAAGATTTGGAAAACTTTCAGAGTTCCATCAAAGTTATTTCATTTTGCCAGGGCTAGGACTTTGGGAGGTGGAAAGACAACAGACCATGCAGTAGCTGAGACTCTGAGGCAATTGAATCCTAGGGGGAAACTCAGGTGATAGCCTTAAGCAACCCTAGCAGGGACAGGGGGACGAACCAATTTCAAGACAGAAACCAACTTTCAACAAACAGAAGGACAAACCAACAAAGTCAACTGACTGATCTGTGTATCTCAATACACAGGAAAGACCAAAGAGAAGGGAAAACAGCTTAAACTTTCTGTGTAGAATAAAACGCTCGATTTTGAACACAGAAGTTGTTTTTTAAAAAGGGCTTGGAAAATGATTCTGGTGCTTGGAAATGATCCTGATTCATCAAGAGTCTTATCAATGGCAAAGTCATCTCCTGGAACTGAAACAGTGATCCCAGTAACAAGACCTTTCTTTTATAAAGTGTTTTCAAACATATCATCTCATTTAAAGGAACCTGCCCAGCCAGGCTGCTGGTGAAGTATAAAGGCAAGACCCAGCCCACCCCCTCTCCTGACTTGAAGCTGGGCTTCATTCACTTCACTGGAACGTCACGGGACATGTAAGTGTGCTCGGTTTATCTGCCTTCTCTCCCCTCCCTACAGGACTTAGGAGAAAGTCTCAAGGATACAATTTCACAAGAATCTTGGCACCCCAACTATTTATTGTTGAGAGATGACGGGTAGGACTTCAAGCAAAAGCAGAAACTGCTCAACCGTCCCAACACCGAGAAAGGCACCCCTCGACCCCAGCCCGAGGCACGGCACCGGGCAGCTCCGCCGGAGCGCGCAGGTTCAGCACCGAGGTGGGGAGGCGCCGGGCAGCGCCGGGAGCCCTCCGGGGGAGTCCGCGCACTCTCGGCGCCGTCCCCCGCCGCGGCCGAGGGGTGCGGGCTGCCCGGGGCGCGGGGCGGGCCGGGGGCGCGGGCGCGGTGACAGCTGGCGGGGCGCGGGCGGGCGCGGGGCCGCGGGGAGGCAGAGGGCGAAAGGGCGCCGGGCGGGGCGCGTGGGCGGAAGGGGCAGCCGGAGCGCGGCGGGCCGGGGTGCGGGGCCCCGCGGCGAGCGCGGGCCCGGGAGGGACGTCCCGCAGCAGCGGGCGCCGGGCGCGGGGCCCCGGGGAGCGCGCCCGCCGCCGACCCCAGGGGCGGGCGGACCCCCCACGGCGGCCCGGCTCGGGTGCGCCGGGCACCTGCCGCCCGCGCGGGGCTCTCACCTCGTCGGTTCATGGGCCGGACCCTCACCGCCACTTTCACTTTGGAGTCGCCCATCCTGCCGCCGCCGGGCTCTCGCTCGGCTTCCGTCTGCCGAGGCCACCGGGCAAGTCTTCGGGGCTGACCCGGCGGGAGGGGGCCGCGGGGGCGGGGCGGGGCGGGGCCTGAGGCGGGGCGGGGCCTGAAGGGGCGTGGCCGCGCGAGACCGGCGCGCCCCGCGGCATGCCGGGACCTGTAGTGCCCGCGGACGGGGCTGGCCCGCGGCCGCGCGTGGCTTGCTGGAGTCCGTCAGCGAGCTTCTGAGACCGCGATCCCATTCCTCATGGTGCTTCTCCTCGCAGTTGGGATTGAGTCGTGGGCGGTCGACGAGCCAGTCCCTCGCCGGGAAACGAACGGCCGAATGGACGGTGTTGGAGACCCTGCTACTTAACCTCTTCCTGCGTAACTTCCACACTGGCTCACTCCTGTGCTTGAACTGGCCTCCCGGCCTCCTTTGCAGAACTAGGCTAGTGAAGTGCTACTGTCCTTAGGTCTGCAGGTGATGGCTCTCCTTCCTATCAAGGTCTTGAGCCTGGACCTTGAGCTTTCTTCCTACTGAGACCTTGATCCGTGGAAGCAATCTGAATTCAAATTTCCCAATTGTGTGACCTTGGACAAGATATTTGACTGCTCAGTGCTTGACTTTTCATATGTAAGATGGAGGCAATAGAAGTACTTCCTAAAATAGGCACATTTAAGGCCAAACGGTTTACTTATATATGTAACCTAGCCTATAGTATAGACTCAGTGAACACTTACTGCGTGAATGGGTGAACGAAGCAAAACAAACAGCCCTTTATGTGCCCATGCAGAGATTAACCGGTGGCCTATGGGCCAGATCTAGCCTACAAACACAAATTATTTGGCCTAACCCTATTGGCCAACATGTAAAAATCAGATTTGAGTATGTAGTACTGGGCCTGCACTACATATTGGAATACAGAGTTGAGACTGAAAAACAGCAACCAACTTTTATTATAAGAGGCAAGTGCCCCCAGTTCACCATCGTCCCCTCCAGTCTGCCTCCCCACTGTGTTCCAGGATCCTGCGAGGTTGTGACCCCTTCTTAGGTGTGTTTAAGGGATAGTACATATCTCAAAATAGCTCAACTATTTTGCAGGTGAGTGAATACAGAAAGCTGGTAAGACTTGCACTTCTACCAACAATCCTGTTGTTGAAAGACCTTCAATACAGCAGAGCCATTATAAAAGGTTAAAAACAGTTGTAAAAGGGAAGAAATTCTGAGCCAGGTATGGTGGCACACATCTGAAATCTCAGCTGCTCAGGAGGCTGAGGCAAGAGCATCACACATTCAAGGCCAGCTTTGGCAACTTGGGAAGGGAGGCCCCATCTCAAAATTGTTTTAAAAAATAAATAAGGCTAGGGATGTAGTAAAATGTCTCTGGAGTCAATCCAAAGTAGAAATTCTAGCCACACTGCAGCATGGATGGATCTTGAAGACACATGCTACCTGAAATGAGCCAGTCACAATAGAAGGCTATGTGATGGGTGATTCCATTCATATGAGGTCCCTAGGATAGTCAAATTCGTAGAGACAGAAAGTGAAATAGGCAAGGCCAGTAGGTGGGGGAGGGGAAATAGGGAGTTGGTGTTTAATGGGTATCAGATGTCAGTTGGGGGAGATGAAAGTTGGGGAGATGGAGGATGGTAATGATTGGCAATATGGATGTACTTAGTGCTACTGAACTGTGCAATTAGGAATGTTTAAAGTGTTAGGGGTATAGCTCAGTGACAGAGTGCTTGCTCAGCATGTGTGAGGGCTGAAAGGCCCTCTATAAAGAAAGGAAATTTGTTTCTTAGGAGCACCTCCTCTGAGCTGAAGGAGGGCCTCCTCAGCTGGAGCAGAAGCAGGTTTAATGTAGAGCCCTTTGATTTTTCACAGCCCAAGAAAGTAAATAAATAACATCAAGAAAATCAATTTAGGGGCTGGGCTGTGGCTCAGTGGTAGAGCACTTGTCTAGCACTTGTGAGGCACTGGGTTCAATACTCAGCACCACATTATGTCCACCTACAACTAAGAAAATATTAAAAGATGAAAAGAAAGAAAATCAATTTAGGATTGCTAGGGCCAGGCGTGCAGCTTGGTGATGGGGTGCTTGTCTAACATGTGCAACACCCTGGTTTCTGTCTCCAGCACCACAGAAAAATTAAAAATAAATTTTAAAAATTATAAAACTGCCAGCTTCTTAATTTTACCAAGTAAATTCTTTTTTCTTTCAACATTTTTTTATTGGCGATTATAGTTGTACATCATGATAGAATTTGTCACATATTGGTACAAGCATATAATATAACAATATTATTTGGCCAATATTACTCCTCAGTACTTCCCCCCTCCCAAGTAAATTCTTTTTAAAAATAAATAAATGGCTGGGGATCTAGCTCAGTGGAAAGAGTGCTTGCCTCCCATGCACAAGGCCTTGGGTTCAATCTCCAGCACTACAAAAAAATAAAAAATAAATAAATGTACACAATTGCTATCTATTAGCTCTATAATTCCTTTTTATAAAATAAAAAAGGTCATTCTTTGAGTGCATATTGAAATCCTTTGGCTTGATGGAAAAAAAAAACCTCACTCCTGTCCTTTTGCTCTTACTGAACATTGGACCAGAGTTGGGCAGTCTGGTGTTAAAACATATTTGCTAATTACTACCTCCCCACTTTCTGGCTATAACAAATAAGGTTTGGAATGTGCTAAGTTCCATTCTTCACATTATGTCTTTTATGACCCAGCAAGTTTTGTTTTGAAATAGCATATCCTCCTGCTAGCTTGAATCTAGCTTTTTAAACAGAGGCAAAGTGGGCAGAAAAAGAACAGGCTAAGCAGTTTCTATGGGAACATTGTATTTAAGCTGAAACTTTAGAGAAGAGAAAGCCCCTGAGGAGCTGAAGAGGGGTGGGATATAATAGCCAGGAGATGAGGACTTTCTCTAAAGTTCCAAACCTGTCTAAATTGGTCTGGAAACATTTGACTAGAAGAAAATGATAGTAGGTTTCCTAGGGCCAGCAGGGAAAACCCCTGTGGGTATTCTCCCTCTCCACTTACTACCGCCCTGTCTCCTTTGGCTTCTGCATCGAAAGTGGAGAAAGGATTCTTGGAGCCCTGGAAAATCTTCCAGCAACAGGTGAGAGAGAAGGGACTGTGCTTCAAGTGGCCACCTGCAGCACTTGTGTCAGGTGTGTCCACGCCCAGTGAAACAAACAGCAGCGGCCTGGGCTTGGCCATCTGCAAGGAGCAGCAAGAGTCCTGGTTTCTCTCTTGTCCATCATTAGGGGAGGCCCTAGTTCCTAAAGGTTTCACAGCCTCCCAGTAGGGCCTCAGGCTGGGGACCAGGCCTTAAGCCAGGTGCAGCAGCGCACACCAGTAATCATTAGGGGGAAAAGAAAAAGAAGGAACAAGGAAGGGGCTCCCTTCTTTTGTTTTGTGAATCAACAGCTACATTCAGTGTAGATACTACGAACTGTGTGTGTGTAGATCTGTTGGACATGAGCTGTTAACTGTGTCTAGAAGGAGTTTCTCGATTTTTTTCCTCCTGACATTTTGCAAATCTACTCATTCTGAAACTGACTCCTAGTTTACTTTTTCGGGGTTGATCCACCCACTCCACAGCTTCTGATGGTTTCTTCAGAGACAAAGAAAGGCCTGGTGCCTCTTCTTTTTATAGTCATCACTTAACCTGACGATGTTAGCTAACATACATTGAGCACCTACTACAAGCCAGACAGTCCTAAGCACTTTTCATATACGACCCCATTTACTCTTCATACCAACTCTGTGAAGCACCTGCTATCATTTTCCCTATTTTACAGCTTATTGGAGGGGCAATTGACTGCAGGAACTACTGGAGTAGTGATCTGACTTCCCCACCCTACAACCCTGCAATACGGACAAGTGCGCCTGCAGGTTCTTCAGTCCACAGGAATATGAAAGACCTCTTGCTCACCATGCTGCTTTCAAAATAGTTTCTAAAATCCCCTTTTTGGAAAAAGTAGAACAGTATACTAAGTTCTAGTTTTGTTTTTGTTTTGTTTGTTTTTGGTCTTTAAAAAGGAAGGGATGGGTGAAGAGGCTTCCTCTGTCATGTGCTCCCACCATGAGTTACTGTGTCACCAGAGGCCCAAAGCAATAGGCACAAGTGACCATAGTCTGTAACCTCTGAAACCATGAGCCCAGGTAAACTTTTGTCCTCAGAAGCTGATCATCTCGGGTCCTCTACGGTGGTGGGAGGCCACACATACAGTGGTTCAAGGATTCCCAGGACGTGAGTGGTGCAGCCAACATAGTCAAGGGGAGGTTGAGCCTGGAGACGGAAGAAACTGAGCTCCCAAGTGAGGAAAGGTGAGGCGAGGAACGAGGCTTAAGGACGGTGTGCTGGCGCTTGGGCGTAGGAGAGGGAGATAGGGATGAAGAGGCTGAGGTTGCAGGTTACGGATGAGAGTTAGCATGGTTGGTTTCCTGGTGGAGCAGTCTTAAGTCATGGCAAAGTCCAGGGGTGGTGCTGCCAGCACGTGGTTGACAAAGGAGTGCCAACACAGACTATGGACCCAGCAGAAGACCACAGGCGACAGGAAGAGGCCTGTGGAGCAGTGGAGATGGTCCGATAGCCTGGCACACAGGGGATCCTGGAATTGACATGCAGGTCCCTTTTACCCAGGCCAGGGTGCAGATAATGTGCCTGAGTCTCGTGGGACTGTGGTGAAAATTAAATGAGCTCAAGTGTGTGGAGTACTGAGCACGTGCCTAGTGAGCGGGACACTCAGTCTATAGCAGCTAAACAGCTGTGACTGCTATGAGTGAGGTCTGAGATCCCACCAGGAACTCAGAGTGTAGCAGAGAATGCAAACATGAAAGGCAGGTAGCCGTCCAGAGATGGCCTTCTTTGTGGAAAGAGCACAGATTTTTGGAATCAAACAAATTTATGCTTGTATCCCAGCTCTGCCACTTACAGCTGTGTTACTTGAGTTCAGCAAGCCGTTTGATATGACTGAGGTCAATGATGATGCTGCCTTGCTCAAATTTTCATTCCCTAAAATGTGTTGAGGACCTAGTCAGTACCAGGCACTGTACTAGGTATGGAGATGAGGAGACTCAAAGACACTTTCCTGAGCTCAAAGAGCTCACAGTAGGACTGGGGAGACAGATGAAGAGACAATTAAAATAGGGCTGTGGTTGTGGCTCAGTGGTAGCGCATGTGAGGCACTGGGTTCAATCCTCAGCACCACGTAATCCTAGCAACTCAGGAGGCTGAGGCAGGAGGATCACAAGTTTGATGCCAGCCTCGGCAATTTAGCAAGACCCTCAGCAAGTTTGTGAGACCCTGTATCAAAATAAAAAATAAAAAGGACAGGAGATGTAGATCAGTGGCAGAGCACCCCTGGGTTCAAACCCCAATACTGCAAAAAGAAAAAAAAGAAAAGATGCACAAAGGGCCAGCTCTCCTCTTCCACCATGTGACGGGGAAAAGGTGACTTCTGGGAAGCAGGAAGGGGTTTGCCTACTCCTTGATCGCAGACCTCCTTGCCTCCAGAACTTTATCCATCCAGGTATCTTCCCCATATTTCAAACTCAATGTACTCAAAAGATTGCCTCACTGAACTGAGAGTCTAGGCATCAGATGCTGGTCCCAGCCTGCCATCTTTAGCTGAATGACCTTTAGCAAGAGGCTCTACATCTAGGTGGCTTAGGCTGACTCTCATCTTCCTTAGGAAGAACTGAGAAGGCCAATATTGAGAAAGCCTTCTGTGCCTGGAATGGCATGGCTTTCAGCTCCTCCTTGGGAAGGAAGATGCCAGAAGTGACTGGATCAAACATCACCCTGCCACTCGGGCACACAACACGTTGCCGTGTGTCCTTTTTCCCTCAGCCACCCTGAAAGCTGCTTATGGGTTGATTAGCACAGTAGTGAGTACAGATCTAGATACAGGCGTGTGTCACCACACTGGGGCAAGTAGGTCTTTTTAATGAAGGATTCTACAACAACAGACTATCTATATCTACTAATGCAATCAGATCTCAAAGCATACACAAAAAGTAACTTGGCTGGGCATGGCGGTACATGCCTAGACGCAGAAGGCTGAGGCAGGAGGATTGCAAGTTGGAGGCCAACCTGGGTAATGCAATGAGACCCTGTTTCAACATAAATGAAGGTCTAGGGATGTATCCCAGTGGTAGAATGCCTGCCTAGCACATATGAGGTCCTGAGTTCAATCCCCAGTAGGTTTTTTTTTTTTTTTAAAAGGGCCTTTTGAATTGAATTGTCTTTGCATCTTGGCCATAAATCAGTTATATAGTGAGTCTACTTCTGGGTTTACTATTATCTTCTTAAATACTGCAGCAGTAATGGAATTTCTCCCATATTTTCCTTTTATTTTATTTTAATTCTATGTTATTTACACTTCAATATAATTTTATTTGTCTATTCATTTATTTATTTTTAACTCATTTGAATATAATTTTAGAATCTGATTCCCAATTTTTAACAAAGAGCCTGATGGGATTTTGATTGAGACAGCATCGAGACAGTAGGTCAGTTTGTGAGGTATTGGCAATGTAACAATATCGTCTTCCAATCCATGAATATTGTTTATTTAGGTATTCTTTAGTTCCTATTAGCAGTTTTATAATTATCAATGTAGATAGAGTTCTTGCATGCATTTATATTATTACTATTGTTTATTATAGAAACATATTGAACTAGGGTATAGCTCAGTGACAGAGCTCTTGCCTAGCATGAACTAGACCCTGGGCTTGATCCCTAGCACCAATAAATACACAAAAACATATTTTATGTTTTTGAGGCTATTGAAAATGACATTTTATTTATTATTGTAGTATCATTATAATTATTAGCATATATGAATTGTACAATTAATGTTATTCCCTTCGATATTATCATACATGCATGCCTTGGGCATTGATCATGTCCATCCACTCTTCTTCTACCCTTGACCTCCACAGATATTTTGAAAGTTTTATTTTCCAATTGCTTGTAGGTAGAATGTAGACATACAATTGATTTTTGTATGTTCACCTCATATCCTGTGACCTTTGTTAGACCCATTAGATTTTTGTAGATTCCTCATGACCTCTGTGTTTATAATGATTTCATCTGTGACTAGAATGCCTTCAATTCTTCCTTTGTGATCTGTATGTCTTTATTTTTTCTTGTCTTATTTCAATAGCTAAAAACATGAATAAAATGTTGAATATTTTAAAAAAAAATCCCAACTCTAGCACTAAGTTATCAGTCCCCCTTCTCCCAGCTTCCAGGGTTGGACGGGTAGCACCACTGGGGGAAGCCACGCGTCCGTGCAGGTGGGTGCACGGACCTCAGCTTGTCTGCTCCTCCCAGGCCTTTACCATCCATCCTCATTGCTGTCTTCAAGCCCAACTCAAATGACCACCCTCTCCCCAGACACCTGCTTCTATATCCCCAGAAGAATTAGGGCTCAGCCAAAACTTCCCTCCCCTTCCAGGGTCCAAAATGTCGTCTTTGACTGTGTCCACCACCAGCTTCCCCCTCCAGGGGCAGAATCAGGGGTGTATCTTCAGCCCAAGGCTGAGGCCCCTCTTCCACACTCCCACCCAAACCATGGCAGTGGGTTCCGCTCGTTTCTCCCTGTCTGACAGTTGAACCTTTCCTTCCCTGTGAGCCCCTTCCCATCATCTGAGAATCTCTCAGGGAAAATGAAAGCAAACAATCACACTTGAAGAAGAAAGAAAGGGGGCCATTTCCCTGAACCCCAAGTCCACTTCTGCTTCCCGATCTCCCTGCCTCCTCCACAGCCAGGCTCCACAAATATTAGTTGACAGCGTCTTCCTTCCATCGCCTGTCATTAGTCAAGCAGCTATTAATTTAGTCACGCTTTCTCCTTGCCCTCATCCCTCCAATAAAACAGTCCTGGCAAAGTGTACCCTTGACCGTCTCATTGCAAATCCAGTAGGGTGGCTTTGAATCCTCTTTTACTTGACTTTGCTGTGATATTTGGTGTTACTGACTATCCCCTTCTTGAGGCTTTGGCACCCTTGGTTGCTGTGACATCATTCTCTGTTCCCCTTGTTTTCATTACCTTATTATTACTCAATAAACTTCTTTAACTTCACTTCTTATTAGGCTAGGCGTCTGAGATACAAAGATAAAAACAATGTCGTTGTCATGGTTCTTAAGGACTAAGGTTTGGGCAGATTTCTAGAAATTTCCTAACTTCTTCAAGTTGTTTTGCTGCCTCTGGGTTTTTCACTACTGTGTGGGAATCCCCTTCAAAGACTGTATCCTCAGACAGAAGGAGACACCAGGGAAGGCAGAGACACTGAGACTCCTGCACTGTATTTTGGAACTCCCGGGTAAGGAAGAGAGAGGAGGTGGAGAGGGCAACTGAGAGAGAAACCAGGCAGGAAAGAAACACCCCTCTGTATCAAAGAGCAGCCTCAGGGGCATAAGATGCAAAAAGCTCTGTGAGTCTCTCGACCTCAAAGCCATCTGTAGCCTTCATGCTGGGGAAGCACCTTGCCACCAAGCTGCGCCCTCAGCCTGCGCCCTCTTCATCTAAGCCCCAACGTTTTTGCTTTCAGAGCTTCTGCGTGATTCCTCCCCAAAAGCGACTTCCAGGCAGAAGGTATCCCTCCTGGATGGCCTGCATTGTGTTTTTCCTGAAAGGGTAAAGCCACAAGTCGGTGGGTTAAGGAGGCTGAGGGGAACAGACTTAGATTTTAAGGGATCAGATGTTCACAAGGATCCTCTCAGGTGCTGGAGGTTAAAGATATTCTCTGAAATAGGTTGGGCAGGGTGGCCCCTGGCCATGCCCTCTTTCCCCAGGATCTCATTTGGAACGGGCTAGGGTTTACCAGCCCCAGAGGTGCACCTTGTAAAAGAGTTTGTTGATGTGTCAGCTTCCCTGTGGTTCTCCGTTTGTGTTTAGTAAACTTTTCTTAAGTTTGTTTTTATTTGACCTATACTAAGGGGAAGCAAAGGAAGGGACTTTTGTCTATACTTGGGACAAAGGTTGAAAAGGGGAGGAAGTCTAACCCTTGAGGCCAGTGTGGTGAAGACAGAGGGGTGTGGGGAGAGACCACAGAAGAGTCAGATAGAAGCACTGTGGCTCCTGTAATCCCGGCAACTTGGGGGGCTGAGGCAGGAGGATTGCAAGTTGGAGGTGAGCCTCAGCAACTTAGCAAAACCCTCAGCAACTCAGTGACACCCTGTCTCAAAATAAAAAGGACTTGGGGCTGGAGATGTGGCTCAAGCGGTAGCGCGCTTGCCTGGCATGCGTGCGGCCCGGGTTCAATCCTCAGCACCACATACAAACAAAGATGTTGTGTCCACAGAGAACTAAAAAGTAAATATTAAAAATACTCTCTCTCTTTCTCTCTCTCTCTCTCTCTCTCTCTCTCTCTCTCTCTCTCTCCTCTCTCACTCTCTCTCTCTCTCTCTCCTCTCTCACTCTCTCTAAAAAATAAATAAATAAAAAGGACTTGGGGTGTAGCTCAGTAGTAAAGCGCTCCTGGGCTCAATCCCCAGCACCAAAACATAAAACAGTAGGAGCCTGTAGCTCTGGTTTCACTGAAGCAGAAGGTAACCTTCCTTCCCTGTATTCCCCTCTCTTCCCAATTGATGGAGGCCTCTCCTACCTCACACTGTCCCCAACCCCATCCCTCCCTACAAACCTTCCCCACTTTGTCCTTCTTTCCTAGGATGCCTTTCCTCTGCCAACCTTTCTGGCTGCATTTTCTCCTGAAACTCCCGCACACATTCAAGTTTTCCTTCTGGAAGCTCTTCAGTGCTGTACTGGGTTGGCAATCGGTTACAAGCCAATCTCAATAGTGTATGCACGTCTCGTTGTCTCCAGTTAGACTCAATTGCAGGAAGGAGGTCTTCCCTTCTTTGGGATCACTCCAACAGAAGACCATGCAGCCACTTGATAAACACTAAGTGATGGGATTGTGACGTTCAAGTTCAGACAGCACAGAGGAGGAACAGCCAGGAGGGAAGGAAGGGCTTTAGTTAGTTTACCTGGTATTCTAGAGTGACAAGGAATGAGAGGACTGAAACAAACCTGGACGGAAGGGAGCTTCAGAATGTCCCTGGTCCTCTTTACTGAGGAAATTGAAGTCCCTTCTAATCACTGAAGAGCTAGAACTCCATGGGAGTCAGACTTCCAAAAACCCTCCCCCAACAAAGACTTCAGGGTACCCGCCCCCAAAGCTTCACTCTCTGGATGGATATCAACTTCCCCCTCGGGTGAAAGTGTCTCTAAAGAACAACATCAATAATGACTCTTGGATGGGCCTAGTTCATCTCCAGGAATCATTCAGCGACAGAGGTCGGAGGGTATTCTTTTGGTATTATTCAAGGCAGATTGTACAGTCCAGGCCCCATTAGTGAGCACAAAAGGACACCCATAAAATATTCATCAACCGTGGTACAAATGCATTCACGGCCTTGGGGACCCACCGCGAGGGATCAGGTTAGTCAGAACGACCTGCGGTTGCAGCCGCACCCTTGGCTCGGAGGTTTCCATAGCTCATCCACAAATCTTATTTAGAGTTTACAGGGATTTACTGGAACCACAGAGAAAGGATGAGGTAAGACGGAGGTGAACTTTTGCCCAGGGCTCCTGCCCTCAGGAACTAACTTTTTCGGTAAGGAAGGCAATTTGGAGAAAGAGGAAGAAACCTCTGAGAAGCACGGGGTAAACCCTGAAGAGGACTCCGAGAAGGAGCAGGTCTGGGCCCTACTCCGAATCCCTGCTGTCTTCTCATTCATTCGTGACCAAGTTTTTAAGTCAATCAATGTAACCAATGTTTGGTGGCGTATGTCATCAGGGCAAGGCCCTGCCCCATTAGGAATCACAAAAAGGAGCACAGGAGAGGACGGATTTCCAGAAGGTGAGAAATTTGAGGATAATCATGTTGCTGAAATGGAAGCGAACATGTATACAGTCCCAGCCCTGATACTGGGCAGGTGATTCAGAGCCTGCCTTCCCGGGGACAGTGTCACCCATTGCCACTGCGGGTGAGTGGGTGTGAGGCTTGAGCCGGGGAGGGAGAAGGAAAGTCCATTCTGAGTCACCCCAGATCCAGCTCCAGGAGGGTCCCTTGGGCAGGAGGCACCAGCGTGGGGTGCTGAAATCCTGACACCGAGGGAACCCGGCCCAGGCGGGGGTGGCTGCCTGGGCACGAAGCAGTTAAAGAGAAACCCCAGGCAGCTGTGGCCAGGGCGGCAGCACAGGAAGCTTCACGGGCTCATTTTTCTGTGCCTCGAAGAAGGGAGGCTCTTTCAGCGGGGCCCCAATCTGGAAGCTGCGCTAGCCACTAGAAAGCCAGGAGCAGAGGAGCTCCCAGGGCCACACCATGACTCATTCAGAGCAGCTGAGCCGGCCCGGAAGAGAGGGGCAGCTGCTGTGGCCTCCCGCTCCTGTCCTCAGCCGGGACTGATTTGGCCATCGCTTGCCAACCCGAACCCCTCACAAACGAAATGTTCATGGAAACTTGAAAAGCTAGGCAAAAGTCCAAGTGAATCTTCAGCTGACAGCAAGCCCAGAAACAAGTCCTCATAAACAGTCCCAGTCCTGAGGAACTTGCTGGAAGCTGCACAGGTAGTGCCGGGACCCAACCTGGGGTGGAGGAATGTCAGAGCCTTACTCTGCACAAACCATCCCTTAAGGACAAACTAGAAGCAGGTCATTGGGAAAACAGGACACCTAGATGCATCCACATACCCCACCGGATGTGAAAAGGCAAGCAGGGATGGGGGTGTTTGCAATGCATGGCAGACAGGGTGAAAGTCCTAAAGAACTTGTAGTAAATCAAAAAGGACCAAAAGAGGTCAATAGAAAATTTGGCGAAGTTACAAACAGGCTCTTTCCAAAGGAAGTGATGTGCAGGCCAGTGGATATGTGAAAATGACCAGTGTCCCTGGTAATCAAAGAAAGGCACTGGTGGCAGCATTTTTTTTTTTCAAATCCGTATTTAGCAAATTGTCTATCAAGTTATTATTTAAACAAATCATTGACATATCATTTTTTCATCTGATATCTTGGCAAACTTTTTTTTTTTTTTTATACTGGGGATTAAACTCAGGGGCACTCAACCACTGAGCCACATCCCCAGCCCTACTTTGTATTTTATTCAGAGCCTGAGTTGCTTAGTGCCTTGCTAAGTTGCTAAGGCTGGCTTTGAACTTGTGATCCTCCGGCCCCAGCCTCCCAGCCCCTGGGATTACAGACGTGTGCCACCACACCCAGCTTGGCAAACTTTTATTTATTTTTTTTAATTTACTTATTGATGGATCTTTGTTCTGTTTATTTATATGTGGTGCTGAGGATCAAACCCAGTGCCTCACTCTTTACAAGGCAATGCTCTACCACTGAGCTACAACCCCAGCCCCAGACAGTTAAATTATGTAGGCTATATTCTTGCAGATTCCTAAGATACATAAATGTAATACTTATTTTAAAATATTTTTTTAGGGCTGGGGATGTGGCTCAAGCGGTAGCGCTCTCGCCTGGCATGCGTGCGGCCCGGGTTCGATCCTCAGCACCACATATCAACAAAGATGTTGTGTCCGACAAAAACTAAAAATAAATATTAAAAAATTTAAAATATTTTTTTAGTTGTCGATGGACCTTTATTTGATTCATTTATTTATACACAGTGCTGAGAATTGAACCCAGTGCCTCACGCATGTGAGGCAAGCGCTCTACCACTGAGCCATAACCCCAGCCCCTAAATGTAACACTTTTTAAAAGGAGAACATAAATATGATAAGACCAATAAAATAAACACTAACTATATTTCATTTAAAAAATGAATAATGATGTGTCTCTTTCTGTCCCATGATACTGTAGGATATTTTTACTCCTCCCCTGCACCAAGAAGACCACTTTTACCTCCAGGGAGGTGGAGCCGACACAGACGTGTGCGTAAGCAGACCTAAATAACCCTGATTTTACATTAGCACCCTCCCCCCATCTGTTTCCTAGTCCCTTGTATTAGTCAGGGTTCCCCAGAGAATCAGAACCAACAGAATATATAATTATGTAATTAGAAGAGGGGATTTATCAGATTGGCTCACCCTGTCGGAGACTAGAGGGTCCCACGTGACCCTCTGTAGGCTGGTGATCCAGGGAAACCAGTATTAGTCTTGCTCAGGCCCAGAAGCTGGAGCTTCAGAATAAGAGGGACAGCTGATGTGGCTCCAGTCTGAAGCTAAAGGTCTGGAAGCCTTCAGAGCCATTGGTTCAAGTTCAAGTTCCATGGGCAATGGCAGCAGCCAAAAACGCCCCTGCTCAGGAAGAGTTGAGCACGTGCAGGCGAAACACCTTCTTCATCAGGCTTTTGTTCCTCTGGGCCTCTCCCCATTAGAAAGGGGTCAGTTTCTCAAGGGGAAATAAAGGTCCTTTTCTTAGATGAGAAGGACAGCATGCTCCTCTCACACCTGCTGTTTCTCAATTGTTTTCTGCTCAAAATAATCAGTATGAAGCAGTGTCTTGGGGTGGTGTATTCCGATCCCTCATTGACTGTGGTGGCTGTGATTTAGCCCATCAGTTGATACCACTGGTAAGTTCTGACATTTCAAGGCCCTGAACATTCATTACCAAAATTTCCTCCTTTTTTCTCTCATATGACACTGCAGTTGCCACCTCTGAATTAGGAAGTGAAACTTGACTCAGTGTCATGGCGCAGTCAGGGGAACGAAATGATGATGCTCCTTAATGCTGAACACCCGAGCTAATTCAGTCGCTCCTGCTTTTCATGAAGAATTTGGTGTCTTGTAGAGAAACAAGCAAGCCTGCTGACTGAGTGACATCACGTGGCCACTCTTATCCAGGACCTGTGAGATCCAGTCTCCTTCTGTGCTTTCACTTCTACTTCTCCACCAAGACGAGCCCCAGATTATTTTCTACACCTGTGTGACATGCTCCATTTTGGTTATTTGCCTCCCAAATCAGGTACCTGTAACCTTCCGTCTGTCATTCAGATGACACAGTCACTTAGCCTTCTTTCCAGTGACAACTGGATCATGCTGGTGTTGATACTGTGAACCGAACTCTTAAAAACAGGATCATAATATTCTTAGTGTTAAAAATTAAACTAGCGCTATCTCAATACAAACAAAGCCCAACAGTCCACAGGCGAGGTCAAAGTGGACTTACTGCTCACAATGGCCAGGTGTCAAAAAAAGCAGTATCCTGCCCAGGACAGCAGCAGAGGATGATCTGTTACTGAGAGATGCTGATCAAGGGAACCAACACGGGTGGGCAGGGACCTGGGAGGAGCCAGTTCACGCACTCTCCAAGGGACACTACAGGCAGTCTTGCCTCTGGCCTCTGTAGTTTGGCTACTGTGTGGTTCTGTACTTGTCCCATGGTCTTCTTCCCAGTGTCCTGAGAAAGGTCTCCTGAAGTGTGGAACCCTCAGCACCAAAACCATATGGGCACAGTCCCTGTGAGAAGGTACTTCTAGAAGGTTCTGGTGGAAGTGTGTATTGACGCAGCAGCTTTTCTAGAAAGCATGTGAATTTCCAGTCTTTTTTATACCTTCAATCTGGTAATTCTACTTCTAGGAAATCTAAAAGAAATAACTAGAGAAATTCATAAACATTTAGATCTATGTGGCCAGTCAATTGGTTTCATTTATAATATGCATTTAAAATTGTAAATCAACTCTTGACAAAATCTCTCTCTCTCTACACACATATATATTTTTTAAACTATGGGATGGAGTCATTAAATGCAGTCCTAAACTCATGTTTTTGAGGAATATTTGAAGGCATGGAATAATACAATATTTGTTTTAATACATTCTTACAGTAACTTTGGAAAACAGTATATAGTACCATCCCATTTTTAGCTAAACAATGCATGTATATGTAGTGAAAGAAAAACTAATAAATAATTCAGAATGTTACATTTAAATAGGAGGGTTATGGTTAATTTAGATTTTTTAATCATACTTTTCACATTTGCTTGACTTCCTGTTGTCAGATCAGGCGAGGTGGGCATCAACCAAAGGAGGCAGATTTAAAAGGGCCGCTGAACAGGCTTTATTGAGATATCACTCCCGGGCGGAACTCGATCAGACCCACAGAGGGGACAGGGGAAGGGTCTGAGGAGAAACCGCTTGGAGGCTCGACCAGACTGGACTTTTGTGGGGCTTACAGCAGGAAGGGAAGGGCTTGGGGCAGGAAAAGGTGTTTTTAGGGTCCCTTGCCCCTTTGGAGTTGGTCAGGGGAGTTGGCTGAACTCCAGGATTGGCCAGGGGGTCCTGCTGATTGACAGGCGTTAGTCAGGAGATCTGGCTGATTGACAGGCATTTCCACCGGCATCTGATTGATGTTCCTTTCCTGCGCGGGCAGTTTTGTTCTAAGTCGCCACTAAATCGCCACCACTGACCTAACACCTGTAATCAATCATTTTTTTTTTCTGGTGAATTTGACTTTATTTTTTTTTTTGTTTTTGGTACAGGGGATTGAATGCAGAGTCATTCAACCACTGAGCCACATCCAGTGAGAATCTGATGTCTTTTAGAGAAAGGGTATTCTAGAAGACTGGGCAAAACCCAGTGATGCAGGACCTCACCAAGTTGCCCGGGCTGGCCTTGAGCTTGTGACCCTCTTGCCTCAGCCTCCTAAGTTGCTGGGATGACAGGCGTGCACTGTCATGTCCTACTTTCCTGATGAATTTTAAAAGTAACCAGATACGACATTTTAGTGCTGTCTGAAGGTTGAGTATTGCCAGCCACTAATAGGCGTTTTGTGGAATTAAGAATAAGGCTCACGACTTAGGAAAATGACTTCTGTAGACCAACGTGGGATGCAGAAGGAGTAAACCATGAGAAACAGGAAACTGGGCAAAGACATTTGTCTACACTTTACATTGAGATGTGGAGAAGGGGTCTTAAAATTAAAACACTACTCCATATGCTCTATAGTTATAATTTGTATAATTATGTTTAAGTCAATAAGAGTACATTGTAGACAATCCTCAATCCCTAGTGTGGGTTCCCTTATTCTTTTTTTTTAATATTTATTTTTTAGGTGTAGATGGACACAACACAATGCCTTTATTTTTATGTGGTGCTGAGGATCAAACCTGGGTCCTGCCCGTTCTAGGGCAAGCACTCTGCTGCTGGGCCACAATCGCAGCCCTGGGTTCCCTTATTCTTGATTGATCTTTTCTTGTGCTTGTGTCACCCTACACTGTGAACTCTCTGGCCCTCAGCTGACAAGGGCAGGAGCCACCCAGGCACCCAAGTGAGCTGAGATGTTGCGCCCGCTTCTCCCACACGGGGCTTGTAGTTGAGCCCAGCAAGAGCCAGTCGCACTGGCAGGGTCCACGGCAGGGCAAAGAGCAACAGAGAGGCAGACTGCGTGCCCTCCCAGGTGAGTAGCACAAATGTTATAGGAAGGGCCTGTATAAATGTTGAGTCCTTGTCACCCATAACCTTTTTCCCACCCCTTGGTCCAACATGGACTCCCTAGTCCAACCAGGTTGACTGATTCTGAAATCTCATTCATGCTCTGACATTGGCCTCCATGTGCCATGGGTGATTGAAAGGTTGGACGGGGGACAGGAGAAAGAGATGGGGTGGAAATCATGATATTGAAATGGGAAGGACCGGGTTTTGCCCAGTCTAATGGAACACCCTATGCGTTTCCCTTAGATTTCTAAGACTGAAGAAACGCTAAGTTGCGTTGAATGACTGCAAAGACCAGTCCCCCTTTCCCTGGGTTAACTGATCCCAGTTCTCCCTCGCCTGTGTAGTCAGTGTTGAGTTCCTCACCTCATTCTTTATTAAAAGAGAAAATGGAAACTGGCGACCCATGGCTCCGGCTGGGGGACAGGAGGGGGTCAGAAGGCTGGAACCTGTCGCAGTGGCTGTCTGCAGGTAAAACTCCTAAAGCCAGCAAGGAGCCCAGAGCACAGGACATTCCAAGCACAGCCGAGGGGCAACTCGGTCACAGCAAGTCTGGAACTGGTTCTCCTTCCAGGATGTTATCAGTAGACCATAAACAGATCAGGAATCCAGGAAGTCGGCGGGTGGGTCAAGGTGTGTGTGTGACCTGATTTGAAGACAAGGCTTGTGTGTCTCTGGAGGCAGGTCTTTATAAAACCCCTGGGGCAGGGACTGGGGCCAGTTTGCTCTCACAGGCAAACTGGGAGCAGGAGCTCCTGGCTGGGCAGCAAGCCCCTGAGAATGTGTGGCTTTGGGTGAGGCGGCAGCAAGCTGTCCCAGGTTGAGGGAGCAGGGGTGACAACAGTGCCACTCAACACTGGCTGCAGGTTAGACTCACCCGGGGAGTTTTTAAACAAAGGCTGCTGTTTGGCGGCCACACCCCAGGCCAATTACATTGGAATTCTGGGGGCTGGGCCGGGCTCGGCTGGTGTGGAAGCTCCCCAGGTGATTTTAATGTGCAGCCAGGCTGAGCCACTGGCTGATAAGTAGGTTCTCAGAACTGCTTCCTAAGAGGTTCGTTCTGATGGACTCATTTTCTCGTGACCAGGTAATAATTACAAAACAAGACTACAAAAACAGTGTTGAAAGAAACATTGAAACAATCATAAATGTGCTTTTGAAACAGAGATAAAACAACCCTACGGAGTTGGGGCTTCATCTAAATGGAGTTAAGCCCCTGGAGAATTTTGATCAGGGGACTGCTAGCCCAGAAGTGGGAATGAGAAAGACTGGACACTGGCGTTTAGAGTGAAGTCCAGTAGACTAGTTCACTGGACTAATTAGTTCAGTAGACATTTATTATGATGGTAACTAGCATCCATCAGGGCAAATAGTAACAGTCTTTGTTTTTTTGTAATAAGGATTTAACCCAGGCTGCTTTACCACTGAGCTATATCCCCAGTCCTTTTTACTTTTAGTTTTGAAGTTTCAGAGTTTCACTAAGTTCTCAGGCTGGCCTCCAACGGGTGATCCTCCTGCCTCAGCCTCTGAGTCACTGAGATTACAGGTACGGGCCATGACTCCCAGCATGTGACAGTCTCATTCAGTCTTGCAAAGAGCCCTGTGAGGAGAGCAGTTTGGTTATCTTATTTTGGAGTTGGGAGAGCAGAGAGTCAGAGGTGAATCCAGGCACTCTGACTCCAGGACTCCTGTTCCAAGCACCTGGCGGACAGCCTCTGGCTTGCTGAATGATTGTGGCTCTGTATTACCTGTAGGGGTACAAAGTTAGTTGACTACAGTTCTCATCTCCAAGAGAGAGACAGATGTTCTTAAGAAAGCACCACAATCCTGGGTAGTTTCAACACCTTCCTGATGTTTTGGGACGCATGATTCTGCCTGGAGAGGTGGCCTTGGAGGAAGTGTGCCCAGAGTTTAGATCTTGAAACTTCAGCTATAGAGGGCTCTTTTAGTAGGGCAGCTGGGGGCTGGGGAGGTAGCTTAGGGGTAGAGCACTTGCCTAGCATTCCTAAGGCCCCAGTTTAATCCCCAATACCTAGGGAGGCAGCTGGTTATAGTGGCTCATGCCTGTAATCCCAGCTACTTGGGAGGCTGAGGCAGGAGGATCACAAGTTTGAGGCCAGCCTCAGCCACTTAGTGAGACCCTGTTTCAAAAAAAGGTGAGGTGAGAATGCTGGGGATGTAGCTTGGTGGTGGAGTGCTTGTCTAGCATGCACAAGGCCCTGGGTTCAATCCCCAGTACCACAAAAATAAATAAATAAAAGTTTAAAAAAGAAAAGAACTCAAAGCATCTGATACACTTTTATAATGATGCTCTTTTCTCGGCACAGTCTCATTTACTACAATGACAAACGTCAGCATTGCTTAAACCTTTGGGTCTGCAGAGGAGAAACCAATCCTTGGACAGGCTGGGGTTAGAGTTAAGCCATATGGTAGATTAATTCTTCTGCAAACTTAAAACGACTTTAAAAAATAAAGTCTATGGGGCTGGGGTTGTGGCTCAGCGGTTGAGGTTGAGGGCTCCTCTAGCACATGCGAGGCCTTGGGTTCGATCCTCAGCACCACATAGAAATAAATAAAATAAAGGTATTGTGCACAACTACTTCTAAAAAATAAATATTTAAAAAATAATGAAGTCTATTAGCTGGGCTCAGTGGCGCACACTTGTATTCCTAGTGGCTTGGGAGGCTAAAGCAGGAGGATGGCAAGTTCAAAGCCAGTCTCAGCAATTCAGCAAGGCCCTAAGTAATTTAGTGAGACCCTGTCTCCGAGAGCCAGGCTGGCCATCACACACACACACACACACAAATAAATAAATAAAAAGATAAAAAGGGCTGGGGATGTGGCTCAGTGGTTAATAAGAAATAAAAACCAAGTCTCGTGCATTCCTCGAGTACTCTCCAGGCCTCTTTGGTCCATCCTGCCATCCTTAGAAGCTGCCGGCTGAGTCCCACCTGGACTGTCCTCTAGTGTCCCATTTCACCTGAAGGGAACAAAGGACACTGTCCCCATACCCAGTTCCTTCACCAACCCTGCTTTCATTGTGAATCTTTCCAAACTGATGTTCTTCCCCTCCACTTCCTCCTCCTGTAGTCCCTATGTCTCGCCCTCCACCTGAAGTCTTGGTGACTCACGCTGTGGCCCCTGTCACTATTCTCTGCAGGCCAGAGGCACCCTTCCATGGGGTCTTTGATCCTCCCCTCCTAAAGGTGGGGGGAGTGATGGCTTCCTCTCTACATAACTCCTTAATCTTTTCGGTAACTCTTAACTTTTTGGTTCCCCCCAGTCCTTACCCTGGACATAAGAAGCTCCAGAATCGATGGCTATCTCCTTCTGCCAAGCAAGCTATTCCAGCAAGGTTCCAAACTGAGTGGAGGGCCCCTCACCGGGGCTGGGTAGTGGTCACTCGGGGTGGCCAGCGATGGTGGACACAGGCTATCATCCTGAAGAGGGCTCTGTGGATTTGGGACCAGCAGGAGAGGCTAGTTCTGAAAAGCCAGGTGGGCGGACCTTTGCCTGTGTGGGGCCACCCACAAGAGCAGGGAGAACATCAGGGAAAATGTTTATGTAGATCCGTGTTTTCCTTTGTTGTAACAAAATGCCTGAGGCGGGGTGTTTTATAAAGAAGTTTATTTAGCTCACAGTTGTGGAGGCTGGGAGTTCAAGGTCGAGTGGCCTCCTTGGTTGTGTCCATGATGGCGGATGGCATCATGGCAGATGTATAAGAGGGAGGGATGACATGGTGAGACAAACCCAGAGTCACTTTGGGGCCAGGCTCCACTTGTCACCACAACCTGCTCTCAGGAGAACTGACTCTCTCCAAGAGACCAGCATTAATCCTTTCCCAGGGCAATGCCCCCAGTCACCTGGACACCTTCCACCAGATACCAACTCTCACCTGGCCACTCTGAGGACCCGGCATCCTCCATGAAGCCCTCAGTGTCTGAGGGACACAGGCCAGGTCTGCCAGGAGAGGAGCTCCCACCATTAGCAGAGCACAGAAAAGCCGAGTCCAGAGGAGGGGCTGAAGTGACTCTGTGCTGGGCTGAAGTGACCTTCCAGGCCTGGAGCAGGTGCCTTCTGCCTCCTCTTGGCCAGTCCCCGCCCTGCCCTGTGCCCCCCCCACCTTTCCCCTCCAGGGCTCGCTGTGGTCCCGCCCTCCTGGCTCCCGGGAGTTGCTGAGCTCTGAGAGCCAGGCTGGTGCCATTTCCTTGCTGATATGGGCCCCATTTCATGGCCTAATCAGAACCGTGTGTTCTATAATGAAGAACCACATTCTCACAAGACAGGGAAGAACAGCACAGGAAGAGGGCAGAAAACGTCACCCTTCTTGGGTGACTGTGACCGTGACTGAGGACCTTCATCCTGCCGGGCGCAGGATGAAAACTCCTGGGGGATTTTGTCATCCTGGCTGACGAGGCCCGGAGCCGGCCTGGCCTGGACACGTCCAGCCTCCCCAGGGGAGGGAGCCCAGGCGTCCTGCCCCAGCCAAGTTCTGTCCTCGGTTGGCTGAGGGGGAGCCACCTTGTCACAGGTGCCCAGTGGGGGTGGTCAGTCTGTGACCCCAACTGGTCCTGTGGTCTGGGGCTGGTCCCTCTCTGGACCGCACAGAGGAGCACCCAAGCCGTGCCTCAGACCCACAGCTGCCTGCACCACACACCCCGCCTGCAGCATTCCAGGTTGGCTTTGCTCTGCCGCCGTTTGAATGTGTCCCCCACGTTCACATGTTGGAAAAAGTCCCCAGTGCAATGGTGTGGAGAGGGGCAGCCTCAGGGAGGGCTTAATGCCCCTGGAGGGAGGGGTCAGCTGTCCCAGGAGCCCCATTAAAGGCTGACTCCAGCGCCTCCCACTGGCTTTGTGCCCTCTTGCCCCCAGTCTTCCACTGTTGGTGGCACAGCACAAAGGCACTCGCAAGTTCTGGGCCCCTCCGTCTTGGACTTCCCAGCACTCCAGAACTGAGAAATCGACCCCTGTTCTTTATAAATCACCCGGCGTCGGGTAATCTGTTATGGCATCAGAAAACAAATAAGACATCTCCCTTCTCACTTCTCATATGCTTAGTTACTCATCAGTGATTATCTTTTCAGGGTGTGTGTTGCCAGGACTGGGGAGGGACCCTGGGGGTGCTCTACCACTGAGCTACATCTCCAGCCCTTTTTGAGACTGGGTTTCAGTAAATTGCCCAGACTGACCTTGAACTTGCAATCCTCCTGCCTCAGCCTCCTGAGTTGCTGGGATTACAGGCTGTGACACCAGGCCTTGCACTGGGATTTAAAAGTGGAATATAGCTATTATTTATTTTCCTTCCTCTAATGATCCACCTGAGATTTCCCAATCGTTCAAGATGCCTTTTTCGCAAGTTGCCTCTCTAGAGGCAAAAATTCTAAAAAGATATGCCCGGTCTTGTTTTCTTTTGGTCCCCATGTGACTAAAATAGAATGCCAAGTCACACAACACTTCCCCTTTATCACTGCTGGCCACTCCACTTTTCTGTGGCAATTTTGGTGTGTTCCAGGCTACCCCAGGCCAGCGGCTGTTGTTAAGGTCAGATGGTAGACACAGGTAGAGGCACTTTGAAGAGCATAAAGCCACTACTCAGATGAGATACGTTTACTGGGTTGTCATTTCAAATGGCCTCTAAGAGGTGTTTCCCCCCACCCCCCAGTGCTGGGGACCAAACCCCGGTGACATGGAGGCAAGTGCTCTATCACTGAACTGCTCCCGAAACCCTCCCGGATGTTTTTTGGTAGGATCCTACCTGTTTTTGCCTAGGATCATGCATTGCCTAATAAAAATAGCCGTTGGAAAAAACAATAGAATTTTATTATTTTCCTAATGATGATTTCCAAACTATTCACAGAATAATTTCTGTATTTCACTTATTATTCAATCTTTAAAAACATCTCTTTTCCTTCAAGCCATCAGTTAAACATGGATTGCCTCGAGGCTTCTACATCTTGGTTTCTCCTTTGTAGACTTCTCTTGCTCCTAAGCTCTCCCAAGCTGCCCTGAGCAGGGGACCTGGGTGGCCACTTCCCGGAACCTGGCTCCTACGTCTTGTGATTTTAATGTCTTCCCCAGGTTCAGCGCAGGGGAGGCTGTCAGGGGAGGCTGTCACTTGTGGTGTTAATCACAAGCGGTAGACACTGGCCTGGGCTGGCGCAGGCTGCTGGGTGGCCTCCTTGGGGGGCTGGTGGGCCTCGCTCCAGGCCCAGCTCCCAGGACACCCTGCAGGCCACACTGCGAGTGGGCTGACGAGGACACTCTGCCAGGGCCCCCACGCACTGGGCTCCACAGGTGGCACCACCGCCACACCTAGCTCCCAAACCCACAGGTAGCGCTGTTGCTGTCTCATCGATGTCTTTGTCACCCCCACTCTTGGCAAAGCAAGTTCCCTGCCCTTTCCTTGGATCAGCGCCACCTGAGCCTGGTCCAGCACAGACATCTGATGAGCAGCAGAACCTATTAGCTGGGCTCAGTGGCGCACACCTGTATTCCGAGTGACACTGGGACAAAGAGGGACTCACAATGAGAAACTCCCAGGACACAGAACGTGTCCTCTGCAGATGCTGGGTGACTGCAGATGTCAGCAGGGCTGCAGGTGCCACATGGATACGGGACTTCCTCACAGCCTCGTCAGCTCCCTGACACCTGCTTCTCACTTCTCTTCTGCAGAGTCCCTGCCCCCACCCTGGTGCTGGGGACAGAACCCAGGGCCTCACCGCTGGGTAGGTGCTCAACCTCTGAGCCACACCAGCCTGAAACTTTTTTCTTAAGAAGTTTGGTTTCCCTTTGTCCTCCCACCACAGGGGATCACGGACCTCCTAGAACAGCAATTCAAGTCTTTTGACAGGGCAGGGACCTTAGGTAACTGAATGAAAAGCTGTGGATCTTCTCTTCAGAAAAAGTCACATGTGGCCAGGCACAGTGGCTCACGCCTGCGCCTGTGATCCTAACAACAAGGGAGGCCGAGGCAGGAGGATCACAAGTTCAAGGCCATCCTTAGCAACACCCTGTCTCAAGATAAAAAGGGCTTGGGGTGTGGCTCAGTACCAAAAAAAAAAAAAAAAGAAGATAAGAAAAAAACGCACACGTGAAGTAGAATTCACAGATGGTTTGATGGTTTGGGGTCCCCTAGGTTAGAAACTCCTGCCTCACAGAGGTCTGGGGCTCAGAATAAGGCTGAGAACTAAAACCCCAAGGGTTCCACAGTTTTTTGGATGGTCCCTCGGGATCAGACAGATCTGGGTTGTGTCCTGCCTGCAGCCCTGGCCCCTGGCTGACCAGGGCCTCCCTGAAGCTGAGCCGTGGCTTCTTCATCTGCCAGTGGAGATGACGATGCCACCCGGAAGGTTAGTGCGAGGGTTCGATAAAGACAACTGCAGCTCCTGCGGGGTCGGGCCGTGGAAGGCACCTGCTCCTTCCTGCAGTGGTACCTGTACTTCTCAGCTTGTCCCAGCCCAGCTCTCAGAGTCTCTGCTGGGACATCCCCAAGGTCACCTAGTGAGGATGGGCTGCTCCCTCAGTCTCTCTTCATCAATGAGCGAGTGCTGCCTCACTGGTCCCACTTGCAGGATCATGTTGCCCCAGGCCCTGGGCAGAGGCTCTGCAGAACAGGGCTGGAGCAGCGCAGGCCCCTTGCTTCCCCAGGGCCTCCAGTGCACCCCTTCTTCCCACTGATCCAAAGCTCAGTGTGGCCTCTTGCTCGACTGGCATCCTGCACCTCCCTGGCTCCAGAGGCAGAGCCCCACGGAGCCCTCCACCTGCAGCCCGGCCTGGAAGTTCTAGATGGACAGTGTCCCCTCTGCAGTCTGAAGTGATTCTTGGGGTGTTTCCAACACTCCTCAAGGGCTCCGGCTATTTTCTCTCCAGTCCTCTATATCTCATGGGCTTTTAAAACTGGAAGGAAAAGAAATTGAGTTTTGTAGGAGAGGAAGGGAAGAAAAAACTCCAATCCATCATCTAGCACCCGTGGTAGTGGTTGGAACTTCAATATAAATGTTGTCAGAGGAAAACTGGGTTGCCATTTGAGAGTGCCGGAAGAGGCCCTTCTCAAAAGTGGTGACCTCTGGGTGGAAACCCAGGGGACTTTGTTCAGGGACACATGTCCACGCACAGCCCGCACTTAGGGCCAGGACATGCCTCGACTGGACTGTTAGCAGGAATGAGATGGAGCCTCAGCCGTCTGGAAGGGCGACCTGGGCTGTTTACTGAGCCAAGTCCTCACAACAGACAGCCAGCAAGCCCGCTGCCCACACACACGTCTGCAGTGAACGGGCTCACCCAGGGCAGGGGCAGGGCAAGTGCTGGCAGAGGGCAGTGCGCTCTCGCTGGGAGCTGATCTCAGGCCAAGGACATGTGACAAGAGCAAGCTCCATACAGCAGAAGAGTGGGTGGGAGGGGATGGGAGCAGGGCGCAGGGCGCAGGGAGAGGCCAGGGCCTGTGCACCTGCAGAGGGTAGCCAGGCAAGGCCGAGCTGAGGAGGTGTCCTCAGGGTGTGGCAGACCGGGTACCCGGACAGAGAGGCGAAGGCCAGGGTGAGTGTACGGGGGTGTTCCTGGAACAGCAGAGGCCAGTGTGGGTGCAGTCTGGGAAGGGAAGCCATTGTGTTGTGCAGGGTGGGGAGGCCGAGGGTGGAAGCTGGGAACGGGGAGACGCAGCAATCAGGCCTGGCAGGGCTGTGAGGCAACGGGGCCAGGAGGTCACACTCAGCATCCATCCTTGCCTTGAGTCAGGTGTGGAGGAAAAGGGAGAATTTAACCTTCAACTTTCTTGCGGGGGGGGGGGGGGGGGGGGCGTGGAGGGGGTGGGGGGGGTGGACCAGGAATTGAACCCTGAGGCACTTAACCACTGAGCCACATCCCCAGCCCCTATTTTTTTGTTTTGTTTTATTTTTGAGACAGGGTCCCTCTAAGTTGCTCAGGGCCCTGTTAAGATGCCAAGGCTGGCTTTGAACTTGCGATCCTCTTGCCTCAACCTCCCAAACTGCTGGGATGACACGTGTGTGCCACCGCACCCACCCACCCTTGCCATTATTCAGTAGTGGCATTAAGCACATTCACATTGCTGTGTGACTGTCACCACCTGTCCACAGAACTCTTTCAGCTTGTGAAACTGAAACCCTGCGCCCATGAAACACCAACTCCCTCTGCTCCTGGCAATCTCTGTTCAAATTTCTGTCTCCTTGAGCCTGACTCTTCTAGGTCTCCACATGAATGGAATCGTACAGAATTTATCATTTTTTTTCTGATATACTTCACACAGCACAGTTTCTTGCACGGCGTGGCTCTCCTGGGTTTTTGATTTGAGCATTTTGGAGGCAGCCTTTACTGTTCCGTGCTCAGCAAGCGCCCCCTTGTGGCCATAGATAGACATGTCCCTGAATTTCCAAGGGCCTGGTACCCCTGTAATCCCAGCTATTCCAAGCAGAGGCAGGAAGATTGCAAGTTTGTGGCCTATCTAGGCAATTTTAGCAAGACCCTGTCTCAAAATTTGAAAATAAAATAGAAAGGGCTGGGATTGTAGCTTGGTGGTGGAACACTTGCCTAGCAAGTGTGAGGCCCTGAATTCACAGTACTGCAAGGAAAAAAAAATGAAAGAAAAATAGAATTGTGAATTTGAGAAGGAGAATTTCTTCTCCTGAAAGACAAGGTCATGGGAGTCATACTCCTCTAATAGCTGTGTCCCTGGAAAGAACTTGGAGGGGTGGGCACGTGGCTCAGTGGTAGAGTGTCTGCCTAGCATGCATAAGGCCCTGGGTTCGATTCCCAGCACCACAGAAAACAAAACTTGGAGACACCCTCCAACTTTTAACTGTACCCCTCTCACAGTATTTTCTTTCAGAAGCAGTTCTCTTCCACAGCTTTGATAGTACAGTTTTTTTGCAAACAATAGCAAAGAGTCTTCCCCAAGTGTCAACTGCAGTATAAGGTACTTTGCATTTATATCATTTGCATATTTCTCACGACAAACCTCTAATAAGCATTATTATTATTCCTATCAAAGAAGAAATCAAAGCCCAGGGAGGGTAAGTAAATTGCCCAAGTTGACACAGCTAATCAGTCACAACTGGGGCAAACCAGGCAGCTGGGCCCAGAGTGTTTTAACCATGATGTTCAACTGCCTTGGAGTGAAATCTGTAATGAAAATTCCCACCACAGCCACATTACTGTGCGGCCACCTCGAAGAGTCCCCATGCAGCCCCCGCCCCCCCCCCTCTTTTCTGAGGTCTATGGGTGAGGCTGTGCAGGCCAGGCCAGGCAGACATCCTGGAGGTACAGGGCAGTCAAATCCCAGAGCTGCCTCTTCCTGGCTCTGTGCCCTTGGCCATGACCAACCCTGACTTCAGTTTTCCTCCTTCATAAAAATGGAGCTGCTGTTCCCAGGGCCGTGGGGAGGGAAGCTGAGCACAGCCCAGAGAGGATATTAAGGAACACAGGTGCCCAGAGAATGGCAGGCCGGGCCGTTTGGCTGAATTGGGGCCAGTCACTTATTTGGGTCCAGGTGGGAGTTTTTGCATTTATTGCAGAGTCAACGTCATCTAAGTGGCTACAGCTGACAGCTGCTGCCTATTTGGGTCTCTGAATTCTAATTCTGATCAGAGGTACCTGGTACCCTTCTGTTTTATTCAGCTTTTTTTTTTTTTTTTTTTTTTTTTTGCTGCTGTAACTAAAAGATATGATCAGAACAATTGTAGAAGAGGAAAATTTTATTTGTGGGCTCACTTTTCAGAGGTTTCAGTCCATGGACAGCTGGCTCCATTCCTCGGTACAAAAGGTGAGGCAGGACAACGTGGTGGGAGAGTGTGGCAGAGGGAAGCAGCTCACAGGATGATCAAGAAGCAGAGAGAGACTCCACTCTCAGAAACAAAATATACACCCCAAAGGCCCACCTCCTCCAGGCACACCCTACCTGCCTGTAGCCACCACCCAGTTAATCCCATCCGGGAATCAATTCACTGGTTAGGTTAAGACTCCCACAATCCAAACATTTCTCCCCGAAACTTCTTGCAATTGTCTCACGCGTGAGCTTTTGGAGGACACCTCACACCCAAACCATAACACTCTCCCTACTTCCTGCTTTAGAAAACGTGGTAACAGCAGGTGAAAGAGGTTGTAATTCAGTCTGGCCACCGGCCCCAAGTTGACGGCCCTCTCCAGCCCCCTGTGCACAGACCCAGCCCTCATCCCTCTCCTCCACAAGGAATAAGACGGTGGCCATGTCTCACCCCTGACCCACAGCCCAGACAGATTACTCTTCACCTTCTAGGCCAGTAATCTGTCTAAACAAGAAATGAGCTTCTGGGGCTGGGGATGTGGCCCAAGCGGTAGCGCGCTTGCCTAGCATGCGTGCGGCCCGGGTTCGATCCTCAGCACCACATACCAACAAAGATGTTGGGTCCGCCGAGAACTAAAAAATAAATATTAAAAATTCTCTCTCTCACTCTCTCTCTAAAAAAAAAAAAAAAAAAAGAAATGAGCTTCTGTGAAATTTGTTTATCCTCTGCTAAAACCAAGTTGAGCTTCCAAGTTAAGAGTCTGGCTGTGATTTTATCTTTTTTTTTTTTTTTTGTATTGGGGATGGCACCCAGGGCCTTGTGCATGCTAGCTACATCTTAACCTTCTATCATTTTTTCCCCTCTGATTTATTAATTAAGGCAGACCTGGAGACAAGTCAGCCTCAACAGTTGCCATTAAATGTCGTTGGTTTGGATAGCAGGCAGAGGAGGAAAGGTCGACTCCGAGGCAATCGCGCCACCTTCTGGCCAGTAACTTTCCTGCAGTCAACGTGCTCGCAGTGCACTTCACAATGGTCTATGCCCAAGGAAGACATTCGGTATTTTTACCCAAATCCTTTGAGTTTTGTCAGTTGTTCACGTCTTGATCTGAGCATTAAATATATACTCTGCATCTAAACCACGGGTGTACAGCTCACTGCCCTTTCCTTATGGATTTTGAAAATCATAGAAAACGGATGCTTTTTATTCATTAGGTGGCTTATCAGGACTTCTTGGTGGCTGTGAGGTGTCCCCCACCTCCCCAGTGCTAGGAATCAAACCCAGAGCCTTGTGCATCTAGGCAAGTGCTCTGCCATTGATCTACCATCCCAGCCCTTTCAATTTCATTTTGATACAGGATCTCTCCAAATTGCCCAGGCTGGCCTTGAACTTGTGACCGATCCTCCTCCCTCAGACTCCTGAGTAGCTGGCATTACAGGCCAGCACTTCTACACCGGATTACTTCTTGGTTTTTAATACACTGTTATCAACCCACTTATACTATGTGCCAAGCTTTATAGTGATTGGGGGAAAAAAAGGGACATAGGCTTGCAGTCAGGGCCTCTATGGCATATGATACCCTGGCCAAGGGGATTAGATGCATCTCCATTGGCCCCTTGTCCCTCCCCTGTGGCACCCTACTGCAGTAGACAGAGAGGTTCAGCTAATGTCAAACACGACTACTGTGCCAACCCCAAGGATCTGTCACCGGTAAGAAGAAAATGTGATTAGACAGTGGGGTAGCTCAGTGGTGAGAGCCGTGGGGCTGGGGGAGCTGCCTGCACTGCCAGTTAGGAGCTCCATCCAACCACACAGGCCTGGCTGACTTTGCAGGAAAATCCTGTAAGCACTGTCTTTCCTGGAGGGAGCGCTTGCTCCCTTCCTTCTTTCCTTCTTTCCTTTCCTTCCACCTCCCTTCTTTCTTTCTTTTTTACTTTCTAGCATTTCCTATTTCACACTCCCTTAAGAGGCTTAGCTTTTAAAAACCAGGGAGAGGAAGACTGGTATTGTATGACATTGATTATCTCAGGTGGCTGTTATTTGTATTATTATTTTTTTAAGTTAAAAACTGAGAACCAGATTGATTCAGGGGGATCTCCAGACGGAGGCCAGGCCCCTGCTTTGCTCGAGTAGGTGCTGACCTCTAGTGGGCATGTGCAGCACTGCAGCCTAAGGAGGAGGCTGGCGGAGGGCGGAGGTCGCAGGTCGCTGCGCGGGGCTTTCTGCAGAGCTGTTTTCTTTGGAGGCTTCTTCAAGATCCGGAAAATCTTGTCCTTTAGGTTCTGGACACATTCCAGGAGTCACAAGACAGCTGCCTCATCGGCTCTCATCACTAGCAACACGTGGCCGAGTACAATCTCCTGGCACCCTGCTTCCTTTTCTTGCAGCACCCAGGCCACCCCTTGTCCAGGTTCCTGCTAATCCCACACAGGCCCGTTCACTGGGCAAGTGTTCTTCCCCGTGGCCTTGGTTTTCTACTCCTGCAGCAAGTATTCACTATTTAAAAAGTAACACGCACAGGCACTTATGCCAAACACTTTGGTAAGCAACACCTAAGCATGAAGCAGCGTAAAGACCTCTGGATGGGGAAACAAATAAGGTTCTAGCCTTGACCCTACCCAAATGGCCACCGGGCACTGGGATAGTCACTCAATCTCTCTCATAGTTTCCTTGACAGTGAAATGAGAAAATTGGATTCAGTAAGTTTTAAATGACAAATTTATCTTTACTTTTGTTTGACATATTGGCCACACTGTTCTTAAGATTCCTATTAAAAGGTACCTTCCCCAAGGACATGGTTGTTAGTATATAATTGTGTTTGTCAGCTTTCTGTTGCTGTGACAAAATACCTGAGATAATCATCTTATAAAGAGAAAGGTCTATTTTGGTTCACTGTTTTAGAGGTTACAGTCCATGGTCGAGTTGCATGTTGCTTTTAAGTCAGTGGTAAAGCAGCACACCAGGATGGGAGCATGGGATGGGGGAAGCAGCTAAGCTCATGGTGACTGTCATGGAAGCAAGGAGAAAGATAGGAACTGGCTGAGGTCCCAGTGTCCCCTTCAACAGCACACCACAATGACCTACCTTCCTCCCATTAGGACCGACCTCTTAGAGGTCCCACCTTCTCCCAGTGCACCCGGCTGAGGACCAAGCCTGTAATACATGGGCCTTTGTGGACATTCCAGATCCAAACTATCCAATAACCATGTCCTGGAAGACCGTTGGTCTTGGATTGCCTCCTATCAGGTGTGCATGGCCCTTGATGGTTGAGTAACACATCACCCTAACACTTAAGGATGCCACACAGCGTCATCTCACACCTCCGATGGCTCCAGAATCTGCCTGGGCCTCAGGTCTTTCATGCAGTCTCCTCTGAGGGCTTGCCTGGGTGGAGGATGTGCCTATTGCTTCCTCTCGTGGGCTTTGGCAGGCCTCATGTCCTCGTGGACTGACCAACTGAGCGCTTCAGTTTCTTGTCATAGGCCCTCTGGGCACCTCAGGACATGACTGCCTGTGACAGCAGAAGGGACAAGTCCAAAGAGCCCGAGAGAAGCAGAGTGTAGGAGGTGGAAGTTATGGTCTTTGGCAAGCTAATTTCAGAAGTGATCTCCTTCCCTCTTGCCGCGTTCTCTTGATTAGAAGTGAATCACTGTTTCCAGCTTCTCAAGGGGGGAATAGCACAGGGAAGGGTGTGGGATGTACCAGGAGGCAGAGATCTTTGGGAGCTATTTAGAAGCTGCCTTCAGGAAAGGACACGTCCTTACGCCTTAGTCTCTTCAGCTGTCTGGTGGGGATAACAATGCCACCTCACAGGCAAGGGGCAGGGAACTAGTGTGGACACACAGCACCTGAGGGGTCTGTGATCACTACTTCCAAGACACAACTGGAGAAGGGAATCACTCAGGCCATTTCGTGTTTTGTGTTGGAATAGGCTTTAAGTTCTTGGAGGAGGGACACTCTTACAGTTACAAGTCAGAATCCACCAATTGTATGCAGGAAAGAAATGGAGTCGTCATTGGAGGGTTGATTTCTGTATTTCTCACCATTTACTTCCTAGAACCATCGCACTTGGCCGTGGCAGACACTGAATAAGTGTTTTCTGATTTACACACTGTTGGTATTTCACAAAGTACTTCCCAAGGTAACTGGCTCAGCATGTCACTTTGACTTAAAGAGACAATGAGTTTCTTGATATCATGGGGACTGTTATTAAAATGAAAGAACTCAGACATTATTGTCTTATCCTTTTTTAAAGCTAAGGATTTCTCCACCTGGAACATTATGTAATTGTGTAATTTTCTTAAAGTAGAAGAGGGTTGAGGATGGAGCTCAGTGATAGATGTAGCTCAGCCAAGCATGTGTGAGGCCCTGGGTTAAATCCCCAGCACCCCACCCCACCCCATTCCAAAAAAAAAAGAGAAAGAAAGAAAAGCAAAATTCCCAGGAAAGATAGTTTGAATGATGACCATAATCAGAAACTCAAGGGGCCATATCCTCAGCAGGATAGTTCACCGACTTTTCAAGGGGTTTGTACTCCAGGTTTATATTACCTTGGTCTAGGAAGCCTCAAGAAGTTCCTGGGCTGTTAGGCTCTCCACACCAGATGGGCACAGAACAAATGCTCTTTGAGAAAAGAAGCTTCACCCAAGGCCTAAAATGCTTTCTAGAAATAATTGTTTCTGGTACAATAGCAGCACACAAAGGTAACATATGCAAAAGGAGAACAAACCAATGATGGAGAAGAAATAATAGGATGAGGCTACGCTTTTTGAATACTGTGATTCTAATAGGAATTGGAATTGTCAGGCCCAATTAACAACTCTACTTACTATAGTTAATTAAAAGATAAGCTGGAATATATCTATGGAGAAACACATAAGAACAACCAAGGTTAAACTTAATAGAAAAAGAATCAAGCAGAGCTTCTGGAAGTGATGCACACAATGCTGAAATTAAAAAGCTCAGTAGATGGTTTCACCAGAAGATTAAACATAGCTGAAGAGAGAATTAATTTCCTTGAAGATAGGTCTGAACATTTTCCTGGAAGTCGTCACAGAGAAGTGAAAAGATTGATTAAGAGATGGAGTAAAGGGGCTACTGATACGGCTCAGTGGTTGAATGCTTGCCCTAGCATGTGTGAGACACTGGGTTAAATTCTCAGCACCCCAAACAAAATAAATCTAAAAAAAAGGAGATGTAGTGAAAAATATCCAACATATATTTAATTGCATTTCCACAAGGAGAGGAAAGAAAATGGGATGGAAGCAATATAAGGGGAAAAAACGGCTAAGAATTTTCTAGAAGCCATGAAAGGCAGCAAACCACCGATATAGAACTCTGGATCACAAACTGGTTCAAATCACAAACATTTGCACTGAGTTTATAAAGATGCTTAGAAGACCCCAAACAATGAAAAGATCTTAAAAGCAACCAAAGAGGGAACATGATACCTTCAAAGGAGTGGGAGCAAGACTGATCACTGACATTTCAGTGGCAACAATGGAAGCCAGAGACAATGGAATAACATTATGAGTGCACTTTAACTTTATGTCGTTAAAGGATGAGAGTGAAATAGAGATCTGGGGGAGAGAGGGAGAGAGAGAGAGAGAGAGAGAAGGAGGAAAGAGGGGGGAGGGAGAGAGAGTGTTTACCATTATCAGAAGCTCAATAAAGCAAATTCTAAAGAATATATATTTTTTTAATATTTTCATTTTTTTTAGTTGTACTTGGACACAACACCTTTATTTCACTTATTTATTTTTATGTGGTGCTGAGGATTGAAGCCAGGATCTCGCACTTGCGAGGCGGGTGCTCTACTGCTGAGCCACAACCCCAGCCCATAAAGGATATATTTAAAAAAGAAACAATATGGTACTAAATAGAAGAAATGAACAAAGAAAAAAGTGGTAGATTTCTAGATAAATTTTAGGTTAACATCAACTAGATAAAATAATAATAATGCCTTGTGAGATTTAAAATGAAATCCAAGTACATGATGTAAAGATTGAATTGGCTGTAGCTCAGTGGCAGAGCATTTGCCTAGTACGTGTGAGACACTGGGTTTGATCCTTAAATTTAAGAAAATGAGCTTGGATTTTTTTTTATACAGAACACAAAAAGTTTTTGTGTTCTGTATAAAAAAATATATTTATATCATTATATATAATGGTATAATCTTATCACCAGGAAAGGATTATATATTTGGCTATATAAACACTACAAACTTCTATTTATCAAGACTTTGTAGAGAGTCTTAAGAAAAACCACAGGAAAGATTTTTTGTCTGAAGCATATACTGCATAAAAAATAAACAAATAAAATAAAGGCATTCTGTCCATGTACAACTTCAAAAAATTTAAGATTGAATTGGTGATTAAAAATCTTCCCAGAAGCAAAACTCCAGGCCCAGATGGCTTCACTGGGAAATTCACCCAGATACACAAGGAACATATAATTCTAATCTTACACAAATATTTTAGAAAATACAAAACCAGTTTCCATTCTCACTCTTTTCTCAGGTTGCCATAACCTTGATAATACACTCTAACAAGAATACTGTGAGCAAAGAAAATACAGGTCCATAAGCATCAATGAGTATTTAGCTAGTTGGATGCAAATACCAGTTATATATCTATATACTGATTACAAATAGAAAATTAAAGTACTTAAATACCATTTACAATAGCATAAAATAAAGGACTTCAAAATATCTGTGCAATGCCTTTACCAAAATAAATTTAAACTTTTTTTTTTTTTTTGTCAAACATTAATGCATACCTAAATACATGGGAAGATATAGTACAGGAAGGATCGAGCTTGACCTGATGCCCACCATCTTGAGTCAAAACCATCATGATTGCTCCTGAGCAACCCTGGTCTCTTTCCCCTGAATAATTTCCAGCATACTATAAACCAACAAAATCTATAGAGTGGTATGTGGATCTTTCCCACTAGACCCTGGTGCCATCAGTGCCTGATGTCTTTGATATTAGTGGCAATAAGCCAGAGACATTTCTGCTTGGATAAAGTCACTTTCGTCCTGACCTCATTTCTCTGACTTGAATCATGGAGATCCACTCATCATCTTGCTGCCAGCCTTGGTCATGTGTCTACCAGTAAGTGCTCGATAAATGCACTCTCTACCATCCTGGATCTGTCTTTTCTTGGGGGTCAACTTCCACCTATCATGGCTGATTCTTTTCTACCAGGTTTTCAGAACAACTATACTTATGGATTAGAAGAATTAGTATTCTAATAATGTCATTTTTACTCAAATATATGAGTAGATTCACTGCCATTCCTGTAAAAATTCCAAACAAGTTTTTGGTGGACCTTCATAAGCTGATTCCAAAGTATATACGGAGATACAAAGGGCCAAGAAAAGTCAAGGTCCCCATGGAGAAGGAGATGGTTGGAGTGGTTATGTGAAGTGTAAGAACATCTATGGTGTTGCCTTAGTCTGGGGTCAAGGGTATTGATGGGGCTTTTTTTGTGTTTTTGGTTGTGGCAATTATAATGTTCCAAGATCATAGTTAAAGACACACTCTGTGAGTAATACTAAAAACCTCTGATTTGCAGTGTTTGAAAGGGTGAATTGAATTCTTATCTTGTATTAGTGTATTTTCTGTTGCTATAACAAAATACCTGAGGCCTCAGCCTCTTTATAAAGGTAAGGTCTATTTAGCCCAGAGTTTTAGAGTCTGAAAGTTCAAGATCAGGTGGTCTCTTCCGTTTGGCCTCTTCAAGGGCCTCTGGGCTGTGTCACCACACAGGGGAGAAACGGAAAGGGATAGCCACAAGCCGAAGGTGCCAAGTGCATGAGAGGATCTTGTGTTATAATAACCCACTCTCTTAACTCACCCGTGGCCCTGAGGGACTACACTAGCCCCTTCCTATGTAGCTGACCCACTGACCTAATGACCTTTCACTAGGTGTCACCTCTCACAGGTTCCATCACCTCTTACTACCATCACCTTGGTGACCCAACCAGGCACAAGAACCCGTGGGGGACAGACCAATTCAAACTGTAGCGTGTTTCAATGGAGGTGTCTGAAAAAGCCGAGTCCACCCACCTTAAGGAAGCTGTGGAGGATGGGGACGCTCAAGGCTGTGGGCCGGAACGCCAGTCAGCATAACGGCTTGGGAAGGGCGCTTGGCAATGTCTGCCAGCTGAAGGCACGCATCCCCGTGACTCAGCTTTCCCCGCTGAGCATGCTGCACTAGGGAAGCGCCTACAGACCTGCAGCAGGGTCCCTTTACAGCACCCGCAGCACGACTTCCAATAACTCCCAAATGGAAACACCGGTGCCCATCGTCAGGAGGCGTGATGGAATTATAGGATGGCCACATAGAGGAGGGTTACTCAGAAAGCCAACGCAGGAGGTCGAACTATCCTCAGCAAATGTGGGCGATTCTAGAAACCTAGTGTGAGGGGACACAAGAAATACAGGATGCATTAACCCACATATAGAAAGTTTAAAACTGGATGAAAGTATAGAGAATTGAGGTGTGTATCCACAGAGGACAGGACAGGAAGAACGGCAAGGGAGAGATTATCTCCAACGTCAGGAGTGTACTGACACACGCT